>NW_023425521.1:8406250-9090000 GCF_014108245.1 Pipistrellus kuhlii | reverse complement strand
TCTGATCCAACCAAGCAGTCTTTCTGTGTGAATCAAACATGAAGCCCCCAGAGCCACAGCTTTGCTGAGGAGAAGGAACACGAGGACAGAGCCAAGCCCAGGCTTCCAGTCCTAGAAACAGCAAGGATCCAGCCCTACTCTACCCAGGGGCTAGTGTTCCTGTTATTTGTCACTGTCAGTGATGTTTTTGTTGTTGACGCTGACGCTGACGTAGTTTCTGCTCAGCAGGGACCTGAAGTGACAGGAGCAGAGGAGTGTGACATCACGGGATGCGGAGGAGGAACGGACTTGTAATTCACAGTCACCAGGGGCTCCCCTTGCTCAGAACTTTCAGATTGTTCCCTTCCAAACTCACTGAGCCTGGAGCTAGGTTGCTATAAATAAATTTCTGTTCCTGTGACGTAACTGGCTGGGGGCAGTCTTGAAGCTGAAGGAGTGTCAGGTGATTTCTTATTCCTTCCTTTTGGGGGAGGATCAGGGCTTCCTCCTGCACCTTCCTTGGTGTTCCCCCTCCCCACCAGCCCCCCACCCCTACCCCTTGAGCTCATCCCTCTGACTGCAGCCCTCGCAGACAGGCCGCCTTCTGTGCAGAAGCCACCACTGGGGGGGCAGAACACAGAAGGTACATCTACGCCCGTGGGGGATGACGTGGGCTTCGTGACTCACTGTAACTCAGTCCCGGTAAACACAGCAAACCCCAGTGCTGCCGCTTTCTAGCATCGTGACCTTGGGCAGCTGACTAACTCCACTGATTCTCACTCCCCTCGTCGGTCAGAGGGGCCTGTGAGATGGCCCCGTGCGGCCAGAGTGTTGGGGAGCCCGAGGCACTGTTGGTCAGATGCTTAGCAGAGTGACTGGCTCATGGTGCGTGCCCAAGATGAGACACTCACCACCACCACCATTATGATCTTAAGAGTATTTTAATTGTTTCCAATCCAGTTTCTCGGTTTACTTCTATTTCTGAAGTCAGCCTTTGCCAAATAACGTGACTCTGATTTTCTGGAAGAAGAAAGACTCTTTCTGTTCAGGCCTGGACGTCACCCTTGTTTTTCTGTCCCGGAAGTAGACGTGTGTTTCTAGAGCCCATTCCTCCCCTGGCAGGAAGCTGAGGAGAACCTGTGTGGTTGCTCAGGTGCCCTCTGGAAACCACCTTTTCTGCAGCATTACAGCTTTCTGAGTCAGCAGGGATGCTCAGAGCTTCTTCTGTTTCTTTTATAACCAGCCTCCTCGTTTACCCGGCCTCCTGGTGCCTGTGGAAGCCATCAGTGACCACAGGAACACTTCCCATCCTCACAGTTCTAGAATAAAAATCAGCCAAAACCGGTTTGGCTCAGTGGATAGAGCATTGGCCTGCGGACTAAAAGGTCCCGGGTTCGATTCCAGTCAAGGGCATGTACCTTGGTTGCAGGCACATCCCCAGTACGGGGCGGGCAGG
The DNA here is from genome assembly GCF_014108245.1 of Pipistrellus kuhlii. Lineage (NCBI taxonomy): Eukaryota > Metazoa > Chordata > Mammalia > Chiroptera > Vespertilionidae > Pipistrellus > Pipistrellus kuhlii. The sequence goes on along the minus strand of NW_023425521.1, from coordinate 9,088,565 downwards.
AGGCAGCTGATTGATGTTTCTCTCTCATCAATGTTTCTACCTCTCTATCCCACTCACATCCTCTCTGTAAAAGAAAACAAAAAACAAAAACAAATAAACAAACAAAAAAACCAAAACCATCCTAAAACCCAGCTCTACATTTCAGTCAACAGTGACCCTGGTCAAGGTTATTGTTCCTCAAACTCTGCAAGCATTTTGACAAGTGCCTTTAATGGTTCTTTTTTAGCTGCTGTTCTTTGATCTAACATGCATAACCCAGAGTTTGGGGTTTTAATGATCATCGGTGACATGATTAAAATTCATTAGTTTTGAGAGGTTTTTAAGTAATCAAAAGTGTAAAAACAGTTTGATGTAATATTTCTCTCAAACGACTTGATTTTCTTGTTCTGGCCAAGAAAAGCAGAGAAAGACACACCTCAGAGGTGAGCAAGTAGGCAGGGAAGCTGCATTACCTCCATTCATTCCCTCAGCCTTCTGAGTAGACGGTTCCAAACCCTTACCACCAGGCATAGTCACCTACCATGCCCTTGAACAAGTCTGTATCATGGTCAGTGTTTGATCTATACTTGAAGGCATTAGGACGAATAAGTGACACGAGATGAAACCCATTTGAACACATTAGATTATGGAAAGTCATTCCAAAATGCTAAATGTAATCTTTCTCTCCAGCTTTCAGTGGACATTAATGGCTAAATTCTGCCTCGAGGCACATAAACACATTTGACCAAAAGAAGAAGGAAAAAAAAAAAAAAAAGCTATGCAGCATGAACACCCTTGAAGAAATAGAGCCAAATTCTGAGATGGCATATAATTATGTACTAGTTACCAGATTCTGAAATAGCATGTAATATGCCAAAGAGATGTTTATTTCCTCTTGTGTTTTCAAAAGGGTCCCACCCAACCACTGAAAGGAGTAGCATCAAAATAACTCAGGGTGGGTTGGACCCTCTCCTGCTGCTTAGCACACAGACCTGCAAAGGCACTGCTAATTTGGTGCATACCAACCCTTAGCATATTTTAGGAAGTAGCAGGAATAGTGTATGCAGGAGGTTTCCAAGGGCTTCAATTTGAGCCAGTTCACTTGAGCCAGTCAAACACAGGGAGGGGTGTGTGGCAAAAGTATATGATTTAGGAGTCATATCTAGTTATTAGGTCTATTTGTACACCCAGAAATGGGGACTTCCTAGTGGTCAAGCAGGTCACGGCACTGCAAGTGAAAGCTGGGATTTCTAAAGTAACTAACCAAGTTCATCAATGACCCAGGGTTTTAATATCCACCCAATGCAAAGTCTACCTTAGCAAATCATCTAATTACACATAGGTGATATATGGACCACCTTATTGAAGGGCCATGAAAGCCATGCAATTGATTCTTAACCCCTTACTTGAGATCCTTTCTGGAACAAGGCAAGGAATAGATTAAAATAATCTAACTCACTGTGGTTCCCTTTGAAGTATTTTCTGTGGGTTGCTATATACTTACTTCGACCAATACTCAGGATATCTTAGAGACAACCTGATTTCTTTTTTCTTTTCTTTTCTTTTCTTTTCTTTCTTTTCTTTCTTTCTTTCTTTCTTTTTTTTTTTTTTTTACAGACCTTGTGGTGAGTGGCTTGGAAACTGCTCCACTGAGGATGGATTTGACTTGTAGGAATAGTTCCAAGTCCTCTGGATCTAAGTCTGATAAGCAGAGTTGGCGGTCAAGTTGAGGAACACTGGCTCTCATCCATGACAAGGTGTTTGGTTCAACAGAGAAGAATAGGATTCCACCCCTGCCCTTAAGAAGCTGTGGTCCAGTTTGAGAGGAAGTCACCCAAAAGACAGTTTCCTAAGCTTTGGGCGAGAGGTAGGAAAAGGGTTTTGTGGTTCATTGAAGTGACGGAAATATTCTAAAACCGATGGTGGTGATAGCTGCAAATTTGGTGAATTTATTGAAAGTCAGTAAATTATACACTTAAAACAGGTGAATTTTATTATATGCAATTATAACTCACTGAAGTTTTTGTTTGTTTGTTTTTTTGGTGCTATAGGAGTTCAGAGGTTCCCTTTGACTCTAAATTAAACTGGACTCATCATCATCCTTGTCAAGAGAGTAAAGTAAAGAAGGGTGAAGAAGAGGTTAGAGACAGGATTGAGTTCTTGGGTCTTGGACCCAACCTTAAGTGAGGGAAACAACCGAAGGTTTTCATGCATTCCAATGGCAAAGTCAAATTCACATTTTAGATAAGATTTTTCCAAGAAAGCAGGCTGGAGGCAAGGATATTAGTATAGTCTTGGTGAGAAATGATGGAGGCTGAAACCAGGGTGGTGGCAATAGGATAAAAAAGGGAGGCCCAAGGTCGTGAGCTTTTCAGTAAACTTGGCAGGAGCTGGTGATAGTGGGATGTGCGTGGTGAGGGAGGAGGAGTCAGGGAGGGTTTAGGCCACTATCACCAGGCAGGGAATAGTGGGGAGGGAGGCAGGAGGAAGGATATGTGGAGTGCAACCATGGTCACACAAATGTCTAACAACAATGTGCATCTGATCCTGACACTTTGGGAAGACTCAGCTTACAAGTCATTAGCATAGGAGTGGTGGTTTAAAACATAGGGAGAGATTTGCCTGGCTGGTATGGCTCAGTGGTTGAGCATCAACCCATGAGCTAAGAGGTCCCCGACCTGATTAGATTCCCAGGCAAGGCACATGCCCGGGGTTGCGGGCTCCATCCCCAGTGAAGGGAGCATGTGGGAGGTAGCCGATCAATGTATCTCTCTCATCAATGTTTCTATCTCTCAATCCCTCTCGCTTCTTCTCTCTCTAAAAATCAATAAAAATATATTTTAAAACAACATAGGACGGGATGAGATGGATCATGGAGACCTAGTGAATTAAGAAAAAAATGGGGCGGAGGATGGAAAACTGGGGGAATTAACATTTGAGGGGTGGGGAGAAGAGTGAGAGAAACAGAAGGAAAATCTGGAGAGTGTGATGTCGTAATACCAAAGGAGTAATGTTTCAAGAAAAAAAAGTGTCAAATGTAAATAAAGCTCCAGAAAACAAAGGCTAAAAATGTGAGCTTTGAAAAAAAGTAGACAAGTTAAAAATAGTGATGGTAGCAGAGCGAGATGATGGACAAGTGAACATGTTGCTGTGTGTCATCCTTCGTTCCTTTCTTTCTCTCATCCCCCCTCTCCAGCTATCAGCAAGACGTCTGTGCTGCTTCTATTTCCTGGGTCGGGCCACTTCCTGCGACCTTGACTCCTACCGTCTGGCCGAGCCACCAGAATTTCTCTCCTAAATGTCCACTGTAGTTTCCTTACTAGTTTTTCTGCTGCTTCTCTTGCCCCTTTCAGACCTTTCCCCACACAGCAGCCAGAGAGATCTTTAAAAAAAAAAAGTAGATCAGATCATACCGCTCCTCTGCTTAAAGTCATCCAATAATTCAAAAAAGAAAAAAAGAGCAAGAAAATTATCCAATAATTCTCATTGCGATCATAATAAACTCCAAATACCAAGCTTTGTCCTGAAAACACAACCCGGCCCACGCTTGCCCTTGATCCATGTGTTTCGGCCATTCTGGCCTTCTTTTGTTTCCTCCAAGTTAGTTCCTGTCCGTTGGCTCTTTCCCATCATTTACCTGCGCAGCCAAAGTTACTTCCTCAAAGAGGACTTTCCTGCCTGTTTAAAGGAGTATCACTCTCACCTCCGTTACCCCGGTTTTATCTGCCTCGTTATACTCATCAGTAATGGAAGTGATCTTACATATTTATTTACTTGTGCGTATTATTTGTTTCTCGATTCTGGGATAAGAACGCTGGGAGAAAAGGGACTTCGTTCAGGACATAGTAGGCACTTAAGTATGACTGTTTATAAGAATAGTGTTGAAAGTGCTCTTACGAATAAGAACGGCGTTGAAAGCCCAACAGAGATTAGAAAGTGAAACTGCAGGGGCTCAAAGCCACACACAGTAGTGTGATTTTTTGTTTTCCAACAGAGACCATCAGACAAGACTGATTATCTTATGTGCCTGTTCTGAGGACAATTTCAAACAAGTGTTTCGAAACGTGGACTGGGTGGCAGAGGCATCTTTGTGAAAAGTAGATGTGCTCCCAGCATGACCAGTTCGAATATGTACGTTCTCCCTTGTTGTATACAAATCCCCTCAATTGTGTAGTCTTGTAGGTAGGCGTGTTGCCAGGTTGCGGGAGAAATCTGCTGACTCCGTTTCCAGCCCCAACGCTAAGCTGTGTTACGCGGGTGAAATCAGGTTACTGAGATAGGTCTGGTTTCCTTGGTGACCTGGGAGGTTCAATTATATTTGAAATTGCTGAGGAGGAGGAGAACCTGATAACAGAAGTTCCATGTATTCCTTAGAGATGGAGCACTTTTTGATCCTCAGTTGATCGAGGCTGACGACATGCCTCCCTGGTTGGTGAGGGTTGACCTCCGGGCCAGTGCCAGCCAGCCAGCCAGCCAGCCAGCCAGCGGGCTGAATGACACTTCCAAAGTCTGTCCTATGCCAGCGCTGGATAATGGCATCATGACTCCTCGGGCTCTCTGTTTTGTTTTTGGCAGCTAGACGCTGTAACTAGGGTGACGAATAGCTAGCTTATTGTGGAATGTGCTAACCATCTTTCTTCTGGCGGGATGACAACCAAGGGCCAAGTCACTTTATAAATAGCAGGGCAACCCAATTTACTCCGTAATGTCTTTTCCCTTGCTACCTGGTTTATCCCATGGAAGCCCTAATGTCATCTGTTGGCAAGGTTGGTGTGCCATGCTCTGTGCTAAATACTTGTAAAAGGTTATCTCATTTCGTTCCCATGACAGTGTTAGGAGGTGGGTACTATTATTATCCTCATTTTACAGACGAGGAAACTGAGACTCGGAGGTACAGTGGCTTTTCAGGATCACGTGGCTTGTAAGTGGTGGGTTTGGGGTTCTAGAAAACGGATGGGTGTGTGCTGAACTTTCTCTAAGACTGTAAACGAAGGTGGACGGTAACTCCTGTTTCCTGCAATTACTGTACCTGATATTCAGACTCCACCTTATGCTGCATGTCCCGCAGAGTTTGAGCATCGCTGAGGAACTTCTGTCTGTCCCTTGCTTCATGCAACATGATTCTTAACCCCTGACCTGCATATAAAGAGAAATAAATGTGCTGTGACAGAACCCTTTGTTACTCTGCCATATTTGGAATTAGTATAATTGCGTTCATTCCCATTATTAATCTAATTTCCATTGTTTGACAGGCACAGATGCTCCTTTCAGACTCAAGGGACTCTTTGTATCAGTGTGGATGCCCTTACCAACCCTCCTGTTCTTGGGCATAAATAATGCAGCCATCGGCTGGCTTTGGTGATCCTGTCTTGGTTAGTCACAGGCATTACAGACTGACAGATGCCTGATTCAGAAGCAGGTCTACAACCTGACAAAAAAGAAAACCCAAGAGCCTAGCCAAGTCATCAGTGACTGAAGTTATGAGCCCCTGGGAACTGAGTCATTTACTCAACCATTCTTGCACCCTAATTCCAGCCCAGGCACTCTGCTGGGCACAGGGGTAGAGAGCGCTTGGCAAGATGAACATGGCCCTTGTCTTGAGGAGCTTATGGTCTAGGGTGAGAAGGCTGACATTGAGCGAGTGAACCTTAATTGTGATAAATGCTAAGGAGATGTATGGGGTTCTAAGAGAGTATTATTATTATTGGGGGTGGGGTGGGGAGGGGAGAGTGGGAATCATAGCCTGGCCAAGAGGCCAGGTGTTCCTTAGGAAATGACACTGCATTTGCGAAGGGGCAGAGGCAGGTAAGAGGCAGGACAGAAGGGACAGCAGGTGCAGAAGCTTCAGGGCAGGGAGGGGCTGTTGTGGATGAGAAGCAGGCGGCCCGGGGGGGGGGGGGGGGGGGGGCGGTTGGAGCACAGAGATGGGGAGATCAGCACCAAAGGGCTGGAAGGTGAGTGGGAGCCAGCTCATGGGGGTGGGGCCTGGAAGCTCAGGAGCCATAGGACAACCCTGGAAGGTTCCAGTCTGGGGAGTAGATTTGCATTTTTAAAAGGCCCCTCCACCTGTTGTATGGAGAATAGATGGAAGGTTGGATGGGGATGTGGAGTAAACATGGAAGTGGAAAGACCGTTGGGAACATACTATAGTAATCCAGATGAGATAAGACACTGGCCAGACTCGGGTAGCAAAAGTGGAGATGAGAAGCCCTGGCCGGTTTGGCTTAGTGGATAGAGCTTTGGTCTTGGGACTGAAGAGTCCCAGGCTCAATTCCAGTCAAGGGCTTGTACCTTGATTGCGGGCACATCCCCAGTGGGTGGTGTGTGTGTGTGTGTGTGTGTGTGTGTGTGGCAACTGATTGATGTTTCTCTCTCATCCTCTCTGTAAAAAAATCAATAAAAAAAAAAAAGTGGAAATGAGGAGGAGGAAAGAGGTGGGGGTCAAGGGGAAGGAGGAGGAGGAAGAGGAGATCAAAGATACTGCTTATTGAGCCTCTGCAAGTTATAAACATTTACACATATTAACTCATTCAATTCCTCACGAACACCCTATGAGGCAGGCACTGTATCTCTATATTGTAGCCGAGGAAACTGAGACCAAGGGATTCTGCAACTTGCCTAAGGTTAGAGAAATACTAAGTGGAAAAGTTGGGATTTGAACCCAGAGAGTCTCACGCCAATGCCCACAGGAGATATGCAGGAGAGATAGTCTTCAGGCGTTGGTGATGACATGAATGGTGTGGGGGAGGGAGGGAAAGACAGAGAGAGAGAGAGAGAGAGAGAGAGAGAGAGAGAGAGAGAGAGAGAGAGAGAGAGAGAGAGAGAGAGACATCTATGATGAGAATCATTGATCGGCTACCTCCTGCACGTTCCCTACTGGGGATCGAGCCCACAACCCAGGACCCTTCAGTCCACAGCCCAACACTCTATCCACTGAGCCAAACCAGTGAGGGCTCTACGTGAATTTCTTTAATGATGATCATGTGACAGGTGCTGTCTAGGCTTTGGGGAAACAGCAGGAGAAGTCAGACAGCATTCCTGCCCCCAGGTGTCTACATTCTGCCACTTTTCTTCATTCTCTGGTTTCTCAGTTATGCAGACATTGGCGGAATCAGCTTGCCCCTGACTCATGGTGACCCAATGTCTGACCTTGTTGCTGTGAAATCTTCCCAAGTTTATCATCTAGCCCTGAGCAACAGGAAGAACTAGTGTTGGTCCCTCCGGGGTTATTTCACTTCAAGTACAGAAACACAGTTTAATAGGTAGTTCCACAATCTACTAGTATACATACAACCCAAATCTCTGAGTCTTTTAAAAGTCACTTATGAGATTATATTTTATATTTTATTATAATTCTCACTTGAGGATATGTTTAGTGATTTTAGAGAGAGAGAAAGGGAGGGGAGGAGGAAAGGGGAGAAAGAAAGAGTAACAATGATGTGAGAGAGAAACATGGATCGGTTGCTTCCCATATGCACCCTGACCAGGGATTGAACCTACAATGTATGTATGGGCTCCAAACGGGAATCAAACCTGCAACCTTCTTGGTGTATGGGATGATGCTCCAACCAACTGAGCCAGCTAGTCAGGGTGAGAGATTATATTTTAAAAGATGACTTTTCACTTTGCACATGAGTTTGTACTTGCGCAAAATGAAGTTCCTACCCTTTTCAGAAAACGATGGTGTTAGAACAGGCAGAAAGATGAACCCCGGATGCTACTGTCAGAAAGGGAAGCCTGTCTGAATATTAATCAGGCCAAGAACATAAGGATTTATAATGAAAATATGTTAATGGTCGCTACAGGGGCACGTTCCTGAGTCTGCTGGGTGACACGTTCTGGTTACCAAGTTAATGTAGAAAAGCCAGCTAATCGGTCCTGCTTTAATGCGGTATTATTTTAAGGAGGCTTCCAAATCAAGAGTCATGAAATAACTTTGTTTAAATAGGTAGGAAATAACACTATTTGAATTACTTGCTAGGTTACCGCTGACTTCACAATCACCTACCAAATGAAAGACTTGGAAATTGGCTACAAAAGTCTCTCTTCCCTCCCATAAACTCTCTATGGATAGACTTTACCAGAAAGATGAATATTTAGAAGCCACATGCGATTTTTTAAAATCTAAATACATCAGTACTTCGTGAGGTTAGACAAATACTATCAGACCAAGGAAAACAGATCGTGAGAGACAGGTCCGGGAGATGGCCGTCGCCACCGATTAGGCAAACATTCTCCACATTCCTGATGTCCCTTGAACGTCATACTGCACTGCCGGTTTGAGAAATGGACCAGGATGAGCAAGAAACGGAAATAACTGTATGGAAATAAATCCACACGAGATCATGCTTGATCTATGGACCTCAGCTTGAGGGCCTACTCAACCAGATGGCTATTTGAAGCCAGAAAAGTTTCCTTGGCAAATACAGACAGGTGGGAGGGAGGAGAAGGAAGATAAAATGTGGGCAAGTATTTCTAAAATAGCATCCCGTATTCGCTCGTTTCTCACCTTTCAACTGCGTTTCAATGTGTAAGCCCACTCATGGTCATGCATGCTTCTGTTTTAAGTCTCTGGTGATACTATATTGGGCCGAATCTGTGCCTTAGACATCTACATAAGAAACCATTTTAAACTGGGAGGGAAAAGACAAGGGGGAGCAAGTAGGAGGCATGTGGGAAAGCAAGGGCAGATGATCCTCCTTGGCCTCAAAATTCTACGTATCTGTGAAATTTCAATGAGGAATATTCTAAGAACTTCGGTGACATATGCATTCCTCGCATGTGTAAATTTCCAACAAATTTCAAATTTCCCTGATTAAGGAGAGCAGAATGTGACTGCTGAAATATTTTCCAGTTCCCTAATATATATATATATTTATATTTATATTTATATTTATATTTATATTTATATTTATTTACAGCTATGCTCTCTGTTCTGTGGCCACACTTGTCAGAATTTATTTGAAGGGATTTCTTTTTAATAGCCATCAAGCTATTTCACTGTTTTCTTACTATGTTCTCATATTAGAGATACCATTAAAGTTAATCTTTCATTGGTGCAGCAATAAGGAAAAAGGTAAACTTAAGCCCCTCTTTAGGCTGAAGTGTCCTTTGAAACAAAATCCAAATGGCTATATTAATACCTGACAATCCTGTTGATAAAGTCCCCCTGTGATGTAGAAATTGCCAGTTATGAAAACAGTCATGGGGATATAAATACAGCATAGGGAATAGAGTCAATAATCTTTTAATAACTATGTCTAGTGTCAGATGGGTACTAGACTTATCAGGGCAATCACTTCCGGAAGTTCTATAAATGTCTCATTACTGTGTTGGTATACCTGAAACCAATATAATAGTGGATGTCAACCATAATGTGAAATAAAAAATAATAATTCTTCCTGTTCCTCAACTGAGTGCCTAGAAGGATTTGGGAGATCTTATTCATCCGTTTACACAGTTAATTTGTAATGCCAACTATCTCAGGTTTTGCTTAAACCTTAGCTTTAAAAAAAACCACAGAGTTTTAAAATCTTATTAAAATGTCTTGCGTGTAAGCAACAAAGATAAGTGATTCTGGCTTAACTGGCCTCCCGCTCCGGTGCTGAGAGGATTAAAGGACAGGAATTGAGGGGTGGAGGAGTTCGATGTGACTCTCCCAATCAGTTTGGCTTAGGAAATCCGGGCTGGTGGAGGGGATGAGGGGGAGGGGGGATGGCGGGTGTCCTTGGGGGTGACTCTTCATCATTGTGTTGTGAAACTGGGAGAGATGGGCGGCCACACGCTAACCATCACTTCCGAGGGTGGACATGTCAGGCAACACCAACAATTTCGCCCTCAGAGGCCCAGGGGGCAAGCTCTGTAGATGCGGGCGGCGGCCAGCGTGCAGGTGATGATCAGAGTCCCCCAAACCGGTTCATCGGAGCCAGAAATAACGGCGTGATGCCAACATGAGGGCGGAGGAGGACAGAAGGGCCAGGCGCCCAGGCTTCCGGCCTGATTTCCCCGCGGAATCGGTTTAGTCCAAGGGGAGGCTGTCCCTTTCCCTCCCCCCCTCCCTCCCCCCGCACCTACGCGGAGGACCAGGGGCCGCGGGGGCGGGCGGGGCCGGGCCGTTACCTGGCGGGTCAGTGCTTCCTCCCCAGCCGGGGGCTAAGGGGCCCAGGGGCGGGGCAGGCAGGCAGGTCCCCGGTGGAGAAGCGGCCCATCAATCGCACCTGGGAGGCCGTCCCCGAGCTCCTCTTCCTTCTCCTCCTCCTCGCTCGTCTCCCCTCCCTCTACCGGCCCCTCTTCCTCTTCCTCCTCCCCGGCTTTCCTCGGCGGCTGCCGGCCTTTCTCGGGGCGGAGGCGGTGGGGGCGGCTCCCTGGCGTCCTCCCGTTTCCCTGGCAACCGGCCCCCTCCTTCCGCGCGCGGGAGCCGGGGCCCTGGCGTGGAGGGAGGGTGGGGGCTGCGGCCCGTGGTCCCGAGCAGGGACGTGGGGCGCTCGCTGGTTGCCGTGGGAACCAGTGGGATGCGGTTTGGATGGCAAAAAAACACAAAAAAACGGTGATAGCGGAGGGCGGAGGAGAGGAGATGCAGAAGGAGGGAGGAGACGGATTGGCTTTGTCTTGATTTCCAAACCTAGATACGGAGGCCTACACTCCTGCCCTGAATCCGTGCTGTGCTTTGCAAAGAATGAGACTAGAAAACGAGGGAGGGGAATATTTTTAATCGAATAAAAGCATATTAAAGACAGTACATAGGCAGAGGGAAAGGGAGCGCAGGTGGGATGGAGGGGTGTGTGTGTGAGAGAGCTGTGCCGGGGGTCTCTGCAGTGCGTGCTTCACCCTGAAAAGGAAGACACGAATGATGAAGGGTGGCAGAGCCAGACAAGAAGCCAGTGAGCTCCCCGTTATCAGTTGTCTGGGCGGCCTTTCCCTGGGAAGGAGGAGCTTAGGGGGTTAGGGCGGTGCCCACAGAGCCTTGCCCTCTCTCTGCCAGGCTTGTCTGTGGTTTTCATAGGCAAAGATGACTCTTCCATTTATTTTGCATACAGGGTGGGGCAAAAGTAGGGGAGAATCCAGATAAAAAGTATTTAGGTAAAATCTTTGTTTGAGGCACTTTGCCACCCAACCTTCACTGATCCACCAGCAGTCAGTATCTTTCCATCTCCAGTAGCCCAGCCCAGCTTCAGCTCTCAGCTAGCTATCCAGGCAGCCTTAGTAAAGCATTAACTGGTCCTTGACGCTTTAACTGATAAGTACCAATCTAAGACCTCTCCCCGTGGTTTTCTGCCTTTCAAAACAAGATACCTAAAGAAGCAAAATCTTTAAGACACACGATTAAAACTATAATAGTGAAATGACAGGTAGAAGCTTGTTCTGTTGGCCAGGACACCTCTTAAATAAAAATAATTATAACAATTCTCGATTAACCGAGGAGGAAGTTGAAGCCCAGGTTAGGTAGTTGAAGAGAAATGACATGCCCAAGGATACCAGGTAAGTAACAGATCAGGACTCAAAAGCAGAGTTTCCTGTTCCCAATTCCATGGTGTTGCCTCCAGCAAGGAAATTTGCACCTTGGGCCCAGATTTTTCTCCTTCTCATTTCAAGATTTGTTTAAAATAATACTCTCTACCTCAAACCATTGCTGAGGATGAAATGTGAGAGGATAAACAAAGCATTTAACATCATACTTGGCATATAGTAAACCCTCAATAATCAGTAGTTTTACTTTCTGGGGCATATTTTAAGCTTTTATTTAATGCACATGAGTGTAAGCCATAAATATTTTAAGATTTTTAAATAACAAGGTTTGGAGATATCACGTCACGGCTCAGGTTTTTAAAAAATATATATTTGTATTGATTTCAGAGAGAAAGAGAGAAGGAGAGAGAAATAGAAACATCAATGATGAGAGAGGATCATTGATTGGCTGCCTCCTGCACACCCCCCACTAGGGATCGAGCCCACAATCCAGGCATGTGCCCTTGACTGGAATCAAACCTGGGATCCTTCAGTCTGCAGGCTGACACTCTATCCACTGAGCCAAAGCAGCTAGGGCTTATTGCTCAGTTTTAAACTTTTCTACATGTCAAGGACCTCCAAAAATTTAAGTTGTTGAAAAGAATCATGGTGCCTTTGAAAGAGGGTGAGAGTGCCAGAGGTCAGTTTATATAAAGTCATTGAGCAACTCCAGGTTTAATGTTTAATGAGTAAACTTAAGCTTGGCATGTCAATTAAAAATACGATTAGCTGCAGCACTGAAAAACTAAGGGCTAAGGAAGAGGAATGTTAAAGTGAGGAGGACGCATAATTCCTGGTTGGGGAAAGGGTCCTGCCTTTCATGACTCCCCGTACAGTGTCCTGGTAGATGATGAATACGGGGAGACAGAAAACTTCGTGGATTCTAATGATTGCAATATTTGGTTTTAGCCAATACGTTTCAAGAAGTTCTTTAGTTCAAGAGTTCTGCAAGGAGCAACTTCAAGTAGAAAATTTCAAAAGTAGACCCTGTATTACGCTTCAGAAATAACATTTTGAGGGGACTATTTCATTCTATACAAAGAGTAAGTTGGGCCGAAACTGGTTTGGCTCGGTGGCTAGAGCGTTGGCCTGTGGACCGAGGGGTCCTGAGTTCGATTCCGGTCAAGGGCATGTACCTCGGTTACGGGCACATCCCCGATGGGGGATGTGCAGGAGGCAGCTGATCGATGTTTCTCTCTCATTGATGTTTTTGACTTTCTATCCCTCTCCCTTTCTCTCTGTAAAAAAATCAATAAAATATTAAAAACAAAACAAAACAAAAACAAAAACAAAGAGTAAGTTGTCCAGAGGGATGGCTATGCATCCTAAGCCTCCCAAGCCTTGGAAGACGAGGGCATGTAGGAGCCTCACGGAGACCTGCCCCAGCTGCTCGCTTGATCCAGAACAACCCATGCTCTTTGTCCTCCTAAGATTCCCTCTTCCTAAGAGGGAGTCTGACGAGGCCACTTGTCACTCTCTGATCAGGAGCTCTCCTGATGGGCACAGAGCCTCGTGCCCAGTGGCCTCAGAAGCAGATGGCTGCCCTTACATATAACATTGTCCTCTTTTCCGTGAGCCTGGCCATGACTGTTGGGTTTCTCTTCTTACTGTGTGGCCCACGTGGCGATGCTGCCTTCATTCAGTGCACACGCAGCTGGAGTGTGGCAGTTTGTTTGCAGAAACAACCTCTGTGAGTGGCTTTCCTGAGAAGGGGACTAAAGGCATGCTAGACCTTGAAAGCTTCCTGGGTTTACCTGTAGGACTCGGAATAGGGAACTCATCTGATTAATTTTAAAAACTGGCTAATGGCTATTGAACATGCCACGGGCTATTGTGACATTCTGCACTCATGCCATAACTATATTTGGTCACACTGAATATGCAATATGACAATCTCTTAATGTCACTCATTAAAAGTGGTCCTAAATCAATTGCATCAAGATTTCCAGAGAGTGAGGTAGGCAGTTTCCAAATGTATTCTTTTTTTTTTTTTTTATCCTCACCTGAAGATACGCTTTTATTGATTCTTTAGAAAGAGAGGAAGGGAGAAGGAAAGAGAAAGAAAGAGAGAAACATTGATGTGAGAGAGAAACATCAATCGGTTGCCTTCCGTACATACCCAACTGGGGGTCAAACCTGCAACCTGGTTATATGCCCTGAGCAGGAATCGAACCCGCAACCCTTTAGTGCACAGGAGGACACACCAAACAACTGAGCCATACTGACCTGGGCCAAAATGTATATATTTTGATGGAGGCCATTGAAGACTCAGGATTGGATCCTTGGTTTTGAGGATTAGAAACACCATTTTAGCTAATTCAAAGTTGATCTTTTTAGGAACTGATTCCCAGTAACTATTCAGCAGAGACTAAATGTCCTCCTCCTGACCAAGTTGTTATTTTATCCCAGAGACTAAAACTGGCACCCCACCAGCCTGATCATATGCACAAGATACTTCCCCCTGATGGAAAGGCACCCCTAGGACATCAAAGTAAAGACCAGGAGGTTTAGTGAGTATTGATTTAGGTCCAAGGGAATTGAGTGTTCTTTTTTTTATTTTTTATTTTATTTTATTTTATTGATTTTACACAGAGAGGAATTGAGAGGGACAGAGAGTTAGAAACGTCAATGAGAGAGAAACATCGACCAGTTGCCTCTTGCACACCCCCCACTGGGGATGTGCCCGCAACCAAGGTACATGCCCTTGACTAGAATCGAACCCGGGACCTTTCAGTCTGCAGGCCGACGCTCTATCCACTGAGCCAAACCAGTCCCGGCGGGAATTGAGTGTTCTTAAGGGACATCCCGAGCAGGCTGAGGAGGTGTACAGAGTCACCTTTCTTTCCTCCACAGACACTGCTCTCTGGATACCAGATTTGGGTAACTAGTCTCAAGGCTTTTTGGAGACTTTTGCCACATTTTTGTTTCCCGTAACTGCCTTTTTGCACAGCTTCTGGGGATCATTTCTCTTCCCCTGAATGCCATTAATGGCACAGTGTGGAGTTGAGAAGACCTGGGTTGGAATCCCAGCAGTGACACTCGATTTATGATAATGAACAACGTTTATCCCCCTGCCTATCCCCCAACACCATCATAGCCGGAGCCTCCTTGCCAGCTTATCGCCAGGATGAATAGAACAGCAAGTGCAAACTTTCTGGCAGCGTGCTTGGCACACAGTAGCTGCTCAACAAAGGTCGTTATCATCACTTATATTTCGGAGCTTTGATTCTCTGAAATCTGAGGACATCTCAAGAACACCAACCATAGATTTATAAAGTGTCTCTAAAGGCTCGTAACCGCTTTAAAATCTTAATCTCATGTTACTAATACCATGGTGGTTAGTGTCATATTGATTATATATTTTTTATCCTGAATTTCAGAGAATAACACTTAATGACCTGAATGTGAGGGTGTATCAAATTTGAGGCTTGCAGCCATCCATGAACTGTATGAAATTTAGTAATGCCTGCTGGGCTTTCATAGGTCAAATGTTTGAGATCTGAGATCTCGTGTGGAATAAAGTAGACTCTATTAGGGACTGGCAAGCTCCCTACAATTAATAATAAAAAAGCATGCCACTTGCGGGATCTCTTAGAATTTTCCTCATTTGGAATTGTAGCTGGTCTATTGTGCTGTTTGATGAAAAAAAGAAAAGAAAAACAAGGGGGGGGGGTTTGAGGGGAGAGCAAACTCATTCAAGTGTTTGGAACCTACAGTGTTGAGCTATTTCCCGAAAGTTTAAGCAGGCTTTGACATCTTTCTCCATTTTGGAAGCTTCAGACTTCTCAAAGCCCTTCATACGGCAATTGATGCATGCAATACCAGATTGAATGTGATTATCAGAACTTTGGGAACATAAAGCATACTGCTTTGCTGAATTTCTCAGAAATTATTACCAAAGGAAAGAATTTGATTTCTGTCCAGAAGGAGTATCTGATTTGTTTGGACTTTGGATAAACTCAAGCCATACATGTTTGGCCAAGAGTTTCATTTGCGGGCTGATCATCAAGCTCTGAGTAAGAAAGCTTTGACAGCATCCGGGGTCTCACATGATCAGTAAACATGTTTCTGGACAGATAAACATTCAGGCCAAACAGAAAACAATGCTTCTCCTTAAGAGGGAAGGGGATCATGGGTACTGAGCAACTCCTGGCCGTCATGAAGGGTTAGTTACTCCGTGGTGTTTGTTTGGATATCAGTGCTGAGCATGTGAGGAGGGAGAGGGGCAGGGGCATTGTTAGTTTGGGGGGCAGGCAGCCTCCTTTCTACTCACCCATTTCCTGGTCTCTCCGATGGCTGCACCAGACAGAGACGCAGCCATCCCTGACAGAATATTTCCAGTGTTTGCTCTCTTTTCTCTCCAGGGCTCTTTCTTTTGTGATTCTCTCTCTTTTTTCTTTCTTTCTGTTTTTCTAGTTATATGGCAAGATCATCAGATTAGTTGCTAACTCTAATTTCTTTCTTTAACCCCTCGTGGCTTCTCATGGCGTCTGCCCACCCAGGGACAGCTGTTTACTTTTCCCTTGGCTGGGCGGTGGCCCGCTCGGGGTATTGGGGTATCCTCAGGGAGCAGGGACAGCTTCCAGGACTAGGTGGGAGCAGGTGAAGAATGGCAGGGAAGAGGAGGGGACACTCGAAGCAAAGGTAGGTTCTTGGGGACTGCTGTCAGTGTCTGAAGCGGTGCATCCCAATCCACAAAGCTGGCACATTCGACCCACGTACTTAACAAATATTTGCCTAGTAGGTGTCAAGGACAATTTACTTGTAGATAAGTCAATACATATACACTGACAAATGATCATTAGAGCTAGGACACTAATCGGGTACGGTAAGAGAGAATACTGGGGGTGGCGTCAGAGAGGGTGGTACCCCACTTTAGACAAAGGGGCCGAGGATGGCCTTCCTGGGTGAGGTATAAAGGATGAAGAGGAGCCAGCCCTCTGATGGCGAAGAAGACACCCAGGTTGAGGAAATAGCATTGGCAAGGCCTGGAGGTGAGCCATGGCTCAGGAGACTCAAGGAACTGAGAAGAAGCCAGTGTGGCCGGAAGGTTGTTGTGAAGGAAGGCTGGTGAGGTTGTAGTGTTGGGGCTGGGCTTTATTCTAAGTGCAGTGGAAAGCCATGGAGTGGTTTTGAAGTGTGTGTGTGTGTGTGTGTGTGTGTGAGAGAGAGAGAGAGAGAGAGAGAGAGAGAGAGACAACACATGGAGACCCCTGAGGAGGTTCCTCACCAGAATTGGTGGTTATGGCCTTGTGATTCTGATGATAGCCTCTGGGAAAACTTCAGGCATGTGCTGGTCCATTGGCATGAGATAACATGATTAAAGAAGAATTACCTAAGACATTTCTCCTAGTTCCAGGACACTGTCTTGACCAGATGTTCCATGCAGGGTAGACTCTCCTGAGATTCAGCTTCTCATCTCTCTCTGCAGGGCTTTGCCCAGTAATGACCTTGACCGGTGCATTTAAGTCACTCTCTGCCTCTTGCTCCTGTCACTTCCCTCTGTTTCCTTTCTTGCCCTCCTCTGCCTTCTCCTTTCCCATCTCTCTCCCGCTCCTTTCATCCCTGTTTCCTCTCACTTCTCTCTCTGCCTTTCTCATTAGGTGTCAGTTACTTGCCAAGCCACAGCTCTGATGTTTCTGTTTTTCCCAAACAAATATCTTGGCTGGTCATTTTTCTCCTCCGTTCTCTCCTCTCGTTCCGTGTTGGTCCCTTCTTGGGTCCCCTCACCTCTGCTAGGTGACACCGTTTCAAAAAAACGTCAGCAGGAAAAACGGCTCCTGCTCCGCAGCGTAAGGAGACGGGGAGGAATGGGCCCGGGGTGACGTCACTCCATGGCCCTCGGTGCAGGGAAGGCAGTTCTTGAAAACCAGCTGGAACAGAAGGTATCGCTGTTCGGCCTCCGCTCTGTGGCTCACGGCGCCCTCTGAGTCAGGATAATGAGAGAACATTCTTAAAACATGACTTAACCACGCTCAGTCCTCAAACAGATTCCTGGATGTGTGTCGAATACGCTCGGCCAGCAAGCCCGAGCACAGACGTGTGCGGCGGGCTTGTTAGCACACTTCTCAGAGTGCTGCCTTCTGAGCCGGCTAGTTTGTATTAAAATAAGTTTAAAAAATTATTAAAAAAAACAAAACAACAAGAAAAGAAAAAGGAAGCCAGTCGGCCTGCATGGCAAACACACTATGGGGGCTCTCCTGGCTGCTTTTCCGTAGTTTTCTATGGGGGTGACTGGGCCTTTGTCTCGGGGTGTCCGGGGGGGCCCTTGGCATCACCACACATTAGCAGGAGGCAGTTATGGGAATTGCTTGTGAGGCAGAAAAAAAGAAACAGGATCTTGTCCATTTCCAAAGCAAAGCAGAGGCGGAGTCTTAACACGAGTGCAGTTTGTCCTTTATTTCTCCTGTACCTGGAGGCGTGTGTGTGTGTGTGTGTGTGTGTGTGTGTCTGAGTTTAACACAGGCGGCTTATCTGAGTGGATTTTAAGAAATTAATTTAACCGAAAAATGATTAAATTACAAACAGAGGAGAAAGCATTTGGTTGGCATCATATGGGGTCGGAGGCCGTGGCTAATGCAATATTTCATCAATTGACTCATTGCTATTCTTTCATTGATGTGATTTAGTTTCTCAAATAGCTCTTATCGTGGCAGGCTTGCATTGGATACATTACACAGATGCCTTGTAATCATTTCAGTGTGTTTACTTAAAAATTTTTAAAAGCAATTAAGCAATCTAAATATATTCGTGTGTGTGTGTGTGTGTGTGTGTGTGTATGAGAGAGAGAGAGAGAGAGTGTGTGTGTACACACACACCCACAGAGAGATTTTTATAAATGTTCAGACAGGGTCCGGAGCGAACACTAGGGCAAGTGTTAAGTTTATACACTGTAAGCACCCTTCATGCATCTCAAAGAGCTCCGTGCAGACCGATGTTAAGCCTTCTTCATACCCATTGAATATCCCATTATCTCCCTGGACACCCCGAAGAAGCCGGAGGACAAAGGGCCTCCCTGTGTCCCTTCCCCAAGGCCACACCACGGTGGCCGAGACCTTGAGCGCCCGGGTGACAGGCACTGACTGGAAGCCTATCACAAGTGGGGCGAGCGGTGGAGGGCCAGTTTGTTAAAAAGTATAATCATCTGTTATCGCGGGGACAGGGTTTGGATACGCTCCGCTTTTCACTGATTTTGTTAGAAAACAGAGCAGACATGTCAGAAGGATAGATCTTTCTCCGAGAAACCTCTGAGGTCTGGGGTAAAACGGGCAGGCAGGGTAAGGGCAGAGCAGTTTGGCAGCGTTTAAACAGGTCTGAGTGCACACGGGTGGCAGTGCCTTCATGCCCTGACCTGCCCCGCACCTTTCCCCTGCGTCTTTGTTTCAGAACGTTGTGTCCAGAGTTCGGAAGTGCAGTCACAGTTTGATGCAGAGGTTTGGAACCAAGCGCCGGGATGACGTCTCCCCCGGTGCCACCAGGGAGGCAGGGGGTGCAGTCACGTAGTCATTCGCCAAACGCTCAGCCAGCGGGTAAACGTCCAGTGCTGTGCCAGCACCTGGAGGAGTAAGATGTGGTCTGGGTGCTTGCGGGGGAGGAAGGAGAGTTAAACAAGGCCCTGGAGTAAGTCCCACACAGAGGCCTGGGAGAAGGCGAGGGAGAGACGAACAGAGAGAGGAGAGAGGTTCTCACGGTGAGGAATGAAGTGCCTCTGAGTATTGCTTGAGGCCCTACTCTGTGTTGCCTGCTGTCAGTTCCCTTCAGACAGAAGCCTGTCTCACAGGGCCAGACGCAGGCTAGCCGTGGGCTGGGTGACGCCGGCTGTTGGCTCTCCCAGCCTTCCTGGCTCTGCCCTCTTCCTCCCTCCCCACCCACCCACACATTTCTTTCCCTCCCTGTCTGGAGAGGGCGCCTAAAGGTCTTATCAAATTCTGCTTGGGCAGCCACACAGTCATCTATATTTACTGAGCCGAACTGATCTGAAAGGTATTCACATTGAGGTAGAAAGGACTACTAGGTGGCACACCAGGCAGCATGTGCATTTGAGAGGCCTCAAAGCCTCAAGCAAAAACTTCAGCCAGGCCTGGCCAGTGTGGCTCAATGGTTGAGCCTATGAACCAGGAGGTTTAGTTCCTGGTCAGGGCATATGCCCCAGGTAGGGGCATCATGGATGTTTCTATCTCTTTCTCTCCCTCTCTGAAATCAATAAAAACATGTTTAAAAATAAATAAAAGTGTCAGCCAGCTAGGAAAGAGCGTTTTCTTGGTGAGCCCCACACTGCCTGCACCCCTGGACGGCTGCCTGCTTTCTCGGCCCTTCAAACTGGCCCTGCTTCCAAACATTCCGTCTCGCCCGTTTTCCCTGCCAGCCTGCTATTGTGACTGGGTGATAAGGCGGGTGGGGGCCAGATAACGGCTAATCTGGGTCCTCTGGGCTGGAAACCACGCAGTCTGCAGATGCAAGGGCTTCGAAGCATTTAAGATACCAGCGCTGAGAAACAGATTTGGCCGAGTGGGACATTTAGATGTTATCTTCTCTAAATACAACCCCCTAATTTGTTCATTCCGGGCCATTTGTGCATTTCCTGCTTCAGGGCAGGGCTGGCGGAAGTGAGTATATAAAGGGGATGAAGTGGTGAGCAGGCAGGGGTCTGGGCTGTGGTATTTTTTAAAGCCCCTCTCCCCCCGCCAGCTGGTCTAATGCAAGGTATGGGCTACGGATGCAGAAACATCCCCTTCGTTTTCTAGGTGAAGTAGCTGAGTGAAGTGACTGCCCTGAAGTCCCACAGCCTGTGAGAGGCGGAGTGGGGCCCAGAACCTGGGATTCTTCCCCTTCCCCCAACCTCTCCGCCCCCTCCCCCTGCTTCCCCCGCCATTCGTAGACAGGAAAACATTTCAATAATGTCCCCTGTGTGTCTTTTTTCGGTTTAATTCCAGAATTACTCACATTTTGAATTGAGATACAGCCTCAATTAGATATAAACATCAAGAAAAGACTCTACACCCTTATTTCCCAGGAAATCTTCAGAGCAATGGGTAACTTTGAAGGGATTCTGATCTGGGACATGGCCCTAAATGCCTCCCATTTTAGGTCCCGTTGGGATCTGAAACTGGGCTGAATATGGAGTTTTATTGGGAAGAACAGGGAGGAACCTCAAAGGAGCAGACACCTGAGTCTGATCAACTTGTCTTCGCTGGCTCACAGTGGAAACCAGGGGGCTCATTTTCAGGGGCCTCACACACCTGTGAGTGCGTGCGTGCGAGCAAGGGGGCTGGGGGCTGGCGGCTGGCTGCAGGCTGCCCGGCTCCCACCAAGCCCTCTGCCATGGCACAACCACGCAGGAGCTGTGTCCCTAGGCCTTCTGGACGCTCAGGAAGACAGAAATGCATGTTTGTGTTTGTTTCTGGTTTTGTGGTGGTGGTGGTGGTGGTGGTGGTGGTGTGTGTGTGTGTGTGTGTGTTTAATGAAATAAAAAAATTTTGTGAATGTTGGCAATGAATACAGTTTTTAGCAAAACACTGTCAGGGTCCATTAAAGCCAGCTCATGAGCTCTGTTTTACCTGTAACACTCTCCACACTCAATCCTGAGTGCTACTAGTTTACAAAACGGTCTGCTGCCTCTTGCCCTAGATCTGTGGTCGGCAAACGGTGGCTCATGGGCCACATGCGGCTCTTTGGCCCCTTGAGTGTGGCTCTTCCACAAAATACCATGGCCTGGGCGAGTCTATTTTGAAGAAGTGTTGTTCGTAGAAGTTTAAGTTGAAAAAAATTGGCTCTCAAAAGAAATGTCAATCGTTGTCCTGTTGATATTTGGCTCTGTTGACTAATGAGTTTGCCGACCACTGGCCTAGACCCCGGGAAGCAGATGCGAGTTAGGGTCCGTCCCGGGAGGAAAAAAAGTGCCTCGGTTTCCTTTCATATTTTGTTCATTGTCTCACTGTTCCTTTGGGGCTGGCACCTCTGCTGCATCATACATTTTCCCAATGAAATTGGAAGGAAAGGTCTTTATGGCTCAGAAGATCTACTCTAAGTTATCTTTCACTTCCTTTGGAACATATAACAAGTCCGGCTGTTACCAGCACTGCCGGGGGACAGGCTAGCTCTGCTCTGCACGGCTATCTAACGAAAAACCCTTTCCTTCACTGAGAAATGAAATGGAAGCTTCCACTGTAGGACTGCGGCCACCTCCGAGCCAGCGACGTGATAAAATAAAAATCCAAATGACTCTTCCTGTCTTCATTTCAAGAAGAAAATACCCTGGATAAGTACACAACGTGGCATTGAGACTCCTTGATTTCAACGAAGCGAAGGTGTTAACAATAGCAGGTGCAGCTTTTTAGCTGACAGTGGAAGAGCTGATGCTAAATTACCCTTTAATGTGTCAAACACAAGGCCCGCGGGCCAAATCCGTCCCGCCAGGCCTTGCAATGTGACCCGCACCGCGCTGTCATCACTGCACTCCGCTGCGTTTCCATCACAATGACAGTTTATGACTGTTCAGTAAACCATTCGGCCCGCGATTTAGGCTGGATTTTAGATTTTGGCCCCTTCTCTGATTGAGTTCGACACCCCTACTAATCTAACGTTTTCGTGCGGCAAACGTCAGCGTACGTCACTTGTGAAGCCTCGATGAGATTAAGGTAAACTAGGTGTACCTTGGTTATTCTCTTGACACATAACCCCGAATTTCGCACAGCTCTTTTTTTCACAGGTGAAAAACGTAAAATTGGAATATGTATCTGTGAGCATCCGTTTCAGGTGTATTTCTGGGAACAGTCCCGCTGCCCTCAGGTAAGCAGAGGGGGGGAACCGTTCTCAACAAGAGCTGAAGAGAACAAGATTAAACACGAATGAGAGCAGTTATATTTTCTTCATCTAAAAACTTCAAGTCTTCGGGAAGCCGCTTGGTTTCTAATTTGAGCGCACTGCCCACAGAGCCGAACGGCAGGGCTTTTGCATAATTTTGCTCTTCCTCTTTTTATCTGTTTGGGTGTATTTATTATTTCATATGTGATGATGCAAGGCTCATTAAGAGGCCCATTTATATCCCTGCTATCTGCCTGGGGATCTAGCTGTCTTGCTCCGACTGTTTATAGAAACCTCACTGTAATATTCAGATTTGCTGGCCACGGGCCCTTTCTAACACGCTATACATTCCAGTCCCCTCCATGGCTGTGTTTATGGGAGTCTGTGTGACTTTCTCAAGGCTAATAAAGACAGTGGGAGAGGACGGGGCCTGGACTGATCCACCCATGGAATTCTAGCACTTTCAGAGGGGAGGCTTATCTCATGTTCTTTTTCTCCCCCGATTTAATGAAAACAACAACAGAAAACGCGCGTCCGTCCCCGTGAGTGACGGCTGGCAGGTCTGCATTCATCCGCTGGAGGGGCTCCGGCGTTTCTGATGCCTGGAGATGGACAAGTAATTACCCCCTGTCGGTGGCTATCTTCTAGCAGGCTCAGCCCAGTGTTTATTGTAAACTGGCTGCCATTCAAAGCTGTAGCAGCAAGCCTTGTGTTCCCACATCTGACTTGCACTGCCTTCCTTTATCTACCTTCATGGTTTATTCTGTTCTTGGACGTATTTCTTCTTGAAAGAAGATAACGGAAAAATGAAAATGGAACAAAACCCACATTCATGCTTGAGAAAAGATACCCTCTGCACACAGGTTTTCGTATACCCAGACTGCCCCAATGGCCACTTCCTGGACGCTGGCAGTTTCCATGGAACTGTTACTAGATGCAGTTGCTATTAGTGTATCATTTGTGAAATGGTCCAGAAAATAGCCTAAAGAATAAAGTTGAGCATCGACCTAGGAACCAGGAGGTCATGGTTCGATTCCCAGTCAGGGCATCTGCCCTGGTGGCAGGCTCAATCCCCAGTGTGGGGTGTGCATGATTTAAAAAAATGAATAAATTATATATATATATATATATATATATATATATATATATATATATATATATTATTTTTAAAGAAAGAGAATAAAGTTTAACCAGACCATATAGGCCAGGGCAGTGGTTCTCAAACTTTTTTTGTCTCCGGACACCCAAATTTTATACTCTTAAAATTGGTTTTATTTTAAAATATATTTTTATTGATTTCAGAGATGAAGGAAGAGGGAGAGAGAGATAGAAACATCAATCATGAGAGAGAATCATTGATCGGCTGCCTCCTGCATGACCCCACTGGGGATCGAACCCACAACCCAGGCATATACCCTGACTGGGAATGGAACCGTGACCTCCTGTTTCCTCGTCGATGCTCACCACTGAGTATGCTAGCCGGGTGAAAGTGGCGGTATACTTTATTGATTAAGGTATTACATATGTGTCCTTATCCCCTCATTGCCCCCCTACCCCCTACTCATGCCCTCACCCCCTGGTGTCTCTGTCCATTGGCTTATGTTCATACATACACGTCCTTTGGTGAAAGTGGCGATGTCTTAAAGGTAAATTGCAAAGATGAATCTGAAACCCTATCAGTGGACCTTTTTTCTTTTTAAACTAATAGATTTTACTTTTTAGAACTATTTTAGGTTTACAAAAAATTGAGCTGTTTGTATAGAGAGTTCCATATATCCTTTCCTTAATATAAAAATCTTGCATTTATGCAGCACAGTTGTTAAAAATCAATGAGCCAATGTTGATACATTAACTAAAGTGCATGGTTTACATTAGGGTTCACTCTTTTAAAAAATATATATTTTTATTGATTTCAGAGAGGAAAGGAGAGGGGGAGAGAGAAATAGAAACATCAGCGATGAGAGACAATCATCCACCAGCTGCCTCATGCACACCCCTGTTGTGGATTGAGCCTGCAATCCAAGCATGTGCCCTTAACCGGAATCAAACCCAGGACCCTTCAGTCCACAGGCCGATGCTCTATCCACTGAGCCAAACCAGCTAGGGCTAGGGTTCACTCTTTTGTGATGTACAGGTCTGTGGGTTTTGACAAGTGCCTATCATGTATCCACTATGACTGTATCGTACAGAATTGTTTCATAGCCTCCAAAATCTTTGTGTTTCACCTATTAATCCTTCCCTTCCCCTGAACCTCTACAATCAGTCTTTCTACTGTCTCTATAGATTGCCTTTTACCGAATATCTTATGGTTGGAATCATACAGTATAAATTCTTTTCAGACTGGCTTCTTTCACTAAGCACTATGCATTTAACGTTTCTCTGTGTCTTCTCATGGGTTGATAGTTCATTTCTTTTTATGACTGAATACTATTCCACTGATGAATGTGTTATCTATTTATCGTTTGAAAACATCTTGGGTTGCTTCCAGTTTTGAGAAATTATGAATAAAGCTGCTATAAACATTTGTGTGCAGGTTTTTGTGTAGACACAGGCTTTCAACTCATTTGGGTAAATACCGAGGAGTGTGATTGCTGAATCCTCTGGTATGATTATGCTTAGCTTTGTAAGAAACTGCAAGAATATCTTCCCAAGTGGCTGTACCGTTTTACATTCCCACCAGCAATGAATGAGCCTTCCTATCCATAGCATTTGGTATCAATGGGTTTTGTTTGATTGGTTATTTTTATTTTAACCATTCTGACTGGTATATACTGGCATCTCATTTTTGTTTGAATTTCCTAAATGACAGTTGATGTTGAACATCTTTTCATATGCTTATTTGCTGTGTATCTTCTTGGGTGAAGTGTCTGTTGAGATCTTTTAACCATTTTTAAATTGGATTGTTTATTATAGTTGAGTTTTAAGAGATTTTGTTTGTTTTGAATACCAATTTTTTATCAGATTTGTGTTTTGTTAATACTTTTCTCCCAGCCTGTGGCAGCTACTGGTTATATAAGAAATCATTAGAAAATAAAGTCATTTGTCCTATAACATCTTAACTCCTATTGATTGTCTATAATGAGTTCAGCAGGCCCTTAAATAACGTCTTTTCATTATAACATTGATGGGCGGGGGTGGGGGGGGTGGGGGGGATCAATTCCCCACAGGGGCCACCGTCTGTGTGGAGTTGGAATATTCTCCCCATGTCCATGTGGGTTTTCTCCAGCTACTACAGTTTCCTTCCATATCTCAAAGGTGAGCACGCTGGGTTAAACAGTCTTGTCTACATGGTACGGGTCTGAGTGAGTGTGTGTTGGGGGGTGTGAGTGTACCCTTTGATGGGAGGGCTGTCCAGGGTGGGTACTGCCTTATGCCTAGAGCTGCCAGGATAGGCTCTGGCCGGCTGCCGCCCTGAACTGAAATAAGCAAGTTGGAAAATCATTTTCTCATTTGTTCTTATTAATCTTTCTTAAATGTATGTATAGCTCACATTTATTTCAATGTTTAATATTAGAAGTGTTTTGGGGTCTTTGTTTAGATGTTTTTCTTGGCCAGAAATATATGTAGGACCTTCATTCTTCTTTGTATCTGTTAGCCTGAGGTCAAATTGGTTTCCTTATAGGTTGTTTCACTTCAACTCTCCGTTTCCAAGAACCCATTATCAGCCCAGCCAGCGTGGCTCAGTGGTTGAGTGTTGACCTATGAACCAGGAAGTCACAGTTCGAATCTCTGTCAGGGCACATGCCCAGCTTGTGGGCTTGATCCCTAGTAGGGAGAGTACAGGAGGCAGCTGATCAATGATTCTCATCATTTATGTTTCTCTCTCTCTCCCTTCCTCTCTGCAATCAATAAAAAGTTAAAGAACCTATCTCCATGATGTTAAGAGAGGACTTCCTGTACGTAGTTGTCCTTAGGCTTCATCTTCCTGGGACAAAGGAGAGGCCAACCAGACAGTCTTGAAGGCATTAAATAGCTGTGGCTGCTCCATGCACCATGAAGCCTTGATCCCCGGCCACTCCCTTCCCCAGCCCTGGCGAGGCCAGGTCACCTGTCCAGCTCATAATAGCCAGGTTGTTCTGGGTAACCTGGATATTTCTAGTTCCCTGGGCTTTGTTGCCCAGGTTGCACGCCTAGTTCCTGTGCCTCCCCATCCAGTTTTTGGATGGATTCTCTCACACACTTGGCTAAGGTTTTCCAAATCTGGGTTCAACACTCTTGCTGCTGCCCTGATTTAATGCCTCTTACCAATGAAGAGCTCCATGCCCTCCTCTATCCAGGGATTGGATCGTCTGCTTAAACTGGTATTGGACGTGTCCCACTGAGTTCCCTGCCATTTCCACTCCCCCTTGCTTCTTCCCTGCCACCTCCCTGCCCCCAGGAAGGATGTCCTCACTCCATAGTAGAGGCACCAATTCTAGGAAGAGCCACTGGCCACGGCCAAGCCTTTATTCCAGTGATGCCACTGCCCCCAAATGTATGTGTAACTCTTCCCTTACAGCCGGTGTCACACCATTTCTAAGATCTCCAGGGACTGTATTTCAGGGGTCGACGTCTGTTTCAAATGGCCAGATGTTATTCAGGGTCATGCACAATAATGAAGACTGTGATCCAACATGACACCACTATTTGTGTTGCTAAAGCACTAGGATTGATTTTCTCTTGTAATTTATAATCTGGGCTCCAAAAGAAATTCCATTAGACTGCAGGCATAAGAGCGAGGGCTGTGGTTTTTTTTTGTTTTTTTCCCCCTGCTCATCACTGTATGCCCAGCTTGGAAAATGGTAGGCGCTTAATAAATATTTGTGGAAGGACCGAGTAGGAGGACTTTTTTTTTTTAAAGATATATTTTATTGATTTTTTACAGTGAGGAAGAGAGAGAGATAGAGAGATAGAAACATCGATGAGAGAGAGACATTGATCAGCTGCCTCTTGCACACCCTCCACTGGGGATGTGCCCGCAACCAATGTACATGCCCTTGACGGGAATCAAACCCAGGACCTTTCAGTCCGCAGGCCGACACTCTATCCACTGAGCCAAACTGGCCTCGGCAAGTAGGAGGACTTTTGAGACTGTCTGGAGCACACCTCAGCATCTGAGCACACAGGTGACCTCTCCAAGGGACAGCCACGAGGGGACCCCCGTGGCTCAGCGCAGAAACCCTGACATGCGTGCTCCTCTCCCTTCTTGTTTTATCCTCATGTGGGACTATGACGACTTGCAAGCCCAGAGGGTTCATAACAATTAAACGAGGAATGTAAACCCTGGGATCATCCACATGTTGGAGCCATGTGTGCGGACGCTGTTCCCCGGGGAACCGAGGAAGCGGCTGATGGTCAGTACGGTCTCAGTCTTTCCATGATAAATCATTGTTACCAGAAAGGCTACAGAAATGTTTTCAAGCACAGCTCAGTGCTTTAGATAGACTTGCTTTTCTCTTCATGTGGTAGAGTCACATCTGGACATTAGTTAGATATATTTCATCTAAAAATAGCTTTCATCCAATTTACTGTCACTTGAGGAGAGAGTTGTTTTTTTTTTTTTTTTTCCTAAGGCAGACTCCACTTATAATTCTCTGCAGTCTTTCATGGCTCACTGCCATTTAATATAAAAAAATAAAGACATTAGTGTGTGTGTGTGTGTGTGTGTGTGTGTGTATGTGTAAGGGAATACAATGAAGTAATTATTTTTATAGACCGGGGAAAAAAATAAGGCCTCTGTCTTGTCATTCCCCTGTTTTCTTTTTAAGTCATCACTGGTCTTCCTGGTTATGTTGGTAAGCCCTCACCTCAGCATCGGTGTGAACTCCAGATTTTTTTTAGTAATTACTTTAGGGCTACAGTGTGAATATGGGGGCTTTTGTCTACCTCCCCTCAGACTGTCTTCTTTTTCACTGTCATCGATTGTGTCTTCTCATCCATCTACCATTTGGGGTTTCGAAAGAAAGGAGCAATGTGAGAAAGGAGTCCAGAATAAGAGATGAGGGGGGAAAACAGAAGCGGGGTGAAAGCACCAGGCTCGGGGCCCCTCTGGAGCAGGCGGCACACATTTATAGGCAGAAACCGGAACGAAACCTGACGCGAGAGGAACCGGCGTGCCGCTCCTTCTGCCCACGGCGCTGACGTTCGTCTACGTAAGTCAGGTTGGCTCCGGAGGGGACTGGTTGTAAATAAGGAAGCACTTGCATGTCAATCCCCATTTCACACTCCTCAAGGGCCTGGGCAGTTCTGGAAATACAGGGTGTCCCCCCCAATGTAGGCACACTTTAACAGCAGATAGCGCAATTTTGAAAATGAGAGGTATTTCAATAAACATGCCTTTATAATTATTAAAAGTGTGTGTATATATTTTTTTTTTGGGGGGGGGGGGATACCCTATATTTATCTTCAGGGACAGGACTTGGACTTTTCTTGCTTTGTTTCCCTAAAGAGAAACTCTGGCTTTTGCCTTTTTTTTCTCTGAAGACACATCCCTACCCTTGATCCCCCTCACCCTCCAGTTTACCAAGAAGATCATTGTTCTCAATGTGAGGGAGATGAGATGTTTTCCTTTTCAACCCACCTTTCTGCCAGAGTTAGTGGGTCTTACGGTCCTTGGTATGTGTGGTGCCACGCATGTCTGTGCTTGG
Organism: Pipistrellus kuhlii; assembly: GCF_014108245.1. NCBI lineage: Eukaryota > Metazoa > Chordata > Mammalia > Chiroptera > Vespertilionidae > Pipistrellus > Pipistrellus kuhlii. The sequence continues at coordinate 9,059,652 of NW_023425521.1, read as the reverse complement.
AGTTCCTTTCTATGAAGTGGAGAAAGGGTTACCTGACCCCGTCCACATCCTCTGCCTTCTCATCTGTCCAGCCCATGGGGAGACCCCAGAGAGGTGGTAGGGCTCCAGCCTGGGCGATGGATGGAGCAGTGTTGGCTGAGCTGTGCAGCGATTCCATCCGGGACCTTGGTATTGACAGTACGGTGTGCGAATGTCTAATCTGCCATCGAGATGAGCTTACATACATCTGCTTAGGAGATTCTCATCCAATCCATTAGCACAGGGGCCTTCCAATTCCTAAGCATATCCAGACCGTGAAAACATTCACAACATCAACCCTAAGATTGGACCTGTTGAGCCATTTTCATTTAAATTTTGTATAGATTTATCTTTGGATGCATCTGGGCATAAATGAAACAATGAACCTAATGTTTTAAGAGAAGACTCTCATTTGAATTTAGTTATTGCAGCCTTCATTTCTCAACTATAACCATTTCACAGATAGGTGAGTATCAGGGGTGGGATGAAATTAACTTTTACCACCCACAATAGTTCATCAGTTAAATAAGGAAAGCACTTAATGGGTTTGTGCCTGGTGTTCCTAAAATAATTTCACCATAACAAAAGGTCTTGAAAGACGAAGAAAAAGTATGATGACAATTAAATTGCCTATCTGAACAGGTTTTACTGTATAGAAGGAAAACAAGAGTCTTAAAATAGTTCATTGTAGACTGAAAAGGTGGAGAAATCCATAAAGGGAGCACAGAGGTGTTGCAAAGGGATTGAAAATCTTTTTAAAAAATACCAACACAGTACTTGTCCTTTGCTTGCACAGGCTCCCAGATTTTCTCGACCTTTCACGCTTCCATTTCATTTTTGTGGGGGTCTGACTTGCTTCAGTGAGACTTCTAAGCAAGTTCTAGTTCTCTGCTCTAAAAGGTAAACCTTCATTCTTCCCAGTTGTACAGTAAAGTTTTGTATTCTCCACGTTTTAAACCTACTAATTAAGAATTTTTAGTCTGGGGCAACAAAATAAACATGACAGAGACAACCAGAAATGATGGGTGGGTGACTGATAACAGAAGAACCATCAGCGCTGGTCCTCAGTAACTTTGTGAGGTGGACCAGCCTCTTCTTCCTGTCTATGCGTGGCAGTGCCTCCTCCTCTCACCCTGAGAGAGGGGAGAGGGGACACAGGGAGAAGGGAGAGGAAGGTCATGAAGTTGGAAGGAACCTTTGTCCCAAGGGTTTGTCCAGTCCCTTTTACAGGTGAGGAAACTGAAAACTTTTGTCTCAAGTCAGCAACAGATATCTTCAAAAATACTAAAGCTCAGGGCTCTTGACCACTAGTCCTATGAGACTTACACAGAAGTGTCTTCCAAGGCAGGGGCAGTCCCTCTCCCCAAGGGCGGCAAGCTTAGTGAATGGGTCACATTAGGCCATTTTAATGGGCCATGGACAGAACGATAGAACTTCTAAAATAGTTAAAGGTCCCAGAATGCATGCACAGTCTGTTTGGATACTATGCCTGAAAGATTCCAAAAAAATAAAGCATGGCCTAGAGACCCAGCCACGGCTCCTTTTGGGTGCTGGTGTTTCCAGGGGATCGAGGAGAATGATGGTGGGGATGGAGGGGGGTGGGGGGTGGGGGGAGGGAGAAGAGTGTGGCGTGTGGCGTGTATTCAGGCCCAATGCTCTGGCTAGGAGACCCTCCTGGCTGTGGCCCTGGGGCAAATACTCTGTTGCTTGTGTGCCCCCACCTCATAGTTTGGCTCTGCTCACTGGTGACTTCCCTGGCTTCGCTTTTCCTCACGTTGGCATGGTTTGACCTGAGGTTTGGGTTTGTGCTTTGGTTCTGATACAGCTCCACAGAGCCTTTTCAGTGACCAGGGCTGGTTCCCTAGAGTCTGATAACAGGATTTGGGGCCAAAATGCCAGCAAGGTGAAGTGTCCTTTTGCCTCCCTCTGTCCTCAGTGAGTATAGATCCCCTTCTTACCTTGCAGGAAGGGGTGGGTGACGAAAGGAAGGAAGGTCTGGGTGTCCCAGGCCACTGACCCAGTTCTGTACTAGGCACCATATTTCTCCATCTACACATAACTACCAGCATGCCATTTTGACAAGACTTAGAATACAGTCCAAGTAAGGGGTGGTGATGAACATCTCTGTTCCCCTCTCCCTTCCCCATCTGAAGACCATTCCATGTGCACGCAAGGGTCCTGAGCACAGCAAGACCAAGGATGGCCTGAGGTTGTTCCAGAGCCAGCTCTCCCTTTGTCCTCCATGATGTTTGTCTACACGCTAGGTCCCATGATGCCGGGGAGTGAGTCTAAGAAGTCGGGGACCAGTTCTCATTAAGGCGATCAACTTGTCCTGAGTTGCTTGGGATTTGCCTGCTTTTAGGACTGAACGTCCCAAGTCCCAGGAAACCACCACTCTTAGGCAAACTGGTGCGGTTGGTCAGCACCAGAAACCAGTGGTCTCGCTGATCTCTGGGGTTGTTATAAAGGTGGAGCATTTGACCTCTTCTCAACAGTAGGGTGGCACCACAAGTATGTGGAGTAACCAAGGAGGTGAGCTTGCTTTTCGAGTTTGGGCACAGGAACCCCAGGAAAACCTGTCCTTTGCCTGCGCCTCTGTTAAGAATCATACTTTTGGCCAGAGGCTGCACTTCCAAAGCAGTAAGAGTTTATAACGACCGACCCGGAGACTTGGGCTGCAGGCCAGAGGTGTCTGCTGAGGACCCCGGGATAACAGGCGAGCACTGATGCTGGCAGCAGGCCTTGGATCCTATCGCCATTGGCGTCTGGGCAGAAGGAGTGAAGGCAGGAGCTACTGTACCCAAACCTCCAGGACAGGGTTTCCAGGATGATACACCCTTCTGTCCGGACAGAGCTCCTTCCCAGTCACCAGGCCAGCCTTGTCCTTGTGCTCAGCCTCTCTTTAAGGACAGGCTGACGGAGATGTGTGAACCTGTCCGCACCTGTGTGGTTCCCCACCTGGATTTTAAGGAGCAGCTGTGGACAGGAAGGCAAGAGTAGAAATGAGGGTTGGCAAGCCCATCATTTATTCCCCCACCCCCCTCTGGTTTCCTCCCCATCTCTCCTTCTGTGTACCCTTCCCTCCCCTGCTTCTTCCCTCTCCATCTATACCTTTCCTTTCTCTCCTCCCCTCCACCCTCCTCCAGACCAAGAAGAATCAAAACTGTGAAGTCCCACATGAAGCCAGAAATGACAGCAGAGTAAGTCTCTGAGTAGAAAAAGGGGTCTGGTGCCTAGCAGCTCAAGTCCAGGGTCTCCCTGGGAGATGTCACCAAGCCAGTTGGTTCAGGGGATCTTAAAGGTACCACTCAACCTGCAATGATAACTTCCACCTACTCCCCAGAAGATCACATGCTATGGAAAGATCTCACAAGACTGTACTGTTACAGAATGAGTAGCATGAAAGGATAGGTGAGATTCACATAGAAAGATTGGGGGTGGGAAGATGGGACAATCTTCCCACCCCCAATCTCTCAGGTCACTGATTGCAATCTAAGGCTGCAATCAGTGACCTGAGAGAGGTTTTAAGAAGAGCCTGCATTGAAACAGATAATATTGTTTACTGCTTTGTAGTTACTAGTGTATATGTCTTATTGTGTCCAATCCCCTTCCACTCATTTCCTCTCCTATCAAATACAAGATCCATAATAAGGTCAGGGCTATGTCTTATTCAACTCTGTATCCATGTAAGTGCTTTAATTTCATATGAATTCAGGAAAAAATTCTAATAGAAACTGAAGTAAAACTTAAACACTGATTTCTTAAAGTTTAGGTAATAAATCTTGGGACAAAGAATGGCCACCATATCCCCTGGCCGGCGTGACTCAGTTGGTTGATCATCATCCTGTGCAACAAAGGGACACCAGTTTGATACTCGGTCAGGATTCAGGCCCAGGTTGCGGGGTTCAGTCCCCAGTAGAGATGGAGCCAATTTGGTGTGTCTCTTCTCTCACATCAGTGTTTCTCTCTCTCTGCCTTTCCACTTTGTAAAAATAATAATAATAATAATAAATTGACACCATATATGTGAAATTAACCCTAATGGAACAAATTAAAGTCCACATCAGAGTGCCCAAAGTATAATTATGGATTATTTTTTATATACATTTTTTCCATTTTCTTTTCAATTACAGTTGACATTCAATATTACAGTGGTTTCAGGTATAAAGTATACTAGTAGTGCTTACACATTTATATAACAAGAGTGATTCCCCCAAATGACTCTAGAGCCTACCTGGCATCACACATAATTATTAGAATATTATTGACTAGATTCCCTATGCTGTACTTTGCATCTCCTTGACTGTTTTTAATGACCACCAATTTGTACTTCTTAATCCCTTCACCTTTTTTATCCAACCCCAGACCTCCTCCCATCTGAAAACATCAGTTTTTTTTCTGTTTTGTAAATTCATTTATTTTTTAGATTCCACATATAAGTGAAATCATATGGAATTTGTCTTTCTCTATATGACTTATTTCACTTAGCACAATACCCTCTAGTTCATCCATGTTGTTGCAAAAGTCAAGATCTCATTCTTTTTCTTGGCTGAGTACTATTTTATTCTTTTTTGTACCACTTCTTCTTCATCCATTTCTCTATCAATGGGCACTTAGGTCATTTCCATATTTTGGCTAATGTTTTTAATACTGAAATCAACATGGGATACATTTGTTCATAGCATATAATTGTTCATAGTATTTTCTTATAATCCTTCATATTTTTGTGGTATTGATTGTCATTTCCCCTCTCTCACTTCTGATTTTATTTGGGCCCTCTCTCTTTTTTCTTGATACATCTGGCTAAAGGTTTATAAATTCTGTTTATTTTTTCAAAGAACCAGCTCTTGGTTTCAATAACATTTTCTATTATTTTTTTGAGACTCTTGTTTTATTTATTTATACTCTGACCTTTATTATTTCCTTTCTTCTACTCACTTTGGGATTCATTTGTTCTTTTTCCAGCTTCTTTTGGTGTAAAATTAAATTGCTTATTTGAATTTTTTCTTGTTTCTTGAGATAGGCCTATATTGCTATAAATTTCCCTCTTTGGCTGTGTCCATTAGATTTGGGGTGGTTGTGTTTTCATTTCCACTTGTCTGATGGTACTTTTTGATTCTCCATGATGGTTGCTCTATAATTTAGTTGTAATTTTAACATGGTTGTGGGAGGAGGCAAGCTTAGCTTTTACCTACCCTGCCACCTTGACTAGGAGACCAGTCTTTTTTATCACACATTTAACCCAAATTAAAACTTTAAAACTTAAGTATAAAAAGTAGAGGGACTTCATCAAGGTCATATACATCCTTTCAATTAATACAACTTTGTCTCTTTAAAAACAGTCCACAAAATCAGAATGCAAATCATGTAAATAACAATGACCAATTTGGGTAAATTAGGAGGGTTTTGTATTCCCAATTTCTCATATTATGCAGGCTGGTTCTGCATTAGGGATAGCCAGTCTTTACTGCCAGTGAGCTGCTGACTGCAGGCTGAAGCATTTATTGATGATATTTCCTCACACCTGAGGTTATGCTTATCTTCCTTTTTTTCTTTGGTTCCTCTTATTTTGCCTCTTTCTCCACCTTCTACTCCTATTTTTTTTTTTTTTTTTGTCTTTCTATATTAAAGAGACTGATTGCCCATAAACCTGCTTCCTCCTAGGTGCAACTATCCCTGCACACACTCTGCCTGCCCTTTTTCTACCATCTCACACCCCCACAGCAACTGCTGCTGGTTCCCACTCTTCCGGAGGCCTGATTACTCCATTTCCTTGGAGTCAGTGAAATCTTACAATTCCCTTACTGGAGTATGTTTAAGTAGATTTGTTCTTGCAATCAAAGTTGTCTTAAGCTCCTTCCTCTTCCTTCCTCTGATGTCGGTACCCAAAGGAATTCTCAGCCTCCATGATGTCACCCAGGACATAAAAGGGGTACTGGCCGGCCTGCATGCTTTGAAGCATGGGAGTATCTGGAAATGGGTGGACAATTGGTTTAATTTTCTACTCTTTATTGGAATGTTTCAGCATCTTGTGGACAAGGCTCTGGGGCTACATTTAAACTCCTTGTTAAGACCATTAAATGAATTTTGCTGAGTGCAAAACAAGAAGGATTCGTATTGACATTGCCACTAAGCCCTGCCCATTTGGTGGGTTTAGCGGGATATAGGCAGTCAGGGATTTCTTTCTTTTATTCTTAATTTTAAGAATGACAAACTTTTAAAATTGGGAATAAAGTAGACTTTATCTCCCTGAAAGGAATGGCTGTAAAACGGCAAAGGCTTTTGCTATCTCCAGAAGGGAATTGTGGCAAAAGGAAAGAAACTTTATGGGGAATTACTGGTGTTATCAAAGGCTTTTCAAAATAGACTTGAAATAAAGAGTTGTGTGCTGGTTTTATTACTGCTTTGCGAGGTTACGTTTTGTTTTTGTAGGTATTTTCTCCTCCCTGTGAGATGGTTGCTAGGACATGAGAGCAACTAACCTTTATTGTGTTGAATTTGGGACTAAACATGATTATCTTTTAATTTGGGTTCACAGTGCCATTTTTTGACAGTTATAGTATGCGCTTTTTGAGGAAAATTGAGCCCACATGCTGTAAGCTGCTTCCTATTCAGTTATCCTTCAAGTTATGATGTTTCTGCTCTCCCTTCCCCCATTCCTCCACTGGGCAGCCTCTGGACCAGATGTTGCTGGAGGCAAACCAGATGATCCAGTAAGGGCACTGCCCAGCTCCAGCATTGTCTCCTCTGAAAAGACCCTTGTTCCCAGCCAGTATGTTTGTCTGGATGACTCCATGGACACAAGACTCAATGGATGCTGTAGTTCTCCTAACAGAGGAAAATGGTGAGTCAGTAGAAGTTTTGTATATTGAGTCAATATTTCTAGCAAACGCCACGAGCGTGTCAGAGAGGCTTCACCTTCATTTCTGATTGGTCTTCAGTTAGTGGCAGCACTTCTTGCCCAAACTGCCCCATAACATTTCGGTAAAGGAAGGTAACGAGCTGTAAATAAACTCTGAAGTGCACCATGGGAGCACATTGCTTATAGAAATCGCTTTTTGAAAAATAATAACCATTTTTCTCTGTTCCTTCCTAGTCCCCTAGCAGAAGTTTGGGGTCCGCTAGAAGCAGTCCTGGAAGGGTTTAAGGGCAAATGGTTTATTAGGAAGGTCATGCCAGCAAGTACCAGGAGGGAGTGGGAAGTGATAGAAGGAAGGGAAGTCAATAAAAGAGATGCCTTAGAGTAGGTTGCTGCAGTAGGTAGGTAAGTGGGGCTCAATCCTGCTGTGTATGCGACACACCTTGATTACATATCCCCTGAAGGTGAGGGAGCTGGGATATTTTATTGATAGAGAGCTGCTTCCAGGGAGGGTGTGGGTGTTAATTTCCCATCAGGGGCTATGAAATCCAAGAAGGCTCTTAGCCTATGAGTGCTGGTGGTTGGGAGCCAAATGTAAATGGCTGAAATGTAAATGGCCATGGGCAGGACACCAACACATCTATTATACTTCTCAGAGTAAGTGGGAGGTGGTAGACTCTCCACTGCTCCCAAAAGTCACTTAAATAATGACTCTTTATTGGTAAGTGCCTTCTATACACATTTTCTGCAAATCAAAAAGGCTTTTAGAGACTTATTATTAGGATAAAGTGAAGTCTTTCCCTCAAAAATATTTTCTTTATATAGAAATACTAGGAAATGGAACCAGTGGGCACATATCAAGACCAATAGATTCATATCAAGCCTTTTCAAAATGCTCCCACCCATCACTTTAAGTAGATGCAGGATATAGCAATAAGCATACAGGGTGGGGCAAAAGTAGGTTTACAGTTGTGAGTATGCAAAATATAGAGTTTGTTCTTGTATTATTATTTATTAATGATTACTTTTCCATACAACTGTAAACCTAGTTTTGCCCTACCCTCTATACAATCTTTATTCTCAAGACGACTTTTAATCTACCACCAATGGTATTCTATGATTACCACATGTTTTCCCCTTAGATGCTTATTTTATTTTTTTTATTTTATTGTTTTGTGTTTTTTTTTTTACTGAGAGGAATTGAGAGGGATAGAGAGTTAGAAACATTGATGAGAGAGAAACATTGATCAGTTGCCTCCTGCACACCTCCCACTGGGGATGTGCCCCCAACCAAGGCACATGCCCTTGACTGGAATTGAACCTGGGACCTTTCAGTCCGCAGGCCGATGCTCTATCCACTGAGCCAAACCGGTTTTGGCATCTCCTTAGATGCTTTTAAAAGTGGCTGCAGATCCCTGGGTGCCTCACGAACAACAGTGTGGCAGGCAGACCATCTGCAACTCACCCCAATGAGCAGGGCCAAACAGTGGCATGTGGCATTGTCCCTTAGTCCTTGGCACCAGCTCCAAACACTGACTACGGAAAAGCGATGAAACCCGGGCATCCTAATTCCCATGGCATCTCGTGGAGATCTGGAACCTCTTGACCCTGGTGAGTCCTGCTGCTCTCTTTATCCCAAATGGCACTCTGGCAGCTGAGCCAATCATGCCTGGTTGTTCTATTGTTATGAGGGTTGACGAGTCTCTAAGTTCACAGAGGGATCTTGGTGAGGAGGAGAATTAAGCTCATGGAGTCTCTACTGCACACAGATGCCATAAAAGAGGGGAGCTGAGCTTCCTTGGAGAGGCATATTCATGGACTGACATTTTGGCGAAATAGAATCCAGAACAGTTCTATGTCAAGTCTGCCTAAGTGGCAGCCAGTACCGGTGTCAGATCCATTGGTCATTTCTACTGTGACTCCTAATTCTAGTCCCTGATGGGTAATTGGTGGTTTCAGAGCTAGAAAAAAAAAAAAAAAAAAAAAAAAAGCTTTAAAAGACCTAAAATACTGATAAGGACACTGCATTCCAGCGTGGTGAAGTCATTTGCCCAGAGTCAAACAGCTGGTGAAGAGCTGGGCCGAGGGGAGGGAGCCAGGCTCTTCCCACTTCGCTGTGAAGCTAATAAGTGAAAGCAGCAGGATTTCTCATTGGATTCAGTAGAAATACTAAGTGTTCAGTTCCACAAGGTTCTTTGAATACCTGCTGAAGACAGCGCAAGGCATTGTGGGAATTTGAAGAACAAGTGCCCTCATCCTACCTCTTAACAATTGCAGACGTGGAGAAGCAACCACACAGCCTGGCAGAAGAGTTTTCTTTTATGTGGGCCCATAGGTCTTTCTCTCTGCTAATCTCTCCTGTTCGCAAGAGGCACTCATCCTGAAACTCATGTCCTGATGAGCCCACTACTCTCAGCGAGAAATCCAGCCTTGCAAATCCGTGCTGGGCCATGGGGCTTTCGGGGAGACAGAGGAGAGAGGAGCTGACATCCATGTATAGTATAATAAAGGAGTATATGTCCTCACTCTCAATCCCCCTTGACCACGACGACTGTGAGGGTTGGGGCCAGTTGCCTGGAAGAAGATGCCCTTCCTTCTGTAGCCACTTCCTGACTGCACAGCTCTAGCAGGTACCCAATCCTTCTAAGACTCAATTTCTCCAACTCTGATGATGCTGGGAATAACAGCATCTACTGTGTTGGCTGGCATGAAGACTAAATGAGCTCATGCAAGTCATATTCTTAGTACCCAACAAATCGTCATTGTTTTGTCCAGCTGCTACCTTCGGCCCCAGTCCCACTGCACCTCCCCATGGCTCCACCTTTTCTGGAGAGTTTTCCCACCATCACTTTCCCCCAAACTTACCTCTAGCAATTTTTTTTCTCCCTGTTCTCATGTATACTCTGCCTAAGGTCTTGGCTCCTTGCTTCCCAGCTCTCTTTACCTCTTGTTTCTGTTCCCCACTCCCTGGTCTTTAGTATCTCTTTATGCTTTTGATACATCCTCTATAATTCTTACTAGAGGCCCGGTGCACGAAATTCTTACTAGAGGCCCTGGTGCACAGGGGCGGATACGGGGGGGCGATCGGGTCTAAAATCTGGGATCGGGTCTAAAAGGGCAGTCGGACATCCCTCTCACAATCCAGGACTGCTGGCTCCAAACTGCTCGCCTGCCTGCCTTTCTGATTGCCCCTAACTGCTTCTGCCTGCCAGCCTGATCACCCCCTAACCACTCCCATGCCAGCCTGATTGATGTCTAACTGCTCCCCTGCCAGCCTGATTGCCCCCAACTTCTCTCCTCTGCCAGCCTGGTCACCCCTAACTGCCCTCCCCTGCAGGGTTTATCACCTTCAACTGCCCTCCCTTGCAGACCTGGTCCCTCCCAACTGCCCTCCCCTGCTGGCCATCTTGTGGTGGCCATCTTGTGTCCACATGGGGGCAGGATCTTTGACCACATGGGGGCAGCTATGTGTGGAGTGATGGTCAATCTGCATATTACTCTTTTATTAGCTAGAATAGAGGCCTGGTGCATGCGTGGGGGCCAGCTGGTTTGCCCTGAAGGGTGTCCTGGTTCAGGGTGGGGGTTCCCTTGGGGTGTGGGTTGGCCTGGGTGAGGGGCCTGTGGTGGTTTGCAGGCTGGCCATGCCTCCTGGCGACCCAAGTGGAGGCCCTGGTATCTGGAATTTATTTACTTTCTACAATTGAAACTTTGTAGCCTGGAGCAGAGGCAAGCCTCCTGCTCGCTCCATGGTGGCGGCCATGGTGGCAGCTGTTTCTTGTTTACCTTCTATAATTGAAACTTTGTAGTCTGGAGTGGAGGCTTAGGCCTGCTAGGGCAGGCAGGAAGCTTGGCCACTTCCCTTGCCAGAGAAATCCAAGCCTCTGGCCACAGCCATCTTGGTTGGGGTTAATTTGCATACACACTCTGATTGGCTTGTGGGCATGGCTTGTGGAGCAGAGTGATGGTTAATTTGCATATTACTCTTTTATTAGGTAGGGTAATGTGTGCTCTTCATCCCACCTTTTTGATTCCTTCTTTCCCCTCCTTACAGTCATACATCCTCCACCACTTTCACTCCCCCTCTTCCTAGATTTGCTCTTCCCATCCCATGTTCCAAGCCCAATTAGGAACTCAATACCCACTCCCAATCTCTCCCATTCACCGTTTCACTCTAGGAAGCATACATCTTCATGGTGGCAGGCAGCCTCTGAGATGCCACCTAGGGTCCCCACTGCCTGCTCTCCATGCCCTGTGGATTCCCCTGAGTTTCAGGATGGCCTGGCCCTCGTCACTCGATTCTAATGACTGTGATGAAGATGATGGGACAGCACTTCTGTGCTTAAGTTAAAAAAAGACTGTGGCTTCATCTAGGGTGCTCTTTGGCCACGAGGAAGCCAGCTGCTGTGTCATAAACAGCCTGATGGAGAGGCCCACATAGCAAGAAACTGTTCTGCAGCCAACAGCCGTGCGAGTGATCCTCCCCAGCTGAGCCCCGAGAGGACTGCACCCCTCCGACAACTTGGCCGTAGCCTGTGAGAGGCCTCGAGCCTGAAGCCCCAGGTAAGATGCTGCTGGGCTCCTGACCCACAGAAACTGAGATGCTCACTGTTTGTTGTCATATTTGGGGGGCCATTTGTTGTGCAGCGATATTAAGAAGGCAGAGTTGTTCTATGTGGACCGCCATTCAGAGATGCTGGTTTGCCCTTTTGTGGGTCTCAGCCTCCTCATCTGTGAGACTCGGGGGTTCCAGTCCAGGGTCCCAAGTCTCCTGTCCTGTGAGGATGTCGTCTGTGAGGTTATAACCGGCCCATCTGTGCCACTGTTCGGCACAGGGAGCCCAGCTTAAACCTGCACCTCTCTGCATGTCGAGCTCGACATCTTTATATTTGCCTCACATTTTTCACTCCTATCATCTGAAGTCTGTTTCTAATTCCTAACAGAATGGCTGTGGCCTATTGTGTGCCTTGCTCTGCATGACATGCCAATTTCATTTTGAAGTCACGGCTATTGTCTTTCTCTCTGCTAATCTCTTCTTGTTTTGCAAAATTCCAGTCGGACGTGTGAACATAGAGAGTTGCCCTTGTGCCTGATCTTGACGCTGTATGGCCCCCCAATCGGGTGGATGACAGACAGACCGCCTCTGTCTGCCTCCGAGGCATCTTTTCTTCCTTAAAAATTTGCTTTCTAGATTGCAGACTCACGACTCGAGCAAAGACTGGAGCATATTAAATAAAAGCAGAGCTGACACTGGATGGAAAGTCTCAGCCACTTAGATTCCGACCTCTCTTTCAGAGGCAGCACGTGGGGAAGGGGCTGGGACGTGCCGATGGGTAATGTAAGGCAGGAAGACGTCCGTACCTTTCTCACACCATTCAAGTTTTAAACGGGGGTGACATATTTTCTTTTTTCTTAAGCAGGGCCTGTAACCCCGGACCCATCACTTATGTATGGTGTCCATGGCAACCAGGCAATGGTATGGGATCCCTTCTCACTGGGGAATTCCTTTTATGGCTCATTTCCGAAACCAGCATGGCCAGTACACGAGTCTGCAGTTTCCCAGTTGCCTAGCAACCAGCTCCTATGCTCTAGTCACTAGGAAAAGCAGACAGCTTTAAAAAAAAAAAAAATAAAAGTGTCGTCAGAATCATATGTTACATTCTCTCTACTTTGTCTCTTTAGAATAAAATAATTAGTGTGTGATAAGGATGCGGGAAAGGGCACCCGCTCCCTGTTGTTAATGCCGCCGCGGCTCCTGGTGGGCCGGTGCAGGCAGGGAGAGGGAGGGAAATGCGAGCGTGCTTTCGGCTGGTAATTAAGCAGCGCGAGCCATCTGCACGCTGAAAGCTCTACATTTTTCACGTCTCGTGGGGGCATCGAGTAAGCACGGGGCCAGCAATCTGCGCTGCGTTCCCTCCCGCAAACCAGGAAGCCAAGCTCCACCCACAGGTGTCACTGGGCCATCTCTCCGTGGCTTATATTTCTGGGGGTGGAGGTGGGTGTGGGTGTGGGGGAGGATAAGAGTAGGTTTGTTGGTTTTTTGTGAGAAAGACAAGGACACTATGGAGCCCCCTCGAGTTACAGCAGTGGTTTTCAACCCAGGGGTGACTTGGCCCCCCTGGCTACATTTGGACATTGTTGGTTGTCACAACCGGTGGATGAGGAGGGGAGGAGGGGGGGGGGTGTTACTGATATTTCGTGGGTGGAGAGACCAGGGAGATTGCTAAACATCCTACAAAGGACAGTACAAAGGACAGCCCCCAGCAACAACGAAGTCTCCTACTCGCGATGTCAATATGTTTGAGGTTGAAAAACCCTGAGTAAGAGGAACCGGGGTATCCATCTGTCTTGTTATAAAAACCCAGCACTGGAGCTGGCTGGGGAAAATGTTGACGAGGTAGAAGGTGGCACTCATCCAAATCACTCAACAGACACAATCCCAACTGGAATTCTGGATGGCGCATGGCACGGGCGCCTCCGCTCCTGCCAGCGGTTGACTTAGCGGAAGCGTAGAGCAGAGAGCACCTCCGGGGCCGGTGGCTTTGGAGGTAGCCCCTGAGGCTGCCTTCCTGGGAGGGAGGCGAGCAGAGCTGGGCCGCCCGTCCCCTTCAGGGAGGTGGCTTTGGCATCAGACAGGTCTGGTTTCCCATCCTGGGTCCCTGGCCTCTGCACTCTGGGCTCTGAGGTATTCTACGCCGGTGGTCCGTGAGGTCCGAAGGGTTGGCCACCGCTGTTCTATATCGTCTCCCAGAGACTCAGGCTGCACAAGTCCAAAATGGAAACGGAAGTGGGTGCTGTGAGAAAGATGAGACCAATAGGCGGAACGCCTGTTTTGATGACGCCCTCCCATTCCCCTTCTTGTCTCACCCCCAGGATCCAAACTGTCCCTCTCTCCGGCTAGGTACTTTGTACTTTTGAGGAATAGGAACCAATGCACTGCACCTATAATGACTGAGGTCGTTTAGCAAGAGCACAGGACAAAAGCACCGTTTTTGGACTTTGGGCTGGTGGCCATACGCTGTTTTTAGGCATGAAGGACAGAGTATGTCTGGGCTTCAAGTCCCAGCTCCTCCATTTTACTGGCTGTGTGACCTCGAGTTATTTAACTTCTCTGAGATGACATGGGGGTTGTTATCATCTCCTATGGTATGGTTGTAAGTATTAAAAATATTTTTAAAAGTGCTTAGACTGGTGACTGTATAGGCAATCTTTTTGTTTTTAAAGTGGCATACATTGCCCTAACCGGTTTGGCTCAGTGGATAGAGCATCCGCCTGGGAACTCAAGGGTCCAAGGTTCAATTCCAGTCAAGGGCTTGTACCTTGGTTGTGGGCACATTCCCAGTAGGAGGTATGCAGGAGGCAGCTGATCGATGTTTCTCTCTCTCATTGATGTGTCTAACTCTCTATCCCTCTCCCTTCCTCTCTGTAAAAAAATCAATAAAATATATATTAAAAAAAATAAAGTGGCATACATGGTCTTAACCCAAGCTCTTTTCCATTGACACGGGCAGTGAAGGGAAGGCCGGTGTTAGGAAGACAGCATTGGCCTCCCTGTCATTTCCTCTGCAAAACTCAGACTCCCCTCCGTCACCTGTGCCAGTTCCGGCGGCCCTGACCTTACGTAAGCAGTTTTGAAGCTATTTCCATTCTCAGCCGCTGCTACCTCTTTGTGGGAGGAGGTGATGTGTTCATACATTTAGTAACCAGCTTCCACTTGCTTGAAATCTTGAGACTATCTCAGGATACCGCCTCGTTCTAATGGGTTTTATGTACATTACGCATACGTTTCACAGTTCTCTAGACGAGCATGCGTCCTTGTCAGCCTCCACCCCGGTCCCTCCGTCATGTGAAATGCCCGTGAACTCCGTTCTTTCTCCAGGTGCATCAAGCAGAACTGCACACGCCTCGCAAAGGTGAAGGTGATGTTTTTGTGCTTTTGTTCCTTATTCTTCCTAACAATTTCAATAGTAGGCTGCTGGGGCCCAGAGTCTTGGCTGCGCACTCTTGCAATGATTCCCAAGTCCTTTTCCTGGTCACAACAGCTGGTTCATAGTGGCAGCGTCTGATTTTCCAGGTTTCACTGTTCCCTCCGAGCAGAATTACGGAATCTCACCTGGATTCCACCACCGCTGGGAAAGATGGCAGGAAGTGTTTCCTGGGCATGCGTGAGAACCCCAGAATGGCGGCACAGGTGCCTTGTCTTGGAACAAGTGGCCGAGCTGGCGCCACAGTCACCCCGGAGCTGTGAGGTTTGCCAGGAGGACCAGAAGCACTCAAAGTATGCAGAGGTCAGAGGAGGGGCAAAGGCAGAGTCCGGGAGGTCAAGGGGCATCAGGCCGCCGAGGGCAGGGCAGGCAGCTCGTCTGGGATACAGGATGACAGATGGGAGATTCAGAACAGGGCACCATTGGAACCCTGGAATCAGGGGTGGGAACTGAGCTGCAGGAGCGGAGCCTGGCTGAAGAGGGGGCCCTGTGTCAGCAGCTTAAGGCAGATCCTATCACACTGAAGCAGAAGAAAAAAACAGGGAGGGAAAGAGGCTGATATCTACGTAATTGGGGGTAAATAATTTCCCCTGTTCCTATGGCATTAGTGGGGTTCCTGGAAGATTAGCCGGCTGGTCGGTTGCAGTGTTTCCCAAACTTTTGACATATGTGTACCCCTTCTATAATTTTCGTAACGCTGAGTACCCCTCGTACTCATGAGAACGTAGAATTAGGCGCAGCTAAGCACGGTGCAGTGCATATCCCCACCAAACTCCGGTGCAACGCGTACCCCCACCAAACTCTTCCCGTACCCCTGGGGGTACACATACCACACTTTGGGAAACACTGGGTTAAGGGGTTCTGAATGTGTCCTCCTTGGGTATTACACATCTGCCCGGCTATAGCTTTCATAAAGCTCCGACACGCAGTGAGAATCTCCTTGGTCAAGAGAAACGTGTCTGTGCTCGCAAAGTTTGGGATTTTTGTAAACTACACGTCCCTGTTGGAAATTCGCAGTGTATATCGCCTTTGAAAAGCTCTGAAAACTCCTGTGCTCTAGAAATCCATTTGTTTTTCATTCAGTGTCTCCCTGACACAGTCAACAACAGGATCCTTTTGCTGCGTCAAAACTGTGACCTTCCTGTGGACACACCTTGAGAGACAATGTTCTGGAACATTCCCAGGCCCTTTCCAACCTGGCCTGCCCTTGTTTCCTCCCTTTCCTTCGTTTCCCTACATTCCAGCCACACTGAGCGCTCCCTTGTGTGTGCCTGTTTCCCATTTCCTTCTTTCTTGCGAAACAGGTGATTCATTATCTGCCCCCAAGTGGGAAAACTGAGCCTTCCTCACTGCACCCCCACCATCCATGTGTGTCTGTCCTTTAAGGCCCACCTCAAAGGGTCACTTGATCCATCTCTGCCACAGCCTTCCTGTTACTATATATAAAAAAAAAATCGTTCTCTCTTTTGATCCCTTATGTCACACTATCTGTTATTTTTAGGGCACTTAGCACTTTTTATTTATTTATTTTAAATATAAATATATTTTTTCATTGATTTCAGAGAGAAAGGGAGAGGCAGAGAGATAGATACATCAATGATGAGAGAAAAGCAATGATCGGCTGCCTCCTGCATGCGCCCCTACTGGAGATCAAGCCCGAAACCTGGGTATGTGCCCTGACCAGAATCGAACTATGACCTTCTGGTTTATAGGTCAACCCTCAACCCCTGAGCCACACCGATCCAGCAAGGGCACTTAGCACTTTTTCATTTGTGTTAGGCTGTTTGTGCCTTTCTTATTAGGAGACAGAATAAAAAATGCCTGATTCTGCTGCCCCGGAACACAGCATATTGTAGGATTGTTCAAGGGAGCAGAAAGTGTAATGCTATGACCTCCAAGATTGAAGTTCCTCAGTCCTCAGGCCAGAGATGGCAAATGTCTAGTTCACTTGTTGCCAACCCACATACACATTCATCAATCACAATGTGGTTCCTCTGGGGCCAAGATGGCAGGCCCCGCCCCCCCCTTCATCCCCCTCTTCTGGGCTTCTCAACACAGTGCTCCCAATAGCCAGAGTCAATAGGTTAAGGTTGACATGACAGAGAAATCTAATTGTCACCCCTGATTTGGACTTTTTCACAAAGTGAAAGATGGGAAAATTTAGCAGGCAGAATAGGGGAGCTGCTAATACTTTAGATCAGGGACAGTCCACAACAGAAAAGAGCAATTAGCAAAACTATTCATTATACTTTCACGTTCATGTCTAGTCTCAAGGCTAATTATTTGTATAATTAACCTGTAACAAAATGCAAATAATTGATGAGCCTGATTCCTTGGAATGAAACATGAGTCCTGTGAAATGTAAATAGATATGAATTACTAACAGCTTTCTTAGGCTTTCTAATAAGGCACCTAATGCCTATAAATTAAAGAAACCATTTAAATATAATGCCATTTACATTTTTAAAACCCCTCAACAAAACAAAACAATATGATATGCATTTAAATGCATAGAAAAAGCACAGATTTTTAATTCTCACTCTACCACTTTCTAGCTGTGGGACCTTGGGCAAGTTACTAATCTCACTTTACTTGTGTTACATATAAGCCTCAGTTTCTACTTTTGTAAAATAGGTATAATAGCAGTCCCTTGTTCACAGAGCTGAGAATTAATGAGTGCTAACTCATCTGCAAAGAGTACATATGAATGTAAGCCATTGCTTTTACACTTTTATATTGCTTAGATATTTTTTTCTTATCTAAGGAATCGAGGGAAAGGGGATGTATATGGATGTCCCTGCTGTAACACCATCTATGTGTTCCTGAAATACTTTTATGACCTACAGAATAGCCCACTGAAAATAGCTGGCTGCTGGGGGGAGAAAATACGGTTGGGGGAGACCACTCAAAACCTATACAACTTTGTAACCAGGGCCCTAACAAAAACAATTTGGAAACTAAAATATTAGTCCCACTAAACCTTACGGTACACAAACATGTGCATGCTGTATACCAATCTTGAACCCTCAGGCTTCTGGGACTTCTTTTTTTTTAATATATTTTATTGATTTTTATACAGAGAGGAAGGGAGAGAGATAGTTAGAAACATCGATGAGAGAGAGTCATCAATCAGCTGCCTCTTGCACACCCCCTACTGGGGATATGCCCGCAACCAAGGTACATACCTTTGACCGGAATCGAACCCGGGACCCTTCAGTCCCCAAGCCGACACTCTATCCATTGAGCCAAACCGGTCCCGGCCTGGGACTTCTTTTTGATATGAAAGTCCTGGGGGCATTCATTCTAATAACCTTTTTCATCAAAATTAAACATCCCATTTAAGGAGTAGTGTTCTTCGCTACTCTGTCATTCTAGTTTAATGGGAAATGTCTTGGCAGCTGCTTCATCTGCAAAAAGCTGGACATGAGGGTAACATGGTGATTCTGTGGCTAAAGAAGGAAGCTCTGTATTCTCAGCTTTTCTGTCAGGCCTTCAGAGAGTGCTAAGGTTTCCTCTCTTTGAAAGAGGTAATTGCGGTAAGCAAGCTTGCCTCAAAACATTAACATGCTAGAGAAAATATGGTGTAGGAACTGATGTGTTTTCCATGTTCTATCAATTCCCCATTTACTCATGGCATGTGAAGACATCTATAGTTAAGCACAGGTTGTAGCAAAACAGTTTGTATTGCATATCTCCACCAGTTGCTGTGATAAGAGCTAAATATAAACCATGTGATTTATATCTGCCCATTAATCTATGTAGTAGCTTTCCTTATCTCTGATAAGTCTCAGGGGCATTGAATAGCTTGCTTGAGGTCACAAATTTTTAACTAGCAAAGCCAGGGTTCCTAGCTGGAATCCAACTAACGTCAAAACTCATACTCTTAGAGACCTCACTGATCCCTTAAGTGTGGATGGTGGCAGGAAAGAAGACAGACATCCTGGCTGTGGTGATGAGTGAAAGCCTGATTTCCAACTCTGTAAATCACTAACGTTTCATGTAATTTAATCCTCACAGTCTTGACCACCGCTTCAGAGATGAAGAAACTGAAGCTCAGGATATAAACCTAGCCCTAGCTGGTTCCTAAACTGGGGTGTTTCTCCCTATATCCTATTCATGTTTGTCTCTGATTAAAGACACCATCCCTTAATCTCACAATGAGTGAATAGTTTTTAAAAAGTTATGTGACTTGAGCATCAGCATTCACCCATTGTCTCATGTGATGAATTTCACTGTGTCAATTTATTTCACAAGAAGCACGGAGAGTTGCAAACAAGATGAATTCAAAGAGGCCCCCACCAAGACACATGATAATTAAAATTCCAAAGGCTAAACACAAAGAGAATCTTAAAGGCAGCAAGAGAAAAGCAGTTAGTTACCTACAAGGGTCCTCCCATAAGACTGTGATCTACTTATTCAAAAGAAACTTTGCAACCTGAAGGGAGTGACACAAAATATTCAAAATGATGAAAAGTAAAAAATTAAACCAAGATCATCTAATCAGGGCTATCATTTATTATAGAATCAAAAGAGAGATAGTTTCCCAGCGGGGGGTGGGGAAGAACCACTGAGTTAAGCAGTATTATACACGTTTTATAAGAAATGATAAAGGAACTTCTTTAAATAGAAAAAAATGATAAAATAATATGAATCAGAAATATTGGAAAAGAAAAAAATTCTCACTAATGAAGGAAATAACTTAATAAAACTGGATCAATCAACTATAAAGCTAATACAAAGGATAAAGGCAAAAGTAGGAAGATCATGTGTAATCACAACAGTACAGTACACACACACACACACAAATCATTAAAAAATAACAAAAAGATAAATGTGGAGGGGGTGGGTAAAAATTGTAATGGTTTTAGAAAATGTTGGAACTTAAACAACTATCAACTTAAAATAGACTGCTATAAATATAGTTTTGTATATAGGAAGCACATGGTAACCACAAACAAGAAATCTACAAAAGGCATACAAGAAATAGAGAAAGGAATCCAAACACAACTCTATAGAAAGTCATCAGCATACCAGAAAAGAGAGCAAGAGCATAAGAAAGAAAAAGAGTAATATAAAAACAATCAGAAAACAATAAATTGAAATAACTACATATCTATCAGTAATTACTTTAAATGTATAAGGAAGGAAATAAAGATCAGAGTGGAAATAAAAGATATAGAGTCTTAAAAATTTTTTTAAAAATCAATAAAACCAAGAGCTGGTTCTTTTAAAAGATAGATAAAATTGATAAACCTTTAGCCAGACTCATCAAGAAAAAAAGAGAGAGCCCAAATAAATAAAATCAAAATGACAACTAACACTACATAAATACAAGGGATTATAAGAAAATACTACAAATAATTATAGTATAGCCAACAATTGGACAACCTAGGAAAAATAGATAAATTCCTAGAAGTATACAATCTCCCAAGGCTGAATCAAGAAAAATAGACCAATAATTTTAAACAAAATCAAACTCTAAATAAAAAACTCCCAACGAACTAAAGCCCTGGATCAGATGGCTTCACAGGTGAATTTTACCAAACATTCAAAGAAGAATTAATACCCTTTGCATTAATACTATTCCAAAAAATTAAAGTGGAGGGAAAGCTTCCAAACTCATTTTACAAGGCCAGCATTACCCTGATACCCAAGACAGAAGATGATACTTATAAGACAAGAAAACTACAGGCCAATATTCTTGTGAACACAAATATAAAAATTTATAATAAAACATGAACAAACCAAATTCATCAGCATATTAAAGGGAATCATTTACAGTAACCAAATGGGATTCTCTCTGGGATACAAGGATGGTTCACCATATGCAAATCAATGTGATACATCACATTAATATAATTAAAGAGAAAATTATCATGATCATCTCAATAGAGATAGAAAAAACATTTGACAGAAATCAGCATCTATTCACGATAAAGACTCTTAACAAATTAGGTATTGAAAGAATGCAATTCAACATAATAACATCTATTAGATATAACAAGCCTACAGCTAATATCATAGTCAATGGTGAAAGATTGAAAGCTTTTCCTCTAACATCAGGAATAAGACAAGGGTGCCCATTCTCACCACTCCTATTCAACATTGTACTGGAAAGTCCTAGCCAGAGTTAATAACGCTATTTTAATAATCATAACCTGCATATATATTTTTTTTCAAAAGAACAACTTAAGCTTACTTTTGCCCTACCCTGTATATGGTCAATTAGTTTATGACAAAATAGCCAAAAATATACAATGGGGAAAGGACAGTTTCTTCAATAGATGGTGCAGGAAACTGAACAGTCAAAGAATGAAATTGGACCACTATCTTGCATCATACACAAAAATTAACTCAAAATGAGTTAAAGACTTGAACATAAGACATGAACCATAAACTCTTAAAGCAGGTAGTAAGCTTCTTTGATATCAGTATTGGTGATAAAAATTCTACTGGATTTGGCAACAAAAGCAAAAATCAACAAGGGGACTACATCAAACTAAAAAGCTTCTGCAGAGCAAAGAAAACCAACAATATGAAAAGCAAGCTACAGAATGGAAGAATATTTTTACAGATTATATCTCCAAAAGTTTACTATTATACTATTCAAAGTATATAAAGAACTCATACAACTCTGTAGCAAAAGAAAAAAAATAATTTGATTAAAAAGTGGACAGAGGATCTAATAGACATTTCACCAGGGAAGACATAAAGATGGCCAACAGGTGCATACAAAAGTGCTCAATATCTCTAATTATGATGGAAACACAAATCAAAACCACAATGAGTTGTCACCTCACACCTGTTAGGATGACCATCATTAAAGTAAAAAAAATAGTGTTGGTAAAGATGTGGAGAAAAAGGAACACTGTGCACTGCTCATGGAAATTTATTTTGGTGCAGCCACATGGAAAGCAGTATGGAGGTTCCTCAAAAAATTAAAAATAGAACTACCATATGATCCAGTAATTCCACTTCTGGGTATTCATCCCCCAAAAAGGAAAACATTAACTAGAAATGGTATATGCACACACACACACACCACACCCACCCCCATGTTCCTGGCAGCACTATTAATAATAGCCAAGATGTGAAAACAGCATGTGTCCATTGATGTGTAACACCACATTTTGAGTAACAAAGGAATAATAGGATGAAGAGTGTAAGCTTTAAGTATGGCAGAACTGAGTTTTAATGCTGATTTATACTTACTAATTGATATCTTCAACAAAAGTTATTTTTCTTAGCCCTGATTCTTATTAATAAAAAACTGTATATTAAAAATGATTTAAAAAATGATTTTATGAAATAATTCTGCCTGGCACACAGTAAGTACTTACTACGTATTTGTTCTCTTTTTCATAGCTCAGAATATCTGACCTACAGAATACTGACTCAGTACCATACTCAAACCAAAGATCTAGAGTTTTTGTCTATGGTCTAATCACTGATACCTTAACTTGAATCTTCTCAAACTGTTCCATAGAGATGTTCTTCAGTGTTCTATGATTAAGTAAATTTGGAAAACATTCTCATAGTATATTTCCCTTAGATATTCATAATACACATGATGACTTCTTTAAAACTATGCATTAAAGGAATCTGTATAATTTTAAGATATTGTATTTTTTTCAGTTCTAGAATTTTTTTAGTAGTTTCTATTTTTCTGCTGAGATTTTATATCTTTATAGTCATTGTGGGCATATTTTCTTTGACATCATCGAGCATAGTTATAATGGCTGTTTTAAAATTCTTGTCTGCTAATGCCATTATCTGAGTCGACCAGGGGGTGTCTGTGTTAATGATTGTTTCTCTTAAATAGGAGTCACACTTTCCTACTTTGTATTTGGAATAATTTTGGATTGCACCCTGGATATTGCAAATGATACATTATAGAAACTCTCAATTCTACTATATTCCTTTAAAGAGTTTTCAGTTTTTGTTTCAATGGAAAGATAACATAGCTGAATTCAACCTGCAAACTCTATGTTCCTTGATAAGGGCATCAACTGAAGTCTTAGCTTATTATTATTATTATTATTTTTAGTCTTAGCTGGGCTACTTGGCATCTGTCCCATGCATGTTTGATTTAGATATCAGACAAAGACCTGAGCAGTTTCACATAGAATGTGGGCCTCCCCTTTTCTGATTCTCTCCTTTCTGAAATGCCTTCCATTTTCAGCTGCTATGGTCATCCAGAATTGTCTTCTAGTTCTTCAGGTCAATCTTACTGAGTTTCTATTTGCATTTTAGCCATATTGCCTGGCATAGCTCTCTGAGGGCCTGCTCTACAAAAAGGCCAAAAGCTATAAAAATGGGAAGGTCTTCCAGTGCTGTTACCATCGTAGAGTTGACTCACGTTCAGAATTTGCCTGCTTTTGATCATCCTCCAGTGCTGTCAAGTAGTTGTTTATATTTTTTGAGAATTACATTTTCTCAAGAATTTAGTTTTCATCTGCAGAAATGTTGGTCTAACATGAGCTACTGAGCCATTACCAAAACTGAAACCTGTGTAATATTCTTTTATTTAAAAAATATTTTTATTGATTTCAGAGAGGAAGTGAGAGGGAGAGATAGAAACATCAATAATGAGAAGGACATATCAATTGGTTGCCCCCTGCATGAGCCCCAACCAGGGCCGGGGAATTAAGCCTGCAACCAAGGTATGTGCCCTTGACTGAAATGGAACCTGGGACCCTTCAGTCCACAGGCGGCTCTGTCCACCGAGCCAAACTGGCTAGGGCCTGTGTAATATTCTTTAAGATTAAAGAATTCCCTAAAGAGATTCTTCATTTGGTAGAACCTTATTATTAGTATATCACAGACCTTAGTATTTTATAGAACTCATTTTGGGAAATGCTATTCTAACATTTGTATCCCCAGAGACTTAAAAAATAGTAATAAAACAGAGATTAGATAGTTAAAAAGCAAAATGGGTTTTGAGGGGGAAATGATGGAAATAAATGTAAGAAATGCATTAAAATGCAATCCTTCCCTTAAAATACCCTCTAAGTAAATTCTGTGGGGAAGAGTGGTAATTTTCTATGACATTGCTCCCAGAACTGAGGGATGTACTCCAAATTCCTTAATTCCCTTTTAACCATGAGGCAAGTGAGATCCACATATTTTTTCTCAATTCTTCTCGAACCTATTTATATTGCCAATTATTATCTAAATTCACAATAATTAAATAAAAAAAACCCACAACATTTTTGTTCAGAAAATTAAGATCTATGACTTTGTGTTTTTAAAAACTATTTTTAGAGAGAATGGAAAGGAGAGCAAGAGAGAGAAAGAAACATTAATGTTAGAGCTAAATATCAATAGGCTACTTCCTGCATGTCCCCCACTTGCATGCCTCACACCGAGGAGTTAGCCCATAACCTGGGCATGTGCCCTGACCAGAAACAGAACCGACAACCTTTTAGCCCAACCAACTGAGCCACACCAGCCAGAGCCATAATTTTGTATTGATTAGAGCCCTCAGGCCCAAAGGTTGAAAGCAGGCTATACAAAGAAGTAAATAATACCAAATGCCATACAAAATCCACAAAACAAAAAGGCTCAAATAACTGTTTTTTCTTCCCTCTCAGTTTATTAGAAAAGGTAATTAAGTGAGTAATTTGATATTACAATATGATAGAGATCAGTACAGATTCAGCCTAACCTATACCTGTTTTATTCTTTAACTATAATACAATGGATGTAAAAGTAATAAGATAAAACTAAGCTATGATAGTTGTTGTTTAGGAAAATAAAATCTCAAGTAGAGTGCCTTTCTGATCACTGTCAAAGATTATTTACATTATGGTTTTTCTGTCAGGGACATTTTATTGTATTCTCTTTCTCTGAAAATTGGTGAACTGTGTGCCATAATGGAATATAGAAGAAGTTCAAGCGAAGGTTTAATATTTCTCCACCAGTGTTTTGAAAGTTAAATTAGCATTTATGAAGTATGTACTGAATATAAAGGACCAAACAGAATGTCTGATACTCACTAAATGTTGGTTTGCCTCTCCTATCTGGTTTTCTGGGCCTGCAAAAGAGAATTCTTTGATAGCAAACATGGACAGAAACATTTTATTTTTTAACTTCCGACAGGCAAAGGAATGAACGAAATGTGCCTTTCGGTTGATAGACTGCCCATCCCAGACTGAACCAGAATTTCAAAAGAGCTGAGCCTGAACTCATAACACTTCAAACCCAGTTCCCCATGTACTTCGGGAGAATTGTCTTCCCGTTGCTTAGACCGGTATTGTCAAACTGTCAAAATAGCAACTTCCTACTTACGTTATATTTATGCTTGCAAATAAAGTTCTCCACATTAAATTCACTTTGGTTGCATTAGATGGAATCTTTCAGGGGAGATAAATCAGTCATTATAGCAGTGACCTTCGGGGCACCTTCCTGAGAGTGATGTTTCATTAGTGCCAGATCGGCTTCACGGCAATCTGAGGTCTGGAGACTCTGAACAGTATCTCTCATATCCACCCTCCATCAGGCTGGAAAGCCTAGGTCCTTCCACCTGGACGGTGGCCTCCTTTTGTCTGGATTCTCTGTCCCTGTTACATAGACCAGTGCATCTGAGATAAGACCAGAACGAAGGCAGCAGACAGAACTGTTTCCAATCTAAGCATCCCGTCTGAAACAAAGCTGTCCTCTCCGGTCCATTGTGGAAGAGGTCATTTGGCACCCATCCCACAAGTGGGACATAATTTTTAAAATGGGAAAAGTAGCTGAAACCAGTTTGGCTCAGTGGATAGAGCGTCAGTCTCCAGACTGAAGGGTCCCAGGTTCGATTCCGGTCAAGGGCATGTACCTTGGTTGTGGGCACATCTCTGGTAGGGGGTGTGCAGGAGGCAGCTAGTCAGTGTTTCTCTCTCATCGGTGTTTCCAGCTCTCTGTCCCTCTCCCTTCCACTCTGTAAAAAAATCAATAAAATATATATTTTTTTAAATGGGAAAAATGGAGTGAGTGGGGAGGGAGACGTTGATTTGCAGAAATTACCAGGCATTAGATTTGGGTACACAACCTTTCCAACGATTGCAAGAGAAGAAACCACTTGCTGGTCGCATTCTGCTGGTTGGATTGGGAGAGAACCCAAGACCTCATTTTTTACTACAGTTACACGTGTCAGGACCAGAGGAAATGGATGACAACCACTTGTCTGGGTGCTTTGGTGAGCACCTCTCTTCTCCTGGGCTGGGCTATGCAATTACCAGAGCCCTTAGGAATGCTTGTCATCAGTGGGAGTCATTTCCCATCCCATCCCTTTAGTGAAAAGATGCGAAAATTGATCTTCATTCTGCAGTGAGACCGGAACCGAAGCAGAGGGAACCCGGGCCTTGGAAGTAAATGCATGCCCTTCATTGTTTTCATTACGTACCGTCAGCCCCGCCTCCAGGGAAAGGCACTCTAGTCCAGCTGTCTTTCTGTGAAAGCTCAGATGTGTTCCGGATCTGGTGAAGTAGGCTGTCAGTTCCATTTATTGGTACATTTTTGTAGTGACTGTCAAGAAAGGTGTTGGCAGCCCCAAAGAACATAGTTCTCAGTGCTACCCACAGACAGGGCACAAAATAATTTGACACCTACTCCCAAAAAGGAGCTTGTCCTTCAGTTTCAGAGTATTGTGTGTGTTTTTGTTTTCTGATTGGCTTTTTTCTTTCTTTCTTTCTTTTCCTTTAATGGTTTCAAAAGTCTCCTCAAAAGGGCAGCAAAAATTAGCCTTAAGTAGTATATATTTCTTGGACTGCTTTTAACAATGGCAATAGCCGGGACAGGTTTGGCTCAGTGGATAGAGCGTCGGCCTGCCTGCGGACTGAGAGGTCTCGGGTTCGATTCCAGGCAAGGGCATGTACCTTGGTTGCGGGCACATCCCCAGTAGGGGGTGTGCAAGAGGCAGCTGATCGATGATTCTCTCTCATCGATGTTTCTCGCTCTCTGTCTCTCTCTCTTCCTCTCTGTAAAAAATCAATAAAATATATTTTTAAAAAAATGGCAATAAAGCCAAGGCAAAAGTGGTTTCTTAGATGCTGTTTTTATCCTTCCAGAAGAAGCAAGAAACTTAAAGATGTGCTTTTGTTATAGCTAAAGACCAGGTTTTAGCTCCCGTATTGTGCTTTACTCAGCCTTCTGTCTCTATGGACAGAAGAGTATGCAAACTCTCTTTCGCTCTCCGATCCTAGGGCAAAAGAGCAGGCGTGCTTGTCTGTGTTCTAGATAGGACTTCTGCTTTCATTAGCACAGCCAGCATATCAACAATAATTTGTTTTTACCATAAATTCTGTATTTTCCCTGCAGGGAATCAGACTTATTTACAATCAAGATGAAAATCTTTATTTAAAAAATTTACCTTGGCGCCCTGGCCAGTGGACTCAGTGGTTGGAGCACCGGCCCGTGCACAAAGGGTCTCAGGCTCGATTCCTGGATTTCTGGTCAAGGGCACACACCTGGGGTGCAGGTTCAATCCCAGCTCTGGTCAGGGCGCGCATGGAAGGCAGTCAGTAGATGTGTCTCACATCCATGTTTCTCTCTCTCCCACCCCCCTTCCTCCCACCCTCCCGCTCTCTCTAAAAATCAATGGAAAAAATATCCTCAGGTGTGGATTAACAAAAACCTACACCCAAAAGCGTGCGTGCGCGAACACACACACACACACACTCTCTCTCTCTCTCTCTCTCTCTCTCTCTCTCTCTCTCTCTCAATCTCTCTCTCTCTCTCTCTCTCTCTCTCTCTCTCTCTCTCTCCCTCTCTCTCTCTCTCTCTCTCTCTCTCTCTCTCTCTCTCTCTCTCTCTCTCTCTCACGGAAACAGAAGGCCAAAGAAAAACACAATACAAACTGTGTTCTCTAAGTGTTCTTCCCTTGCAGGTGACATTAGCCTGACTTTGATCTACAGACATGATATCATCTACAGGGCGTGCCCAGTGCCAAACTGCTTCATTCTTTTGACCAAAACAGTGGTTTTGTGCAGGCTAAATGGCTTCAGAGTTGGCCCGTGTCTTCACAGACAAACAGGTCAGAGCAGATTCAAGTTTCACAACCCCTGCGGACTGGAGCCTCTTCTCCCTTCACCAGCTGGAGTCTGCGTTTGTCAGTTACTTCCTGGGGGCCTGGCTGAGGATCCATTTCCTCCAGGACTCCCTCTTTTAAGAACTCGTCTCGCTCAGTCACTCCCTTCGGTCACACCTGCTCATTACTCACCCCACACTCTTTGTTCTGCTCTGCCGCGCACCCAGTTATGTTTTACCTCGTGATCATTCTCTAAATTTTTACTTTATCCTTCAGCTAAATTAAAATTGCCTTGAAAGCAGGGCCTGCCTGCTATTTCTTTTGTGTACTCCTGTAACAGTTAAATATAGTGCTGTGCATAGAATAGTTTCTTTAAAGAAGAGGAACCTACCTTGGTTAGTGTGGTTGAGTGGTAGAGCCTTATCCTGTGCATTGAAGGGTCCCGGGTTTGATTCCTGGTCAAGGGCACGTACCTGGGTTGCAACCAATCAATGTGCCTCTCTCTCTCTTTCTCTCTCTCTCCCTCTCCCCCGCTCCCCTTTCCACTCTCTAAAACAGTCAATGGGAAAAATATCCTCAGGAGAGGAATAAGGAAGAAGAAGGAGGAGGAGAGAGAGCGGGAGGAACATTTTGTGTTTTTTGCATTAGGGTTGGGATCCTGCCTTTACCTTCTGTTTCCGAAAACCAAACTCACTCCTTCTCCATCATGGGATTATCCCAGTCTGTTCTGATGATGACGGCATGCAACCCTGGTATAGTCCTCTCTGTTTTGGGCCCAGAAATCTGTCATGAGTTTCTGTCCTAACATCTCAAAGATATGATTTTTCAAAGGTTAGATTGTCCTCCATCAGGAAGGTAGGGACCAGGAAACAAGAAGAGGATGATTGTGCAGAGAGTGATATTAAGTAGAAAACAGAGGATCCAAGAAGACCTGGGAGCAGACCTGTGTGCGAAGGAAGAGGAGGGAACAGGTGGTTGGGATATGAAACAGCAAAGAGCTTAAGCTGTTCATGGGAGGCTCAGGTTGGGGAGCGACTGGGGCAATTCAGAGCAGACGTGTTCAGAACCCATGCTGACCTGAACAGTCAGGGGTGCAGTTGTTGTACCGTGATTTCTGTGAGATTCCGTGATCCCCAAAGACCAGCAGGGAGCCAAGTTCGATGCAATTAACCAGAGAGCCTCTTCCATGTTAACATGGGCTCTGTCCCACACATGCCCACTGGGTGGCGGATGAGAGTGATGTCACTGCTTTGGCTGACCCTGATTGGCTGGGTGAGGGCTAGAGTCCAGTTACACAAGATGGAGGATAACTCCGCCCTGCCCCACAGTGGAGTCAGGGTTCTAGTCAGGAGTTTGCCCTGCCCTGCCCTGCCCTGCCCTGCTCTCTCACAGTGAAGTAAAGACATAAGGCCTCACACCTGTATCTCCTAAGGCAGTGGTCGGCAAACTCATCAGTCAACAGAGCCAAATATCAACAGTACAGCGATTGAAATTTCTTTTGAAAGCCAAATTAAAAAAACAAACTTCTTCTAACGCCACTTCATCAAAATAGACTCGCCTAGGCTGTGGTATTTTGTGGAAGAGCCACACTCAAGGGGCCAAAGAGCCGCATGTGGCTCGCGAGCTGCAGTTTGCCGACCACTCTCCTTGGGGGATACACGGCAATGTGCTGGGGGAACTAGGAAGCCTCGGGATAAACAAGGCACTTTTTCTGGAATATCTATTTTACTAAACAATTTAGAAGTCTTTCCATGGAAAACGAACTAGCCTAAGCAAACTCACCCTCCGCCCCCTTGGTGGAGGGTCCACGTGGCTGGAAAGCACCGAAGCCTCAGGTATGGGTGGACACAGGTGCTCTAAGTATGATGTCCGAGCTCTCGCTCTCTTTCCGGCTTGCCGCGCTGCATGGCCTTATTCTGAGAGCGGGCTCTCTCCCAGCTGAAACTGGTTGCTGGCCACTCCAGATCCTCATGTACCTTGCTCAGCCACCCACGAGAAGAAAAAGGACTTCTTTGTCCTCCCTATCCATACACCTATTAACAAAAGAAACTGCAGTCGGGCCTTGACACATGTGCCAGTGGGGTAGCACGATGGGTCTCGCTTGTGTCAGCGGCCATGGCCAGGGAACAGAGCCATTATCAATGACAGCCGAAGGCACTCCTGCAGCAGGGGATCCCTGTGGCAGACAGAAACGTTATGTCCAGAGCCCTCGATGGAAAGTAATTTAAAATGTCTTTATATTCAAATTAGAGGCCCGGTGCATGAAATTTGTGCACTGGGGGGGAGGGTCCCTCTCAGCCCAGCCTGCACCCTCTCCAATCTGGGATCTCTTGGGGGATATCCGACTGCTGGTTAGTTGAACATCCCTCACTCACAATCCTGGACCACTGGCTCCTAATCACTACCTGCCCGGTTGCCCTCCACTGCCCCTCCTCCCCCTTGCTGGCCTGGTCACCCCATGTAGCCTGCTTGCTCAGTTTTGTGGTCGTCCCTCACTAAGCCCCCAGCTGGCCTGGTCGTAGGCAGCCATCTTGTGAGGGTGTGATGGTTAATTTGCATATCACCTCTTTGTTATATAGGATAAACCCACATTCGACTATGAGCAGGTTTGGGGTACTTGGTTTACCTTTTTCTGCTGATAATGGAACTTCGGTGAAAAAGCTGGAGCAGCACTGATCAATATACATGGCTTTTTAAACCTACAGCTACTGAGTGGAGTTTGGTGTGACTGTACTTACCACCCTGGATGGTTGTGCCTTTCAGAGGGAAGCCTGGCATTGTATCTGCAGATGTAAAAATAAAGGGCTTGTAGTTCAATGTCATGGGCAGCATCAATCTCTTTGCTCCATGGACGAGACTGGCCTGAATTGTCCATCTGTGGGCAGCTGCAATAAGAGCCAGCCAAAGGTGTTGCTCCCCATCTTCACCTTGGTGGTATGGACACCTGGAAAGTGCTATGAGGCTATGAGGAAAAACTGAAGAAGCCATGGGGAAATGTGCAGCGTGCAAAGGGAAACTGGCATGGAGGACGACGTTGCTCTCGTCCGCACACATGGAATCCCACCTGCTTAACCTGCCTAGCACCCAGCCTACCATGGTTTCTCGTGCTCTCCAGCCTACCAGAGCAGATGCTGGCAGGGCCCTACTCTTATCCCTTTGCCTTAGTTCTTCAAATGCAGAGCTTCCAGATTTCTGGTGGCCAGCATCTGCATTTCCTGAGGGCGCTCTCTGACCACTGCCAGTGTGGCTGGCTGGAAGTGGCTGGCTGTGGTTCCCTTGGGGCAGCCCTGAGCTGGTGACTGGCAGGAGCTGAAGAAATAGCCCAGCTTCCCATCCCTTGAGTGTGCTCACTCTGAGGCCTGTTCTATAATACATGGGCTCTCAGGCTGGCCCAGTGGGATTAAGCGCCAGTTGCTCATAGTAGCTGGCTCGGTAACACATCCTTCATTGTCTGCTTTTCCTTCCTTACATCACCCACTCCCACACTTACACTGCTTAAATAAACTACTGGCTCTTGAATCCTTACCTCAGCGTCAACTTCTGGAGGAACCCAAGCCAAGAGGGAGATGTCGGATAAAGTCTCAGGGTTTCTCCTTAAACTAGGGAAGGCTTTCTGTACTTTTGAATAGGAATGCTGGGCCCATTATGCAAATAGTCACTAATGGCACTATAGATTCATTTGGTTATTAACCCTTATGATATTAGCCATATCCTAAGGTTACGGAACTATTATACCTGGGGAGTCAATATGATCCTATGACACTTTTATTGGTTAGTTGTTGTTGCATAACAAGTGATCCATAATGATAATCCTTTATTATTACAACTCATGCATCTAGAGATTGAGTAGGGTTGGCTGATCTAAATGGGCTTATTCATGCATATCTCTACGGAGACTTTGGTGGTGAATATAGGCCTAGGAGGCCCACCAAAGGATATTTCTTTAAACTGGGGAAGGCTTTATTTGAAAGCTCCATCTTGGCTTAGGTTCCTCCAGAGGAGCTGGGGGGCTCTTGTAGACAGAGCTTAGCAGGGCAACTCTCTCTGCTCCAATGTCCTTCCTACTGTCCTGGGACCAGCCAGCCGGCCCGGGCACATTCTTCTCTTGGCAATGGCAGGGGCATAAGAGTAACATGTTCAAGTTACTCTTGTAAGTAACTGAGCAAGTGCTTTCATAAGCTTCTGTTTGCATCATACATGTGGATGTTCCTTTGACCCAAGTCAATCAGATGACCAAACTCAAAGGGAGACAAAGGGTAGGAAAATCTACTCTTCACCTTTGGGGGCAGATCTTCAAAGTCACATGACAAGGGTGTGGAGAGAGGGAGGGATGAGGAATTGAGACTAAATCTATTCGACACTTATACATTTGTCCTCGTAAGTCTCTGTCTTTCTACTTGTCTGTCCCCTGGGGGAGTTCTGCAGGGAACACTTGGCTGTCATCAACTTTGTAACTTTTGTAAATCACATTCTGACTTGCTTCCTTTTTTTAGGGCTTTCATTCCCCTTCTATGATAAACAATATATTTTTATAACCTAAAACAGATCCAATAAAGGTGCCCGTCTGAACTTGTCTCAGTACTGAACTAATGAATTTGAAGTGAAGTGTATACTTCAGTAGCTGAAGCATGAAGGACTAACCAATTAGCAGCCAAAGCAGTGCTTCAAGACAACACACAAATTCCCAGAAGTGTTTCCATTTGAGGAACCCTTTTCACGATAATTCAGACCGCCTTACTTCTCTTAAACTTGACACAGACCATCCTCATTCCTTCCCCAGACGTGGGGCAATGGCAGTGAGATGGAAACACCTCTTGTCAGTAGTCATGCTGGTGCTTTTTTTGTATTCTCTGTCCATCAGTGAAGTTAAAAAAAAAAAAATATTTATGACTCATTGTTTTCTCAAGGATGCGGCTTCCTCTGCAGTTTTTCAAATTGTTTTTGGGTAAGATTTTATTCTTGTTTATACACTGCCTGCTGAAGTTCTTTTTATATCCCAGGTTTGTATGTTTATGGGTCCATCAGCAAACAGCTTAAGACTTATTTTCTGCCCTTCGGTTGTCTTTGGGTCTTTGAAACTGACTTGATCCACAGAAGAAAAAGAAAATGGACCTAGATTCAGCCAGTGCCATTAAAAACAATCATACTGTTTGACCCATCTTTCTGATGATAACCTTTTATGATAGGTCTGTTTCCTTAGATCTGCCTTTTGGGATTGCCTCTAGGACATTTCTGAAGTGGTGGGTCCTCCAGGGAATTGTCCCATTATCTGTGGGAGCACAGGAAGGAATTTTACAGTAATTCAGCTACAGTGAAACATTTGCCTTGAGGCTGGAATCAAAAATAGCAGCTGGAAGGACATTTGGATTGGGGGGTGAGAGGGTGGCAGTTTGTGGGAGTATAGGGGAGGTGGAGAGGGAGAGCTTTTCACATTTGGAAGAAACACTAGGTACAAGACAAAGCGGAGACAGGGCTGGCATCTCCTACCCTTGAAACTATCCCAAACTCAATTCTCCTCGGGCTTGGCTCTCCAAGCTGGTGATTTCAGTGCCGAGAGTGCTGCTCTCTCAGCAATGAACAGCGACAACCAAGACTCCTGGATGGTGCCCAGCAGCCTCTGTTTGCATCGTACATGCAAATGTTCCGGCCTCTCTTCCACCAAGAGGCACAGAAAATCTGCCGCTCTTCCCCCAGCAAGTCAGCAGCCAGGATGTAGCCCAGTTTCCTGGAGTCCCCGGAAATGGAATGACTCATTTCAGCCCTCGGAAAACTTGGGAAAGAGATGTTCAACCTGTACCAATGAGTGGCACTGCCACAAAGGAGACAAGTCATAGAAGCTTTGGGCATGAGCCTATGAGGGAGAAACAAAGGAGTGTAAACTAGGAATAGAAACATCTATCTAATCATGACATAAGACACTGTGGCAGCTAGTCTGTGAAGATGGCCCCCAGTAAACCATGCCTCTCACAACTAGTATTTATGCCTTTGTGAAACTTTAAGCTTCCTCCCTTGAACGGGCTGCCTCGCGACTTACTTATGACTATCAGGCCATGGCTTACACGACACTGTGGGACTTAATGAGGCTTGGTCTTGCAGCTTCTACTTGGGTCTCTTAGATACAAGGAGACACTTCCCTGGGACCCTCTCTCTAGCATGTAGCCACAAAGCTATTTGAAAAGCCCAAGCCCCATGGAGAGCCCAGGCCACGTGGACATGCTCCATGGACAGCCCAGCTGTGCTCCCCATCGATAGCCAACACCAGTTGTCACTTCCGATGCCTCCAGCCCCGGCTACCATCTGACTGCAACCATATGAGACATCCCTGGAAAGACTGCCCAGCTGCCACCACTGAACACACAGAACACGAGAAATCCCAAGTTGTTGTTGTAAGCCACTCTATTCAGCTGTTTGTAACCCAGCAGGAGGTAACCAGAACAGAAACGATACAAGAGGATGTGGACATACACACTTACAAATAGGCTGCATGGCTTCTTATTTATTCGCTTATTCATTTACTCAGCATATATGTACTGAGTACACACATGTGCCAGGCATTGTGCTAGTTTCTGAGAACACACGGTTGAACAAATTACTACGGTCCCTGCCTCCAAGCAGCTTTCAGTTTAGTGGGGGGGAGATGATGATAAACACACAAACAAATAATTCAAAATGATAAATTATATTGTTTTATGATTTTAAAAAGCCAAAGGGTGCTATGTCAGAATAAGACAGGGAGACCCAGCCTAGCCTGGGCAATCAGAAAAGGTTCCTCAGAGGAGGTGATTTTAAAATATATATATTTTATTGATTTTTTTTTTTACAGAGAGGAAGGAAGAGGGATAGATACATCGATCAGCTGCCTCCTGCACACTCCTCACTGGGTATGTGCCCGCAACTAAGGTACATGCCCTTGATCAGAATCGAACCTGGGACCCTTCAGTCTGCAGGCAGATGCTTTATTCATTGAGCCAAACTGGTCAGGGCAGGAGGTGATTTTTAAGAGGATATCTGAAATATGAGAAGGAGCCAGCCATATTCAGGGTAGGAAGTGGAAAGAGCTTTCTAGAATAAGGAAACAGGGCCCTAAGGGGGGCAGGGGTATTGGAAGAACTGAGAGAAAGTTAGACTCTACCAGGAGAGGCTTGAGAGGGAGCCCTGGTCTCAGCAGGCAGGCCATGGCATAGCACCGAAAAGAGTTCAGATTTTTCTCCTAAATACAATGGGAAAACGTTAAAGGCTTTTAAACACAGTGACAAGATCCAATTTACATTTTAAAAAGGTCACTCCGCAGCCTGGTGGGTGACGGATGGGAAGGGGTTCAGAGGGGAATGGGGAAGGCCATCCTCTAGGTGAGATGATGGAGGCCAGTCAGAGCCCTAAGAGGCGCTGCGCACCTGCTCCCCGCGGTGTCACCGGGGCCACTGCTCCTCCAACAGCCCCAGCAGCATTGGTCCTAAGGCCGGGCGCGCTGCAGAGTGGACTGATGGATGACAAATGCCACAGGCCCATACATTCACCGCCAGAGAATCTCTTTCATTGTTTCCCTGATGCAAATGCCACCCTTGTTCTGGCTTGATGGAGGAACAATACTTACAGCTAACCCACCCCAGTCCTCACCCAAGCTGCCTCCTCTCTCCCATCTCTCCAGAGCACCCTCATTTTACACAGGGTACCACCCCAGGCTGAGCTGTGGGTGTGGGGCAGTAGGGACATTACCACACCCCACTCCTACCCTCAAGCCAGCAACAAATCCTGCGTCTCTGGACACTTGATGTCTGAAGTGCCAACCCATCTGGTTGACCAGATTTGCCGCCTGGATGAAGCCGTCTTTCCTGACCAACTTGGCTATTGTTACCAGCAGCTAGTGGGGCCTTGTGCTGTTATGAAATTAGTCATGAATAAAAGGGAACCAGAGTAGCGAAAGCCTGCCGTCCCCACAGGCTAGAGAAAACCTGTCAATAGTAATTATTCTCCAGGATTGTCATTACAAAGGTATTTAGCACTGCATGTTCAGCTTCCCTCCGACTTGCTCAGGATTTACAGACTATACTTTCATAGCAACTGCCAACCACATTTCTGACAAAAAAATCATCTGCATATACATAGCCAAGTGTCTGTGGCAGGAGCTGAACTGAGCCTTCTGGGCAATTGATCCCACCACCTGTCTTCAGCCCTTCCCACAAGGCTGCTCCCCCGGTTTCCCACCTCATACACTTACAATAGGTTGAATGGCAGAACCATCTATCACTGCTTGCTGGAAGTCTGGGAAGCTGACCCCTCCCTCTCTCTTTCCCTGCACTACCACTCACTGATTCTCTCTCCAAACCATGCTTTCCTCCCTCTGCCCACGGCTACCTTAGTTCCTGATGTTCAGTCTTTGCAGCGGGACTCCTCCCATCTACGTTCTGCAGCCTTGTTCTTAACTCCCCGCATTCATGGCTCCCTGCTTCCATCTCATCCTCTGTGCATCAGCTCTGCCAAGCCTTTGTTGGTCCCTCAAATAGGCTTTCTCCCAACTCTGGGCCTCCCCATAACCGAGGAGTCCCCAAACCAGGATCTGTGGGTCTGCTCCCTGTTTTGTAAATAGAGTTCTGTGGGAAAACATCCACACCCGCTCATTTATGTATTGTCTACAACACATATAACAGTTCAACACAACATACAATACGTAGCAGCAGAGTTGTTAGTTGCAACAAAGACTTTAAGTGCTGAAAAGCCTCAAATATTTACATTTGGCCCTTCATTTAAAAAAAAACCCCAAAACTTTGCTGGCCCTGTCATATTCTAGTCCTTCTGCCTGACACTCTCCTCTTCTTAAATTTTTTATTCACTTCCACCCCTTCCCTCCCTTTACCTGGTTAATGACTTACCCTTTAGCTCTTAGCCTAGAAATAACTTCCTCCAGAAAGTCCTCCCTAACCACCCACATTCTTTGTATATCTCTCCTTAGCATCAAATCCTGCTGGGTCACAGCAATAATCACAGTGGCCTATTAGTGTCTTCCGCCGGGATCTATCTTACGGGCCTGCTTCTCTACCCGTGGGCCCTGGGCAACAGTATAAATAAAGTCCCCTATACCATTAGTCTAAATATTTAAGAATTATAAACTATAGCCAGAACCGGTTTGGCTCAGTGAATAGATTGTCAGTGAATAGAAGGTTCCAGGTTCGATTCCGGTCAGGGGCATGTACCTTGGTTGCGGGCACATCCCCCAGGTGCAGGAGGCAGCTGATCGATGATTCTCTCTTATAGATGTTTCTAACTCTCTATCCCTCTCCCTTCCTCCTGTAAAAAATCAATAAAATAGATTTTAAAAAAATTATAAACTACAAGCTAACAGAGTTAAATGAAATACTTTATACTGACCCTGACAAATATTCCTTCATATGTGGTACAAAATCTGTAAAGCTATGATTTAATGTGAGTAAAAGTTGGCAAAATATTAAAGACAATTTAATTATTGTAAATGTCTAAATGTTCCACTAACCAATGTTTTGATGAGCAATAAAAATGACATACAATTTCAGAACTGTGCATATTTATTTTATAACATTTATTTTTCTTGTCTTCATTTTGGTGAACCACTAACTATGTTATTATAATCTAGATTTTTAACGTAATGTGTGTTCAATTGCTCGTAATAACCAAAAGGATTAAAAATAAAACTTTTTAAAAGTACATGAAATTTGGATTATTTTCATCAACAAAGTAAAATAAGAAAGCAAAACAGGACAATTATTTTGTATGTTATTTTTCTCCTGGATTCTGCAAAACTATATATTAAAATTAAGGCAAAATTGTCTGGCCTATGTGGCTCAGTGGTTGAGCCATCGATCTAAGAACCAGGAAGTCATGGTTCCATTCCTGGTTGGGGCACATGCCTAGGTTGTGGGCTTGATCCCAAGTATGGGGTGTGCAGGAGGCAGTTGATCAATGATTCTCTCTTATCATTGATGTTTCTATCTCTTTCTCCCTCTCCCTTCCTCTCTGAAATCAATAAAAAAATATTTTTAAAAAATTAAGGCAAAATTAAAAGTACAATTAAATGCCATTTAAATCAAAATAATTTAAGCCAAATTTTCATTGTAAAAATTTAATGAAATCTTATTAAATACACCACATAAGTGATTTCAATTTGAGTGTACAATGTCTATTAGTAAAGAATTGACATTACTCTTCATATGCTATATCTAGACCTATGAATGCACAAATATAATGTGAATTGTTTAATATAGTTATCATACTACTTCTTAACGTACTGCCAGCATGACAAACTGAAAGAATATTAAAAGAAGCATGAAAATAGACCCTCAGCCCCACTGGGAAATCATAGTTCTTTCTGCAACCATCTATTGCACTCATGCTGACAGGAAGGATTTGACAATTTTATTTGCCTTTTCTCTTACCTAAGCCCTTCCACTGCTCAAATCCTCGCTGCGTGCCAAAAAAGTGTCTTTCACCAACATCTGCAGTGGCACCGCCCACAAACCATTGTGGCATCTGATATAGTCATCCTGAGTTTTGAGAACAGACTGCCGGGTTGTAGCAAAGCCTTTTCCTGGCGACTGAACGGTGGGAGTTGCCAGAGGAGTTGTTTAGAGTTACAGGTCACTCTGTGCCATGCTGAGCACTGCAAATTCTTGCTTACATTTGTTTTTGTAAAATGCATCACCCTCTAACGTGAGAGACTACAGGAGTGGCCTTGTCTGAGTACAAAGGCAATATAGCTCCTTTGTCCATTGCATCCCTGCTTCTTACCATGAAGTCTGTCCCATAGTAGGCGCTCAGTAAATGCTGACATGGATACACTAGCAAGGATTTTCATTCTTTTGGACCAGTGAGGCACTAATACATCAATGGCTGGTGTCTGACTAACCACTAGCCATCTGCTAGAGCAGGGGTCAGCAGACCTTTCCTGCCGATGGTGACGTAGAATATAGTTTAGATTCATGGGTTATGTGGTCTTTGTTGCAAATCCTTTACTCTGTCTAGTGCAAAAGCAGCCATAGACAGCATATAAATACGTGTGACTGTGCGCCAATAAAACTTTATTTTTAAAAATAGGGGGAAGCCACATTTGGCCCGTAGGTTGTCGTAGAGCACAGAAGGATAGGGACAGCTAGCGATGGAGAGGAGGCAGCAGAAACGAAAAAATATTTAGATGAGATTATCAGGAACTGATGACTGCTCAGGGTGCTGTCATCCTCCTCCGATCCTAATTACTCTGGCAGGCCTGCGCCGAAACTGTGCCAAGAGATGCTGAAGGCATCCCTGAGGCTGGCTTTCTTCATAGGGGCTGCCTCTCCTCCTGCTGGGCCGCCCTGGGTTGTCACCCTGACTATTTGTCTTTTTATAGGTGTCTCCAGTTTTCTGTCTAGCTCAGTGCTTCTCCAGCCTGGTGGTGCATTAGAATGGCCCAGGAAGTTCACTTGAAAAAAAAAAAAAAAATCCCCGTCTGGACTCTATCCCAGATGTATTAGTATGCTCAGGCCGCCATAACAAAATGCCACAGGTGAGATGGTTCAAAAAACAGAAATTTATTTTTTCATAGTTCTACAGGCTGGAAGTCTGAGATCGTGGTGCTCTCTCAGGGTGGGTGTCTGGTGCAGCCGCTCTCCTTGGTTTGCAAACGGCTGCCTTCTTGCTGTGTCCTCACTCCTTTTCTCTGTGCATGGGGACTCGGGTGTTTCTCTTCTTACAAGGATGGCAGTCCTATCAGATTAGGACCCCACCCTTATGTCCTCTTTTAATCTTAATTACCCCCTTAAAGACCTTATCTTTAAATGCAACCACATTGGGGTTAGGGCGTATATCTTGGGGGAGTACAATTCAGTCCTGTTATATTGTGATTTGTAATAAGAAATATATTTGGCTGAAACTGGTTTGGCTCAGTGGTAGAGCATCGGTCTGCGGACTGAAGGGTCTCAGGCTCGATTCCAGTCAAGGGCATGTACATTGGTTGCGGGCACATCCACAGTAGGAGGTGTGCAGGAGGCAGTTGGTCGATGTTTCTTTCTCATCGTTTCTAGCTCTCTGTCCCTCTACCTTACTCTCTGTAAAAAATCAATAAAATATATATTTAAAAAAACGAAAAATATATTTGGTCTATGGCCACCGTTTCTAGCACAGAGCCTCTAAATTTCCTATTAAAAACAATAGGGAATTACAAGGGCCCTTGTTATAATATTTAATTTTGTCCTCAGTCCCCCCACCTCGGTTTGAAATAGCTCCAGAGCAGACAAATGTAATAGATGTCCTTTGTTATGCATAAATAAGCCCCTTTCAAGGACAATGCGTTATGTTAATTAGGTGAATTCTGGAAAGCCACTAAGGATGGGGTCTGGTTGCCAGAGGAGCCAACCTATTATTTTTATTTTTTCATTTATTTCTGAGGGTTTTATTTTGTTAACATTCAACCACTCCATCCTCTTTGCCTTATTTATAAAATTTGAGGGAAAGGGCACTTTTTAAAAATAAGTAAAATTCTGTCTTGAGTGATGCACCTAACAGCCTTCATACTCTTTAAAAAAAATTTTTTTTTGACATTCAATATTATTTTATATTAGTTTCAGGTGTACAGCATAGTGGTTAGACCTTTATATGTAATTTATGAAGTGGTGCCCCCTAATAAGTGTGGGGGCTGGGTGAACGAGGTGAAGGGATTAAGAAGTACAAATTGGCAGTTACAAAATAGTCATGGGAATGTAAAGTACGGCATAGGAAATCAAGTCAATGATATTGTACAATAATAACTATGTGTGGTGCCAGGTGGGTCCTGAAGTATCAGGGGGAACACGTTACGAAGTATATGATTGTCTCAACACTATGCTGAACACCTGAAACCAATACAAAATAATATTTAAAGCAAACTGTAATTGAAAAAATAAAACCCCGCCCCCCCAAAAAAAAAATTCTGGAGAGACATAGCGAAAGAGAAGACCTTAGTGTACGTTCTCCTTTTAACAAAAATTTCTGATGAAAACCTTCTATGTTTGTCCTAAGTTATACCAACTGAAATCCCCCAAATATGGGAACCTCTTCTAGGTTTGAGGTACAAATCTTTGCACCGATAAGTGGCTGATAAGTCCCAAAGCCAAGCATTCCCCACTGTCTCTCACCTGCCACCCTTGCCCTCCTTTCCCCCTCGACCTTGTGAACTTAATTGTCTCGAGAATTTCCTTCTGTATCAAGAAACAGTGCCAATAATCCCATGCCCTGTTAGCAGCACCATTTACAATAGTGAAGATCTGGAAACAGCCCAAGTGTCCATCAGTAGATGAGTGGATAAAACAAACAAACAAAACTATTACATTTACACCATGGAATACTATGCAGGAGTACAAAAGAGGGATCTCTGACCCTTTGAGACAGCCTGGAGGGACCTGGGGAGTATTGTGCTAAGTGAAATAAGCCAGTCAAGAGAAAGACAAGTCTCACATGATCTCACTCATATGTGGAATTCAACGAACAAAAGAAACTGATGTGTAAATAAATCCAGAGATGGGGAAGACGGAGAGTGGGGGGGGCGGGGTAGGTGGGTGGGAAGAGATCAACCAAAGAACTTGTATGCATGTATGTTTAGCCCACGGACACAGACAATACTGTGGTGAAGGTCAGGGGCAGGATAGAAGGGGTCAATGGGGGGAATATGTAATACTTTCAACAATAAAGATTTAGAACTAAAAAAAAAAAAAAATTAAAAAAAAAAAGAATTCCATGCCCTGAAGAATTTTCCAGGTTTCCAGATCTATATTATGAAACACTTTTTAAAAGTGGGTTGCCGGCACTTTTCTATCCACTCTATGTAACTAATAGATTGTGTAATGCCACACAAAGGGCCTAGATGCTCACCACCCACATCTCTAGTCTAAAACTAGGTTATGAGTAAAATGAAAACTCTGCAAAAAAAGAAAAACAACAATAAAAAAACCACTAAAAAAAAAAATCCTTCTGCTTCTTATAAGCTCCATCCATATCTCACAGACAGGGAAATCCAGATCATGTAAAGAGGTCAAGAACCTAAATAATTATTCAGCCATTAGTGAACGGTAACAGACACTCCCTTTGAAACTGTGGAAGTTCTCATTTCCACACGAAAGCCAGGAGAACAGAGCCATGACGTCAGCAGGCCAGAAGACTGAAAGGGTACT
This sequence comes from Pipistrellus kuhlii, assembly GCF_014108245.1. Taxonomy (NCBI): domain Eukaryota; kingdom Metazoa; phylum Chordata; class Mammalia; order Chiroptera; family Vespertilionidae; genus Pipistrellus; species Pipistrellus kuhlii. The sequence goes on along the minus strand of NW_023425521.1, from coordinate 9,017,634 downwards.
TTCCTTATTTACCTGACAGTTCTTGCCCTACTTCGTCCTGAACAAAGCGAGTCTGCCACACCTAGGTTCCAGGGAGTTTGAGGCTGGAGGAGGGGCAGGCTTTATCCAGTGGAACTATGCACAGTGTGGGCAAGTGCCCAAGTGAAAACAAATCAAGGCTGGCAGAGTTGTCCATAGACTGAAGTTAAGCGTCAGTCATTCCGGTAAACCCTACGAATACAGCTTTAAGGACCCGTCCTCCCCCATGGGGAGAACGTCTTCACTCTAAGAGGCTGGCCTGGGAAGATAGCGTTATCTTCAAACCATAACAACAAAGCATCTCTGCATCTCCCCACACCCCCATGAAATTCCTGTGCCCCACCTCACTGAGCTTAGGAAACTGATAAGACAGCTGTGAAAATAGAGTGTATAACGTTCTCTCCCATCCTCTGCCCTGGCACAACTTGCACTTAAAAAAAAAAAAAAAATGGGGGCCAGGAGGTTGTTATTTTCCATTTTTAAAAAACGGTTATGGACAAAAACACAACTAAGCAACCACACGTATTGCAAAGTAAATTTGTCCAGTCTTTAGCTCAAATGTAGCTCGTATGCATGTATGTTATTCATTTAAAACTTTGAATATCCATAAAAGTAGAGGGAATAATACAATAATACCAAGTGTCGACAAGTCTCCACATAAATCCATCCCGTTTTAGCGTTCTTAAAATAAAACCTGAAGTTTTGCTGTGAGAAGGTGCCCAGGTGTCTCTTAGAATTAAGGCTATTACATTCGTTATGATACACAATCACTTCCTTAGAGTTTTGAGGCAAAGGAGTAAAAGTTCATAAATTCTGACTAATTGCCTGCAACTCTGTCCAAACTATTGAAAAAGCTGCACTATACAACTTTTTAAAGGCAGTTTTATCACTTCGAAAAGAACACAGTACCATAAAAAGCATCACAGACAAGGTCCTATCAATAAACACACAAACGGTAAGCGTAAAGTTATTAATTATCTTTGCATGCAAATAGGTGTGCTAATCAGCTCGGGCTGCCATAACAGGACACCGTGGACTAGATGCTTAAACAACAGAAAGTAATTTGCTCACAGTTCTGGAGGCAGAAGTCTGAAACCAGCTGCCAGCGTGGTCAGGTTTGGTGAGGGTTTCTATTCCTGGCTGGCTGGTCCTCCTGAGGCAGAGAATACAAGCAAGTCTCCCTATCCCTCCCTATAGGCACTAATCCCACCAAGAGGTACCCTCAAGATGGCTAAACCTAATTATCTCCCAAGGCCCCACCTCCAAATACCATCACATTGGGGGCTGGGGCTTCAGCATATGAATTTTGAGAAAACACAATTAAGTCCATGGCAAAAGACATGCTCTTTTCCCAAAACAAATATATTTTATTGACTCAGAGAGGAAGGGAAAGGGAGAGAGAGAAACATCAATGATGAGAAGCATCGAACTGCTGCCTCTTGTATGCCCCCCTCACTGGGAATGGAGACCACAACCTGGGCAAGTGCCTTTGACCAGAATTGAACCTGGGCCCCTTCAGTCTGCAGGCTGACTCTCTATCCACTGAGCCAAACCGGCTTGGGTGTTTTTTTTTCCCCTCAACATGTGTGTGTGTTTTCCCGCAGGTTTAGCAATCTCTCTTTCCACCTTCCCCCCACACCCCTCCTTCCTCCTCCTCCTCCTCCTCCTCCTCCTCCTCCTCCTCCTCCTCCTCCTCCTCCTCCTCCTTCTTCTTTTAACAAATTATGAGCATATAAGCATTAATTATTTGCCTAGCAAACTCTTTTCATTGGTGGTGCAAATACAAACTTCCGACAAGTTTCTAATGAACATCACTAATTTCATATTAGGTAAATCTTATTGAATAGGTTTTATAGTAAATGAAATAACTACCCAGTCAGTATCTGCCAGACTGTTACTCTTCTCTCCGGGGGTACATTTCCCCCTAAATAAACTGATAGGTGGCAAGAAGTACTAACAGGTTCCTGGGGTTTCTGAGCCTGTCCCTGGGCCTGTAGTGGGGGCAGGGCAGAGAGGGCATAGCTGCTTTCACAACAAACAGGTTTAGGGTTTCTTAAAGTTAATTACCAAAGCTTACCTAATAAGACTCAAAACAAATACCAAGACCTTCTAAAGGAACCGGAATTATTTCTTATTGGGCAATTATTAAAATTAAATTTATTGGGGTGACATTGGTCAACATGAACATATACCTTTCAGGTGTGGGTTTATATGTTACAAGACCCTCATCAAGTCTATCGCCCTTCTCCTCCCACTCCCAGTGACCTGAATTTAAACCTTGTGGTTTTCTAAGGACCAGTACCTCTTTATTCACTAAAATTAGGATGTTTACCAAGAGACCTGGGGGGAAAAAATCCCGGCCCTCCAAATTCCCCTTGAATTTTCAAGTGGGTCATTTATTATTCTGCTCATGTCCTGTGGATGCCCAGCTGCTGGTCGCTGAGCTCTCCTGCCAAGGTGAGCCCGCGGGAGAAACGAAGTCATGATTGCACAGCCCTGTAGAGAGCTCACCTTGGGAGGAAAAGGGCATCAGTTCTGTTCATGAGGACTCTCAGACTGGAGATGAAAGTGCTTTGGGGCCTTAGGGCCAAACCTCGTGAACCCAGAGCCGCAAAAAAGGGAATTTGTGAAAGGTGTTTGAGTTGCAAACACCTGAGACGTAAGTTAAGCATGATTTGTAACTGACCAGAGTGAAGTTTTGTCTTGACATTTTCCTGGAAGTGGGAAGTAAATACTGAAAATCAGAATGCTTGATTTGAAAAGGAGCAACAAATGAACTGTATATAACTCATTATATATATATCTTCTTATTAGACTTAATAAACTATATTATTGTGTGTGAGGCTTAGAGTTGGAAGTGAGTTCAGGAAGTTCTGAATGAAAATCCTGATTCCCTGATTCCAACGTTTAATAGCTACTAGTATGTGACCTCAGGCTAATTTCATATATATATATATATATATATATATATATATATATATATATATTTATATTTATTTATATTTATTTATATTTATATTTATATTTATATTTATATTTATATTTATATTTATATTTATATTTATATTTATATTGATTTTTTACAGAGAGGAAGGGAGAGAACTAGAGAGCTAGAAACGTCGATGAGAGAGAAACACCGACCAGCTGCCTCCTGCACACCCCCCACCGGGGATGTGCCCACAACCAACGTACATGTCCCTGACCAGAATCGAACCTGGGATCCTTCAGTCCGCAGACCGAGCGCCAAACCGGTTTCAGTCTCAGGCTAGTAATTTCTAAGCCTCCTCTTTTTTTGTTTGTTTTTCTTCTTTAAACCTGTAAAACAGAGGTAATACTACCTACCTTTGCTAGGTGGTTGTAAGAAGTAAGATACTATAAGTAAATAGCTTGGCTTAGTATCTGGTATAGATTTAGAACCAAATGAACAGTGACTACTGTTATTAGCTTAGCAGGATTGAACTTCAACAATTATAATTAACTACACTGGGAAAATCTGAGTAAAAGGTTGCTTTACTTATCTCAGCAATTAGACACACCTCTAGGATAAGGAGATGGATTCTTTTAGCAAAATCAGTGTTAGTTTGTATTTCTTTGGGGTACTTTAAAAGATGGTGACCAGTTTCTCAGCACGGTATAGTATCTTGGCTCATAGGACTTGGGTAGCTTATTTGCCAAGTACGTCAGAGGCTGTGTCTTCTTTAAGTCTCACTTTGCAGGCCACACTGTACCTACTCACCAAGCACTTTTCTGAGACAAGAGGTAAGACATTCAAGCAAGGATCTGGGGATCCATATACTGTGCAACAACATGAATAAGGGATTTCCGTATAACAAACAATACCACTGAAAACAATAGTTTCCTTCACCTGTGATGTAGAAGTTGCCTGATTGGACTTCTCTGACTGTTGCAATCACAGGGAACAGAGCTGACTGTAGCCCTGGGGTGCACCCAGTGCGTTAGCCCCGCCTGCATATGCCTCTGTTTCTCATTTATGGCCAGAAAAGCAGTGTTGGCCTGAGAGTGTGAAATCATCTCCAGATTTCAAGGAAGGGAGTTGGAGGCCAAAGATGAAGTGAGAAGACACGAAATCTTTCAGTAAAACATGATGAAGTGCTAGTATGAAAGTGACACTCTCGTGTCCTATTTCCCGGCAGCGAGGTGCTTGAGAACAGTGGGTCTGATGAAGACAGAGAAAAAACTTTCCCGTGGCGGAAAGCAAAAAGTGCTTAAGTCTTGCTCTGTGGTCTCCTTGCTCACTACAAACATCTTCTGGGTATGAAGAGCTATGAATGGTTGGTGGGGAAAAAAATCCTGTATTTATGAGTAGTGTAAACCAAGTTTTACTCATTGAATTCTAAAATGGGGATAACTTGAAAATCACGGAGTAAAATGCTTCATCAGGGTGACAGAAAAAGCCTTGCCAGTTGCTGCCGTTGGTATACTATGCCCCTGGGTAGAAGGATGGCATCCCAGCACCAGGGGAGCTCCAGTTTACCTGGGTTTGATCAGATACCGACAACCACGAGAGCTCAGGAGGCTTGAGTCTATGGTTACGAATGATGTGTTCAGGCTCCTTCATCCTAAAGGCTTTCATAACGTTTCTCAATCTTGAATAATAGAACCATCCCTTCTAAAGAGAAATGGAAAATCTCCACAGGCAGCCAGCATAGCTCAGGGGTTGAGCATTGACCTATGAACCAGGAGGTCGCACTTTGATTCCCAGTCAGGGCACATGCCAGGGTTGTGGGCTCAATCCCCAAGGTGGGGTGTGCAGGAGGCAGCCAATCAATCATTCTCTCTCATCAATCACGTTTCTTTCTCTCTTTCCTCTCAGAAATCAATAAAAATACACTTTAAAAACATTCTCCCCTAATCCTTACATTTACTTAAATTATCTTTAGTATAATGTTAAAATGTACAAAAATAATGTAGGTGCAAACTCCTGTAATATTTATCCTATATAATAAAGAGGTAATATGCAAATTGACCCTCACCCCCTCATAAGATGGCCACCCCCATGTGGTCAAAGATGGCCACCACAAGATGGCTGGCAGGGGAGGGTAGCTGTGGGCAATCAGGCCAGCATGGGAGGGAAGTTAGGGGAGACCAGGCCTGCAGGGGAGAGCAGTTGGGGGCTGGCAGGGGAGCAGTTAGGCATCAATCAGGCTGGCAGAAGAGTGGTTAGGAGGTGATTAGGCTGGCAGGCAGGTGAGTAGTTGGGAGCCAGTAGTCCTCAGGGATCGGGCCTAAACCGGCAGTCAGACATCCCCCAAGGGGTCTCAGATTGGAGAAGGTGCAGGCTGGGCTGAGGGGACCCCCCCCTCCAGTGCATGAATTTCATGCACTAGGCCTCTAGTAGTTCTTATAAACCAAAGCCCCCCCTCCCCCCGCCAGATGAAATTATAACAAAAGTATGGAGCCAATGATATTTAAATTGACAATATTAATTTAATGAAATGAATGATGTTATTTTGCTCAAACTATGTAACTGCAAAGTAAACATGGTACTGATTGCATGGGGGGGGGGGCTTTTTTGATTTTGGCCCATTTATAAATGATCTCTTTCAGTGTTTCTTTACTTGAACTATTAGATTACCTTCATGAATGCAGTGGTTATTCTTTTCTCATTTGCCTGGAACAATTGAAGAATGCTATGTCATGCCAATCTGATCACAAACACAAAGTGGGCATGAGCCAAATCATGAGGCAGCTCTCAGTTATAACGTGATCCCCTGATTCTTAATGAAGATGTTCTGTATCTGCACTGTCCAGTATGGGAGCCCTCACCCCAGGTGGCTATTGAGCACTGAAAGGAGAGTAGTGTAACCCAGGAACAGAATTTTAAATTCCACTTCCCTCTAAATAGCCACATGTGGCTAGTAGCTGCGGTGTTGGGCAGGGCAGAACCCTAGTGCTCCAGTTTATGTGCATGTGTTTGTTATGGTTATTTTTTAGATTATCATTGAAACAAAGTCGTTGGCTGTGTGAGTAGGGCAACACATTTAATCTCTCTAAACCTCATGGCCTCTACCTATAAATGGGGGATAATGAGATATAATGCCTTTATTTTTTATTTTTTTTAAATGTATTTTTTTATTGATTTTTCACAGAGAGGAAGGGAGAGGGTTAGAGAGCTAGAAATATCAGTGAGAGAGATACATTGACCAGTTGCCTCCTGCACAACCCCCACCGGGGATGTGCTCGCAACCAAGGTACATGCCCTTGACCGGAATCAAACCTGGGACCTTTCAGTCTGCAGGCCGACGCTCTATCCACTGAGCCAAACCGGTTTCAGCGATATAATGCCTTTAATCACATAGCACGGTGCCAGGAACAGAAACAACACTCAGCCACAGGGATGTGTATGGGCGATAGGCTGGGAGGAGGGTGTGCCCCTGGTCCCAGTTTCCATCATGGCCCCCCTCACACTCCCTATGAGCGAGCTCATTCTTTGAAATAAAAAGAATTGACATTTTCTCCATTTTATGTGACGCGCCAATAAAGGAGCCTTTAGACAACCTTGCTATTTGTATTAATCTGTAACAGGCTAACGAAGCTAAGCGGTGTGCTTGGTATGCAAATGTTGCTTTGATTAGTCACCTGCTTTCCAACGAGATTGTCCCCCTGAGTGCCTGCCATAGTGAAGTTCTGGAGCTGCCAGTAACCTCCAGGAACTGTCACAGATGCATCAAACAGCCAAGGTGTCTCTAGACTTCCTTTCGATTTCTCCGGAGAGCAGGAGGCTGAGGTTGCTCATTCTGACAGTGGGTAGGTCACACCATTGCTCCTGCAGGGGCCGCCCTTCCATTCCTCACACGCAGCTTACGCTCTATCTGCACCCAGCAAACATCCAGTATTGACTCCAGAATCTGCTCAAGTTTCGTCTCACCTATAAAATCTTCCCTGACCCTGCCAAGTAAAACACATTTCCTCTGTCCCTGCCCTCATCCTGTGCTTTACACAGATTTCCATCATAGCAGCCATAATTTTTCACATTTATTTCACATTAATTCTTACCTTATGTTATAGACTGAATTGTTCCCCCCCCCCCCCCCCCCCAAAAAAAAAGCTATATTAAAGTCCTAACCCCCAGCTCGTTGGAATGTGACCTTATTTGGAAGTTGAGTCTTTGCTAATGTAATTGGTTAAGATGAGGTCATACTGGAGTAGGGTGGGCCCCTACTCCATTGTGACTGGTGTCCTTATAAGAAGAGACACAGACACAGACACAGACAGACACAGACACAGACACAGACAGACACACTGACAGACACAGACACAGACACAGACACAGACACAGACACAGACACAGACAGACACAGACACAGACAGACACACAGACAGACACAGATACAGACACAGACAGACACAGACAGACACAGGCACAGGCACAGACACAGACACAGACACAGACACAGGCACAGGCACAGGCACAGGCACAGGCACAGGCACAGGCACAGACACAGACACAGACAGACACACAAGGGGAGGATGCCATGTAGTGATGGGGGCAGAAATTGAAGAGCTGCCGCTCACTAAAAGCAGTGAGGAGCGCCAAGGAGCGCCAGAACACCAGAAGCTAGCAAGAGGCTGATTGTCTGCTACAGGCTTCACAAGGTGGAGCCTGCTTTTAGACTTCTAGCCTTCTGAACTGTGGGACAATTACTTTTTTTTTTTTTTTTAAGCCACCCAGTTTGTGATACATGGGGTTATGGCAGCTGCTGGAAACCAATACATCGTACTAGACCATAAGCTCCTTGAGGACAAAAATCTTCTTTGATTTATTTACGTGTTCTTGGCACCTGTCACTCTGTCTCAACCGGGATGTCGATGGATGGATGAAAGAATACACTACCTATTTCTTGGCCTTAGTCTCTAATTGCAACTGCAGGAAAACCACTTCCAATGCTGTTGCATATGGCCACACAGGTTAGACACTGCATGATTCCAGAGTATTGTGATGTGGGGACCTTCAGTTATTTATTATTGTAAAACTTCATCTGCATAAGGAAAGTTAGTAGAAGAGTGAATTTCCAGGCCTATATGTTAGAAAAACCCACTACTCTTGTGAGTTTCAGCTCTTACCCTGAAAAGTAGCACAAACCATAAGTAATTACCCTCATGGCCAACTCCAGCCAGCTACCTGCTGTTGTAAATAAAGTTTTATTGGAACACAGCAACACTCATTTACATATTGTCTATGGCTGTTTTAGTCCTACAGTGAGAGAGAGGTGAGTGGTTGTAATACAGACCTCAAGGGCTAAAATAGTTACTATCTGGCCCCTTGTAGAAAAATTCTGTGGAGTCCTGTCCTAGATAACATAAATTGGTAGACATTGCCAGAATGTTTTATATTAAGTGGTAAAAATTCCACCTTGAAATTGAAACCATTCATTTTATCACACTTTGGAAGATTCTACACTACTACTGTTAATGTCGGCATGCCAGAAAGAAAATTATGTGTAGAAAATAATTTATTTCTTCCTCAAAATGGGTGTTTTTTTTGTTTGTTTGTTTTAAAAAGAGCGTATAAACTTATTTATGTGTGTATATGAATAAGGGGTGTGGGTGGAGTAAATTCCAAGCAAATATAACATATGCAATTTACACAATTAGGTGCTCTATATAAGGGATTTTTTGAACTGTGCCCAACTCCCCAAACTGGAGAGAAGTCATAACTGGAGAAATGGATGGAGATCTATTACAAAGTCCAAGAGGAAAAATAGTATTGTAATGTTTATGGGAAAAGTCCTGCCTGCAGTTTTATTCCTTCTGGAAAGTATCATGGAAAGTCTCGGACCTTCCTGAGAGGTCTCTATGCATCCAGTACATGACTGTCATGTGACCGAACCACCCTGGCTTTACCTGTCTGGGCCAAGGCTGGACGCCTGATCCAAAGGTCAAAGGCCTATGTAATGGCCTGATTTAAGGGCTCTGCACAGTGGCCACTCTTGGGGGAGTTTAGAGACTTATGGAGACAGTGAATCTATGAATCAGGATTAGCAAGGCAAAAGCAGAGAGTTCTTGTTACCATAATGACCGAAGAAATAAGAAGAAAAACTGCTCAAAAACAAAAGAAGAAGAAGAAGAAGAAGAAGAAGAAGAAGAAGAAGAAGAAGAAGAAGAAGAAGAAGAAGGAGAAGAGGAAGGAGAAGAGGAAGGAGAAGAGGAAGAAGAGGAAGAAGAAGAAGAGGAAGAAGAAGAAGAGGAAGAAGAAGAAGAGGAAAAAGAAGAGGAGGAAGACCTTCTCACAAAAGTGCGTCCTGAGTGACATCATTTCAAGAGGTCTGACTGTGCTGCTGGGGTGGTGCCATTAGCCATGGCCCAGTGTGTTTCATTTTTGTGTTACTGTGTGAGGATGGGTTAGTTCATGGTCAGCTCAGTTTCTGTTTTTCATTACTTCATCCACTCTCTTCCCATCTTTTGTACCCACACCTGATTGTCTTTTATCTGCAATTGCCTTGCAAACTCTAAGCCTCCACCAACCCAACCATGTTGTATAAGTGGGCAGTTTAGGGTTTATCCAATCCTAAATATATTACCCAGCCACTGCAATGGTGATAGTGGCATTGTAAGTGCATGTCTGTTTGGGAGTACCTTTATGTGTCCATATTTGACTCCTCTCCTGTTCCTCAGAGTTGATTCTGCAAAGCCCTGACATGCCCCAGGCTTCTATCTCCATTGCTCACCTTGCATCCTACCTCAGAGAAAATAGAGATATCCAACCTCAATTTCCAGACTCTCCCTAACAACTTATATAAACCTGCACCCTTTCTTTCATGCTTTCCTACGAAGAGGTGATGCTTTTCTTATTCAAAGTGAATCCCTCTACCTATTGGTCAAATCCCAAGGTCTTCCATTCTTGATTCTAGCCTTTTCCTATACAATTATTCCCTCTCATTCCCATATCTACCATTTCTCCCCTGTCCATGGTTTCGTTCCTTGAGCATATATATAAGCTCATGTTTCCCCTCTTAAAAGAAAGAAACAAAAAAACATTTCTTGACTCTTCATACATTTCTAGCTATCATGTTATTGAATTAACCTTAAAGGAAATTCTGGTTAATATGGAGAACTGTGGCAATTAAAGAGCCCCATTCTCAAGTTTAAGCACATAGAAATACTGATTAGAATATAATAAGCCATTTTCAAAAAAATAACTACCTGAGCTCAACTTGAATAAGAGGTATCTCTAAGATCTGGAAAGGAGAAGGGCTTGAATATTAGAATGATGACAAGGATCAAAATTCGAATGGCTGCAGGAATGTTGGAGCCTGAAATAGGCCTGAGTGGATAGGAACTGTTATTCTGTCTGCAGAGTGCAGGCTGTAGGATCTGTGTGGAAGAGAACTGGGCCTCAGTTACCTGTATCCAGGTCCAAATCACAGAGATCTATATCATTCATGAAACAGGAGCCACTAAGATTCCTCTCACCAGCTTCTGGAAGCATTAGCAAAGCTGGGTGTCTACCCAAGACAATGTGTTCAAGACTTCTACCCATGAGAAAGCAGAAGCCAAGGCCACAGTACCTGCGAGTGGAGTATTGGGTCTGAACGCATACTTCCCCTGTGACTCTGTGATCCCAGCTAAGGCACTAACACAAGCATGTGTCCAGCTCCAGTGATAGCCATGGGGCCTTTGCCGAGGAAAACTGTCCTATAAGCACATCTCTATAACCCAGGGAGTATGGGGCTCTCCTCACAGAAGATGGACTCATAATAAAAATTTATAAACTGGACAAAACATCCCCAAAAGTCAGCAGATATAATTCACAACAGGATTTGCATTCCTAGAACTTGAAAATAATAGGTCAATATGAAATAAACTTTTAAAAGTTTAAAAATATGAAGGATTAGAATCAATTGGGAGAAAGAAAAAAAAAAGGAGCAGTACAAGAAAAAGCTGATGAGCCAAAACCGGTTTGGCTCGGTTGATAGAGCATTGGCCTACAGACTGAAAGGTCCCAGGTTTGATTCCGGTCAAGGGCATGTACCTTGGTTGTGGGCACCTCCCCAGTAGGAAGTGTGCAGGAGGCAGGTGATAGATGATTCTCTCTCATCGATGTTTCTAACTCTCTATCCCTCTCTCTTCCTCTCTAAAAAAAAAAAATCAATAAAATATATTTTTTAAAAAGAAAAGAAAAAGCTGATTTGAAAAAAACAACAACCCTATAAATGAAAAATGTAGCTTTTATAATTTAAAAGTCAGTGATTGGATTGAAGAGTAGTCTAGACATAGCTGAAGAGATAATTCATGAATTATCTGAATGCAGCTCAGAAAAAGATAAAGGGAAACAAAAGAGGAGTGAAGAGACATGGAAGGTAGAATTAAAAAAATCTAATATACATCCAATAGAATTCCAGAAGGAGAGTATGGTAGTTATTATTGCTAACTTTCAAATATTTTATGTTCTTTTCCTGCACACATAGGATAATTGCACTTCCCTATCACCTGGAAGTTAGGTATAGCCACGTGACTTACTTTCGCCAATGCAATGTGAAGGGGGGTGATACAGGTCTCTTCTGGCAGATGACTTAAGATACAATACACAATTCTTCACACTCATTTTTCCCTCTTCTGCCAAGGCAACCAGCAACATCTCCAATTGTGGTTGTTTTATCAACTGGGTCTCAGAGTAAAAAGAACATAGAGCTGAGACAATCAGTCAATCCTCAGTGGGCTTGTAGCAGGATGGTGTTAGGGGTTGAACTGTGTCTCCCAGAAAAGGTGTGTTCTACCCTCCCTTCTCCCCAGTCCGTACCTAAGAATGTGACCTTATTTGGAAATAGGGTCATTGCAGATGTAATTAGTTAAGATGAGGTAATACTGAAGTAGAATGGGCTTCCAATCCAATATGACTGGTGTCCTTAGAAAAAAACCCATGAGAACAGATACAGAAAGAACTCCATGTGATAATGCAGGATTGGAGTAATATGTCTACAAGCCAAGGAACTCCACAAGGATTACAGGCAAAGCACCAGAAGCTGGGACCGGGCAAGGAAGGATTCACCATCAGGCTTCAGGGGAAGTATGATTTCAGACTTCTAGCCTCCAGAACTGTAAGATAACATACTTCTGTTGTTCTAAGTCACCCCATTTATGATTTTTTGTTATGACAAATAACTAACTAACTAACTAACTAACTAACTAACATACTAGGAAACTAATGTAAATGGCAAAGCCATCTTTCCTCTATGCCAACCATCGCAGAGATTTAGAACAGGGTTGGCTTATAAAGGATAAACAGAGAAAGAATGTGAGCTTCAAGGGCCTAGAAATTTCACTTCATCTAAAAATCCCCAAAATAGAACCAGAAAGCATCTAAACCATTTTATTTTCATTATAACATTGATGAATGTGAAGAAGTAAGCCTGCCAGTTGACCAAGTATGAGTTAGCTCACCAGGACGAGTACACCAGGGGAAATTAGATGTTCTCCCTGGGCATCTCTCCAACATGTGTTTGTCATTGCCCACCCTCCTTAACCCCCAAATTCAGGGTGATATCTAGGCACTTCCCCAAATACATCCAAAAGGCTTCCCTCTTCTGTTCTTTATGTTCTTTTACCCACTCTCTACCCCCAACAACCATTGTTTGTTTTTCTCTCTCTTCAGTTTACCCTGGTTTTGCTTTAAATCTGGCAATAGTATCCAAAAGCATTTCTTTAATCCCGCTGGAAAAAAACAGAATACCAAAATTTCTAGTCCCTGCTCTACCACTTCAATTCACATGTATTCCTTTGAATAACGTTATAACTCTGCCTGGCGCCATTGTGGAGTCAAGGCAGCTGAGGGTGGGGAAGGCAGAGAGACAGCAGGATCTGTGTAGCCAGGAGAGGAATATAAGGGGAAAAAGGAACACAAAAATAGACATGGAGGTGGGTGACTAAGAGTCACCAGCCTTTCCTCTCTGCAGTGGACAGGCTGAAGCCTCTTGACCCTGGGAAATAAGTGTTTCCCAATGCTTCCTTGCCTTCTGCTCTTAATCTCTGGCATTCTGATTTTGAGAAGTTAAAAAAAAATATTTTGATTTAAGCCATACAGCCTTTTTCTCCTTATCCTGGAGCTGTAGAAAACTCAGAGGGGCAGGTGTGGAAAGCAGTGGCGGCAGAGTGGGTGGGTACATAGGGTCTGTGTGTCCATAGCTGTGAGGTCTGTAGCTATGGCAACTGTGCACAGTGCCACTCACAAAGCATCATAGCATGGCCCTAGAGTTACCCCTGGCTCAACTCTTCCTCTTCAGTGTATTATCTGAGCTGCTGTTTCCTAGCTACCAGAGTTCTGTTACATTTTTTTTGAAGTCGTGCTCAAGTATTGTTTTTGTCAGCGGTGCTTGCTGTCATTACACTTTAGTTCATCTGATAGCAAACCCAAAAACCCATTTCCTATGGATCTTGTTAATTGCTAAAAATTGTCTGTACTTAAACATATTGAGTTAGAAAGAGTCTTAAGGATGTGGTCTGGACAAAATGATCACTTGAGAGTTTTTTTCTAGTTCTTAAGGTTCATGCTGAATTTTGTTAGAGCAATAGATACTATCGATTGACTTCCTCCCTATTGAAAATCATTTTTTTTAGCCAGTTATTACAATTTTCCAAACATAAGAGTAGTAAAATTAAAATAAAATTTACAATGATCTATGCAGATATGTTATACCCTATGGAGCTTGTACACTAGTGATTTGTGTGTAAGTACCCTGTAAAAGAAAGCTTCATTGTGTTAATGCTGAGACTATATGCACAAATAGTTTCTTGTATTTATTGTTAAAAACAATACCCAAATCCTCATAAATATTTCCGCTGGAATTAAATGTAAATGCTTTTTAAACATTCATGAGTTGGCAATTTACTATGTTCATATTTTAGCTTCCTTACGTTAGGTCATTAATTGTGGAATCACGAACAGCTAAGATTTAAAGTCCTTAACTTTCCCAGGACCAAGCAGAAGCAAGATGTCAACACTCATGAGTTATGAGCAGTCTCCCAAAGGGACTGTAATATGAAATATACTTATAATTGAATTAACTCAGGAGAAGATTCTGGGAAGGTGACAGCATCAGACAGACAATAGTTTTGCCTTGTCTCTGAATACTTACATAACAACAGAAAGAACAACTGGAGAGCAAAACCTAAAAACCTGTAAACAATATATTTTTTTAAAAGTGAGAAAGTCAACTTAAAAACTTCAAAATTCAGTAGGTGGGTATAAACCAACAGCCACAGCATGTGCCTGGTATCAGCGTCTGTGCTGGGGAACGGATAAAGAAGCTGCCTCCGATGGACCTGAGAGCAGGAGGACCTCAACATTGACAACAGACCCTGACTGGAAAGGGCAGGGCAATTTGAGAACAGCATAATACACTGGAAGGGGTTTTGACCAAGACCCAATATCAAGCCCAAGGGGAAAAGGTCTGATGGAGCTGGAGCAGCCTACCTCCTATAAACACTCAAATCAGTCCCTTTGTAGGACAGAGCCTCACACCAAAGAGAAACTGCTTGGAGTGGAATGAAAATTGAACACGACCTGGACAACCAGAAATGAGGGAATTAAGAGTTACAGACTAATGTGGTATGACATCACTCTCCAAAACCAACAGACAAAGTTCCATGAAGAAAAGTTTTCTTGAATGCCACCTTATAACAAAAGTTTGGGAAAACTACTGTCACATCATAATAAGCAAAATTATAAATGTCACACAATTTTAATAAGGAGAATAAGAGGGGACAAGGAGGCCAAATAACATCCCTACAGACAATGAAAACAACCCAGAAAGACATCCCACAAAACAGCAGAACTCTAACCAAGTGAGAAAAATAAAATAAAATAAAATAAAATAAAATAAAATAAAATAAAATAAAATAAAATAAAATAAAATAATACAAGGCATGGAATGGATTAGAAACTCAGAAATAAAGTGATAGAACTTAAGAAATATTTTAAAATAAAGAAATAATAATTTAAGAAATGAAGAGTATTCTAGAAAGAAAATAAAAACAATAAATTCAATAGTGCCTGAAGAGAAATTAGTGGAATTAAAGAAAATATTTTTAAGTGAAGAGACAAAAAAGGATTTGAAAGAAAGTGACAGATATTAAAGAGTGTCAAAGAAGATCCAAATACAGAACAGAATGCTCTAAAGAAGAAAACAAAATTAAGGAAACTGAATAAATTCTAAAACTTTCAAGAAAATCTTTCTTAAAAAAAATAAATTTGAAATGACATACTAATAATGTGCAGAATGACCAAATCTAGTAAAATTACTGGATTTAAAAGAAAAAATCCTTTGGACCTCTGGAAAAAAAGAATATAATATTTTCAATTTGAGGTTGGGAATATGCAGAGGCCAACTTAAATTACATGAGGATTTTTTACTACACAGTGGATTGGCACCTCTAGCCCCTGCATTATTCAAGGGTCAACTATATATGAGTTATAAGGAAAGAAATGGAATTATCATCAAGCTTACATTTTTAGATCATTATCAGAAAATGCAATAATATCATCAAGATAATTAAATTAAGAAAGTATGAGTCAATTATGAAGGATACAGACAAACTGTTATCAACATCTAAGAACTCAGGAAGTATTATTCCTCTGAGCCCTTCCCATAGAATCTTCTAATGAATCTGTTTCAAACAAACAAAATGACTGGAGAGACATCAACATAAGGAATGATAGTGAGCATTAAATATATTTACCAGTATAACTAAGACTATATGAGGGCTAAAAGATAGATAGTGTGTTATATAATGGCAACATGCTCTGACAATGTATCGATAGATATAGTCCAGCTATTAAAAAAAAAAAAAGAGAGAACAAATGCAAAAAAAAATAGCTTAAATATTTTTATTACCTATAATGGTGATAGTAGCGGTATTGTTATTTTGAGACTGTCCTGGGGAGACAAAAGTTGGAGTTCAGGGTCTGTATTAGAGTTCTCTAATGAGACAGAACCAATAGTATTTGGTAGATATATAAGAGGAGATTTATTATAGGAAATGGCTTAAGCAATTATGGAGACCAAGAAGTCCTACCATTTACCATCTACAAGCTACAGAACCAGGAATGCCAGTGGAATTATTTAGATAAAATCTGAAGGCCTGCTGAAGCCGGTTTGGCTCAGTGGTAGAGCGTCGGTCTGCGGACTGAAAGGTCCTAGGTTCGATTCCGGTCAAGGGCATGTGCATTGGTTTCGGGCACATCCCCAGTAGGGGGTGTGCAAGAGGCAGCTGGTCGATGTTTCTCACTCATCAACGTTTCTAGCTCTCTATCTCTCTCCCTTCCTCTCTGTAAAAAATCAATAAAATATATTTTAAAAAAAAATCTGAAGGCCTGAGAACCAGAGGAACCAATGGTGTGAATCCCAGTCTGAGGCCAAAGGGCTGAAAATGAGGGCATGTTGGTGTAAGTCTCACAGTCCAAAGCCCTGAGAATATGGAGCATCAAGGTCCAAGAGCAAGAGAAGATGGAGATACTCTAGCTGTGGAGAGAGAGAGAGAGAGAGAGAGAGAGAGAGAGAGAGAGAGAGAGAGAGAGAGAGAGAGAGAGAGAGAGAGAATATGAGAATTCACTCTTCCTCCACTTTTTTGTTCTATTTAGGCTCTCAACAAATTGAATGATGTCTGCCCACATAGGTAAGGGCGATTTTCGTTACTCAGTCTACTGATTCAAATGCTAATCTCTTCTGCAAACATCCTCACAGGCACCCCCAGAAATAATGTTTACCAGCCATCTATGCATCTCTTAGGGCAGTAGAGTCTACACATTAAATTAACCATTACAGGGTCCATCAAGAAGAAAGAACTCTGAGGAACAAGGTTTATAATTAAGAGTTCTGAAAGGGCTATGTCCTAGAATTAGGGCAAGCCAGTCTTACCCGGATAAAGGTAATGTGCCTGAACTCTATCTCACTGCTAGAAGAAAATAAGTTCTTCTGTGGAGGATAATTCCATCATCCAGAGAAATAACTTTCCATATATAAAATCTTGCATTCAATTGAAAATAAACAAAACCAGGAAACAGGAGCAAAGATTGAAAATCATGACATAAAACAGACCATGCAAATAAACTTACAGGTGACACACATACTTGAGTTATTTAGGTAGTCACAATTAAAAAAAAATAATGATGGGTAGTATGTTTAAGGAAGAATTCCACTAGAAAATTGGTATTAAAAAAAAAAGAAAAAAAAGAATTAGTCGAAACCGGTTTGGCTCAGTGGTAGAGCGTCGGTCTGCGGACTGAAAGGTCCTAGGTTCGATTCCGGTCAAGGGCATGTACATTGGTTGCGGGCACATCCCCGGTAGGGGGTGTGCAAGAGACAGCTGGTCGATGTTTCTCTCTCATTGACGTTTCTAGCTTTCTATCCCTCTCCCTTCCTCTGTGTTAAAAAATCAATAAAATATATTAAAAAATTAATTGTAAATTCTAGAATTTAAAAATGTAATAACTGAAATTAAGAATTTAAAATGGGTTTAACAGTATTAGACCCAGCAAAAGAGATTACTGAACTGGGAGATAAATCAATGGAAAATATTCAGATTGAAGCATGGAGAAAAAAGTATGTAATATAGAGTAGAGAACATAAGAAACAAATGGGGCACAGTGAAAGATCTTATGAATGTCAATGGAGTCCAGAGGAGTGGAGACCAGGAATGTGGCAGGGGCCACCTTTGAAAAGACACTAACCAAGAGTTTTCTCAAATTAACAAAAGACATGTCAGAGAACCAATAAGCTCTTTGAATATGTAGTAAAATAAATACAAGGAAAGCCACACCTAAACAAACTACTGAAAACTAATGCTAATATAAAGATGTTAAAATGAGCCAGAGGAGGAGGAAACAACAAACAAACAACAATAACAAAACAAAACAAAAAACATACACGCACAAAACCCATCTTCTAATGAGTAACAATAAAACTGAAAGCTAATTTTTCTAACAGAAATGATGGAAACCAGAAGACAATGGAATGACATCTTTAAAGAGTGAGAACATTTTTCTCAAGCTTAGAATTCAATACCTACCAAAATTTTCTTCAAAAATTAAGATAGAACAGAGACATTTTAATAAAAAAGGACCTACAAAGTTCATTGTCAGCAGATGTGCACTAAAAGAAATAATAAAAGTAATTCTTCAAATGGAACTCAAAGGAATCCAACCAAAGGCTCAGAAATGCAGGAAGGAACAAACAGCACTGGAAAGAGGACATCTAAGTTAGTATTGTTTAAAACAACAATAATTATGTCTTATAGTGCTAGAAAGACCTTCATGTATGCTTTCATGGACCAAAATCCACGGTCACTCAAACATGGCACGTACATTCTTCCCTCTGTGCTTTTGGTCTCTCACTTGCCCATCCGTTGAGGTCACGTTCACACCATAACATCTTCAGGAAGTGTTCATTGGCCAGTCCTTTATTTACGTCTCTTTGTCCACCCCTTTAACTCAGCACCATGTGACATGGGTCACTTATTCAGAACTTAAACTGAGACAACTTTTTGTTTTATTTATTTTCTTTGTGTTTCTTGGCTTCTCAAATAGATTGTGAATGTAATGTCCTTTCAAAGTATTATCTATATCTAATTGTTCAATAAATATTTGTTGAATTAATATGTTGAAGAATAAATTGGTAATGAGTGGGCTGATATTATTTTCTAGGAAAGAATTTTCCATCCACTAGTTAAGAAATTGTTATCCTGAGATTTGATAAAGGCAACTATATAAACACATATAAGAAAGTTTCAATAACTTCTTAGATAAAAGATCCATGATGGACAGATTGGATGTTCACATTACATCTTTAACCTTTTGAAATTGACTAAATGACTGTTTAATAAAATCTTTCTTGGTATCACTATCAAATATTTAAGGCTAGTTTGAGTATATCATAGGTATGGCATTTATTTCATTTCAATGTGAGTCATTGTACTATTCCCGGATGCTAAAGGAATAAAAGTCACAGCTCTTGAGCTCTCCAGAAAAATGAAAAGTCTAATTAGAGGCTAAAACTACACACATAAAACAACTTGAGATAAAAATCCAAAGAAATATTTTAATAACTACAAGAAAATATGGTGTAGGATAGACTAAAGCTAAAATAAATAAGGAAACTAAAAATAATGATTACACTTGGGATGTGATTATTAAGGAAGGCATGTAAAAAGAGGTATGTTCCGATTTTGAAGATGAGATGGAAATATGTTGCATAAATTTTTCTAAGAGAAAAAATATGAAAAGCACTGAGGCGCAAAATAGTAAGTCATATTCAGGCAACTATGTACAAATAGGCTTGAGGAATGGAGGGAATATGTGAGGCTAGAGAGAGGCAAAAGAGTAGTGATAGAAGACATCAAATATGTTTATTTATTTTTTAATAATGTGGAATTCTCTTTTTCTTTTCAATAGAAATAACCTTCACTGTCAACAGCCCAGTCAGATCCCTTAGATGGCCCCAACTTCTTAAGCTATTACTTGCAATAATTTATGCCATATGAGTGTAATGGGAAAAACATACTGCCAAGTGAATTACTTTTGAAATGTACTGCATGCTGACATTTGGGAAATTAGATCCTGAACACAATGCATTCTGATTATTGGAGGTGCCTTCCCATCATGAAAAGATAAATTCAATCCAACAAATTTTTGAAAATTCTGTATATTAAATTAAAGTTCTGTTCTTTGGCAAGGTTCTTCTCAAAACTTTTGGTCTCTGTTTAAATGATAACCCCGGGCAGGGATTATTCCTTGCCTAAAGAGCCTGCTTGGGGCTGAGGAGACCAGAAATGCCCTTAGTCAAGCATATTTTAGACTAGACCCTGGCAGAGACTGCCAGCCTAGCCCATCTTGGGAAGAATTCTGTGGTGCCCATTCTCTATGTACCCAAATGTATCAGTGCTAGAGATGACCCTGCTCAGCTGGCTTCCTTTCCATTTTCTGGAAAAAGCACAACCACACTCTCTGATGAAGAACAAACAACTCTTCATTTCTCCATTCCCACTCAGCAAATTCCTCTGGCACCACTGGCCCACCTCATCATGAATATACATTTGCGTCGGCCCTTCCTCCTCCCCCTCTAACAAGTGTTTTGTATTGCTGGGCTTCCCGGCTGAGCCGCAGTACGTTGAGCAGTTCTGAATCCAGGAGCCCAGACGAGGAATGAATTTGATGAAGGGCCTTCTGAGATATAACATAAATGTTGCTATTTCAAGGCAGAGCCTTCCTTGTTTACGGAACATATCCATTTTGCAAGGTGAATAGAAACATGTGATGAGAGGAGGGGGAGATGGACAGGGAGAAAATGGGTCCTCTATGATGGACGATTAGAGAGTGAATCTGAAAATTAACTGGGACTGCTAAAGAGAATAAGAATATAAAAATGATAGTGAAGGGTCATTAATTTCCACATAAGCCAGACCAGGTTGTTATTTCGATCACTACGCTGATCTAAGCATTCATATAACCTCTGCTTTACATAGAAAATAATAGCTCTTGGTCATGGAACTGTACTTTGGAGTCAGAGAGACCTGGGTCTCAATTCTGGCTTATTGTTTACCAGATTAATGATCTTGCTTCTATTATTTAATCTCTTGAAGCCTTCCTTTCTTTATTTATAAAATAAGAGTGCTAATAGTATCTACCTCAATAGGATTATTGTGAGGATAAAGATGATACAAAGAGCTTAGCACTTTGCCTAGCATACAGAAAGCACAGAATAAATGTTAGCTTTTATTGTTTTTAATTTATGTAAGTCTAATTTCTCTAAGGCAAATTGGTTTTTATTCACCAGGAGGAATACCTAGTTAAGACTCTTCTGATGAGTCTTTCCAGGCAGCAATTATCACCCTCTGATTAATCTTTTTGGTGTATTTGCATTTCATTGAATTGGCTTAAATCAAGTTGTACCTGCTAATATAAATATGCCTCTGATACCACTGAGCAAGTTTCTGTGTAGAAAGCTGGGCACATATTGAATAAATAGTTAATAGAGTTTGCAATTTCCCCATAACAGATTATACCCCTAATACCCAAATTCTGATTCATACATATATATCATAATACATGTGTATCATATAATATTTATAATTATTAGTCCTATTACAGTGCTGCCTTTTTATAGATCAGGAAACTGCATCAGAGTTAGGTTAAAGTTACATTGTCTTCTGGATGGATTCGTTTCATAATTTTTCAGGTGTCTTACACCTAAACATTGTCCAAAACTGAGCTCATTATTTCAGCCCACAAACTTCCTCTTCTTACATTTCTTTCCTCAATTAATGGCACTGCCATCTACCCAGTGACCCAAGCCAGAAATCTGTGAGTCATCCCAGACATTTCCCTTTCTCTCGTTTGTCATCACACCAAGTCCTGTAAAGTTTTACCTATTAAATATATTTTGAATCTGATCTCCTTTTCTCCATTCTTACCACCATTTCTCACTCAAACTAACCTCTCTGACACTAACCATGCTGCCTTCGTATATATGCTGCCAGGAGGATATGTCTAACACAGAACGGATCCTGTCCCTCCCCAGCTTAAAAACGTTCAGTGGCTCCCTACTGCCTCTAAAATGAAGCCCAGACTTTTTAGTTTGGCCTTCATGAGCCCAGAGCACTCCTCTGACTTAGTCTTAACCAAGTTCAATGAAAATGAAGAAAGTATGTGACTTTATCCCCTTTGAGACTCTGGGCTCTTTAAAGCTGAAGACAAAGTCTTTAATGTTTTTATCTCAGTGACCAGCAGTGTCAGAAAAAAATTGTTAAACTCAAATGAATGCTGACATCAGATTTAAGTCAGGTGAATCAGTTCACACTTTTAAAAAATGGTTTTCATACTTTTAAAAAAATTGAGATATAATTCATGTACCATAAAATCCAGTATTAGGATAGCCAGTGGTTTTTAGTATATTCACAGTTGTATAACCATCCCCACTATCTAATTCCAGAATATATCTGTCACTTGAAAAAGAAACTCCTTACCCATCAATAGTCACTCTATTATCCCTTCTTCCTCTTCACCATCAAGAAAGTGAAAGATAATCCACAGAAAGGGAAAAAATATTTGCAAATCATTTATCTAATAAGGGACTGTTATCCAGAATATATAAAGAACTCTTACAACAGGAAAAGACAGCAACTCAGTAAAAGAATGAGCAGAGGATGTGAATAGCCTTTTCTCCAAAGGAAATACACAAATGGCCAATAATCACATGAGAATACGTTCCACATGATTAGCCATTAGGGAAATGCAAATCAAATCCACAGTGAAATATACCTTATACCTAACAGAAAATCCATAGTCAGAAGGACGAACCACAAATCAAGTATTTGCAAACATACAGGAAAACTGTAGCCTGAACACATTGCTGGTGGGATTGCAAAATGGTGCAGCCACTTTGAAAAACAGCTTGGCAGTTTCAAAAACTTAAACGTGGAGTTTTACCACATGACCCAGAAATCCTACTCATTGGTATATACCCAAGAAAACTGAAAAAAATATGTACGTGGATGTTCATAGTAGCATCATTCATAATAGCCTCAACGTGGAAACAACTTAGGTAAGTATCTGTAAAATGATGAATAGATAAATAAAATGTGATATAGCCATTCAATGGAATGTTCAGCCTTAAAAAGGAACGGAGTGTTACAACATGGATGAACCTCAAAAACATTATGCTAAGTGAAAGAAGCCATACACAAAAGACCACATATTGAATGATTTCATTTCTATGAAACGTTCACAAGAAGCAACCTTATAGAGACAGAAAGTAGATTAATGGTAGCCTAGGGCTGGAAGAGTTGAGAGGAAATGGGGAGTGACTGCTAGTGGGTAAAGGATTTCTTTTTGGGATGATGAAATATTCTAAAATGTATTGTGGTGAATGTTGTACAACTCTCCGAATATACTAAAAATCACTTAATTATATAGTTTAAATAATGAATTTGATGTCATGTGAATTGCAACTCAAGAAAAAACAGTTTTAAAAAGGCAACCTTAGCCCTAGTCGGTTTGGCTCAGTGGATAGTCGGCCTGAGGACTGGAGGGTCCCTGGTTCAATTCTGTTCAAGGGCAATGTACTTGGATTCCTGGCTCTGGTTGGGACACGTGTGGGAAGCAACCAAACTATATGTCTCTCTCACATTGGAGTTTCTCTCTGTCTCTCCCCTTCCTTCCACTCTCTGAAAAATCAACGGAAAAATATCCTTGGGTGAGAATTAACAAAAAAATAAAAATAAAACTGTTGGATGTAAAAAACAAAAAACAAAAAAAAAGCAACTTAAATACAAAACTGGTCAGTTACAGCTAAACCAGAAAAAGAGAAGAAAAAAAAAAATGGTTAACCTGTCTTTGTCTTAAGTAGGGCCAAACTGAGACTCTGATCAGGCTGGTAGGAGTGGTCACTAGGATAAATTGCTTGGAGCGAGAGAAAGAACAGGGAATTTAAATATTCTTCCAAAAAGGGGTAGTAGAGGAGGAATTTTACATTTTTAGGTTCACCCCAAATTTCTGGTCTGACAATCGTTTCTGCTTTGGGCTGCTAAGCCACTCTTGGAAACAGCTATCTAGTCCTGCCTATTCTGATCAATGTCTTGAAAGCATAGCTGCAAAATGCTGGCACAGTTTATCCCCGTCCAGGGCCTGACTTCGATGCCAAATTTAGCCTTTGGCAACTCCATTCTATTGAGAGTCCCTGGGGACTTGTTTGACCTAATTTTGGAGAGCTGCAGGGGAATTCACTTCTGGACTGGGGCCCAGCAAGCAGGGAGTGGCTCAGCAGGCTGCCTAATCCTCTATTAAGTTAATGATAAAGTGTACCTGGGTACAGTCCACTAGAAGGCCAATTCCCTATATGTGAGGCTTGGACTAGAAATTCTCCAGATAACTAAAAGTAATTCTATTATTAAATATTATAATCATCTTGAGAGGAAATCTTTCAGAATGATATATATATATATATATATATATATATATATATACATACACACACACTATATATATAGTGTGTATATATATATATATATATATATATATATATATACCTGCTTTTTTTATACATAGGCTTTTTCCAACTGATAATTTTGTTACATGGCCACTATGAAAAATTTGGGAAGTATAGTATGATTCTTCTTCCTTAGAATTAACCATTGCTAATGATTTGGTGTCTACTATTTCAGACCTTTTTAAAAAGCAAAAACAAAAACTTGTTTATAAATATACGCACACACACTCACACCGATAGCAGATTTTTTAAAACTTAAAAAAACACACAATAACCCACAAATGGGATCTTACTCTACCTTTTGGTCTATCCCTTGCTCTTATTTAATGACATATTTAAAGATATATCATGGAGATCTTTCCATGACAGTTCATATAAATCTACCTTAGTCCTTTAAAAAAAAAAAATCTTCACCCAAGGACATACATGCCCTTACATTAAGCGATCGAGAGAGAGAGAGAGAGAGAGAGAGAGAGAGAGAGAGAGAGAGGAAGAAAGAGAAAGAGAGGAACATTGATGTGAAAGAGAAACACTGATCAATTGCCTCCCATGCATGCCTCGAAGATGAATCAAACCCACAGCCCAGGTATGTGGCCAGACCAGGAAATAGATGTATAAAACTTTGAGTTTACACTGACTTCTCCAATCTGACATCACAGAGTTCATTTCAGGCTTCTCACTTTCCATATTTGTAACCCTCTTTTCTGTCAGAGAGAAACCTGCTCTCATCATCCCCCATATATCCCAATACTTCCTCCTTTGCCTGATACCCCTGCATATAACCCATCTCCCTGCCATGCTGGTTGTTTCCTTAGGCCCCCCCCCCCCCCCCATCCTCACCCCTATCCTGCTGCCTGCTTGGCTTGTGCTATGTCAGTCCCAAGGAAAAGGAAGTTAATTTATTTTTGATATAACATCTGTATCTTTTTTTTCTTTAGTATTGATAAAGTGGATAACCAATTGTTCCAACACCTATTCTCAATTATTTGGAATGCTTCTGCGTATGTTTGTGTCGGTAGCTGATGAGCTATTCTCTTTCATTAATCTAGTTTTCTATTTCTGTAAGCCAATATCATACTTTCAGTACTGTGGTTGTATAATAGTTTTTAATATCTGGTAGGAAGAGGACCCACATTATACTTAAAAAAAAAATCCTACCTAATCCTAAATACGTATTCTTCCAGATGGATTTTAGAATTAGCATGTTAATTTAGTTAAAAATCACATTGTAATTTTGACTAGAATTGCGCTGAATTTGTACATTATTTGGGTAAAATGGCATCTTTACAATATTGAATCTTCCCATTAGGGAACATCATATGCCTTTTCTTTACTTTTTATTTTTACTTATTGAATTTATTGGGGTGACATTGGTTAATAAAATTATATAGATTTCAGGTGTACAATTCTATAATACATCATCTGTGTTTTGTATTGTGTGTTCACCACCCCAAGTCAAGTCTCCTTCCATCAACATTTATCCCCCTTTACCCTTTCCAATCCCCCACCCCCCCACTCCTTTCCCTCTGGCATTTACCATACTGTTGACTCTTTCACATCTCTCAATGTGATATAAAATATCCCACATCTTCCAAGTTGTATTGCATACCTTATGGAACTATTTATGTAAAGTTGAGTGATGCATTACTTAATTTTCTAGATTACTTAGGGTTAATGTAGAATCAGTTTTAAAAATTTCTTCCCCAAGGTCTATAGGTGCAGGTAGGATTGTTTTCCCATCTGTGCAAGGCATTAAATTGCTGTGCTTTTTATCACCAAGTCAATTTTTATGCATTTTTTTCCATCTCTACGGTGCTTGCAGATTTTCAGCTTCCACTTCTCACTACTATCTGCATGCCTCCTCCCTCTTCTAGTTTACTGCTTTTAATTTTTTATGAGTTTGGAAACTAGATTGCCAGGCCTTTAAAAATAGAATTCAAGTGAAAATTAATAGGCTCTGAGGAAGGGCTTCAATGAATATTTAGGCGTGATAGGCAGGGTCTTTAGGGCATGGACGGTGGTGATCTCTGTTTTGTTTCTGCAGAGGTCTTTTTTCATTTCCTTAATTTCCTTGGCTCTTTGCTGTGCTTCAATAGATGAGATGGCCAGATAGCCAAGTTTCACATAAATGAAGTTTCATTACAATTCGGTTTGTAACATAGCATTAAAGCACTTCTTTTCCTTTCTTCTACGGAATTTGATTCTTTACTTTCTTTTGCTCCTTTGACATTATGTGTCATGCTGGCTTGACTAAACCTGGAGAAATTGTTCATTGGGCTTCATATGTGTGGGATAAGGTCCCATCTAAACCTTCATTTCTCCTACCTTTTCTTCTTCTCACCTCTTCTTAATAATTAAAACCTCTTACATTTCACATCAACAAAGCTATAATTCCCTTATATTAAAAAATCATTTCTTGCCTAAAGCCTCTTTTAGCTAAAAAGAAATTAACTGTATTCCATTATATGAAAGAAAACAAAGGCAATTTACACAACTGTACCTTATTTTAAAAAAATAGATATTTTAATGATATTTTACAGAGAGGAAGGGAGAGGGAGAGAGAGTTATAAACATTGATGAGAGAGAAACATTAATCAACTGCATCCTGCACACTCCCTACTGGGGATGTGTCAGCAAACAAGGTACATGCCCTTGATGGGAATCAAACCTGGGACCCTTGAGTCTGCAGGCCAACACTATCCACAGAGCCAAACTGGTGAGGGCATGAACCTTATTCTTACCTTTACTTTTAGTCAGGGCTAATTGGTAAGGGCTACAATGCTACACCATGATTGTGTGTTCATTTTCTGTAAAGGACAATCATTCTCCTTTTACTGTTGATTTCTCTTCCTATTTATTAATTACCTTATAATTACTTAGGTGCTTTGAGTGAGGGGACATGACAGGTTCAATAAAAACTGCTATTAGAAACCCCTGCCCCCCCAAAAAAACTGCTATTAGAAAATCAACTTAAACTTTATGTCTTATTAGTGGCAGACAATTGGATCATCTTTGTATGTGGGCACAGTAAATACCCTTGATGATGACAATGATGTGGTTTATTTAGCATGATGCCCTTGGTGGGAGGAATCTATGATGTGTGAAAAATAGATGGACATTAATGTTTCTGGTTTCAACTTCGGATCAACTTAAACTCTCTTATATTGTACAATGCCATCCCTTGGTTATTATTTAATTCTAGACATCCTGTGCATGAATTTGTGACCAAGTGGGGTCCCTCAGCCTGGTCTGTGGGTTGGGCTGAAACCAGCTCTTCAACATCCCCTAAGGCAGGCGTCCTCAAACTTTTTAAAGTGGGGGCCAGATCACGGTCCCTCAGAGAGCTGGAGGGCCGGACTATATGAACTACTAATTCCTACTGTAACACCTCGGCTACGCTCACTGCCCAAAAAAACTGGCGGGCCGGATCAGACTCCTCTGTGGGCTGCCTGTGGCCCGCGGGCCATAGTTTGAAGACCCCTGCAAGGGATCCCAGATTGCAAGAGGGCACAGGCCAGGCTGAGGGACCCCACCAGTACATGATCAGGGCAGGGAGGGATGCAGGAGGTTGGCCAGCTGGGGTGGGACCTGGCAGATGGTGCCAGATCCAAGGCATGTCCAGCTCATCTCACTCAGTCCTAATTGGCCAAACCCCAGCAGCAAGCTAACCTACTGGTTGCAATGTCTGACCCCTGGTGGTCAGTGTATGTCATAGCGACTGGTTGACTGGTTGTCTGCCCCCTGGTGGTCAGTGCATTTCATAGCAGGCGGTTGAGCAGCCTTAGCATATTATTAGCATATTACACTTTGATTGGTTGAATGGACTACCAGACAACGAAACACTTAGCATATTAGGCTTTTATTATATAGGATATTGAATTGTGACATTCATGTATATACTTTTACACAGTTGGATAGTCTACCAGTCAAGAGTTTATTTTCAGCAGCATCACCATTTTTAAAATCTGTTTATGCAATTGTTTTAGTACTTTATTATACTTTTTACCACTATTTATAAATTTGAGTAGAAACTGGAAAATTGAAAATGGTGATACTATTAATAAGAAGCATAGGTTTCCTAAACTTAATATATACACTTGAACAAAGATGGAGTTGTTAGTTATGTACAAAGCAATGACTCTAGTCTTCATCAGGTAGATATTAATGGACAAAATTGGAAAAGATACCTGTTAGAAATCCTATATAATAAAGAGCTAAAATGCTAATTAGACTGAAAAGCAGGACCACCATCCAGATAACCTTCTGGACAACTGTCCAGATGACTTTCCAGACAAAGCCAGGGCAGCTGCAGCTACGAGGGCCGAGCCCCTTGCATGAATTTCATGCATTGGGCCTCTAGCAGTTTATAAAAATATTATCTTAAAGGTGAGTTGCAATTGGAAATGGAATACTACTTTTCACCTCTCTAGGGAAAATGTTCTTGTAATATGTAATGCATTTGAACTTTTCATAATCAATTTTTATGTAAGTTACCAGGACTGTATTAAGTAAGAAACTGGGTAAGAAGAGGTAGGAAATAAACTAGGGATCCACTTATAGGGAGTTCCAGATGGTACTTTATCTACCCTCCTTTTCCAATCTAAATACCTTTTATGAAATTTACATTATCGATACTAAGTACCTTTAAACTCTGTAGAGGAGTGAGAAAGAGGTCTGTGTCTAAAGCAGTACCAGACATGCAGATTTGCTCTCTGCCTATTGCTTATCTGTTTTCTTTTTAATTTCTCCTTTCCCCAAATAAAAGTGATTCTCAAAGTTCATTCCATAAACTAAGAAACCTAATTTTAATGGTAAATTAATTTATTTTCATAGTTTCAAACTGTTATGAATTGAAAAGGCATGACAACGAAGTGAGTGTTGTTTAAGAGAGCTTGGTTGAAAGGTCAACATTGTCCAGAATCTGTCCTCAGTTTTATAGGTCCATGAATTTTGGCCTGTCTATAACCCCAAGGTGATTGGACTCTGGGAGAGTGGTTTAGGTTAACTAAAATAATGAGAAATGATTCTATTTTTTAATTTTACGATGAAAAATTTATACATGGATTAGAATATTTGTTGATATGGACTATCTTTCCATCTCCTCCTTTTTACAGATCTACTTGATTATTTAATAAATTAAATATTCAAATACATGTAAAAATCAACGCTACCAGGAACTAAACTAGGAGCCATAAGGCTCTTAGGAAATACAAAAGGGTATATAAAAACTCAATCAGCATGGCTCAGTGGTTGAACATCAACCTATGAACCAGGTGGTCATGGTTTGATTTCTGGTCAGGGCACATCCCAAGGCTGTGGGGCTCAATGCCCAGTGGAGTGCGTGAAAGAGAGCCAATCAATGATTCTCTCTCATCATTGATATTTCTATATCTCTCTTCCTCTCTGAAATCAATAAAAAGTATATATTTAAAAAGGGCATATGAAAGCTACATTGGACATTTTACATCAACCAAACATTCCCCTAATGGTCTGCCAGGTTTCCAAGGAAAATGCTGAAAGTTCTAATTTAAAAATTTAGCCACATAATACCAAGTACACTTCATTAGAGTACTGTAACCCATCAGTTGTAAGTATTAGAATAGAGTGTAATGTTTGCTTATAGCACTATAGATGTGATATTCTGGTTCTGTGAAATAAAAGTAAATAGATAGATAGATAGATAGATAGATAGATAGATAGATAAATAAATAAATAAATAAGGCTAGAAATTTATTTAAGAGGCCAGAGGTTGAGGAGAAGGAGGAAGAGGGATATATATATCCCTCATATGTCAGATATACTATGTGAGAAATATAACCATGAACAAGGAAGACATGTTTCCTGTCTTCATGGGGCTTAAGATCTTGAATATCTAAATTCAGTAAGCAGAAATCAGAGTAGGTGTATGATTTAATGTTAGCCAGTGTATCCAGATCTTAAATAAATATATGCTTACCATAGGACTGGACAAGTTGAGTCAAAAGGCCAGGGTACTCCCACCTTCTCCTGGTAGGGATGCTAACATTTTACTTTCTGACTCTCATTTTCTATATTTTAAGGTTATCACCTCCCCTTATTTTGACACATTAATTCTTGGGACAGATGGTATGCTCTATTAACTGTAGGAAAAAATCTTCCTCTTCATGTTCTATTCAAAAATTTTAGATTGGTATTTTAATTTGGATTTCTCTTATTGTGGGATCTGGGGCAAGTTATTTTGAGCATCAGTGTTTCTCTCTGGTCAAATGGGAATAACAAGTCCAATCTATAAAGTTTTTATGAATACTAGGTTAAATAATGTAAAATATGCAAAATGCTTAAGCACAGGCCTATTACACTGAATGATGATAGTCCATAGTTAGTACTTCAACATGTACTAACTTAATCTTCATATCAATCCCATAAGAGGGTATAGTTTTTAAACCCCGATTCACAGATGCATATCTTGAGATCTAGAAATGTAGAATAAGTTGCTTGAGGTCACAAATTTAGTAAATGGTTTAGTAAATGGTTTAGTAAATGGGGTTTGAGTGCAGTAAGTCTTGGTGCTTGCTCTTCACATCTATAATATATTCCTTTATTGGAGTATTCATTCTTTCACCTTTCTCACCTAAAGTCCATCTGTCTATAGCCTATTTCCACTTGGGTGACTTTCCATTATCTTAAATCAGGATTCTTACCTGGAGCTTATGGGTGAGTTTCAATTAATATCTCTAACCTGCAAATTAATCAGGGTTCCTTTATATAAGAGGCAGAAATATGACTTAAGTTTAATCATGGATGAATTTTAATAAAGGACTAGGATATCTCCTGGAATAAAAAAAAAATAGTAATGTGATGGATCTATGGACTAAAATGCCATCTGGACATGCTCTCTGCTTCTCTCTTTATCTTATTTCTGTCCTCTTGTCCCCTACCCCTCTCTCATTTCGCATTTGAGCATTTTCTGTTTCTCAGGCTTACCTGTTAAGAAACATATTAGCTAATAGCATCCATAGCTTTAGCTACTAGGGATATAAAGGATACAAATTCTTTGGATATAAAGGATAAAATTTCCAGAAAGGGCTCTATGGGCCCTGCTTGGTTCAAGAGCTATCTGGCAATCAATTCCATGGCCACCTGGTTCATAGGTTGATGCTCAACCACTGAGCCATGCCGATTGGGTTTTTATATACCCTTTTGTATTTCCTAAGAGCCTTATGGCTCCTAGTTTAGTTCCTGGTAGCGTTGATTTTTACATGTATTTGAATATTTAATTTATTAAATAATCAATCAAGGGTAAGGTTGGACTTTATTTGCAGGTTCTTCTTATATAGCATACATTATGTTTCCAAGTTTAAGTTACAGACCAAATTATCATCTTGCCTAGAATGTATGTTTAGTGTGTAAAACAATAATATCCATAAAATTGTATATTATGTAAAATATGACTACATTTTTTTTTTCCTGAAGAGAGGATCCATTGGTTCCATCAGATTCTCAAAGGGATTGATTTATAACTCAAAAGCAGTAAAGAACTATTGCAAACACAAAATATGCCCAAACCATCTCTCTTTTCTTTCAAACTAGTCCTCTGATTGCCCTGCTTCTGTTACTAATACCATAGTCTTCTAGACAGCCTTGCCACTTTGTTGTATTTTGCTTTCTTCTCCCCGCATTCAATTATTCAGAAAGTTTTGCTAATTCATCCCATGCAATGTCTATTGGAATTACTCCTTTCTGTTTCTACTGCCATAATTCTTGACTATCTGCTGTCATCTTCTTTAGCTCATTTAATAGTAATGCCTTTTAACCAGCTCCTTATTACTTACTTATCCCTCCTTACTTAAACCCATCCTGTGTTTTAGATGAATGCTTTAAACACTGCCATCTTGTCTTCTTCCTGAACAGAACCCTCTGCAGTTTGGTCCTGGCCCACTTTCCAACCTTTTACCAACTGATGTTTTATCACCTGGTTAGTAAATACTCTTGTATGTATCCACACAGTTGCTCAAGGGTCTCTTTTTTAAAGACTTGCAACATGTCTATTTATAATTCACACCAATGCTTGCCTTTGTTAAGAAATACTTAGGTCATTCTTTGACCTAAGAGTTGTTATGCTCATTTTCTGTTCTGAACATTTGTTGGTTTTCCCGGGCCCTCCCTGGAATAGTCCTTCCTTCTGTCCAGCTACTTATGTTTATGATTCTACTTTCATCAAGAAGTGGCCCCTGCCAAAACCGGTTTGGCTCAGTGGATAGAGCATCGGCATGTGCACTGAAGGGTCCCGGGTTCGATTCTGGCCAAGGGCATGTACATGGGTTGCGGGCACATCCCCAGTGGGAGGTGTGCGGGAGGCAGCTGATCAATGATTCTCTCTCATCGATGTTTCTAACTCTCTATCCCTCTCTTTTCCTCTCTGTAAAAAATCAAAGAAGTGGTCCCATGCCATTCTAGTCAAACTTATTTGCTTCTCTCTTATGAGTTATTACAGAATTTACTGTTTTACTCATGTCGACACCTAATTCTATAGTGTTGTATTAATATTTAAATGCCTAAAGCATTTTGTTTCCCAAATAGATTAGGAAGTTCTAGGTTCTAGTAGGCAAGACTTCTATCAAATTAATTAAATATTCCATACTTATACACATACAGTAGGCACAAATACTTGTCAAGCACTTATAAATGTCAGTATAAAAATATGTGGAATTTTGCTTATTCACATTTTATAAAAAACAGATTTAATAGAAACTTCTTTTAAATAGTAGATCTTCTATGTGGAAATGCTTTTAAGTGTTAGTCTAGAAATTATTAAATATTAACCAAAAGGCTGAGGTGAGAGTTTGTGGGGAAAATGTTGAAGCTATCAAGTTAGAAGTCACCAGTTGAAGGTAAGTGATGAGATTATGAAAATCTATCAGTCAGAAAGATCTCTTTTGCATCAACATTTCAGAAATACTTTCATTGTGAAATATGGTTCACATTTAAAAAAACTGTATTCTGTGTTCTTGTTTACATTTTATGTATCATTATCTTAAGGATAAATGATAAAGGATAAAATTTATATTTGGGTTCAGATTGTGGCTCTGCTTGCCATTCAGTGTGACCTTGACCTGGTCATTTAAACTCTGAGCCTCTTTTCCCACCCTCATCTAGAAAATTGAGAGAACGATACTTACCCGATAGGATGTTGTGAGAATTAAGTGAGGTAGTATAGATAATGCGTTAGGTAAAGTATTTAAAGCCAGTAAGCAATCAATCAATGGTAGATGTTATTGGTCTTTATTGAATAAGAAAAGAATTGAGGGAAAGAATACATAAAGATAAATTGATGGTTTACCTAAAAGACTCAAAGGTGTCAGGGCTTTAAGGACATGTGCAGGTGAGTGATTGCTTAGGGGTGAGAGATCAAGAAAAGGTATTTTGAGTGGTATACATGGCACTGAAAAGTTGGGAGGTATAGGGTAAAGTTGGACTTTATTTGCAGGTTCTTCTTATATAGCATACATTATGTTTCCAAGTTTAAGTTACAGACTAAATTATCATCTTGACAGAATGTATGTTTAGTGTGTAAAACAAACGGGCATTCTCAGTATTTCAGGTATTAGTGACCAAAAAGGAAATAAGGGAGAGGAACTGAGAATAGAGGTAACTGCTCTCTACAATGTTGCTCTCCATCCCTACTGTACCCCACCATTACCTCTGTCAGGAATAATTGCTTCCTCCAGAGAGTTAGAGTGTGGTAGCAAATTGTAAGACTTAATAGCAGAATTATGTGGAAGAGAATTGGCTGAATACAATCATGTTAGATGATTAAAACAGTGAAGCAGTGAGTTCATTCCAGTGGGCAATGCCACTGCCCAGTGTGAACATGGGATTTGGGAAATGCCAGCCAAAAGAAATAGAGACTGATCTTAAGAAGTATGAGGAGGTTAGTGAGTCAGAGTTGCTTACTTCATCAGAGCAAGAGACCCTCTGGGTCACAGCTAGTAGAGCTGACGGGGCAAATCTAATAAAGATCTCTGCTGCCAAAATTGAACAATTACTATTTTTTTATAATTTCAAGAAAAAAATGGATTTAAAGGTTTTCATTTTATGTTAAACTTTTGATACATCTACCTTGTGAAAAGTTGCAAACAAACTTTAAAGGAATAATGCAGACATTATTTTTTAAAATGCATTATTTTTTAAAATATATTTTTATTGATTTCAGAGAGGAAGGGAGAGAGAGATAGAAATATCAATGATGAGAGAGAATCACTGATTGGCTGCCTCCTGCATGACAGCCCACAACCTGGGCATGTGTCCTTGACCAGAATCGAGTCCGGGACCCTTCAGTTCATAGGTTGACACTCTCTCCACTGAGCCAAACCAGCAAGGGTGAAAATGCATTATTTTTTATATGTGGAGATCTGCATAAATATAAGATAGCCAGATTTAGTACTAGTAAAATTGTATCAAGTCCAAAAGGTAGAGTTAAAGCTATCAGTATTCCATGGTGTTCCACAATGAGCACCATAATTTCTAAATGCTGCTGCCTGAACTAGTTTGAAAATCAACAGATTACACTCCTGACTGCCTTTTGTTAATTCTTAAGGGAAGGAATATTTTAGCCTCAGTGAAATGCACAGGCAAGACTTAGATTCAAAGTAATCATATAAAAAAGACCAAAGGAGAATTAAGTAGGGTAAATTTGAGTGTAAGAATAACTACTGTATTTTTCGGACCATAAGACGCACCGGACCATAAGACGCACCAGTTTTTAGAGAAGGGAAATGAAGAAAAAAAGATTCTGAAACAAATAGTGTCCTAAAATATTTTATGTGCATTAAAACCCAACATCACAGTCATAAACACATGTAATCAACCCTGTAAAGTAAACAGCAGCATTTAGAATCATTTTAGAGCCGGGCAAGCACACAGAGACCACACAGAGCCGGGCAAGTAAAAAAACTTTTTTTTAAAAGTATATGTGTAGGCTATATTTGGACCATAAGACGCAGGGACTTTTCCCCCCCACTTCTGGGGGAAAAAAAGTGCGTCTTATGGTCTGAAAAATACGGTAATAGTTACTGTTTCCTGAGCACTTATTATATACCATGCTCTGTGTCAAGTATTTTTCAAACGATTTCATTTAATCTTTTATAAAAATATTTTTATTGATTTCAGAGAGGAAGGAAAAAGGAAACATCAATGATGAGAGAGAATCATTGATTGGCTGCCTTCTGCACACCCCCTACTGGGAATTAAGTTT
The DNA here is from genome assembly GCF_014108245.1 of Pipistrellus kuhlii. NCBI lineage: Eukaryota > Metazoa > Chordata > Mammalia > Chiroptera > Vespertilionidae > Pipistrellus > Pipistrellus kuhlii. The sequence continues at coordinate 8,982,387 of NW_023425521.1, read as the reverse complement.
GCAGCCCAGGAATGTACCCTGATCAGGAATTGAGCCATGATCTCCTGGTTCATAGGTCTATGCTCAACCATGAGTTTTGCAGTTGGGCAATTTCATTTAATTTTTACAACCTTCCTCTGAAGTAGCATCTCCCACATTAGATAGATGAAGCAAAGGCTCGGAGACTTGCTCAAGGTCACAAAGCTGGTATAAGTGGCGGGCGACACAGATTCAAGCCCAGGTTGTAATGTCTCTGTGATGTAACCTAAAATGAACTGAGTAAAGCACACAAATCTTTCTGCACATACATTAACCATTGTAATCAATAACTAGATCAAGATATTGACTATTTGCATCAACCCAGAAGGCTCCTTCCTGCCCTCTCTCTATCAATTTCCCTATAAGTAATCACTACTCTGCCTCTATCACCATAGATAGATAGGTTTTTTGTTTTTTGGAGGGTTGGTGAGTTATAACTCAAAAATTCCATATACCACTCCTTCACCTTGCCATTTTAGCTGTAGGATTCAAAGCTGCTTTAGCTCGAACTTTTCAAGCACTCACTGTAGAGACTAACTGTTGGAAATGGCTTCATACTCAATTTCTTGTATTGTTCCGAAATCAATACTTATTGATTATTTTTTAATCCTCACCCCAGGATATTTTTTCCATTGATTTTTAGAGAGAGTGGAAGAAGAGGGAAAGGCAGAAATATCGATGTGAGAGAAACACATGGATTGGTTGCCTCTGGCATGAGCCCTGACCAGGCAGGCCCTGGGTAGGGGAGAAGCCTGCAACTCAGGTACTTGCTCTCCAACGGAACCCAATGGGGACCCTTCTGTCCACAGGCCCTCGCTCTATCAGAGCCAAACCAGCTAGGGCTCGATACTTATCTTTAAAAAGCCAAAGAAACTTCTGGATGAAGTAGGTCCAAAGGGTTGTTATCAAACCTCTCTAAGAAAGACCAGACACAGGTTCCTTGACTGAAGTTATTTGGTGCATCTATTTCCAATCATGGTGTCTCATGGGGAAATGGATAACCAGGAAAGGTCGTCTCAGTTTGTGGAAGCAAAGACTAGCCAGGCAGAGCACGGAACAGTGACTGTTTCGCAACATCTTACAGCACACGCAAAATATTTATGTTCAGATATCGAAAAATACTTATATTCAGACATCTTCCTTCGTTGACTTGCTGTTTTATGTTGCAAGGAAAAGGAAGAAGAAAGGGGAAGAAGATCTAGGTGGAGGGAAGTGGGGGGAAATAGGACCTTCAAGGAAGTGTTTAATGTGGTGACATTTCGTGTCTGGCGGACTAGCTCTTAAAAAACACATTTACTTGTCCAACCTGGCAGTGACAAAGATGACGTCACAACTGCACCCCAGGCTCTCCAGCTGTGGTCGGTGAATTTCCAGCAAGCCTAGATACCATAGCCCCCCCTTCTCCCTGCCACGCCTCTCCCACTCCCTGCTCCCCCCCGCGGGCTTTCCACTTTCTTCTGATTTCCACCGAAACAATCTACAGAGTAGAACTGAGCACAGGGAGAGAATAACTGACGTGAGCAAGCGATCGATGACGCCCTGGAGGGACACGGGCGTGAGGTGACCCAGGTTTGGGGGAAATCTACAGGACCGCTCTGGCCATCCAAGCCGGAGGACAGGCCCGGCGTGGGCGCACGTGACAGAGCAGCACCTCCAGAGTGACATCACCCCTGGGGGCGGGGCCGGCTATAGGGCCTTGTCTGCTATAGAGCTCCTTCCCCTTTTCTCCACCGAAAGCCGTCGACCCCTCTAGTCACAGCCCCCCCTCCCGCCCCCCGCCCCGAGGGAACAAGAAATGCCCGGACCGCACAGCGCGGCGGAGCCAGGGATCCACCTCCGGGCGCAGGGAACGGCTCGGTCCGCGCTCTCCTGGTCGCTCCCCACCCCCAAGCCGCGCAGGGGGCGGGGGCGCGCGCCCCACCACGCACGCGCCCCCACGCACGCGCCTTCCCTCCGCGCTCGCGCCCCTCCCCGCCCGGCCCGGAGGGGGCGGGGCTGCGGGCGGCCTCGCTCGGAGGGGGCGACGCCCCCGGCGCGGCAGCGGCGCTCGCGAGCGGGGGCCCGTCCGGCGCGGGCTGCTGGGAGCGCAGCTCGGCGCGGCCGCGGGCGCAGCTGCCTCACGCGAGCCGTCGTCGGCCTGGCGGGGGAAGCCGCGAGCTTTGCCAAGCGCCGCGCCCGGGGGCCGCCAGCGCTGCCCTCCCGCCGCCGCCGCCGCCGCCGCCGCCGCCGCCCTCTGCGCCTCCTCCGGCGGCCCCGCCCCCGTTCCCATCCCCCTCGCGCTCACCTCCGGGCTGTGCCGCGCGCGAGGCGGAGCGAGGCGCCCGCCGCCGCCGCCGCCGCCGCCGCCTCTCTGAGGGGCGAGGACCTGCGCCCGCGCGGCCGCTGACAGGAGCACCGCTCGCGGCCCGCGAGGCCCCGCCGCGCCTTCCAGAGGCGCAGACCCGCCGCGGGCGCCGGGGCGCAGCGAGGTGCGGTGGGGATCGCGGCGGCGCCGGCGGGCGGCGCGGACCTCGGAGACCCCGGGGGGCTGGGGCTTGACCCCCCGAGGTGCGGCGATCCCCTCTGAGCGTCAGGTAAGGGGCCGGGCGCAGCGGGAGGAACGAGGGGTCGCTGCGGTGACATGGGCTTTCGCCTCCGACGCCTCGCCTGCCTCCGGGGAGGGAGAGGGGCGGGGGTCGAGCGGGGAGGCAGCGACAGGAGCGGCGGAGTGCCGCCTCCGGGGTCGGGGTCCGAGGCGTGGGGGAGGCTGGCTCCAGATGTGGCTGGCACTCAGGGTGGCTGCTTCATCCTGGGTCCGGGGTCGCTCATCACTGGGGCGTTCACCGAGAGGTGTCATGGAATTTGGTACCGAGAGAGCCTCCTCCGGGTGACGGGGACCCAGGATGGATGCGAGGCAGACTGCTAAACGTGGCAGGGAATGTGGTGCAGAACGAGTTGCAAAATATGCCCCCCACAATGCAGCAGCAGCAGCAGCAGCAGCAGCATGAAAGTAGTTGTGAAATGTGCCAGGTAAGACCAGAGGGTAGGTAGGTTGGCCTGTGTGGCGTTGAAATTCACGGTACAAGTGTTATTATGGATATGCATTACCCCCCAGGACAGGAGGCGTAGTATAAGAAGGGATTATTAATAAGGCTCATTGCTAGACAATGTATCACAGGAAATCGACAGCAGCTAGGATAGGCAATTTATTTATTTATTTATTTATTTATTTATTTTGAGTTCTAGAGCTTGGACTCACCTGGAAGAAGAAAAGCAGATTGTGTCTGGTTGTGAGGTGGGAAAGAAAAAAAAAAATAGGGCTAACATAATCCCAGGTTTTGACATCAGCATGTAGAGCACTGATTCAATGGTATCCTATGCCAGGTGTCTTCTCTCCCAGGTGTGGAATGTTCAAAATGTTTTTTTTTTTTCACCAAATGTAAACAGTGATAATTAGCACGAAGAAGATTTGATGTTTTGGGTGGCATTCACTCTCCGCTCCTCTCCTGGAAAAGAAGGAACAACACCACAATTTCCCCCCCTGCCCCCTCACGTCTTGACCATAATTGTGAGTTGAAGATCACTTAGGGGAAGGGAAATTTTTTTCCCCCCTACGTCCCTCTGTCTTCCTTTTTACACAGGTGAACATATCAGGAACGAGGAAAACAAAACAATATGGTGAACAAAAGGGATACATTTTTTTCAGGCATTTTGAGGGGTTGGAGCCAAAACCTATGGCAATGTTTAATTACAGTGAATGACAGTAGTGATATATGTGTTCCTGTTCTTGGTTGTGTGGTGGCAGAATAGGGAAAATAGATTGTATGCAGTAATGTGGCATAAGAAGCAGCAACATGGATACTGCCAGTGAGTGCTTCTGCAGCATTTCCCAGGTAGATCATCTTAAGCACAAAAAATAAAATATTAAATCAACATTCTCTCTCTCTTTTTCTCTCTGTCTCTATCTGTCTATAATTCATATGCTGCAAAACATGGTGACTTCTATTGAAGAAGAACATTTGTGTTTCGAGAGAATTGTGAGAACATAGCTTGAATTTCAGAGGTAACAAAAGACGAGCTTTTTAATATAACTGATGTGTATACAGCCAATGGGTGTCTATACACCATGAAACAAGCAGAAATGCCTGGATGCGTTCATGAGGATGAGGTTAATTATTGATGGATTTTAGTGTTTTATGTTATAATTCCTGCAGATAAGCTGTGTTACTTGCCTGAATGTTGTGCTCCTATTAAGGACAGTAAGTAATTTGCCAGTAATCTGAAAATTAATACTGATTGGCTTTTTTTTTCTCCTTTTTTTTTTTTTTTTTCTGGATCCAAATTCAGCTACTGAGGAATCGTTTGCTTCAAACACAAGGCTGGGTTTTCTTGGGGGATTAATTTTGGGTTTTGGTCTCTTTTCTGTAGATATATTATTCCTCACCTAGAAGCTGGCTATGTTGAGGCTAAAGCAAAGAGGAGAAGGCCGGAGGAGAATAAAGAGCAGTTCGGTTGGGTCTTCCTGTTTTGTTCTGACTATAAGCCATATGTACTGCCACCCCCTGCTGTCTGCGGAGAGAGGTGTTGCAGAGTCCCGTTCTTTCTTGTTATCACTGCCCCCTTGTGAAAGGGAAGAAATTGATAGTTGCACTTGGGAGCTACCACTCTTCTCAGATTGTTCTTGATGGAGTGCTTATGTAGATTTATTAATCACCTGTTCACTTCAGAGGGGCAGGGCTTCCAACGCACTGCTCATCAGCCTTCAGGTTTAATGTTTGCTTTTACTAATAGTATCTAGTTTTAGTTAATTCAAAGTTCTAAAGATAGTCTCAATATATTTGGGAAGATGGTGCAGTACTATTGTTAGTAGTAGTACCCTTAGTAATATTTCATCCTTGCATAGCACCTGTTATGTCCTGTGATACATGTTTAAATTAGTTTCAACACCCAATGTGGAGTGTACTGTTATTTCCATTTTACAGTTGAGAAACTGAAATACAGAGATGTTAAGTAGCTTGCCCGATTATGTAGCTAGCGAGTAGAAGAGCTGAGTTTCAATTCAGGAGTTCTGGCTCCGAATTCTGTGCTCTTCACCAGTATACTTTATTGCCCTCTCAATCAAATTAGTATTATCACACATCATTAAAATGTAGGTGCCCATCATAAAGCAAATATTATAGATGTGGATAAACCTATGTAAAAAGTAAGATAATAAATATTAAGCCTATAAATACATCAAAAATTACAATATGAACATTTTTGTTTAGGAATTTATTTTTGTAATTTATTTCTGGGATTATGAGTAGAGGAGTATCAGTACTTTTTAAAAAAATATGTTTTTATTGATTTCAGAGAGAGGAAGGGAGATGGAGAAAGAGATAGAAACATCAGTGATGAGAGAGTATCATTGATCAGCTGCCTTCTGTACAACCCACACTGGGGATCGACCCTGCAACCCAGGCTTGTGCCATGCCCGACTGGGAATCGAACCGTGACCTCCTGGTTCATAGGTTGATGCTCAACACTGAGCCATGCCCAGTCTGGCATATCAGTACTTTTTATGGTTAAGGAAATATTTGTGATGGAGGTTGGCTTTGGAGGAAACTTTAGAAGTAGAAAGTTATCTTTTAAGTATTATAGTTTGATATGTGTATGTGTGTGTACACATATATGTGTGTATAGTAGGGGTGTCGAACTCAATCAGAGAAGGGGCCAAAATCTAAAATCCAGCCTAAATCGCGGGCCGAATGGTTTACTGAACAGTCATAAACTGTCATTGTGATGGAAACGCAGTGGAGTGCAGTGATGACAGCGAGGTGCGGGCCACATTGCAAGGCCTGGCGGGACGGATTTGGCCCGCGGGCCTTGTGTTTGACACATGTGGTGTATAGTATCTCTGAGAGTATACTAATACCAGTAAACCTTTACTGCTAATTTTCTCTAGGAAAATTAAAGAGAAGTTATCTATTTTTCTACCTTTTCACTTTATTTTTTAATCCTCACCCGAGGATATTTTTCCATTGCTTTTTGGAGAGAGTGGAAGAGAGAGGGAAAGACAGAGAGAAATATCGATTTGTTGCCTCCTATACTGGCCCCAATCAGGGCCTCAGCCAGGGAGAAGCTTGCAACTGAGATACATGCTCTTGACCGGAATCAAACCTGGGACCCTTGGGTCTGCAGGCCGATACTCTAGCTACTGAGCCAAACTGGCTAGGGCTTATTTATTTATTTATTTTTAAACAGTTAACAAAAATGGATTGGGTGCATATGTACATTTTACCTCAGCCATCAACAATTGTTGGCTCAATTCTGGCTGGGTAGCTGGATTGGAGAGTTGTCCCACACACGAAAGAGTTGTAAATTCCTGACCAGGACACATACCTAAGTTTGGGGCTCAATCCCCAGTTGGGGCATATACAGGCGGCAGCTAATCGATGTTTCTCACATTGATGTTTCTCTCCCTCTTTCTCTCTAAAAATCAATAAAAAAATACACTCAGGTGAGGATTAAAAAGAAAAACTAGCCCTGGCTGGTATGGCTCAGTGGTAAAGCATCGACCTGCACCAAAGAATCTTAGATTCAATTCCTGGTCAAGGGCACATATCTGGTTTTCAGGTTTGTTCCCCAGCCCTATTTGGGGCTTGTGCAAGAGGCAACCAATCGATGTTTCTCCGTCCGTCTGTCTGTCTGTCTTTCCCCTTTTCTCTTTCCCCCTCTCCCTCCTTCCCTCTCTAAAAATTAATGGAAAAAATATCCTCAGATGAGGATTAAGAACAACAAAAAAAACCCCTAAAATAACTTATTTGCTCAGATTTTTCTCACTCTTAAAACATTATTTTATAGGTATTAACTATATATGAAGTAATATTTTAAAATGTGTAAAACATAAAGAATATCAGTGCAGCCAATACTCATATGTCTTCCATCCAGTTTGAGAAATGGAATGTCACCTCGTACTCTTGTAACAATTATTTTCTGCTCGTAGGCAAACTTTCTGCATTCTGTGAATCACATATCCTGTGTAATCAAACGCTGCCTTCACTTTTATATACATTTATTAATAAGGGAATTCAATATAATCTACAGATTATGATTACAACATTCTGGATGTATGCTTATATACTTGAATAAATTGTCATAGACTCAGATCATGCTCTGTATTTATGTTGGCTGGTAGTTTATTTTAGCATAGTTCACTTACAAAATCAGATTTGTTGTTTACATCTTTATCGTAGAGTTTTACTAACATTTTATTTTATTTTTATTTTTTTATTTTTTTTAAAATATATTTTATTGATTTTGTACAGAGAGGAAGAGAGAGAGATAGAGAGCTAGAAACATCGATGAGAGAGAGTCATCGATCAGCTGCCTCCTGCACATCCCCCACTGGGGATATGCCCGCAACCAAGGTACATGCCCTTGACCGGAATCGAACCCGGGTCCCTTTAGTCCCCAAGCCGACGCTCTATCCATTGAGCCAAACCGGTTTCAGCAGTTTTACTAACATTTTAAAAAATTAGATTATTTCCCTCTTCCATCATTGATTCTTTTTAAATTTTTTTTGTTTTCCTTTTTCATTATTGATTCTTGACTATCCTTAGCTTCCCCCCTCCCTTTTCCCCATAAATGTCTTTGCTCTTTTAGTATTTTCTGAATTGACTGTGTGTGCATTATTTTGAATGGAGAAGGAAGTAGGTCTAGAAAGGAATATACTAAACTAGTAGTTTCAAAAGGAAAATATTAGGGTATTTGATATTGATGAGATATAAGGTATGTAAAAGAAATGCATCAAATTCTCTCCTTATCATATTTCTTCCTTTTACACTAGTATTAAAATTGAATTTTTGGGACATACGATTTGTCATATTAGTTGAATTATATTGGATTGTATTTACACAGAAAGAATCACCAATGTTAGTTGGAATGTTTTTACTGATGGTACCCAGATTTTATTTCAAGGAGCTAGAGTAAACTATTGCAGAATGCTGTTTACTTTTCTAGCACTAGTCTGGGCAGGATAACAAATGTTATAAAGTAGTTTGGAAGCTAATTTAATCATTTGGACTCTTCCCCCACCCCTGAATGAATTGAAACTTAGCACTGTTGTATCTGCAGAGTGCCTATAGTCATCAAATTCTATTATTAAATATACTGTATAAATAGTTTAGTCTTTGTCAAAATACCATGAACATTGTCACTTGGTTTATTTCAGTAGCTTATTTTGTAGAAACTTGTTAAGGAGATGTATATATAGTGATGGAGGAGAATACATATCTTTGGAGTCTCTTTAAAAATCTGTGGAGAGAAATAGGTTAAAAGAAAAAGCTTAGACTTACCGCTATATTTTCCCACCCAGTGGTCTATTTTCTTTCTTTTAGAGGATATTTTATTTTTAGTACTTAATATTCATGATAATACTGGATAAAGAATAAGAAATTGGTTTCTGAGTTTTAGAAGGCTAGAACAGATTGAGGATGCAATAATGAAAAAATTTTCTGGTAAAGGAAGTTCTGAGTAATTATGATACATAATTATTTATGGAAACAAATTTCTTTTACTTAGTTTATTTTATTTGAAAAATTCTATTAATCGTTTCAAAGCTTTGTGGATGCTATAAGTATCAGCTAGTTGCTTTTTCATGGGTTACACGTTACAAAAATACGTTACATTCAGCTTTTGTTAGTTCTTAAATAGTTGAAGATAAATAACAGTTTAAGATAAGTTTAAGAGGCAAAAGAATTAAGTTGGTATCAGTCTTATCATGTCCTGTCTTTCCCCTTTCTTCTCCATAATAACAATCTCTGCCTTTATTCAGTGCATGGTATATCCTACCTTTCAAATTCCTTAAAACACACACACACACACACACACACACACACACACACACATAAATAAACAAACAAAAAAACCCCCCAAAAAACTAACCAACTTGAGCCTTGGCTGGTGTGGCTCATTGGTGGAGTGTTGCCCCATGCACCTAAGATCTCTGGATGGATTCCTCAGTCAGGGCACTTGCCTGGGCTCCTGCCTCCATTTCCAGTAGGGAGTGTGTAGGAGGCAGCTGATTGAAGTTTCTCACATGGATGTTCCCCCTCCTCCTCCCCTTTCCCATCTCTCTCCCTCCTCTATCTCCTCTTCTCTTAAAAACAAAAAAAATACTTTTATTGATTTCAGAGAAGAAGGTAGAGAGAAAGAGAGATAGGAACATCAATGATGAGAATCATTGATCAGCTGCCTCCTGCACACCCCACACTGGGGATTGTGCCCACAACCCAGGCATGTGCCCTGACCAGGAATTGAACCATGACCTCCTGGTTCATAGGTTAACGCTCAACCACCGAACCACTGCAGCTGGGTTCAACTAGTATCTTTTGAGTGAAGAAGGTTTTGCCTCCTTTCCTGGGTGGAGTTGGGCATACCATTTTTTTGGTCAATTCTCCTAATGCACCTGTCAAGTATGAACATTATAGTAGTTGTCATATCACATTTTTATCATTTATATGCCTTATCACTAGCTTGTGAGCTCCTTGAAAGCAGGCACTGTGGCTTTTCATATTTTATGTTCAGCATTAACATAGTCAGTACATAGTAAATAGAGCACCTACTAGTACATTTTAGTTGCTCTATAGAATAAAGATTGTTGACAGTTGTCTGAGTTATGCCTTTGAAACCTCATCTCTCTCTTTTTTTATATATCTTTATTGATTTCAGAGAGGAAGGGAGAAGGAGAGAGATAGAAACATCAATGATGACAGAGAATCATTGATCAGCTGCCTCCTGCACATACCCTTCTGGGGATTGAGCCCACAACCTGGGCATGTGCCCTGAGGGAATCAGACTGTGACCTCCTGGTTCATAGGTCAATGCTCAACACTGAGCCACGCCACCCAGGCTCTCATCTCTTATTGTGGAGTTAGAGAACATTCTCTACAAAAATATACATACTTATATATACCATCTAAATTATTCAGAATAACACCTGGACTATAATTAAAACTAACTCTAGAGTTAAACTAGATTAAAAAATATTTATTAGGGTGAAGGCAAGGATGTTAGAAAGTTCTCTGTGTGAATTTTTGATGAAATATTTTCATTTTATATTACAGGGGTTAGCAAACTATAGCATATGGGCCACATGCAGCCCAGCATCTGTTTTGAATGGCCTGAAAGAGAAGAATAGTTTTTACATGTTTAAATGGTTGAAAAATATCAAAAGAAGAATAATGCTTTGCGATATGTGAAAATTGTAGGAAATTTAAATTTCATTGGCCATAAAGAAAGCTTTATTGGAATATATCCATGCTTAGTCATTTACATATTGGCTGTGGCTATTCTCTGGGTACAACAGCAGAGGTGGGTAGCTATAATAGAGAACATGTAGCCCACAAAGCCTAAATATGTATTTACTGTTTAGCCCTTTATAGATAAAGTTTACCAATGCTTGGTCTGTTATATAGTCTATGCCCACTAAACGTTCATTAAATGTCATGAGTTGGAGACAAGACCAGCCATGTCTGTTGGAGGCCTCTGTAGGGCATAATTGCTTCTGTCTATTTACTGAGAAAAGATTGGCCACTTTGCCTTAGTAGTGATTTATCTGACAGAGCACTCCCATTGCACCTCCATATGACACCCATACTATGGCTAACTCCAAAGCAGTTTCTGATGAAGTGTATAATTTGATTCGTCTTTTTTAAAATTTATATTTATTGTTGAAAGTATTACAGATGTCTCCTCCTTTCTTCCCCATATGTGGAATCTATTTGATTCTTCTATTCCTTTCTCTTAGAAGAGGTATCCTAAGCAGAGAGGTTTGGAGCACAGCGCATAAGAGAACATTTTTCTTTGTTTGCTCAAGGGTGGTCTCTTGTTCATATTTTGCATAAAAATCATTGTTATATGAAAGTAAAGATCCTTGGTTTTACATATTAGTTTATAATACAGACACATTGTATGTAAGGAATATGAGTTAAGCTAGATTAGTTATGTTGGAAAAGTGGGATTTTTTATGCAGTGTATTAAAATATTACATCATTCATTTAAATACTTATTGACTACTGTGTACAGAAGTTACTTTTACTACAGTAGTCTTTCAGTTGAAGGTGGACATTTCATATGATTTCTTAAATAAAACCTAAAGTTTTAATTCAAAATTTTGTGCCCTAGCTACTCAATATACTTGTAGGAAAAATGTTGTTAAAAATAAATGTATTAAAGTTTATCATTTTCCTAAAGTTTCACTGGGCAATGTTGATAAGTTTTATAGTTTTCTTTAGGCGGCAAAAATATGAAAAGGAAAACAGTGATTTTTACTCCTTTTAATAAATATCAGTAAGTATTACATAAAACTTATAAAGAAGAGCAAACAAGCAATGATAGGGGAAAACGCTTGTTATTTCAAGTAGATATATTTGGACCAGGTAGCTATTGCTTATTTCCTTCTCTGTAACCCCATGCTTGCATTACCATATCTGGTTATAGAAACTGACAACATAAAGAAATACAGCACCAATTTTTATTGCTATGAAAACCCCTTTTTCCTTACCTATGGATTACAGCCTTATAAGTAGATTAGTTATTAAATTTGGAAATGGGAGTGGGTAGATACTGTTATTTAATCATTTTAGGTATGGGGAATCTGCTTCAGATCTTAATAAATTGCTTCTGCCTAAATGAAATCTCTTCTTGTCCTTTGTTCCTAATCCTGTGTTGTAAGGTCCCACAGTTTCTAACTGTAGTTGTCAAAATATAATAAGCCCAAGCTAATCCGCCTATGGAAGCTTGATGGGTGTTTGTGGTGCTCTAGAATTCTGTTTCTTTTCAAATTCCATGGAATCCTGTAGAGCTCCCCAGGATTGTGAATTAGGGTGAATGAAGGTAATTAATTAGCTTTAGTAGACATGTGGGATGAAGACTTACTACAAGTCCTGCTTAAGCATCAGAGAATCTTAGCCTTTACCTTTTTAGAGATTCAACGAGGAAAATAGACTTTCTTTGGAAGTTGTTACTCTCACATTTCTATATTATAGGACTAGAGGCCTGTTGCACGAAATTCGTGCACGGGGTGGGGGGGGGGGGTGGGAGAGAGTATCAGCCCAGCCTGCACCTTCTCCATCCGGTGGGACCGGGCCTAAAAGGGCAGTTGGACATCCCTCTTACAATCCAGGACTGCTGGCTCCAAACTGCTCACCTGCCTGCCTTCCTGATTGCCCCTAACAGCTTCTGCCTTCCAGTGTGATCACCCCCTAACCATTCCCATGCCTGTCTGATTGATGTCTAACTGCTCCCCTGCCAGCCTGTTTGCCCCCAACTTCCCTCCTCTGCCAGCCTAGTCACCCCTAACTGCCCTCCCCTGCAGGATTGATCACCTCCAACAGCCCTTCCTTGCAGACCTGATCCCCCTCAATTGCCGTCCCTTGCAGGCCTGGTGCCTCCCAACTTCCCTCCCCTGCTGGCCATCTTGTGGTGGCCATCTTGTGTCCACATGGGGGCAGGATCTTTGACCACATGGGGGCAGCCATCTTGTGTGTTGGAGTGATGGTCAATCTGCATATTACTCTTTTATTAGCTAGGATAGAGGCCTGGTGCATGGTGGGGGCCAGCTGGTTTGCCCTGAAGGGTGTCCTGGATCAGGGTGGGGATTCCCTTGGGGCGTGGGGCGGCCTGAGCAAGGGCCTGTGGTGGTTTGCAGGCTGGCCACACCGCCTGGCTACCCAAGTGGAGCCCTGGTATCTGGAATTCATTTACCTTCTACAATTGAAACTTTGTAGCCTGGAGCGGAGCCAAGCCTCCTGCTCACTTGTGGTGGGCAGCAATTTCTGTTTAGATTTGTTTACCTTCTATAATTGAAACTTTGTATCCTTGAGTGGAGGCTTAAGTAGGCCAGGGCAGGCAGAAAGCTTGGCTTCTGCTGTTGCCTGGGAAACCCAAGCCTCCCTCCTGCTCTCTGTGGCTGTAGCCATCTTGGTTGTGTTTATTTACATTCTCGCTCTGATTGGCTGGTGAGTGTGGCTTGTGGGTGTTGCAGAGTGATGGCTAATTTTCATATTACTTTTATTATGTAGGATGACAATACTATTGTTCATTTGTAAGAAGCTTTGAATTTCTGCAATCATGAGACACATTGTATAGTAGGTAGAATATCAATTTGTGAGTTTTTGTATCATGAAAACAGGTTAGAATTATTGTTCTGTTACTAAGGGGCTAATACCTATCTTGCAAGGTTTTTTTTTTTTAAATATATTTTATTGATTTTTTTATAGAGAGGAAGGGAGAGAGATAGAGAGCTAGAAACGTCAATGAGAGAGAAACATCGACCAGCTGCCTCTTGCACACCCCCTACCGGGGATGTGCCCGCAACCAACGTACATGCCCTTGACCAGAATCGAACCTGGGACCTTTCAGACCGCAGACCGACGCTCTACCACTGAGCCAAACCGGTTTTGGCGCTATCTCGCAAGGTTTTGATGATGATGAAATGAAATAATGTCAGTGAAAATCCTTAGGACAATGTCTAGCACTTAAGAAGTGTTAATTTTTATTAGTTCTTTGGAAAGTGTCCTAGATTTCTCTTTTTTGATGTGTTTCCCACAGCTCCTCCCCAGTATTTTTACTAGCATTTTTATCTTGTCTTACATTTCTTTTCAGCCTTGCAAGTCATTTAAAAAAAACTCAAGGTAATTTGGCTACTGACTTATTTTGTGTTATGATTTTCTTTTATGAAGGATTTGTTAAAAGCTGAAAGAAAGAGTTCTTGAATACTATAAAGTTTTTTGTTGTTGTTTTTTTAAATATATTTTTTATTTATTATGTACAGAGAGGAAGGGAGAGAGATAGAGTTAGAAACATCGATGAGAGAGAGTCATCGATCAGCTGCCTCTTGCACACCACACCCCCTACTGGGGATATGCCCACAACCAAGGTACATGCCCTTGACCGGAATCGAACCCGGGACCTTTCAGTCCCCAAGCCGACGCTCTATCCATTGAGCCAAACCGGTTTTGGCGAATACCATAAAGTTTAAAATAAAAAGTCTTAGCAGAGAGATGCTGTTGGGCGTACTCCTAGTAGACATTTATTTTCTGGACTGTTTGTCTTTAAGCAGCACAAACTTGACAAAAAATTAATTTTTAATCTCTATAATGTAGTAAATCACAGCTTGACACAAAGAGTTTTTTGACAATTTTTTTTCAATTCAATCATGTAAACATTTTCAACTTTTATAAACATCTTTCACTTTTGTGAATAACTTGAACTTTCTGTTTGTGATAACTTTATACACCCACTTCTACCCCCATTCCATGCTCCATGTAATTTTTCTTTTTAAAAAATTTGTATGTGGCAGTCAGTCAAGGTGGTTTGTTTTCTTTTGTGATTTACTTAATAAAAAGGATTTGTTTATTTACAGTGTAAAATAATAGAAAAAGTTTGCCTGTCCTTTTAAAAAAGTATGGTAAGCTAACTATTCAAAATCTCATTTTTCCCAAGCTTCAATTATTTCTACAACATTTTGTTCATTTCTGCTCATCTGTGTATAATTATACAATTAGTCGTTGAATATGTTTCTTTAAATGGACTTGACTCACTATCTCTTAGTTTTATTCTTAGTTGTCCTAATATCTATGTTTGTGCTAGTTCTAAAATAAAAACTAGTTCATCCTGAAGGCGTCTTGCTTAATGCACTTGGGAAAGACCACTTACATGCAACTTTGGCTCCAGATTGGACTTTTATATTTATACTAGAGGGCGGTGCACAAATTTGTGCATCAGTGGGGTCCCTCAGCCTGGCCTGTGGAATCAGGCCAAAACCAGCTCTCTGATATCCCCCGAGGGGTCCCAGATTGTGAGAGGGTGTAGGCCAGGGTGAGGGAACCCACCAGTGCATGATCGGGACTGGAAAGGGACATGGGAGGTTTGCCAGCTGGGAAGGGACTGTAGGAGGGCTCCAAGGTGTGTCTGGCCTGTCTTGCTTAGTCTTGGTCAGCCGGACCCCACCAGCAAGCAAACCTACCGGTTGAAGCATCTGCCCCCTGGTGGTCAGTGCACATCATAGCGACTGGTTGACCGGTTGACTGTATGCCCCCTGGTGGTCAGTGCACATCATAGAGAGTGATTGAGCAGCCTTAGCATATCATTAAAATATTATGCTTTGATTGGTTAAACGGTTGACCAGTTGACCGGACACTTAGCATATTAGGCTTTTATTATATAGGATTTGTATTTTTTTTACTTGAGTTCTGGCTAAGGAAGAATCCAGAGCCATGGCACAAACTGTAAGACAAAGTTTATTTAGAAAGTCATAGAAGTAGAAGTGAGCTGTAGAAGAAATAGACTCAGGGAACAAGTTACAGAGACAGAAGGGCCCTTGGTGCTTAGAAGAAAGAGAGAGGCAAGGGAAGCACATGTGATGGGAAGAGGGTGGGGAAAGGTGTGGGCATGCCCCATGAGAGCCACAGGATTTTGTGTTTTTATTTATTTATTTTTTTAAATATATATTTTTTTATTGATTTCAGAGCAGAAGGGAGAGGGAGAGAGAGATAGAAATATTAATGATGAGAATCATTGATTGGTTGCCTCCTGCACACCCCACAATGGGGATTGGGCCCACAACGTGGGCATGTGCCTTGACTGGCAATCTTATCATGACTTCGTGGTTCATGGGTCAACACTCAATCACTGAGCCACGCTGGTCAGGCAGCTTTTGTGTTTTTAAATAAATGAACTTTATAATGATTATCTCCTTGCTTTAGATAATTTAATTCTCTTTTTGTCATTGGCTGAAAATGTCTAGAGGTAGCCATTTATTGTCAACAAATATCAATTGTTTTTAGTTATAACTAGTGTTTTCTCCTATTATTCCTTATCCCACATTTTACCTTGTAAAAAACTTTCAAAAGTAATACTCTGCTTGCAACCACGAAAATAAACAAAATGGGTAAATAAAGAAAAAGGTCTTCCCTCCAGGTCTCCCTTTTCCACATTCACTCCAACTTTAACCAATGCTGAGTATTTCTCAACATCTTTCTCTTTGCTCAAAAACATGTAAGCATACAATTTGTGGCAAAAGTCTTATAATTGTTCCTATGGAAAAAATAAAATCTATCTATATATATAAAAGCCTAAGTGACGATTACGATGAAACGACCAGAATAACTGGTCACTGTGATGCACAGTGAGCAGGCAGGCAGGTGAGCTGTTAGGAGCTAGCAGGCAGGCAGGCAAGCAGTTAGGAGTGAGAAGGCAAGCAGGCGAGTGGTTAGGAGTGAGCAGGCAGGTGAGAGATTAGGAGTCAGCAGTTTCTGATTGTGGGAGGGTGTAAGCTGGGCTGAGGGGACTCCCCCATGCACAAATTATGCTTGCACCAGGACTCGTAATTTAATAAATGATAATAAAAAAAAGAATAAACTGTGTTTCGTGTACTCACAATTGTAAACCTACTTTTACACTCCACATACACAGGCTTTTTGTAACTTGCTTTATTCATTTAAGAAAACATGGCTGCCCGGACTTGGACTTCCTTCATTCTGCACTGTCCCCTGGTGGTCATTGCACTTTATAGCAAGTGATTGAACTGTTCAGTCAAACTCCTGAGGGGACACTTTGCATATTAGGCTTTTATATATATAGATTTGTTACATTAATATACTACAAGATAAAAACTATATGATTATCTTTCTCTTTTGGGGTGAGTGGGGGGACTTTGTGTTGGGGATAACTGGCCTTTGGTTGTCAAAGCCTGGTATGTTGACAGTATGAAAATAAGCATACTTCCAGAGACAGAAATGGATGGTACAGGTGGGTCTGTTCAGTTTAGGGC
Organism: Pipistrellus kuhlii; assembly: GCF_014108245.1. NCBI lineage: Eukaryota > Metazoa > Chordata > Mammalia > Chiroptera > Vespertilionidae > Pipistrellus > Pipistrellus kuhlii. The sequence goes on along the minus strand of NW_023425521.1, from coordinate 8,965,574 downwards.
TGGCACATTTTAAGATCTTCTATTTTATTACTTTGGGTTTTATGAGCATCTTATTGGCCTCTGAAATGGTGCTCATTGTCTTTGAAACACTGGCCTAAATCTTTTTGAGGCTTTTCTTGTGCTTGTTTTCAAAATATGCATTACTTGAGATTTAAGTTTCTTGAAGCAATTTCCAGGAATGGTTGTATATAATATTGTTTTTGGATTTGGTTATATTTATACTGCCAGCTATAACACTAGGAATGATGAAGACTGGAAAAAAAGAGACCAGTGACTATCAAAACAGATGCCAGAAAAGCATTTTATAACATTTTGTAGTACTTTCCTCAGAGTATATGTGGTATAATTTCTGAATCCTTGGATATAGTGTTTTTCAGTTACAATTATTTTTTTCGTATATAACATATATAGCTTATACCACTGTCATCAAGCTTCTTGTGCAATAGGTAAATCTGATGCCAGTCTGTTCTTTCTTTATAAGTAACTGGTTCTTTATCTTCTATATAATTGTGCTACTTTTATGACCCCCTGAGATTATCAGTCTAATCTCATTATGCACTTTATCACTTTCATTATCATGAGAAACCCAATACTGCCAGTTCGTTCATCTCTCATTTCTTGAACTCTTCTTGTCTGTGTAGTTTTTGATTTTCCCCTTTCTGGTCCCGGTTTTTCTTTTTGTGTGTGTTATTCTTTAATGTTTAGTAAAATCATTTTGTTCATTCTAAGTTGATATTCTTAGGGACAAATTGTGCTTTTTCAAAAAGTGGTTTCAAATATTTTTTCTATTTTAGGGAAGTTTAAAACATTTTTTATATTCTGTTCCATGCTTTGATTTTCTTCTTCAGGGAATCTTATATAATTCATATGTTCAATATTTTTTGCCTGTCTTCAGTATTTATCATTTTCAAATCCTTATCTTTTGAGTTATGAAATTTTCCTCCTTTTTAACCTGCTTTTTAAAAAAATATTTTTATTGATTTCAAAAAGGAAGGGAGAGAGAAAAACATCAATGATGAGAGAGAATCATGATCGGCTGCCTCCTGCACACCCCCCACTGGGTATCAAGACTGAAATCCCGGCATGTGCCTAGACAAGGAATCAAACTGTGACTCTTGGACTTGGTTCATAGGTTGATGCCCAACCACTGAGACACACCAGCCAGGCTTATCTATTTTTCTTAAGGGATTATCTGCCTTTATTCATTCCTGTCTTCATTTCTGCAATGATCCTTTCCCCCCCCCCCCCCCCTCAGGTTTACTCTCTTTTTAATTTTAATTTTCCCCCTTTATTAAGGTATTACATATGCGTCATTATTCCCCCATCCCCCCACCCTCCCTAAACCCCTCAGTCATGCCCTCACCCCCCTGGTATCTGTGTCTATTGGTTAGGCTTATGTGCATGCATACAAGTCCTTTGGTTGATCTCTTCCCCCTTACGCTCACCCTCCCCTACCTTTCTGAGGTTTGATGGTCTGATCTTTGTCTCTGGATCTGTTTTTATATTGTTAATTATATCCCACAAATGAGTGAGACCATGTGATATTTAGCTTTCTCTGACTGGCTTATTTCGCTAAGCATAATGCTCTCCAGTTCCATCCATACTGTTGCAAATGGTAAGAATTCCTTCTTTTTTTTCTTTCTTTTTTTTTTTCTTCTTTTTTTTCTTTTTACCGCAGTGTAATATTCCATTGTGTAGATGTACCATTGATTCTTTCATTTTTAATTCTTTCCTGAGTTAATGTCATCTCATTTTAGTTTGTGTAATTCTCACATCTGTTCATTCATGTCTTGTGCATTTTCTTAAGGTGTTTTTTAGCTAATTTTGAAATAGCATGTTACAGTTTTGATCTATTATATGGGCATGTCTTTCTGGCATGGTTTCATTGTAGAGATATTAATCTCCTTTTTCTTATAACAACTTTGTACAAGATTGACATTGATACTTTTCTGTCACTCACTTTTATTTGAAATTAATTTTAAAAATCTGTTTGAATGTGGCTGGATCAGGAAAAGTTTTTCTATCTTTATAGAGCTTTTTCTTTTGTTGTTTTTGTGTAGGGTTAAAAAATAGGGCAGCTTGCTTTCTGAGACTTCCTGACTTATTCTTCAGTAGTTGTATTTGGATCTTCTATTAACTTCCTCTCTGTTGTCTGATCCCAATTTTCACCCATTCAAGATCATGAGACCCTTCTTCTGTCCTTCTGGAGCTCATTGTCAGTTATCTGCAAAATTCCTCATCTTTAAACTCTTATCTAAACATTATTACTTTTTTTTTTTCTAACGGAAACTGATTTCTTCCCTGAAGAGTTTTTAAATGCTGGCTCCTCCTCTTTGTTTCTCATAATTGCTTCTAGATTTCTTCTGGGCTTATTGTTACTCTCTTATGACTCCAGTTAAAATTAATTATTTTAGTATCCATACAGTTGATCCTGATAGTCTGGCCTCTTGAATTCTCTACTGATCTTGTCTTCTACCTCAGTCATTCACTTTTATAGCTTATCCTATGCAGATGTTTTTAAACCCTTATTGCATCTGTATTAACTGGGGAGCTTTGTAAAACTCCAGATTTCTTGGACTCACTCCCAGAGATTCTGATTTGGTTAGTCTGGGATATTATTTTTAATAGTTTTCCAAGGTGACTTTAATGTGCAGCCAAGATTGAGAGTCACTGTCTTATTAGACCTTGTTATTTATTACCAATTACTACAACTTTTAATGACAATTTCTGCCATTTTGCTCTCCCAACTACCACCTCTAGTTTTTCTGGCTCACTTCTATCAGCAACCTTAATTCTTTGACTTCATTGGGACTTGATAATTTACCACCTATTTACTGTTACTCAAGGCATTTGTGTGTGTGTGTGTGTGTGTGTGTGTGTGTGATTTATGTATTCATTGGTTGACTCTTAAATATGCCCTGATTGGGATCGAACCTGCAACTTTGGTGTATCAGGGCAAAGCAATCACTGTTCCTTCTGCTGGGATTTTCTTTCCCCCAGGTAGCTTATTTCATCATATTCTTCAGGAACTTAGAGCTCTTTAAAAGGCTTACAGCAGTGGTTCTCAAACTTTGGCATGCCTCATAATCAGAAGAAAGAAAAACTTAAATTCATTTACTGTAGAAGTACATCTAGAAAAATTGTTTTAAATATTATGAATGCATGTGGAGATTATCAGAGAAATTTGTAGAAAAATAGGATTTTAATAGGTCTTCCAGAACTCACAAGGATAAGGAAAGATAATATTAAGGAGGAAGACTGGATAATTTGTAGAGGGAAAGATTTAAAGGTGATATTAAGTATGTTTGCTTAGGTGACAGAAAAGGATCTGGGAAAGGGTGTAGGTGAGTGGGGTTTAAAGTTATAAGTGGGTTAACTTAAAACTTTACCTTTAAAGTTTTCTCTCTCTTTTTTATAACCAACTCTGTTTTCTGATTCTGTCTTGATCTATTCTCACCTTTTCTCTGCCCCTTTCCCTGATTATTATATTATGTATCAATTCTGCCTACTTTACTTCATATTATACTTTACTCTTCTATATTATGACCCAGAAAATTATCTTTTGATTATCATTTTGTAATTTATTTTATTATTTGAAGATAAGATTTTTGGCTTAAAAAAACCCACTTTTTTCTTAATATTTATCTGTCAACTATCCATTCAAAATGTTACTTTATCTGAAATAGAATCCTTAGTTCCAGTTGTGTTTACTTCCCTTCTTCGATAGCATTTGAGTTTGTACATTGTGGTGTGGGTATCCTATCTAATAAAAAGAGAAACATGCAAATTAACCATAACTGCTATGCCCACCAGCCAATCAGAGCAACTATGCAAATTAACCCAACAAATATGGAGGTTAATTTGTATATGTAGGCGCTGAGTGGCCTGGGAACATTCTTGGGACCCAGGCTGCTCCTAATCTGTAGGCCTGCATTTAGGCCCTGAGGGGCAGGGGTACCATAATGCCCCCTGGCCACTCCATGCCTATGGGTGCAGCCGCTTGCATGTGCTCTGGTGCCAAGTGGTGGTTTGGGTCCACACCTCTAGCCCAGTGCCCACGATGGGGCTGGCTGCTGGCCTCTGGGATGTGCGGAGACCCCAGTGGGCCACCACTGGGTGGTGGGAACATGCCTCTAGCCAGTGGACACAATGCAGGGGCCGCATGAGCTGCAGAGGAAACACCATTTAAAAAAATATATGCATCTTATCAATTTTTTATAGGGAAGAGGGGAGGGGGATAGACAGTCAGAAACATCAATGAGAGAGAAACATCGATTAGCTGCCTCCTGTACACTCCCCACTGGGGATGTGCCTCCAAACAAGGTACATGTCCTTAATAGGAATCAAATCTGGGACCTTTCAGTCTGCAGGCCTACGTTCTATCCACTGAGCCAAACCAGTTCAAGAGTAAATGCCTTTTCTGACCACTCATTGGCTAAGCTCTGTGTATGCTGCCACTTGCAGTGTTCTTGGTAACTTGGGTTATAAGAATTCAAAAAGGTGATCTAGGGTTTTTCCACCACACTCCTGGAGGAAAAAATGAAGGTCCACTTCTGGAGGGGCTAAGAAATGTCATATCCTTGCCCTAGCTGGTTTGGTTCAGTGGATAGAGCCTCGGCCTGCTTACTGCAGGGTCCGGGTTCGATTCTGATCAAGGGTATGTACCTAGGTTACAAGCTCCTCCCTGACCGGGGCCCAAGTCAGGGCTCAGGCAGGAGGCAACCAATTAAAGTGTCCCTATCACATTGATGTTTCTTTCTGTCTCTCCCTCTCTCTTCCACACTCTCTAAAAATCAATGGAAACATATTCTCAGGTGTGGATAAAAAAAAAAGAAAGAAAGAAAGGTCATATTCTTTGAAAGACACATCTTGAAAATGCCTAAAGAAAGTTGTCATATTTTCACAATGAAGAGTCCGTGTTGATTAAAACACCTTGGTGGCTGCAGTGACTGGCAGTGGCTGTAGCAGCGGGATAAAGGGACTGGTGCCTTCCCTTGATTAGCCCAGTCACCTCCCACAGCGGGTGGCCAGACTGTGGGCCTAAGCCATCAGTAGGACATCTCCTGAGGGCTCCCAGTCTGTGAGGGGGGCAAGCTGGGCTGAGGGAACCCCCCTCCCCACCGTGCACAAATTTTATGCACCACATCACTAGTACTTAAAATATCAGAGAATGAAGCTATAATAATAGAATTTTTACCCGTTTGCATTTTTCTTTTTTCTGTTTCATCAAGGACACCTTTCTTGATGAAAGCTATCATTCTTTGATCCTCCTGATTAAGATAAAAATTTCTGGTAGAGTTTTTATCTTAATGAATACATTATTATACCTCATTTTTAATAATGGGTGTGTGTGTGTTTGTGTTGGTTGATATCCCACTGTATCATTGCTTTATAGATGAATAATTTAACACTACTTTACTGATGAATAACCTAACACATTCTGTTAAATAAGAAATTTTGTGAAGTAATTGCCTTTACTGATCTTCTGGGTGGATTCTTTTTTTGGGAGGGGCCGGGGATTCTTTTTCTAGGTGTTTTTACATAATGTTAACTGTGTTCAGCTATATGTAATAGAAACTCAGATAGAGTGGTTTAATCAAATGGGATTTTTTTTTTTTTTTTTCAGGTAACAGAAAATAAGGAGTTCTACTGTGCCATCAGGGACACAGGCTCCTGCTATGTTTTTTTCTCTGCTATCGATGAAGGGTGGCTTTTGCCTTATGGATTGCAAGATAGCTACTTCTTCCCCAGACATTTTAGTTTTAAAACAGTAGTTTTTCTTTATTCCTTGCTCTAAGCCTTATATTTTCATTTCATTGGTTACCACTGGTCATCTGGTCACCAATAGATACAGGGAGTCTGATATTTTAGTCGTATTGCCACCTTATCCAAAATTAGTGTTTTGTTAATAAAAAAGAGGGAGAATTTGGGATAGGCAACTTTAACAGTTAGTAGGTAGTATGCAATTATACATCTTTATTTCTTAAAAACAGCTTTGTAAGTTAGATGGTTTCATGTTTGTGGTAGAGGAAAAATTAGGAATCAGAGAGGCTAAATAAGTTGTACAGTCATACAGTTAGTACTTGATAAATCTCTGTCCAAAGATTATACTCTTTCCATTATGTTACATGACCTCTTTATATTGTTCACTTAGCATCTGATTTGTATAAATAGTATTTAAGATAATTTAATACAATGTGATGCCTTTTAAGAGTAGTTTATTGGTGTTTAAAAAATTATCACGAGTACCAGAGGGTACCTGATACTTTTTTTGGGATATGTGAAAATGAAGAGATTCTTGTATCAGAATCAAGATAAACTGTGAATGCTGTAAATAATTTTGTTGAGATCTGTTCAAATAGAGGATTATCACAAGCATTTGATAAGGGCTGTGGCTGACTCTTCAAATGAAACTAAATATAATAATGTTTAATAACCTGAAGATTATACCCTGACTGGTTTGGCTCAGCAGATAGAACCTGAGGACTGAAGAGTCCCACGTTTGATTGCGGTCAAGGTCAGGTGCCTTGGTTGCAGGCTCAATCCCCAATAGGGGGCGTGCAGAAGGCAGCTGATGGATATTTCTTTCTCATTGATGTTTCTAACTCTCTATCCCTCTCCCTTCCTCTCTATAAAAAAAAAAGATATTATATTAAAAAAATATATATAACCGGGAAAATATAGGCAATCAGATCACTTCAGGTTTCTTTTACTAAGTTGATTAGTATTCTGTGATTTATAGTGACCATATGCCTACATAATATTATTTCTTAACATGCTTGACAGAAACACTATGTATCAAATTATAAAGTGTCACCAACCTGATATTTTGATAAATGTTTCTGTTAAAGATAATTTGACTTCAAATTGGCAAAATAATTCTCATTTTGCTTTATATCCATATAATTTTTTATAAGGCACTTCGTATATTTATTTGGGCCACATTTTTTTCTTCTCTCTAGTCTTACTAATGCCTACTCATTAAAACATGTTTGTGTAGCTTACTTATAAACGTGGAAAAACATATGATAAAATATGTATAGTAGAGATATTACAACAATTAGAAATTACTATCTATAGTGGGTGAAAAAAGCCTAAGGTCTCTTCCTCCTTTCCCCACTGCCAGTGATCATAGTTTTCTTGGGGAAGGTTTGCATGAAGGAATAGAGGAAATTTCTTCCTCTCTTACAGTGGGACATTTTGAATGTCAGTATAATTAAACATCCTTTCAGAAAATATTTATTGAATTTTACATGCCAGACAATGAACTACATGTTAAAAATGAATTTAAAGAAAAACACTATCTCATCATATATAGGGAAAAAGTAATTACAAACACAGGTTTTGGAATCTGGCACATCTGAGTTCACATTCTGACTTGTTTTATTTGTTAAGGTGTGTGACTTGTGGTAAGTTACTGGACCCTGTGTAGCCTCAGTTTTCTCATCTGTAAAAGACACATTTTATAGGATTTTGGGGTTGAATGAATGGATGTAAAATGTTTAGCACAATTTCTGGTGTACAGTTAGGAGTTCAATAACTATTACCTGCTATTGTATTGAAGATGTAGTAGGGGGTAAATACACAACTGAGGGGAGAGAAAGTGAAGGTTTTTTTGGGAGGGGGGAGGGCAGAAACTGAAATGTAGAAATGAAAAGTAACATGATTAAAAAAAGTATTGAGAAAGATGAATGTTCTCCATAGTTTTATAGTCATTACAGTAAGTCTTATACTTGAAGATTCATCTGTGATATTTTTGCTTGGTGAGAGCAATAATTTTTATTGCAAGAAAATAAGGGACAAATATCTGGGAAATCAAATTGTATTGTTCATAGGATGTCTTAGACTAGACATACTTTCTTGCTCTAATTACTTTTTTGTAGATTTTCTACAGCACTTAAACTTTGTTCATAGTATAGTGAGGCTTTCTCTGATCATATATGAGCATAGCAATAATGTTCCTGTGTAAGAATGATTTATTTTTCAGTCGTCACTCAAGGACATGCTCATTGATTGTTAGAGGGAGAGGGAAAGAGAGATAAGGAGAAACATTGATGTGAGAGAGAAAAATTGATTGGTACCCTCCCACATGCTCCTCGATCTGGGCCGGGAATTGAACCAGCAACCTAAGTATGTGCCCTGACTGAGAACTGAATTCCTGATTTTTTGGTTGTGAAGGGATGATGTTCCAACCAACTGACCTACCTGGCCAGGGCAAGAATGATTATTGAAATTTAAATGTTGATGTACAATGGGATCATCTATTAGGTAGAGTAACAGCTACTTTGTGTGATAGGATCATATAGGCATATTAGGAATTTGGAGGAAAATAAGGAAGGGAAATTTTTAAAAAATGGCATACAATTAGGGCCACAAAATTGGGACAAATATAAAAATAAGATTCTCATTGAGTGTGTCTTAGTTACCTCAGATTTACAAATCCAGCACCCCGGCAAGACACAGCTCTGAAGGTCCTTTCAGAAGACAAAACCATAACCAACTCTAGTTCTTCAGCATTCCCTGGGAACAGAGCAGAGACAGAACAAAGCAAGATTAGACTCTACTTTTCTTCAGGATGGGGAAAAGGAGCCATGGTTTTTGTGTAACTTTTCCCTTGAACTTTATCTCAGAGAAGCTATGAGAAATTATTTTACTTATACAAAAGTTTACTTCTAGGAAAGTGACATTAAAAAAAAAAAAAAAAAAAGTCAGCAGCCAGTGTAGTTATAAACCAAGAAGTAAGGAGTTTAGAAAAGTGATGATCAGAGATTTGGGAAAAATTGATGATGGTTTGTATCCTCAATAAATACAGTGTTTATTGATTGCTTAGTAGGTGCCAGACTGTGGTAAGTATTTTATTTATGTTAGTTCCCTTAATTTTCACAACTGAATGGATTACTAGAGGCCCGGTACACTAAATTCATGCACTTGAATTGACGTACAATGAAATCATGTATTAAGGCAAAGTAACCCTAAGCCTGACCTGCACCCTCTCACAGTCCAGGACCCCTCAGGGGATGTCCGCCTGGGAGATTGGGCCTAAGCCGGCAGTCAAACATACCTCTCGCAGTTCCTGGATCCCTTTTGTAGTCTGGGACCCCTCCTTACCGCCAGCCTGCTCACTGCTCCTTAGCGCTGCCACGGAGACAGGATTAGCTCCCACCACCACAGTTGCACTCACCAGCCATGAGCCTGTCTTCTGGCCAAATGGCGCTCCCTGTGGGAGCACCCTGACCACCAGCAGGCAGCTCCTGCATTGGGCGCCTGCCCCCTGGTGGTCAGTGTGTATCATAGTGACAATTCATTCTACTGGTTGTTCCACAGTTCAGTCCATTTGCATATTAGAGTTTTATTATATAGCATTAGCCTCAATATTCAAATGAGGAAACTGAGGCTCTGAAAGGCTAATAGTTTGCTCACACTCAGAAAACTAGTAAGTGGCAATGGAGAAGATTTCCCAAAGCCCCAATTCTTACCATTTGCACTAATACAATTAAATCTCTTATTTGTTTGGTATAAAGAGAGAATCAGATATGGCATTGATGATGATTGAAGACAGATATTGAAAAACTTGATTCCTAATGCTGTTTCTGATTTGTTGAAAATACTGGGATAATTAAACAGTCTGCCTTATATTTTCTCCTGAGCCATTTCTTAATCAAGCCTGGCCTCCGTTCTGGTATCTTCTCTTTCCAATGTCAACGGACTTTAGGAACTGAATAATTTTACTTATTTATTTGCTAATCCTCACCTGAGGATACTTTCCATTGATTTTTAGAGAGGGGGAAGGGGGGAGGAGTGAGAGAGAGAAAGAGAAAGAAACATTGATATGAAAGAGACACATCGATTTGTTACCTCCTGCATGTGCCCCAACCAGGGCTGGGGACCTAGCCTGCAACTAAGGTACGTACCCTTGACCAGAATTGAACCCTCAGTCCCAACTCTATCCACTGAGCCAAACTCGTTAGAGCCCAAATAATTATCTTAAAATGTTCTAAGTGGACAGCTGGGAATAGGGTAGAAGACAAGTAAAGGTTCTGTGTAGCATATTTGAAATTTTGAAGATGGTTCATATTTGGAAGATTAATCAATTTAACTATGTCTATATTTCATGATGAAATCATTAAAAAGCTTGCTTTGGAAGACAGCTATCCTGATAAGAGTAGTTATTTATTTATTTTTTTACTATAATCATTGTTATAGTTATCTCTGCCATTAACTATGTTGGTCAGTGAAAGTGTTCTTGTGGGTAACTTATTTTGATCTTCTCAATTATAATGTAACTATTCTACTAATTTCTTAAAAATTTATGAGTTTTTTACAGTCTTTGATTTTAGGTTATTGTAGTAACTGAGACTATCCAGTCATTGCTTTCCAAGAATGTTGATTAGAAAACTGTAAATTACGTCCTAACCTCAATACACTAAGAATTAAGATTGAGTATTTTCTTTCTTTCTTCTTTTTCTTTTTTTAATACTTTGGTGGATTTAAGCACCTATATAGTCAATTCTACTATACTACTTCTTTTGAAATTGTACATTTATCCTAATGTGATTGATATATCAGGGAACAATTTGAGCATAATGGGAGTTACATTTGTTTATGCACAATTTTCTCTGTGAGAAACACTAGATAAATGCAGAAAAATAGCCAGCTGAAACAAATTGCATAGGAACACACAAAATGCACACACCTCAAACATCTATAAACTACTTCAGTTGACTTCTTATTTTTATTTTTAAATGTACTTTATTGATTTTTTTACAGAGAGGAAGGGAGAGGCAGAGAGAGTTCGAAACATCAATCAGCTGCCTCCCACACAGCCCCTACTGGGTATGTACCTGCAACCAAGGTACATGCCCTTGACTGAAATTGAACCTGGAACCCTTGAGTCCATAAGTTGACGCTCTATCCACTGAGCCAAACCATCAGGGCTCAGATGACTTTTTATGTTATGAGTTATACCCATGCACATTTGGTGTTACAACTTTATACAGGGTGGTGCAAAAGGAGGTTTACAGTTGTGAGTATGCAAAACAGTTTTTTACTTGTATTATTATTTAGTAATTATTTTCTGTGTGAACAATTATAAACCTGCCTTTGCCCACCTTGTATGTGACATTTGATAACCCTCCTTCCACCACTTCATAATAATTCACATGTTGCAACCCTTGTGGCACTCAGTTCCACAAGCAAATCGCAGGTAAAGGTAAAGTGCCATATTTCTTATAGTGTTTATTTCTTAGTCATTTAATATGTGTAAAGTTGTTTTTTTAAAGTTCCTATCATTGTTTTCAAATGTATCACTAATGTAGTTTTGAGTGTTCTTTTACCCCCATTTTTTTCACAAGCCTCTAGTTTTTATTGCATGATTTGCAAGGAATTTTTTTTTTTAATATATTGAATAGATTTTTCACAGAGAGGAGATGAATAGATAGCCAGAAACATTGATGAGAGAGAATCATCAATCAGCTGCCTCCTGTACACCCCCCACCGGGGATGTGCCCACAACCAATGTACATGCCCTTGACCAGAATCGAACCTGGGACCCTTCAGTCCACAGACGGACGCTCTATCCACTGAGCCAAACCAGTTTTGGCATTTGCAAGGAATTCTAAGATGGGTTTTTCTATTCTGCAAGTCTACTATTTTTATAGTTTAGGTATTTAATAATTTATATTGTCTTTTTGATACATCTAGAATTTATTTTTGTCTATGGCTAAAAAGTAGGATTCCATCCATTTTCTCCCCCCCCCCCCCCCCCCCGTTTTCTTTAATGGCTAGCCTCTTCATTCCTTGATCCTGCCTCAAGCTGATATTTTACCTTTATCCTATACTTTTTTTATTTATTTCTCTGTACCTATATTAATTTAGTTATAATTTCTATTAGTGTTTTGACAATGAGAATGTTTAACTTTGACAATTGCTGTCTTGCATAAACTGCCCTGGATGCCATCTTTAGGTCTAATAACCATGCTTTAAAGATAATGATGCTTGTGATTGTACAATAGTTTTAAAATAGGGGATATGATGAGAGACTGTCATTTACACTTCTTTAAGTACTAGGGGCCCAGTGCATGAATTCATGTATCTTGAAAGGAACTGTGGACCACAAGGCTGCAATGGGCATAGGGGTGGGTCTCGTCAAATCCTTTGTGCCCCCGCCCGGCCCCTCCTGCCTCAGTCCCTGGTCCCCATCTGCTGGCAGACCCATTTATGCCACTGCTGCTCCCATGCACTGACGGTGCCAGCCCCACTTGCACCTGCAGATGGTGCAGAGCAATTGGGTCCAGCACCAGAGTGGGTGCGAGCAGGGCCAGCACCATCAACAGGTATGAGCTGCTGCCCAAATTGCCCCTCAGGAGCAGGGGGAGGTGGAGAAGCCCTGAGGAGCGATTGGGGCCAGTGGCCACCACTCACACCTGTTGATGGCGCTGAGCATGCGGGGCTGGTGCCAGGCGCCAGCAGCAGGTATGAGCACTGGGTGGGACCACGGGCGCATAGGAGCAAAGAATTTTCAGTAACCACTAGAGGCTTACCCCATGACAGCGATTGGTGCCCTGCCTTCGTCTGACGCCACCACTCACCTATTCCACTATCCCACCACAGCCAACTCCCATTATGTTCTGTTAGTGCCACCTGGTGGTCAGCACACATCATAGTGACTGGTTGTCCAGTTGTTCTGCTGTTCGGTTTATTTGCATACTAGCCTTTTATTATATAGGATTTTTAACCTCTAAAAATTATGTCAGAAAACCAGCAGAATAATTTTATTTTAACTCAGTAGAATAATTTTTACTCCTTATCTAAAGGGGGGGAATAAGCATTTGTAGTTTTTTGATACTACCTTGTGTTTTGTGATTATCTCTATCACAAAATTTTACATTATATGAAGTCATATATAATAGAGCCTCTTATTTCCCTGCTAGGCTATAAATTTCTTGAGGGGAGGATAATGTTGCCATTCTTAGTACCCAGCATGGTACTGGGCATATAGTAGACACTTAAGAAATGTTTGTTTAATTAACCCTCTAAGTAGTTTTTCCCTTTTATAAACTCCCATTGCACTTGGTATTTATCTTGTAGTACCATCTAGACTCCCTCTTAAATTGTACTTTGGTTAATTTTTCTGTAGCTCTCATTACTAGACTGGATGCACATTTTAGACAGGAACTGCTATTAAATTTTAAACATTTCTCCAGTACCTGCTCAAGGCATTATACTTAGTTTGTTCATAATAAACATTGAATAAATAGAAGATCAGGAGACATTTCATTTAAAATTTTATTTATATGTTAATACTATAAAAGGATTTGAGGCAGTCTTGCCATCTGTTTTTCATGTGTTTTAGAAATAGAGAAACATTCCTAAACCCAAGAATATAATTTGCAAATAATTTTAGCTAATGCATATTACTAAAATAAAGGTTTTTTTGTGTGTGTGTGTATATGTGTTTTTTTTTTTTTTAAATTATTGATTTTTACAGAGAGGAAGGGAGAGAGACAGAGAGCTAGAAACATCGATGAGAGAGAAACATCTACCAGCTGCCTCTTGCACAGCCCCTACTGGGGATGTGCCCGCAACCAACGTACATGCCACCACCGGAATCGAACCCGGGACCTTTCAGTCCCCAGACCCACGCTCTACCACTGGGCCAAACCGGTTTACTGCTTGACTGTTTCTTAATGTTATTTATAAGAATGCTCATTGCCTGGATGTAGTCCTCTAAAAAAACAGTTTAATTTTAACTTTACAGGCATGTTGGACTAGTTTATTATATGGTTTGGAGAAACCAAGGGAAAGCAAATGATGGAGGAAGTGGTAGTACTAGTAGTTGTGTAAACACACCTCTTTTTATTTGACCTTTTACTGCACTGGTGACAAAACAGTTCTGTAATGCAACTTTAAAATATTTTATTAGAAAATATTAAAAGTACCTACATTTTAAAACTCCTTTTGTCATGATTTTGGATTTTTGGGGGTATATGTGCCACCAGGTATGCACTGAGATACTGTAGGTTGGTGAGATAACTCTTTGAGGAGGCAGTCATCTTGAAAGCCAAAGGTTTTTAAAGTGTTCTCTCATCCTTCACTCTTTGAGTTCTTATCTGCTTTGTGGGGATTCAGAAAAAATTTATACTCACTGAATAATTAAACATACTGATATCAATAATGAATAAATACTTTTGAATAAACATTTTGAAAATGTTTTTGGAACTAGACAGAGATGGTGAATGTACTATATGCCAGTGTTTTTCAACCTTTTTTGGGCAAAGGCACACTTGTTTCATGAAAAAAATCACGAGGCACACCACCATTAGAAAATGTTAAAAAATTTAACTCTGTGCCTATATTGACTATATATAAAGTAATTCTCTTGAATAGGAATCAAATAAACACAAAGAAAGTATTTTATAATTACTTTATTATGAAATATTAAGTAAACAAAATAGTGAAAAATTATAAAATTCTTGTCTTGTCTGCACCTACGGCACACCAGGCAACATCTCGCGGTAGTGTGCCGCAGAACAGCGGTTGAAAAACGCTGCTATATGCCACACTGAAATTTATTAGTTTTTCTTTAAATTGTAAAAGTACATTTAATAATAATTTCACTCTCCTCTTCCTGTCAAGACTGTCTTCATCTCCTCTTAGAACCAATGTAAAATTTTATGTGTAGTAGTAGTAGTTGTGTAAACACACTCTCATAAGTTTTACTTCACAGTTCTAAATATACTAGAGGCCCGGTGCACAGATTTGTGAATGGGTCGGGTACCTTGGCCTGGCCAGCAATCTAGGCCTATTGGGGGGCCGGCCAGAAGGGAGAAGGGACCCCAGGAGGTTGACTAGCCTGGGGGAGGGGCCCAGGGAGATTGGCTGGCTGGAGGTTGGCTAAGGGTGTGAGGGAGTACACTGACCATGATGGGGTAGCTCCTGGATTGAGCATCTGTGCCCTGTTGGTCAGTGTTCGTTATAATGACTGATCATTTGTTCTGGTCGTTTGGTCATAATGGTCGCTTAGGCTTTTATATATATAGATATCTCATGCAGGTCCATAAACACATAGTTTTTAAAATTGTCATAAGGCCATACTTTACAAATTGCTGTGTGACTTTTTTTTCTTTCTTTTTACTTAAGGATAAAAACTTGGAGAATTTTTATTTCAGAATTGATATACAGCATACTGTTTAAATCATACATAATATTCATAATTCACAGTATTTCTTATGCCAAAAAATATAATCATTTCCCTATTAAGTGCCCTTCTATTTCCCCTCCTCCCTTCATTCTCTTTTTTATTTTCTTCTGTTTTTTATAAAATGATAAACTTTATTTTTTAAAGTAGTTTTTGTTTTAGGTTCATAGCAAAATTGAGCAAAAAGTACAAAGAGCTCCCATGTACCCTGTCTCTATACACACAACCTTCTCCACGAACACATTTCTTAAAATTGACGAACTTACATTTGACACATTATTATCACCCAAAGTATACAGTTTGCATTAGGGTTCACTCTTGGTATTCATTCTATGAGTTTTGACAAGTATATAGTGACATGTATCTACCATTGTAATAAACAGAATAGTTGTACTGCCCTAAAGATCCTATGCTCTGCCTGTTTACATCCCTCCTTCCCCTCTAACTCCTAGCAACCACTAATCTTTACAGTTTTGCCTTTTTTAGACTATGATGTCATTGGAATAATATAGTATGTAGTTTTTTCAGATAATCCTTTTAGATTTCTCTTGTGTATTATCTCTTTGTATAATTTGGCCTGAAATAGTACTCTGACTTCTGGGAGTTGTAACTAGGAAGTGCTGCTTACTTACTGCAGTGAAAAGCAGCAGAACCATTGGCATGATACTGAGAACACTCATGGTCAGATATGGAGTCTGTAATTTCACTGTCCATGTCATGGACTGGTGGATAAATGTACAGAGATAAAGAAATAGAAAATAAGAAAGAGAAGTTAAAGACAGATTGAATAGCTGCAACTTACATGAAAAGTGAATTTAGAAGGCAAGAATAGAAAAAAAAACATTCAGAAAACATAAGGAAATAAACTGCTATGAATTATGAATAATCGGAAACAACAAAACCAAACCTACAAAACCTTCAGATACTGGTATTAATGGAAATAATATAAAAGTTATATTTATAAAATATATTTCTTATATAGTTATTTGTATTCTTATATATAATACTATGATTAAAATGTTTAAAATAACAAGGTAATTAAGAGAAAAGAGGAGAAAATTATAACAAATCAGATGGACCTGAAAAATATTAAAACTACTAGAAATGAAAAATATAATTAGGATTTTGAATGTGAGAAATGTGCTAACATCATTTAGAAAAATAATGTACTTCAAACTGATAAAAAGAATGGAATAATATAGGGGGGCAAAAGTAGTTTTACAGTTGTTCAAGTACACAAAACAGTTTATTCTTTATTATTTATTTACTAATTGCATTTGAAAGTGATACCACTGTAAACCTACTTTTGCCTTACCCTGCACATGTTACATATTGGTATTATGAAAGATGCAGTGGTTTGTCAGCTATCACTGTTATAAAATAATTTGCTTGTTTTCTTCTAACAGGAAAGATGGGAGGGGAAAAATGCTCGGTGGAAGGGTTAAGTTAGCAAAGTACAAATAGCTGAAGAGAGAATTAGTGATTTGAAGAAATTGCTCAGAGAGTAATGCAGATAGATAGAAAATATAAGAGTAGTTAAGAGATAAGGGCTTTTCCATTCTGTTGTTAACACCATTGATTCCTGCCCATATTCCATATCTTAAGCCTTTTTTAATATTTAGATGAAATAGATGGCTCAAGAAATAGAAAACCTGAATAGACAAATTACTATTAAATTAGTTAAATCAGGCCCTAACTGGTTTGGCTCAGTAGAGAGAGCATCGGCTTACAGACTGAAAGGTCCCAGGTTTGATTCCAATCACGGCCATGCACCTTGGTTGCAGGCACATCCCCAGTAGGAGGTGTGCGGGAGGCAGCTGATCGATGTTTCTAACTCTCTGTCCCTTTCCCTTCCTCTCTGTAAAAAATCAATAAAGTATATATTTTTAAAAAAATGAGTTAAATCAGTATAGATGGATGAATAGAAATCTGTGAAACAACTCAGTCCTATTACTCTCTTCCCCAATTGAACCCTGTGACTTTTTAAGAGAATACTTAATTTTCTATTGACTTTAATCAGTAGGATCATTGCTCCACTGAAACTATGTGGCATTCTTAGGCCACATAACGGTAGAATGTGTTCTTTCTGGGCACCCTCAGTTTATGATAGATTAAAATTTTGGTTGGATTTCTGTTCCAAAAGAAATGTTGCCATTCTAGTAGATTTCTCTTCACCCTTCCCACTGTGCCTCGTATTCAAGCCATACCCATCTTTCTGCAGGACTGATACCATTCTCATATTCTTGCCCTAGATATATAACTGGCACAATTCCCAATCTGAGTCTCATGCATTAAAGAGTGTAGAAGGGAACTCATTGTTTCTATGTCCAGTAGTGGAAGGTCTTACTTTTCTTTGAAAAGAACCTCACTCTATGGCTTTGTGTATTCCTTCTCTCACCTTATGATCACTGTGTCCTGCTTTCTTGTGGAATGGTGATTTGTGTTGCTAACATGGCCAGTGAATGAGGCTCTTCTCTGGTCCCTCTTGGAGCACTACTGGCTAATTGATATTTATAGTGTCAGTTGGAAGGCAGGGATGGCTCCCCTCCCTATTCTCTTTGCTAATCTGGCCCTAGTTTGCTTGTCTAATCTGGCCCTAGTTTGCTTGTCCTATCGAATAAAAGGATAATATGCAAATTAGCCATCACTCCATCACAAAGATGGCAGCACCCATAGCCACAAGATGGCAGCACCCAGTCCTCTCAGTCCTATTGGAGTCCTCCAGTCCTGGAGGATAAGGGGGGTGGCTGCTGAGAGCAGGGAGCGTGAGCATTCTGTGCCCAGCCACTTGTCAGGCTGGGGCACAAATGGGCCTCTGGGCCACGGAGAGCCTCTGGGCAGTGGGCGCGGAGCAACCAGGCCCCCCAGAGAGCTACTGGTGCATGTATTTGTGCGCAGGGCTACTAATCTTATCTAATAAAAGAGTAATATGCAAATTGACAATACCTCCACTACACCTATAAACCACACCCATCAGCCAATCAGAGTGAGTATGCAAATTAACCCCAACTAAGATGGCTGCAGCCACAGAGAGCAGGAGGGAGGCTTGGGTTTCTTTGGCAATGGAAGAAGCCAAGCTTTCCGCTTCCCCTAGCATGCCTAAGCCTCCACTCAAGGCTACAAAGTTTCAATTATAGAAGGTAAACAAATCCAAACAGAAATGGCGGCAGCCACAGAGTGATCAGGAGGCTTGCCTTCGCTTCAGGTTACAAAGTTTCCATTGTAGAAGGTAAATAAATTCCAGATACCAGGACCTCTGCTTGCGTTGCCAGGGGGCGTGGCTAGTCTGCAAACCACCACAGGCTCCTCGCCCAGGCCTCCCGATGCCCCAAGGAAACTCCCACCCTGATCTGGGACACCCTTCAGGGCAAACCAGCAGGCTCCCACCCATGCTCCAGGCTTCTATCCTATCTAATAAAAGAGTAATATGCAGACTGACCATCACTCCAACACACAAGAACAAGATAGCTGCCCCCATGTGGTCAAAGATCCTGCCCCCATGTGGACACAAAATGGCAGGGGAGAGCAGTTGGGAGGAACCAGGCCTGCAAGGGAAGGCAGTTGTGGGTGATCAGGCAAGCAAGGGAGGGCATTTGGGAGGCACCAGGCGTGCAAGGGAGGGCAGTTGGGAGTCAGCAGTCCTGGATTGTGAAAGGGATGTCCAACTGTCAGTTTAGGCCCGATTCTACCGGGATCAGGTCTAAATGGGCAGTCGGACATCCCTTGAGGAAGCAGGCTGGGCTGATGGATACCACCACCCCCTCTCCCCCTCATGCACGAATTTTGTGCACTGGGCCTCTAGTACTATATAAACTGTCAAGTATCCTTCTGCATTATTGGACAATATTTCTGAGATAGTATACAGCTTTTTCCAAAACTCATTTATTGGAGCATTATAGTTTCATATAATTCTAGAGGCCTGGTGCACGAAATTTGTGCACTGGGGGGTGTCCCTCAGCCCAGCCTGCACCCTCTCCAATCTGGGACTTCTTGGGGGATATCCAGCTGCTGGTTTAGGCCTGATCCCACAGGCCAGATCGAGGGACCCCATTGGTGCACGAATTCAAGCACCAGCCTATAGCTTTACATAAATGCTTAATGCAGGGGAGATATTGTGCTTCTGTTTTGAATAATAGGGTAAGAAAAGGCTTTAGATAGGTAGGAGAGATGAAGACTGAAGATGAAAATTGTCTACTGATAAGTAGTGCAAAAAGATGTGGAGATAAGAGATGAGTATCCAGCCTTGGTGGACCATTTAGAAGAGAATAGTTAATACTTCACCTAAATGGTTTAGACCAGGAGTCACAAACATAAAAGCTTAGAGGTCATACAGAAAACATAATGTTTGCATCAATTAAGTAAATGACAGTTAGAAATGATTGGAACCTGAGAATGGGTTATTTGTTGTTATTCTGCCAAAGATTCACTTGTCAGATATTTAATGATTTCTCCTGAGAGAGTTATTTTAAAATTTGGGTATAAAATTTGAAAAAAATAGGATATAATTTATCCATATATTTCTGTCATTAATTCAATTAGCTCAAACTGCCATTTCCCACTTAGCTTCAATTTTGTGGAATTTTCATATTTTATTATAGCAAATTTCCTATTGATGTGTTAATTTGAATAAGAAAGTCATTTTACTAAAATGTAACTATGAGATGGATAATTAGCTTTAAATAAGTATATGTTTCATTTCATTCTTTATGCATTTCAGTCAAGTTTTATAGAATGTTTTAGAACTAGCGAAGAAAAAGCCCTCTATACTTAAAAAAGTGATCATCATTATAATTAATTTATTCTACCCATCAGCATTTTTTCATTTAAATTAACTTTAGAATGTTATCTTGGTTTATTTTTAGATGTGGGATTTTTATTTATTTTTTTGACTCCTATTCTTAGTAATTTAAAATAATTCTAATAATCTGTGCTTACAAATTTTTTTCATTTGAAACTTTGAAGAAATATATATATATATATATATATATATATATATATATATATATATATATGGTCTGACTGAGGCAAAAGTTTGAAGTATGACTAGAATTTTCTTGGGTTTTCCTCAGATAAAAATTTGAACTTGCCTAGAATTTCTTTGCCTTTTCCTGACTATCTCTATTGCATGATCACCCTAAGTATTCTCCATTGTTCTAGTTAATTCATAACCTGGTCTTGTCTGTTGAAAGTTACTTATATTGTATCTCCTTACATCTTTACCAGGTTACTAATCTGATGAATCAAGTCTTTGCTCAGTTATTCATTCATTCATTTACTCATTCAAAAAGTGTTGAGAACCTCTAGGAGATAGCATTGAGGATAAAAAGAGTAATATCAAGTTTCTCTGTAAGGGATTTGACTTGGACAAATCAAATACAAATTGAGGAAATATAATTCAGTAATTAAGTAAATACTTATTTGGCACCTACTTAGCAGGCACTATTGTTCTCTGGTTATGAACTTGCAGTAGTAAATAAACAAGCAGCTCCCATGCCGTTGTGGAGTTTATATTCTAGTGGGAACGGACAATAAATAAATAGTTTATATTCCCCAAAACCGGTTTGGTTCAGTAGATAGAGCATCGGCCTGTTGACTGAAGGGTCCCAGGTTCATTCTGGGTCAAGGGCATGTACCTTGGTTGCGGGTACATCCCCAGGAGGGGGTGTGCAGGAGACAGCTGATAGATGTTTCTCTCTCATTGATGTTTCTAACTCTCTGTCCCTCTTTCTTCCTCTCTATAAAAATCAATAAAATATATTTAAAAATTTAAAATGTTTATATTCTAGGGGTAACTGACAATAAACAAATAGGTATTTAACATTAGTTAGAGATAAGTAGTTGAAGAAAATAGGAAGAGATGGGTGACAGCAATGGAATGTAAATCACACCACCAAGTTGTGTATCACTGAGTTAAAGCAGCTGTCTCCTGTACCCCTGTGGGAAAAGACATTGGTGTCTCTGGTCGGCATAGAGCAATTCTAGGGAAGTGGGGGCAGCTTTGAGCCATTAAAACTTGGGGAGGGGTGGATGGATGTACTGATACTGTAATGGGAATCTGTGTGGGAAATCATAGTATGCACTAAACCAGAATATCTTCCTCATACATTTTAAAAACTATATATATTTATATTGATTTCAGAGAGGAATTGGAATAGTTCTCAAGATGAATCTATAAAAGGAATATTTCATAAATGCTTGAAATGTTCTTTTTAGGATTCATTGCCATATTTATCTTACTTCATAATAGGCAAACATGTAAATTGACCGTACCTCTGCTACACCCACAGTCAATCAGGAGTGAGTATGCAAATTAACCCGACAAAGATGGTGGGCCTGTGGGTAGCTTGCAGGTGTGCAGGCACAGAACGGGGTCAGGGCGGGACACTGGCATCATTGCCCAGGCAACAAGGTCCGATAGTTTGCCCGCTGTATCTGCCTTCCAAAGGTGCGCCTGCACCAGTGGCTCCTACATGTGGTTTCAACCTGAGTAGAGGTCCGACCCCAGAGCTGAGAACATCTCTGCTGAGAACCAGGAGGCTGCTGTCCCAAGGTCCAGGTGAGAGCACGGCTCTGCCTCCTGCTTTTCAGACCCACCAGGACACATGACCAGAGCCTGGCCTCATGGTCTCTCTGGAAGCAGCCGCCCGGGGCAGGTGAGTGGGCTGGAGATCATGCCTTAGGCTCTGTGCCTTCCAGCGGGTGGAGAAGAGGCAGCTTGGCTCCTCCTCCTCTCCCCAATCCCTGCCCTTTCTAACCAGGGATCTGCTGAGCAGTTCCTGGGCATCCAGCAACCAGCCTGTAAAAAGGTTACGAGAGAAGGGTGTCTCCCCGCCACAGGCACTGCGGGCCAACCCCTCTGACACTCCCAACAGCGAGTTTCCCATGGAAACCGCAACGCAGGACAAGACCTGCAAGACCTGCATTTCCTTACCATTGAGCTCTCTGAGAAACTAAGAAAGAAGCTTCCAAAGCTGTGACTGAGCACTTCACGCAAAACCACACGACCCCCCTCCCCAGCTAGCACCAGCATCTGCTGTCACCCACGGGTCTTCCATGTTCTGTTCATCCAAACCTTTGTCAGCACACCTCCATCGCTGCGAGCTTAGGGGACTGTGATGGAAGAAGGCACCATGACTGCTCCGGGGAAGCAACAATGGGGCAACTCGTGGTGAAGAGAACGGCCACATTCCCAATGTACGGATTTGGTTACTGTGCAGGATCAAGGCTCAGACTCCCCAGGTCATGCCTTCCTTGTAAGCTACGCACAACCCCATTGTGCACCGCACTGCTGGGCAGCACGGAGCAGATGCATGAAACCACCCAGCCCAGGAACCAGCCAGTCTCAGGCAGCTGGTCATGAACTAGCCACTGCAGGGATGGCCCTGCTGGCCGTCCCATACTCAATTGCCTACTGAGATTTGGGTTTGGTTCACTCCTCTTCCTCCCCAGCCCCCTCTAGAGACCTGAACTTATATATATATATTCATCTGAAGAAAGAATGATTAAAAAAATTTCCAAATTTAGTAAAATATGGTAAAAAAAAAAAAAAATAAGCCCACAGATCAAAGAAGCTCAGTGAATAGTAAGCACAGGACATAAAGAAAGCTGCATCAAGATACATAAAAATCATATTGCTCAACACCAATGGTGAAAAGAAAAATCTTTTAAGTAGTCAGAAGAAAAGAGACACACTATACACAGGAATAAACATAAGGATTACAAAATATTTCTCATCAGAAATATTGTAAGGGAGAAGATAATAGAGTATCATCATTAAAGTACTCACAAGGGGGGAAAATCCTTTCAATTTATAATTCTAGACTGAGTGAAATTATTTTTCAAAATAATTAAAATACATTTTTCCTATATAAAAGATTGAATTTTATTTGTGACCAGCAGATTTATAGTGTAAGAAATGTTAAAAGAAGTCCTGTAAGCAGAAATAAAATTTTACCAGATACAGTAACGATCTGTGCCAAGAAATGGAAAACACCAAAGACAGTAAATGCATAGGAAAAAATATAATAGAAGTTTCTTATTACTTAAATATATTTAAAGATAATTAATTATTTAAACAAATAATAATGTAATGTCACTTTTACAACATCCGTGAAAGAAAAATACATGACAACAATAGGCCAAAATTGCCTGGGAAAATGAAATTTTGTTATAGTGAAGTTTCTATGTAAGATGTGAAGTGGTATAGTATCCACTTGAAGATAGACTGTGGCAAGTTAAAATCCTATATAATAAAGAGCTAATATGCAAATAGTCATCACGCCATCATACCATTACAGCTCAGACACTCAACACTGGGGAGAGAGGAATGGGGACCAGCCAAGTTGAAGCCCAGAAGAAGGACAAGCCGCACACCCTGTGATCCTGGGTGCTTGCGGCTGCAGCCTAGGCTAAGCCACTCACCCACGGTCCCCTGTGACTGCAGCCAGCCTGGGTGAAGCTGGCCCAGGTCCTGGGTGCCTGTGGCTGGCTAGGAGGAGGGAAGCCCGGGTCCCAGGTGTGGAGTGAGGCAGAGGTAGTTAGGGGCAATCAGGCCAGCAGGGGAGCAGTTAGAGGCGATCAGGAAGGCAAGCAGAGGTGGTTAGGGGTGATCAGGCAGGCAGGCCAATGAGTTGTTAGGAGCCAGTGAGAGGGATGTCTGACAGTCAGACATCCCTGAAGTGGTTTCCGATTGGAGAGGGTGCAGACTGGGCTGAGGGAAACCCCTCCCACTCTGTACATGAATTTCATGCACCAGGCCACTAGTCTTTACTAATAAAAAGGGTAAGTTATTTTATGGTATTCACCTTAGTCACATTATATCTTGTGATCTTGCTAAATTCACTTAATTCCAATAGTTTATAAATTAGATTTTCCAAGTAAATCATATTGTCTGTAAAAGTGGCATTTTTTAATATTTTCTTTCCATTCTTTATACTTTCTGTTTTATGTTCTTACCTTTTTGTACTAAGTCTTCTAGGACCATGTTGAGTGCAAGTCACATTTTTCAATCTTGGGAAGTATTTTCAATCATTCACCTTTAAGTACGATGTTTGCTATTATTAATTGTCTTTTTTAATATATATTTATTGATTTCACAAAAGAAGGGAGAGGGAGAGAGACATAGAAACTTCATTGATGAGAGAGAATCATTGATTGGCTGCTTCCTGTATGTCCTACACTGGGGATTGAGCCCACAACCTGGGTGTATATGCCCTGATTGGGAATCAAACTGTAATTTCTGGTTCATAGGTCTGCTCAATCACTGAGCTTTGCTGAAAGATACCCCCCCTTTTTTTAAAATATATTTTTATTGATTTTACACAGAGAGGAATTGAGAGGGATAGAGTGTTAGAAACGTCAATGAGAGAGAAACATCGACCAGCTGCCTCTTGCACACCCCCCACTGGCGATGTGCCTGCAACCAAGATACATGCCCTTGACCGGAATCGAACCCAGGACCTTTCAGTCCACAGGCTGACGCTCTATCCACTGAGCTAAATCGGTCTCGACTGAAAGATACACTTTTTTTTTAATCTATTTATTTATCTATTCCAAATATATTTTATTGATTCTGTACAGAGAGGAAGGGAGAGAGAGAGTTAGAAACATCAATGAGAGAGAGTCATCGACCAGCTGCCTCTTGCACACCCCCTACTGGGGATGTGCCTGCAACCAAGGCACATGCTCCATCCATTGAGCCAAACCGGTCTCGGCTGAAAGATACACTTTTGTAATATGCAGGAACTTCTCTTTGATTTCTTATTTGGTACTAGTTTTTAAAAAATCATAAATTAATGTTAAATTTTATGTGCTTCATCTATAGATGATTTCTCTTGTTATTGATTTTTATGTATTATTTTTGCATTTCTGGTTTAACCCCCCACTTCTGATCAACATATTAATAGATATGATTTTTGCCAATATTTTACTTAGTTCTGATCAATATATTAATAGATATGATTTTTGCCAATATTTTACTTAGATTTTTTGCATCTGTGTCAACAGAGAAGTCTGTAATATTTCTTTTTTGGACCTTGCTGTCTTATTATCAAGCTTATGCTTTTTTTAGAAAACACATTTGGCAATGTTCTTTATTTTTCTACTCTTTGGAACAGTTTGTGCAAGGTTGATATTATTCCTTCCTTAATTTCTGGTAAAATGTATTGTTGAAATCATCTGGGCCAAGAGTTTTCATTGTAGGAGTGTGTTTTTACATTACTTAAACAATTTAAAACATATAGAAAACTTAACATAATTTTAGTTCACATGTATATATCCACTAATTAGAATCTACTATTAATATTTTGCTATGATTGCTTTATTACAAATAGTCTTTTAGTGGAGTGCATATCCTATCTAATAAAAGAGTAATATACAGATTGACCATCACTCCAACACACAAGACGGCTGTCCCCATGTGGTCAAAGATCCTGCTCCTATGTGGACACAAGATGGCCACCACAAGATGGCTATCAGGGGAGGGAAGTTGGGAGGCACCAGGTCTGCAGGAGAGGGCAGTCGAGAGGTACCAGGTCTGTAAGGGAGGGCAGTTGGGGGTGATCAACCCTGTAGGGGAGGGCAGTTAGGGGTGGCCAGGCTGGCAGAGGAGGGAAGTTGGGGGCAAACAGGCTGGTAGAGGAACAGTTAGACATCAATCAGGCTGGCATGGGAGTAGTTAAGGGGTGATCAGACTGGCAGACATAAGCTATTAGGGGCAATCAGGAAGGCAGGCAGGCGAGCAGTTGGGAACCAGCAGTCCTGGATTGTGAGAGCGGATGTCTGACTGCCCGTTTAGACCTGATCCCAAGTACTGACAACACTTTGGGGAAATTTTGCTATGAAGAGCAAGGGTATAGGAGCAGTAATTGGACCATGTAGGAATAAAGAGAGGGGTTTGTTTGCTTGTTTGTATTTGGTTAGGACCTACTAGCATGTTTATGTTATGATTGGAATGACTTCAGTACAGAGAAAAAAAATTGAGGAAGAAAAGGAAGATTATTTTTGGATAAAAATCTTTGAGAACATGAGAGAGCACAACTGGAAGAACTTCTTTTTTTTTTTTTTTTAATACGAGTGGGACATAAAGAGGAAAAGCACTGATTCATGTATATCAGTAGTCTTGTGAGGTAGAATTCTGGCTTGACCAATGGAAAATCAGCAGCTATAAGTTTCTAGACTCTTAAACCTTTGGGTGTGTATGTTGGAAAATTGGAAAATATGGGAAAATTGGAGAGTCAAATGAAAAAGGTAGACTGTATTTATAGCTACCTCATTCTGTTTGCTGTTTCTGTGTACCTTCAGTGATAGCTACCTTTCTCTTTCTCTTTTTAAAAATATGTTTTTATTGATTTCAGAGAGATTATTGATTATTGATACCTCCTGCACATCCCTACTGGAGACTGAGCCTGTACCTGGGCATGTGCCCTGACAGGCAGTTGAACAGGCCACCTCCTGGTGCCTGGGGCAAAAGTTCAACCTACTGAGCCACACCAGCCAGGGTGCTACCTTTATCTCTTAGGGTACTCAAAGTATTATAATATACTTGTGAGGAAATGTTTATGCATTAAATTAATATTAATTAAATGTTTTTGCCATTTAGTTATAATTTTTATACTATGTTTTTAAACATAGTTAATTTCTTATAGTGCATTTAAAATATAAGCATAACCAATGGGGTGTGGGGTGAGAGCATGTACTGAGGGGTAGGGGGGGCCAGGGAAGGCCAATGCAAAGAGAAAAAAAAGGAAACATGTACTACTATTTGAAATACTTTAAACAACAAAATAGAAAAATGAATTCTGAATTTTGAATAGAAAATCAAGTGTCCTAACGTATTTTCCCACATTTTATTTTGTAGTTTTGTGAGTACCAGAATAGCACAACCATGTTTCGGAATAGTCTCAAGATGCTTCTTACTGGAGGGAAATCAAGTCGTAAAAACAGATCAAGTGGTAAGTGACTAGGCTACATTTATTTGGTGTAATATTTTAGAAAATCGAGTTCTATTAGGGATCTGAACTAATATTATAACACTTTGTTTATTAAATGGCATATTTAATTTAGGAAAAAAGAAAGTTTATATTCCTATAGGCTATTATACTCTATTAAGAGGTAGAAACACTTGAATACTTACCAGGAACAGTCAGGTAAAAGAAAAGTATGTGAAGAGAAATATTTACTACTAATATGTGAAAGAGTAATACTTCTGTGCACTACTTATTAAAAAGATTCTAGACCTAAATTTACTTTTTTTAAAATATATATTTTATTGATTTTTTACAGAGTGGAAGGGAGAGGGATAGAGAGCCAGAAACATCGATGAGAGAGAAGCATCGACCAGCTGCCTCCTGCACACCCCCTTACTGGGGATGTGCCCGCACCAATGTTCATGCCCCTGACCGGAATCAAACCTGGGACCCTTCAGTCCATAGACCAACGCTCTGTCCACTGAGCCAAACCGGTTTTGGCTAAATTTACTTTTTGAATTAACTTATGACATTATTTTAGCCCTAGACACTCTGGGGATTGAGAATATAAAAATAGGAACTGTCTCTAAAGGGTTATATAGAAAGTGAAATATAAATTGAAGATTTCTACAGTCACTAAAATCAAGTTTATAAATTTTTTTTAAAGAACAAAGTAGTTCCTGTGCTTTCATGATAAAAATAAACCTTAAATGTACATATTGGGAGAAATAGTAAAGAAAAATCTACTGAATGATTTCTGTTAATGGATTTTAGATATTTATTATATTCTTTTAATATTTTCAATTTTCTTATTTTTCTGCATTTTACAAGTTTACATTGGTAGTATATTCATTATCATTCATTTAAAACTGTTTTTAACTCCCCTGTGATTTCTTCTTGACCCATAGATATTTAAAGGATAATTGTTAATTTCTAAACAGTTGATAGTTTCCTGGTTATCTTATTATTAAGATAGCTTGACTGTACTGTTATCAGAGAAACTATCTTACGTTATTTTTAAAAAATATTTTTTGAGATTTGCTTTACAGTTCAGCATATGATCAAATTTGGTGAATGTTATGGATGCACCTGAAAATAATGTGGATTCTGCAGTTATTGGGTGCAGTGTAGGTCAATTTGGTTAATATTTTATATTCTCACTTACATGCTCACTTATTTTTAAAAAATATTTATTGAGAAAGATGTGATTAAATCTCCCACTATGATTGTGGAACTGTTTCTCCTAGTTCCTGACACTTTTACTTTATGCATTTGGAAGCTATCTTATTATTTTCATTGAAATTTAGAATTGTTTTCTCTTCCTGTTGAAATGATTACTTTACAATAATGAAATATCCCTCTTTATTTCTAATATTGCCTTTTGTCTGAAAGTTGATTTTGTCTGATATTAGGATGACTATCCCAGCTTTCTTTTGATTGGTGTTTGCAAGATATGATTTGTTCCATTCTTTTACTTGAAACATTTCTATATGTTATACTGTTAATAGCATATAGTTGAATTTCCTTTTTTATTCATTCAGATAAGTCTTTAAAGGGTAATGTTGGTTCATTTGTACTAATTCAACCAATGTTATATTTAGGTTTAAATATAACATATTACTATGTGCTTTCTTCTTGTCCTACCTGTTCTATGCTCCCCCCTCCCCCTTTCATGCTTTATTTTGGATTGGTCAAAATATTTTTTATTATTTTCTATCTCCCCCTATAGACTTGGAAATTATATGCTATTATAATTCTTTCAGTGGTTACCTTAAAGATTTAAACATCAATCAGTTTGATATCAATTAATACTTTTGCCCTCTTCTTGGACAGTGAAAGAATTTTAGATTCTTTTCACTGATATGCATTTTAAACTCCACAAGACATTAATATTGTTGTTTTATGTGGCCACTATTATTTAGATTTAACCAGTATTGACCTTTTCATTGATTTTCATTCTTTCCTCCATCCCTCATTTTCTAGATGGTATAACCTTTCTTGTTGTCTGGAAAATAAATACCCTTTATAATTTTCTTTAGTTGGGATTTTCTTGGGCAAATTTCCTTTAATTTTGTCTATCTGAAAATGCCTTTATTTTTCCTTTTCTTCTTGCAGAATATTTTTGCTGAAAGTAGAATTCTAGATTGGCAGTTTATTTCTTTCAAATATTGTTCATTGCCTATTGGCTTCTTGAATTATTTCTGGTGAGAAGTCAACTGTAAGCTTAATTTCTGCCTCTTTAAAGGCAATCTATCTCTTTTTCTCTTTGTTTTTAATTTTCTAGATTTATATATATTGATGTTCCTAGGAGTGGTTTTTTGTTTTTTAACTATCCTTGTTTGTCTTCTATTTATTTATGTATGTAGAGTATCTTGAATCTGTGGCTTAATGTCTTTCACAGTTTTGAAAGCAATTATCTAGTCGAAACCGGTTTGGCTCAGTGGTAGAGTGTCGGTCTGCGGACTGAAAGGTCCCAGGTTCGATTCTGGTCAAGGGCATGTACATTGGTTGCAGGCACATCCCCGGTAGGGGTGTGCAAGAGGCAGCTGTTCGAGGATTTTCTCTCATCGACGTCTGTAAAAAATCAATGAAACCCGTTTGGCTCAATGGATAGAGCGTCGGCTTGGGGACTAAAAGGTCCCGGGTTCGATTCCCGGTCAAGGGCATGTACCTTGGTTGCTGGCATATTCCCAGTAGGGGGTGTGCAAGAGGCAGCTGATCGATGACTGACTCTCATCGATGTTTCTAACTCTCTATCTCTCTCCCTTCCTCTCTGTACAAAATTAATAAAATATATTAAAAATATATATATATATTAAAAAAATGAAAGCTATTATCTATTTCCTCTTTAAATTTTCAATTAAATTTTTTCTTTTTTTCTATACATTTGGTTGACCCTATGCATATCAACTATGTATCTTACATTCTCTTTCTATCCTTTTGTCTCTGTGCTTTAGTTTATGCTGGATATTTTATTTTGACATATGTTACAGTCATGAATTTAGTCTTCACTAATATATAATCTATTCTTAGCCATATTCAGTTCTTAATTTTAGTTTTTATGTATTTTAGTTCTTAAACTTCTTTCCATTTGCTAGTTTGATTTTTTTAAAATTAGAAATAATTTTATGCTTATTGAAAGGTTGCAACAATAGTATAAAGAACTCCAGAGATTCACAGATTATTTACTTTTCACTGCATTTGCTTTATCATTCTCTCTATATACATACACACACTCTGTTTTCCCCTCTTCCTCATGCCACTTGCTATTCACTTAAAAAAAAATTACTTGAGTCTGGCCGATTTGGCTCCATGGTTGAACATTGACCTATGAACGAAGAGGTCATGATTCCCAGTCAGGGCACATGCCAGGTTTCAGGCTCGATCCCCAACAGGGGGAGTGAAGGAGGCAGCTGATCAGTGATTTTCTCTCAACATTGATGTTTCTGTCCTTCCTCTGAAATCAACAAAAAGAGTATTTTAAAAACTTGGTGCTTTAGCAGTTACAAATTAATGTATTCTAGACTTTTGACTAACTGCTTTAGTAGATATATCATTAATTCTACACATGTCAAAGCTCTGTAGCATTAAAGCTAATTTCTTGGATTTACTAAGTAGTTAATGATATCAATAAGGATTTGGGAGTGTCTTATTTTAATATTTATTTTTCTCTGTGGTTTTTCTTACCTAATGTTTATAATTTAGAGTATAAATTAAATGGTGATTTATATTTTGTATGGAAAGAACTCTATTTGTGGAGAAGCAGTATGTTTTTTCAAACATACTCCAAAGCAAGAATTTCAAACACAAATAAATTGTATCTTAAAAAGAAAAGTCTATTTATGGAATGACATCATTAGTGTTTTTATCATTACAGTTTTTTTCTGTAGTCATTAATGAGTAATTGAATGACTACTTTGTTCTTCTATTAACTTTGGAGCATGGCCGACAGGGGTTAGTGAGGGACAACCAAACAACTGAACAGCAGGCTGTATGTGGAAACTAGGCCAGCAGGGGAGGCAGTTGGGGGCAACTAGGCCAATAGGAGGGCAGTTGGGGGTGACCAGGCTGGTGGGGGTTGGCAGTTGGGGGTGACCAGGTCAGCAGGGGTGTCAGTTGGGGACAACCTGGCTGGCAGGCAGAGGTGGTTAGGGGTGATAAGGCTAGTGGGGGGTGAGGTAGGGGGAGTGGGCGGGAGTTAGGGGCAATCAGGCAGGCAGGCAGGTGAGCAATTAGGAGCCAGCAGTCCTGCATTATGAGAGGGATGTCTGACTGCTGGCAGTGAGGTGTCCTAGATTGGAGAGGGTGCAGGCTGGGCTGACGGGATCCCTCTCCCACCATGCACGAATAAAAGTTCAAATGTGCTTCTTTGATATAAGTAATGTCATTATTTGGTATCATTTTTTCATTGTTTTGGTAAAGCATCAATTAGGTATGAGGGGGAAAAATACTGTCAATTTTAGGTATTCAAGAACTCAGAAAGTACCCTAAGTATAACACAGCTGTTAGGAGCAAAATAAAATTACTATCCAATTATTTTGCTATAAGACTTCTAGCAAAATAAAAAATAAATGTGAGGAAGGCACGAGATGCAGAATGAAAAGCAAGCAAAGCGAGTAAAACTTATAGTTAAATATAAATGCTGATAAGGTACTGCAACAAATTGAATTTATTCCAGAAGTGCAAAGATATTTCTATATTAGAACATTAACAGAAGTTTTTAAATTAGAAAAAAAATCAAAAACCATATTATTGTATCATTCTATTTGAAAAAAAAAAGCATTTTATAAAACTGAGCAGCCATTAAAATAGAAAAGGGTGCTTTAAATATAATGAAAAATTTTCACCTAATCCAACATCTAAATATACTAAATAAAGAAATGTAGTGGCCAATTCTTAAAACAGAAACCTTTAGAGATTTCTCCTGTTACTACTCTTTTTTATAATTGTTTGGAAGGTTCTAGTATGCAATTAGGACAAGAAACTAAAATGATTGGTATAAACATTGAAAACGAAAAAACAGTCATCTTTATTTTAAAATGAGGTGAAAATCCCAGAGAATCTAGTAAATATATACTAGAGATAATAATATAACTTGGCAAGGTGATTTATCCTTTCAGCTTTACCAGTATTTACTGATTAGAAATATAAATGAGGAAAACATTACATTCACAGTGATAATAACCATCAAATTCTCATGAAATTTGAGAAACCTAATTGGATTTGGACAAATGGAAAGACATATATTTCTTCTGGGTTTACACATAAAGTAAATTTTCTTTTTCAAATCATTTTTTATTTTTTCATTAATGTTGATATATAGTATATTAGTTTCAGGTGTACACCCCAGTTACTAGACATTTTTAAACTTACTAAGTGATCATTCCCCCCAAATCTTACACCCACCTGATATCATGCAGAGTTATTAGAATACTAAAGACCCAATGCAGCGGCTGCCTCTTCTACCTCAGTCACCTGCTCACCGTGGCGGCTGCCTTGGCCCTCATAGCCCTGGCTTTGTCCGGAAGGTCATCCAGAAGGACGCCCAGTCTAATTAGCATATTATACTTTTATTGTTATAAATTATTGACTATATTCCCTATGTTTACTTTATACTTTCATGACTATACTATAACTACTGATTTGTACTTCTGCTAAATCCCTTCATCTTTTTCACTGTTCCCCTAACACCCCTCCCCGTTGGCAGCCATCAAAATGTTCTCTGTATCTATGAATCTATTTTTCTTGTTTATTTTGCTTTTTAGATTCAATTGTTGATAGATATCTATTTATTGCTATTGTATTGTTCATTTATTTATTTATTTATTTATTTATTATTTATTTATTTTCATTCTTCGTCATAAAGAAGACCATTTAACATTTCATGTAAACTGGTTTGGTGGTGATGAACTCCTTTAGCTTTTCCTTGCCTGGAAAGCTTCCTATCTGACCTTCAATTCTAAATGATAGCTTTGCTGGGTAGAGTAATCTTGTTTGTAGGTCCTTGCTGTTCATCACTTTGAATATTTCTTGCTGCTCCCTTCTGGCCTGCAAAGTTTCTGTTGAGAATCAGCTTACAGTCTTATGGGAGTACCCTTTAGGTAACTAATTGCTTTCTCTTGCTGCTTTTAAGATTCTCTGTCTTTAACCTTTGGTATTTTAATTATGATGTGTCTTGGTGTGGGCCTCTTTGGATTTATCTTGTTTGGGACTCTGTGTACTTCTGGGACTTGTATGTCTATTTCTTTCACTAGGTGAGGGAAAAGAATAAATGAGAATAATCAGCGATGAGAAAATCAACTGATTTTGGTGGAGAGTGTGACTTATAAGGTATTAAAATAATTACGTGGTCACATAGTTAGACTAGAATGTCTAGGACAGAAAGCCAGGAAACCATGGTATTAATGAGGTAGGAGCATTATTGCTACTTCATTTTGTGGAACTACCCAAGGCATTGTAGGATACATTTCCATTATGACCAAAAGATACCTTTTAATTTTTCAGATAATCAGGGTCTGCCCTTGATTGAAACCTGAGCTGGAGATATAATGGAGATGTTAGATTTTATGTTTTCTTGCATCAAGCTTTTACCTTAAATGCTTGGAGTGCTGATCCTTTTGTGTTTAATGACTTGTTCATGATGGATCGTTTCCTCGTGTGTTTTCTAAGGTTTCTTTATAAGCTTATCTCAGGTAGGAATTGCTTTGGGTGAGGATGATGTACTATTGACTTTTGCACTGGGATCCCAGGCCATGGATTGATTTTGTAAAAGTTTTTTATTGTGTTAAAATATGTATAACATGAAATTCACCTTTTTTTTTTAAATTCTCACCCAAGAATATATATTTTCCATTGATTTTCAGACAGAGTGTAAGGGAAAGAGGAGGGAGAAAGAGAGAGAAGAATCAATAAGAGAGAGATACATTGATTGGTTTCCTCCCACATCTGCCCCAACTGGGGTCTGGGATTGAACCCAAAATCGAAGTACATGCCCTTGACTGAGAATTGTACTCACAACCCTTTGGTCTGTGGGCTGACACTCTAACCACTGAGCAATAGCCAACTTTGAAGTTCACACTTTTAACCATTTAAAAAAACAATTCTCACCTGAGGATATGTTTTTTAAATTTATTTTAGAGAGAGGAAGGAGGAGAAAGAGAGAGCGATATATATATATATATATATATATATATATATATATATATATATATATATATATCGAGAGAGAGAGAGAGAGAGAGAGAGAGAGAGAGAGAGAGAGAGAGAGAGATTGAGAGATTGAGAGAGAGAAACATCAATCTGTTGCCTCTTGTACCTGCCCAGACCTGGGATCGAGCATGCAACCTAGGTATGTGCCCTGACCAGGAATAGAGCTTGCAACCTTTTGTTACCTGGGACAGTGCTCCAACCAACTGAGCCACCT
Source organism: Pipistrellus kuhlii (assembly GCF_014108245.1). Classification (NCBI taxonomy): domain Eukaryota; kingdom Metazoa; phylum Chordata; class Mammalia; order Chiroptera; family Vespertilionidae; genus Pipistrellus; species Pipistrellus kuhlii. The sequence goes on along the minus strand of NW_023425521.1, from coordinate 8,930,989 downwards.
GGCCAGGACTGTTCCTGATTACCTTTGACTTCATTTTCTGTAAAAGTAACTCTTGTTCACTTTTTTCAGCCACATCAGCCTTCTCTTTAGGAGTTTTATGCTTGTTGTGCCCTTAGCCTGGAATGTTAGCTTCCTTTCTTCATTGGGGACTTGAGAAGTTACCTCCTTGAGGTCTTTCCTGGCTACCAGATTTAAGACTTTAGCCCCTTTTTTATATTTGTCCTTTTATTTTGTCTCCCCTCTTTTATTGTGACTCTTGCATTTATCACTATCTTATTATTTATCTTGTTTTTCTGTTTTGTTATTTGTCTTTCCAACTATAATATAATACATTCTCTTTTACACTGTATTCTTAGCATATAGTAAGCACTCAGTAATATTGTTTCATGAATGAATGACATTTTAAGGAAGGTAACTCTGGCATCAGTATATAAAATGAACTGGCATCCGTATATGAAATGAACTGGCATCAGTATTTGAAATGGACTGCGATGAGTAGAATCTGAGAGGTGATGAAAAGGCTAAAGGACTAAAGAGGATACACAAGGAAGAGATTTTTGAGGTAAAATAGAAAGGATTTAGTTACTAGAGTGGCGAGGAAAAGGAAAGAATGAAGGCAATAATTAGTTCTGAAATTTCTGGCTAAAGAGACTAGCTGATGTAACATTGGATTATTCCACACCCATATTAGGTGCAAAATGATCATATATTAAATGAATAATTATCCAGAGAAATTACCTTTTGTACTAAATTCTACTTTCAAATGTAATTTATTTTTTTAAAATATATTTTATTGATTTTTTACAGAGAGGAAGGAGAGGAATAGAGAGTTCAGAAACATCGATGAGTCATCGATCAGCTGCCTCTTGCATGCAGTGGGGATGTGCCCACAACCAAGGTACATGCCCTTGACCAGAATCGAACCTGGGACCTTTCAGTCTACAGACCGACGCTCTATCCACTGAGCCAAACCAGTTTCGGCTCAAATGTAATTTATTAATTGGATGGTTTCTTTCCATTCTTCTGAGTCCTTTCTAATTTACCTTTGTTTGAGCTTTGGGATTATACTTCCTCTGGACTTGTTATAAGCCCTTTCAGCAGTGCACTGCAATATTTCGCCCTTAAGATTTATTTCCATGATTATCTACTTTCATAGTTTACTGTTTCCATCTATGTTGCTGAAGAAGGAAATCAGAGATAGCTATGTAAGGTTAATGCTGTCAGTACAAGCCCTTTTGTGACTATATAATTCTTTCCAATTTAAAGGAAGTAATTTTGCCGAAACCGGTTTGACTCAGTGGTAGAGCATCGGTCTGTAGACTGAAAGGTCCCAGTTTCTATTCTGGTCAGGGGCATGTACATTGGTTGCGGGCACATCCCCAGTAGGGGATGTGCAAGAGGCAGCTGGTCAATGTTACTCTCTCATCGATGTTTCTAGCTCTCTATCTCTCTCCCTTCCTCTCTGTAAAAAATCAATAAAATATACTTTAAAAAAAATTAAATAAATAAAGGAAGTAATTTTCATCTTCTGTTTAGTTGCTCCCTATCCTCAACTTGTACAAGTTGCTTGAAATTTAAAATAGTGATTTCTTAGTAGATTAAAGTTCCCCTGATAAAATTGTCTTTGATTATTAATCCAAGATTATATATTTCAAACAACTAAAAAAACCACACAAACATAAACCATGGAGCCCTGGCTGGTTGGCTCAGTTGGTTAGAGCAGCATCCTGTGTGACAAAGCATGACAGGTTCAGTTCCTGGTCAGGGCACATACCAAGGTTTCACATTCAGTCCCTGGTTGGAGACACATGTGGGAGGCAACTGATCAATGTTTCTCTCCCTTTCCCCTCGCCCCACTTTTCCCCTCTCCTCTGCTCCCCCAGTCCCCTCCTCCCTTCACTTTTCCACTCTTTCCTCTCCCCTCCCCCCCCCTTTTTAAAAAAATATATTTTATTTATTTTTAACAGAGAGAAAGGGAGATAGAGAGCTAGAAACGTCGATGAGAGAGAAACATCGACCAGCTGTCTCTTGCACACCCCCTACTGGAGATGTGCCCTCAACCAAGGTACATGCCCTTGATTGGAATCAAACTTGGGACCTTTCAGTTCGCAGACTGATGCTCTACCACTCAGCCAAACCGGCTTCGGCTTAACTATTTTAAATCTTTTGACTTTCCATATAAATTTTAAAGTTTATATCTATAAAAAAACACACCCTCTGGAATATCGCTTGGAATTGCATTAAATCTATAGGTCAATTTGAATAGAATTGAAATCTTTATCATATTGGGCCTTTCAGTGTATAAACATATGTGTTTCCATTTATGTGAATCTTATTTGATGCTGTCAGCATTTTGTAGTTCCAGCATACATTGTATTTGTTTTGTTAGATTTATACTTAAGTATTTCCTTTTTAAAAACTATTGTTGGGCCGAGACCGGTTTGGCTCAGTGGATAGAGTGTCGGCCTGCGGACTGAAAGGTCCCAGGTTCGATTCTGGTCAAGGGCATGTACCTTGGTTGCGGGCACATTCCTGGTAGGGAGTGTGCAAGAGGCAGCTGATCAATGATTCTCTCTCATTGATGTTTCTAACTCTCTATCCCTCTCTCTTCCTCCCTGTAAAAAAAATCAATAAAAAAATATATCTAAAAAACAAACAAACAAACAAAAACAACTATTGTTGGCCCTAGCTGGTTTGGGTCAGTGGATAGAGCATGAACCTAAAGACTGAAGAGCCCCAGGTTCGATTCTGGTCAAGGGCACATGCCCGAATTGTGGGCTGGATCCCCAGTGAGGGGCATGCAGGAGACAACTGATCAACGAAGTCTCTCTCATTATTGATGTTTCTATCTCTCTCCCTCTTCCGTCCTCTCTGAAATCAATAATCATGTACTAACATTTAAAAAAAAAAAGCTATTGTTGGTAATATTTTTAAAGTTTTGGCTTTTGTCTACTGCTAGTGTATAAATATATATAAAACTATGATTGATTATTGTTTTTTGACTTTGTACTCTGACCATGCTAAACTCATGAAGTTTTGAGAGTTTTCTCCTTTGCTTTGTTTTGTTTGTTTTTGGTAGATTCCTTTGAATTTTTAAAGTGGACAATAATGTCTTCTGAGAATAGTTAGTTTTATTTCTTCCTCTTAGTCTGTACGGACTGACTAGTTTCTAGTAAGATGGTGGCTAAGAGTGGTTAGAGTCAGTATTCTTGACAGTCTTGGACCACTAAGGATGATTGATGTTGATGGTAGATTTTTTTTTTTTTTATCAAGTTGAGGTAATTTTCCTGCATTTCTAATTTTTAATCATGAATGGATGTAGAATTTTATTTAAATGCTTTTTCTACATCAAGTGACCTGATCATGTGATTTTTCTTCTTTGAACCATTAATATGTTGGATTATATTGAATGATTTCCAAATATGTAATTAACTTAGCATTCCTAGGAGGATAAACCCCTCGTGGTCATAGTGTGTGTGTGAGAGAGAGTGTGTGTACATTACTGGATTTGATTTGCTAATATTTTGTTGAGGATTTTTGTTTCTATGTTCATGAGGGATATAGGGCTGTAGTGTTTTGTTTTTTGTTTGTTTGTGTTTTGTTTTTATTTGTAATGATCTGATCTACTTTTACTGTATTGGAGTAATGTCATCTATGGAAGATTTTGTGTAAAATTGGTGTTTTTTTAATATTTGGTAGCAGTAGAATTCATTGAAACCATTTGGGCTTGGATATTTCTTTTTTGTAAAGGTTTTTAAACCACAGACTTAGTTTTTTAATAGCTATACAAATATTCAGGTTACTGTTAAGTCTTAGGTGAGTTTCAGTAATTCTTATTTATTTATTAAAAGTTGTGTTTAGAATGAGAAGATCAAGGTTTGCTACTGACCAGCTACATGACCTTGAAAAAGGTAGTTTAGCCTTAACTTTTGTGGTCCTTAAATTGTTCATCTGAAAAATTAGAGTTAGACTTATTTGTTGTCTTTAAAGTTTCTCAGAGTTTTAAAATTCTCTAATTCTGGTAGGATAAGAGTGTATATGTTTGAACTTTATATGAAAGGATGGTGAGTCTCTGTTTCTTGTTTTATCTGTCAGTTTTCGAAAATTGGTTTACATAGATTCACTTTGTCTTTTAACATATCAGTTCCATATTTTCTTTTTATAAATGGTTTATTTGTTGATGAAAAGGTATGGCTAGAGGCAGACCTCTTTCTGCTTTTATACGTGATATACTGTGTTATTTGAAAAAATTACTTTCATAAGCCATGCAAGCAGATGTCAGTCACATGTTAGTTTTTAATGCCATTCTTTCTTAAAAAAATTAAATTATCAGATTAGAATGTATAAAATGTTAGAAATTAGTTTCTTTTTTGGTAATTATCCTTCTGAATCTTCATAAGTTGTGATTATACTTCAGATTTTAAAAGTCATTCATTTTTGGCTACTTAATAGAGACTATTTATATGTAATTATTTTATGTAAAATTCATTTTTAAAAGATGGCACATTATTGTGCATCCTGTTCATTTATTGGGTTAAAGCAAAGTGAAACTAGCATACAGATATGCTGCTGAAGGAAACATTAAGTTGCAGGCTGCAGCTGGAGGATTTTACGTAGGCACCTGTGGGTTTGAGTGCGTTCAATATACAGACTGCAGTAGGAGGCTGGCACTGCCTCTGCTGACTCCAGTACACTCCTTCACTGCTGCTCTGCTGAATTTTCCACTGTCCAGAAGACAAACAAAATGGTGCAGCAATTTCAGGGCATGGGGAAAAAATAACCGTCAATATGACTCGAAGGTGGGTTTGCTATACTGAATGGCAGAGGAAACTGTTTAATGAGATTAAAAGCTTGGATATAGTTCAGTATGTCAGATATGCTTAGCTGTTTTAATATTTGATTGTGGCCAGTTAAGAATGAAAATGTATAGTTTTGAAATCTGCATGGCTTCTGATACATAGAGGTTTTGGTAAATTGCATGTGTAGCATTAGTAATTGCATGCATGGTAGCTTATGAATAGTTTTTTATTTGTACTATATGTATATGTGTAATGTGTATACATGTACACACATTTGCATCTATGTGAAGGGTTTTTCCTATTAATACTAGACTTTTTTAAAAAGTTCTTACAGATTTTATATTTTCTCTGTTACACATTTGTCACAGCTCCTATCAATGTCTTTTATATTGTTCATTTTATAATAGTAGAGAGCATTAGTAGAGCATTCTCTGGTGAGGTGGCAAATAAGTAGAATGAACACTGGAATTGGCACTTATATTTTATTGATGACTATAATGCAGTGAGTTCGCATTGCACATAGTCATGGTTTAAATCTTTTATGAAAGCAAAATGTTTGTAAGAATGGCCATGTTGTAGACAGTGAGTATAAAATAAGGAAAGTAGGACAATTAAATTTTCTCTGTCCTTGGTTTTTTGAGTAATGCTCACTCAAGACATTTTGTCATTTTAGAAGTACAGTTGAAGAAATAATTGAACAGCAACTAGAGAAAAACATGGAGGTTTAGTTTCCCACCCCGTCTCAGAAAGCACTTTAGTTATGTACTCATGTATTTGGATTTCAGTGGCAGCATATTACTGGGGAGCTGTTCAGTTGAAACAAGATGTATTTACTTAAGCCACACCAAACAGATTCAGGTTTTTTATGCATTCAGGTACAATTTAAACTTGTGCTGATTTGAATCATATGTGGGATGCTTTTGAGTTGTAAAAAGAAAGAAAATACTAGGTTCACAGGTTCCAGCTTAATGTATTCTAAAAAATCTGAGTTCTATATTAATAGCACAGAACAACTATATTTAAGTTATGCAGCATTAACTCTGATTATATATATTTCCAGTACAAGTGTATTGCAAGTATTCTGATCATATAGGTAGCAATCCTGCTGGCATACTACTTTTTGGTTAGTATTTTAGGTGTTAAATTGGGATATAGCATTTAAAGTTCAGAGTTTCTTATTTGAGAAAATGTTTGTCCAGTCACTTAAAATGCTTCATTGAGTTTTTCTGTGCTTTAAAAAAATTGCAAAATATTAAACCAGAGTTTAAAATCTATGTGTAATGTTTTATTCTATACTATTGACATGTTGTGTGTGATAAGAATTAACTCTATGGCTATTTGCCACTGTGTTGGGTTAACTCACCCACTTTACTGTAGACAGATAATAAGAATCAGCATTAATCTTAATAGTCTGCAAATTGCTCATATTCTATATTTTCAAAAACTCTTTCTTTTAACAATGCAAATCCACTCTCTTCTCACCCAAGAGAAAACAAATTATCCTCTCTTCTGTACTATTTTCCTTTGCTTTTATTGAATAACCCAGAAGAATCATTATGGAATTTTGTGCCATATTTAGTGGCCAAAGATTGCTAACCATAGATTGAAATATGCTATAATTATTAGGATGTTTTATGTATCTAAAATGTTATATAACCCTGATGGAATGTTGCAGATGAAACAAAGAAATCTGATTGGTTCCTCACAAGACACGGCAGCCTTGAAATCCATTCTAACCAGAGGCTTTACAGCAGCCTGGATGGTTAGTTGGCATCACAGTAAAAACATAAATAAGCCTTGGAGATGGTGAGGGGTTTTGGAAGAGAAATTCAAGTTGTTAAAGCACGTCAGCAATTCTAATCTTTGAACAGTTTATTTCCTTGCAGATTATTTTTTCCCCTCTTAGCCTCCCCCCCCCTTCTTTTTCTTATTGTTACTTCAAGAGAGTGTTATATTCTCTTAAGTTAACAAACTTTTAAAATAGTATTATTAAATGAGTTGCAAGGGAACCTTTAAAAGGATTTTATTTCTAGAATGGGTTGATGAATAATATAATTTCAGAACTTATTAATAATGGATGAATAGGACTTGTGTGGGGGGAGGGAGTATGTGTTGGAAAAGAGTTCTGAAGAACAGGACGCTAATCGGAACTCTTTGGCTCTACCCTTCATCATTAAAATTGCATTAGATAATGTGTCAGCTAAGACTTCAGTGATGCTCGGCGAGGGCACGTTGTTACAGACATTCAAACAGCAGCCTATTGCAAGTCAAAACAGGTGGAGAATTGTTTGCTGTCTGCTAGCTATTAGAAACACCCTTGAGATGTAAGAACAATATATGTTAGCTTTTTATTTATTTATCATTCCTGGCTAGGTGGTCTGCTGGAATATAGTTGTAAATTACAGTATCCAACCCTTTTATAATTCCAGAGAAAATATTTAAAATACATTTGTAGTTCATTCTATTAAAATTTGAAAATTCTTATACTTAAAACAATAATAGATCAACCTCATTTACAGAATCTGGGGGAGGGAAAATTACTGTGAGCAGGAACGAGTATTTAAATCAAGAAAATAAATTATATTGAAAGGAAGAAAAGCATAAAAATAAAAGATTTAAGGAGTCACATATAATGAATAGATATGGTCTGAAAAAAACCAATTATATCGTTAGATTCTATTTCTGTTCTTATTTTCTAAATTATTCGATATGCTAATACAGTCAGGCTGAAGGCAGCTGGCTGCTAGTGTTACAAGCAGAAAACAAAATGGCTGGCAAGGATTAGTACTGTAAATTTGCGATACAGAGCTCGATGCAATTAAGATATCTTTTGTTGAAGGAGAATATTACAAAGTAAGTTGATGAGAGGATGATTGTTATACGAGATGCTTTTGACAAGAAACAATTTATTAAAGAAAATGATTTTATGCTATAAATAGAGTAATTCATTTTCAATTAAGCAGTAAAAAAACCCCCAAACCTTCTTGTTAATATTCATTTAACCATTACTGTCTTTGCAATTCTAAGATCCAGGTAGTTTCTCAGGATATTTATGCATCTTTCAAATTAACAGTGTGGTTAAGAGTAAAAGAAATAAAAATAAATATATTAGAATAAGGGGGGAAATTTAGAAGTAAGTTTTGGGGAGTTTTATTTACTTGTGATTCTTTTAGATTAGAATCATTTAGAAGGATAGAAGAAATAGAGTGATGGGAAAATTTAGAGATAAGAATGAAAATATAGTTTAGAAAATGACAAATCCATATATTTGTATATTAATAAAAAATGTTTCTCTGTATAATCATAAACCTTTCCCATGGATTTTTAATCAATTGTTGAAAGATTAAATGATGTTAACATTGTTGATAGGCTCAGACAGATTGAGAGATAGCTCAGGAATTGTTAATTATGTAGGCTGGAGACAGCACATTAGCTCGCTTGCCTATCACAGTGTAAGAAGGCAAACAATGTGAAATTGTTATCTCTATTTCTCAAGCACATAGTATGATGCCCCAGCGCTTAATGGGTATCTAGTAACAGATGAATGCATAACAGCCAACACTTTGTGTGTGTACAAAGACACACATACATAAATACATACATAATTATACAAATTTAATTTTCATAACTTTATGGGATAAATTTATTTATTAATATTTATTTATTTAGTAGATAGAGAAACAGGGGCAGAGGAAAAGAAGTTAAACGACTTGACCTAAGTTTTACAGTAAGTGTTGGAGCCAGGCTTTGTATTTGTGTGGTCCCAAACTTCTGCATCGTCTCTTCCTCCAGGAACTGAATATTAAGATGTGTTGGTATTCAACAGTATTGTTAGCCCTCAGGAGCATACAATATGTATATTATCTGGCAGAAACTGCAGAGCAGAGAAAACCTCTCTACTACATCTCTTCCAAAATTGCTTTAACTGACATTTTGTTTTCTAAAATCATTTTTCTATCACCTAGCTATAGCTGATGGTTCATTATCATCAGCTAATGTAGATGTCAGTTCTAAGAGCTACTTAAAAGCTCAGCAAGTGTATTCAGGAAACAGTTGGAAAACACCTGAAGCTTTCTGTGCTCCCCAAAATGGCTGCCAACATACAATGAGCCATCAAGTCCAGTTCATTAGAACTTCTGAGTATTTCCTAACCTTCTCTTTTTCTTACTTTAGGATATCTTTTGTCACTTAAATTACCATGTCTTTGGACTCAGAACCCTTTAGTCCATTCTATATTTTGCTATAAGAATGAATTTTCACAAATATAAATTTCCATAACTTTGAGAATAAAATATGGCATATTTTTCTCTAATTCTCAATGTTATAACCATACCTTAACACATGTAGAAAGACATAGATAATTCACAGACTCATACAGATTTAGAATTTGGTAAAAAAAAAAAATAATAATATTTGAATCTTCTTTATCAGAGATGAAATATCTCAGTATAATTTATCCATGAACAATTTTTAGTTTAGTGCGTATTTTAAGTTTTATTAAATGGTATCATTATCTCTGTATCATTCTATATCTTGTTTATTTTGCTCTTGCTGAATATAGACGTGGCTTATTTCTTTTGTATATTGTACAGTATTCAGTTTTAGAGTGCATATCTTCAATCCTTATTTTCCTAATAGAAATTTGAGTTTATTTCAATGTTCTTTTTGTTTTGTGTTATTATAAAAAATGCTGCAGTGACTATTCTTGCACACATATAAGAATTTTCCTAGGGACTATATCTAGAGATGGAGTTGCCAGGATGTGGGCTATTTGTCTTTTCACTTTTACTATGTAATTCCTCTCCTGTGTTACTGGACATATTTGCACACTACTTAGAAGTGTTTGAGAGTTCCTGCCCTGCTATATCCTTACCAACATTCAAATGGTCAGAATTCTTCATTTTCCCAATGTTACACTGATTTAATTTCTGTTTCTATCATTTCTAGTGAGGCAGAATATACTTTTATGTGTTTATTAACCTTTTATATTTTCTCTTCTGGTACTAGCCTCTTCGTATTCCATATGCATTGTTTCTCTTGAATTATTTATCTTTGTCTTATTGATTTATGGATATTCTTTTCTTTTTCTTTTTTTGATTTATGGATATTCTTTCTATGTTCTAGACAGGGTTCGACAAATGGTAGCCCATGGTTCAAATCCACCCACCACCTATTTTTGTGCAGCATGTGAGCTAAGGGTTAATTTTACATTTGTTTTGATTGATTCAGGAAAAAGATTAAAGAAAAAGTAAAAGATCACAACAATGAAAATTATGTGAAATTCAAATTTCAATGTCCATAAGTAAAGTTTCATTGGAATGCAGCCACACTCATTTAATTACATATTGTTCATGGGTGCTTTTGCAATACAGTGGTAGAGCTGAGTAGTCACAGCAGAGAACATACGTCTGCAAAGCCTAAAATATTTTAGTTTTAGTTTTTTGGCAGAAGTTAGTAGACCCTGTTCTAGGTTGATCCTTAGTCTGTGATGCTTATTACAGATATCTTCTCTCCTATCTGCCCTGCCTTAAACTTTGCTTTTGGTTATAAGACTGAAACTCTCAACTCCTGTTGAATAAAGTATAAAATTTTTTTAAAAAATTCTTTATTTGTTTAAAGTATTACATAAGTCTCCTTTTCCCTATATTTCTGGTTGTTCTCCCCCCCCCCCCCACTGTCTGTGTCCATGGGTTATGCTTATATGCATGCATGAATGCAAGTCTTTTGGTTGCTCTTACACACACACACACACCCACACACACACACGCGTGCGCGCTTTCCCTCTGAGGTTGGATGGTCTGTTCCATGCTTCTGTGTCTCTGGATCTATTTTTGTTCAGTATATCCCACAAATGAGTCAGATCATGTGATATTTATCTTTCTCCAACTGGCTTATTTCACTTAGCATAATGCTCTCCAGGTCTATACATACTGTTGCAGATGGTAAGAATTCCCCCTCTCACCCCCTTTTTTTTAACAGCAACATAGTATTCCATTGTGTAGATGTACCACTCATCAGCTAAGGAGCAGTTAGACTGTTTCCAAATCTTAGCTATTGTAAATTGTGCTGCTATGAACATATATCCTTTCTGATGGGTGTTTTTGATTTTTTGGGATATAGTCCTAGAAGTGGGATTACTGGATCAAATGGGAGTTCCATTTTTTATTTTTTAAAGAAACTCCATACTGTTTTCTACAGTGCCTGCACCAGTCTGCATTCCCACCAGCAGTGCATGAGGGTTCCTTTTTCTTCACATCCTCGCCAGCACTTGTTTGTTGATTTGTTGATGATAGCCATTCTGACAGGTGTGAGATGGTACCTCATTATCGTTTTTATTTGTATCTTTCAGATGATTAGTAACTTTAAGCATGTTTTCACATGTCTCTGGGTATTCTGTATGTCCTCTTTCAAAAAGTGTCTATTCAGGTCCTTTGCCCGTTTTTTGATTGGGTTGTTTATCTTCCTTTTGTTAAATTGTATGAGTTCTATACATTTTGGAGATTAAACTTTTATCGGATATAATATTGGCAAATATGTTTTCCCATGCAGTGAGCTTTCTCATTTTGTTGAGAAGTTTAAGATTTTAATTTATTCATTTTTATTATTCTCCCTATGTTGTTTCATAAATCTTTCCTGACAGATCACAAATATATTAACCTATCCTATCCAATAAAGAGGGAATATGCTAATTGACCATCATGCCCTCACAAAAGATGATGGTGCCCACAGCCAATAAGGAGGGGAATATGCTAATTGACTTCCACGCCCTCAAAGATGGCAGTGTCCACAGCCACAAGATGGCTCCCAGTCCCCTCAGCCCCTCCAGGGTAACAGGCATGTGGCATGGACAGGCCAGTCCCCAGGTGGGTCCGGCCACTCTATGTGCCTGCCTCCGGAGTCTCCCAGTCCCCTCAGCCCCCCAGCTGCCCAGGGCCAGCCTGAGGCGCAGGCAAGCCTCAGATGGCAGCTGCTCAGCCTCCCAGGACTGGCCTGAGGCACAGGCAAGCCTTGGTTATTGGCTGCCCAGTTGTCCAGGGCCAGCCCGAGGTACAGGCAAGCCTCGGATGGCAGCTGCCCCACCACCCAGGGCTCCCTGAGGCTCAGGTAACCAGGGCCGGCCGAGGCTTGCACTGCCAGTAGTGGCGGCAGCAGGGGTGTGAAGGGAGTGTCACCTTCCCCCGAAAATTGGGTCACCTTCCGCCCCTGAGGGCTCCCAGTTTGTGAGAGGGAGCAGGCTGGGCTGAGGTCCCCCGCGCGCCCCCCCCCCCCCCGCCTCAGTGCATGAATTTTCATGCACTAGGCCTCTTGCATTTTTTTAATTTTTATTCTATTATTTTATTTTTTTATTTTATTGATTTTTTACAGAGAGGAGGAGAGAGGGATAGAGAGCTAGAAACGTCGACCAGCTGTCTCTTGCACACCCCCTACTGGGGATGTGCCCGCAACCAATGTACATGCCCTTGACCAGAATCGAACCTGGGACCTTTCAGTCCGCAGACCGACACTCTACCACTGAGCCAAACCGGTTTTGGCTAGTAATTTTTTTTTTTTTTAATGGTTAAAGTTTTGTTTGTTTCTTTCAGATGTTTTTTTTTTCCCCCCTAGGTTTTTAGCACATTTTGATTTTTCTTTTTTAGCTTACTATTTTTGTAATAGTATTGTGGTGTGAAGAGATCTAATTATTTTTCTCATATGGAGAAGGCAACTTTTTCTAACTTGTTGAGTAGCCTTTCCTTTCTTCAGTATTTTATAATTCTACTTTCTCACATATAAAGTTTCTTTGCTTACATGCAAGTCTGTTTTCAGGATTCTTTGTTCAGTTCTTGACTTGTTCTTTGATTAAATATTTTTATATTCCACTTGATCTTAATGATTCCTATTATTCAACCACATAGTCACTATTATATTCATGTTTCCTACTTCCTTAGGAGAAAGATACAAAATTGTAATAATCTAGTAAGTCTTACAATGACAAGTTTTTGAATTTTATATATTATATATACCAAGGTCTTATTGTTAGCTTTAATAGCATTTTTTCTTTAAAACATTTTTCTGTTGAATTTTTATTTTCATTGCCCTCATTATTACAACCACATAATACAGTAAAGATTAGATGCTTACAAGTTCATATTATTGTTCTAAGGACTTTAAAAACATATTTACATATAAATATAAATAACAAAGTAGTATTTAGGCATAAAGAATACATAAAATATAATTTACTTGAAAAAGTTTAAGGCATATTTAGATAATATGATTTTTTGTTACTTTGGTTTTTAATTGAGTACTATTGCATTTAAATATACTTGGTCAAAATAGAAAGATAATGTGCTTTTTCTTGGGGGTTGGAGTGGTGAGGGGGAGATTTACCTTTTAGTCTTCTAGTAGCATTTATTTTATCATTTTAGAGAGTAGGATGAATGAATATAAGGGTTATAAAGGTTTATTTTTATTGTGGACTATTTAACATAAAATAAAAAGTCTCTAATACTAGTCCTTTTGAGACTTACCCACATATAGGAAAGTATTTTGGGTGAAAAACATCTTATTCTGACTCTCCAGATATATAGTACCGTGTTTCCTCAAAAATAAATCATCCTTCAAAAATAAGACCTAGCACATGGAAAGATAAAACATCCCCTGAAAATAAAACCTAGCTCAACTTTGGGAGAAAAAATTAATATAAGACACTGCCTTATTTTCGGGGAAACAGGATAGTTGTTTCTCAGGTTTTTGTTCTAGATATCCTGAGTATAGAGGTCAAGAACTGAAAGAAAGCCAATATAAGGGGGGAAAAAGAAGAGTTAATTAGAAATGAGCTGGAAAAGTAGAACCTTATGGACCATGTTAAAAATTTTAAATCTATTCTAATGGGAGATCATTTAAACATTTTGAACATTAAATGGATAACTATTAGATTTCTATCCTATATTATAAAAGGCTAATATGCAGATAGACTGAATGGCAGAACAGCCAAACAAATGGTTGCTATGATGTGCACTGACCACCAGGGGGCTTGTGTGGAATATGGTGGGCATTGGCCACTGCGGGATGGTTGAGCAGGGGAGCAGGGGAGGGTGTCAAACCAAGGCAGGATGCTGTTTGCTGTCATCTGGGTGAGCCTCTGGTTGTTACTGAAAATTCTTTGCTCCTGCGTACGTGGTCCTACCCAGCTCTCGCACCTGTTGCTGACATTGGAGCCAGAGCAATTGCTTGCATCCACTGCCAGTGCTGCTGGCACCCAGCGCTGGTCCCAATCACTTGGCGCTGTCAGCAGATGTGAGTGGGACTGGTGCCTTCAGCACACAGGAACAGCAGCAGCAGGAGCGGGGCTGCTGGCAGTGAGGGGACTGGGGGCTGCTGCAGGAGGGTCTGGACAGGGGCACAGAGGATGGGCCGAGACCCACCCCTGTGCCCACCGCAGCCTGCTGCCCACAGTTCCTTTCTAAAGAATTAGTTGCTTTGTGGATAATCGTTTAGAGGAGAGTGGATATAGAGATGGATGCAGGTTGGAGATGGAGACAGGTGGATGGATTCAAGACATTTAGGAAGGAAAATCAATATTAATTTGGTAATGAATTCATTGAGATGGGGAGCTCTGATAGAGTATATCAGGTTTGAAGGGGTGAGAGGAAGGTTAGAATTTTATGTTCAGATATTTTCAGTTTGAGGTATATTTGGGACATTCAAGTAGAGATTTCAAAAAGGCAGTTGTTATAGATGGACCTTTCCTATCTATTATACTCGATGAATTGGGAGCTTCCTGGTATAATAAAGAATTTAAAAGTGAAACATAAATATTTGGGTTGAGAATTGAAAATCATTACAGAACTCTAATTTGAAAATGGCATTTCGTTTTTAGGGGGGAAAAAAATCAAAGGATTAAATAATTTCACTTTTGGCTGTTCATGTTCTTCCCCTCCCCCAAATCTAGTTCTAAACCTAGAATTAATGAGGCACTAAACAGGGGCTAAGACTTATTAAATTCCTGGAGTGTTTAAAGCAAGAGGGAAACCAGTATGCTTCAGTGAATCAGAGAGTCAAAGAGTAGGAGATAAAGTCAGAGAGGTAGTGTAGTGTCTTGATTTAAGGACTTAGAATGAAAAATCTTTGAAGGGTTTTGAGGAGAGGAGTGTTTAGATCAAATTTGTGTTTTAACAGAACCATTCTGATTGCTGCATTAAGAACAGATTGAAGCCAGGCTGGTGCAGAAGCAAAGAAACCACTTTATACACAAAAGTTGGCTTGGTCCAGGGTGGAAGTAGCAGTGTGAGAAATAGTGTGTGGATATGTTATGAAGGTACAGCTGACAGGATTTACTGTTGTATTTTTTGTGCTAGTGTTAGGGGAAAAGGGATTAAAGGTGACTCCAAGGCTTTTTGACTTGAGCGACTAAGAATGGAGTTGCTGTCTTACAGAGATGAAGACTGTGAGAGGAACAGGTTTATGGATGCATAGTAAGTATGTTAAATTTTGAGACAGTTGTTTGATATTCAAAGTAGAGATGTAGGGAAAGCAATTCCATATGTATTGGGTTAGTTCATGAATAAGGTCCAGCTAGTGATATGTTTGCGAACATCAGCATATAGATGAAACACAAAGCCATGAATCTGAGATAACCACGGGATGTACGTGGCAAAGTCAGTAAGAAAAGCAAGCCCTGAAATGCTACAACATTGAGAGTTTAGGGAAAAATATCAAGTCAGGGAGACAAAGAAAAAGGAGGCATAGAGGTAGGAAAATAGGGTGTTTTGGAAGGTAAGTGAAGAGAGAAGTGATTAACTGCATCAAATGTTGTTGATAAATTAAAAAATAAGAAAGCTGCCCAACTGGTGTTGCTCAGTGGTTGAGCATCAGCCTGTGAACCAAGAGATCATGATTTGATTCCTGGTCAGGATACATGCTCAGTTTGTGGTCTCTATCACTTGTGGGGAGTATACAGGAGGCAGCCAATGATTCTCTCTCTTTCCCTCTTCCTCCTTCCCTCTCTAAAATCAACAAGGACCTTGATACCTTCAATCTCTCTACCCTGTAATTTTCATAGTGTTAACTGTATCCTATGGTTTATTTTCCTTATATTTACAAGATGGCAGCCATAATATCCAGGATCCCCATGGGTGTCTTTCATGTCTAGGGAGAGACAAGACCCTTTCCAGAAGCTCTTTCTAATGTCTCAGGAACTTGATCCTTTTAGGTTTCACTCCTACCATGCCACAGGAACCATGCTAAATCATGTACATTGACTAAATTTAATAATCAATTATTAGTCTTTATATTACTTGACCATCAACATCTGATCTTTTTCAGTCCATAAAACCTTTTCTTTTCTTGACTTCTGTACTCTTTAGTTTTGTTCCTGTTCTTCAGCCACTACTTCTTATTGTCTGCTGGTTTATTATCATTCCCCAGCCTCTACAAGATTCAGCCCCAAGATTTGGTTCTGTGACCTCTTCTCTCTCTTTCTCCTTGTGTCTTTTATCTATACTCTTCCTTGGGGATGTCATATATAATAGTTTAAATAAAGTTTATGTACTGATGACATGTATGTCCATCTCTGCTGTCTAAGGCATCTCAAACCTAGTATGTGTAAAACTGAGCTGAAAATACTCTTCTCATCCCCAAATCTATTCTCTCAAAGTCTTTCCTATCTCAGTAAACTGCAAAAACGTTGTTTGGGTCCAAAATATTTGATACCCTTGATGTTTTCTTTCTCTTTCACTTAGATTTTCTTCACTGTACCTTCAGAATATATCCAGAATCTAACTTCTTCCACTACGCACTTAGCCCAAGTATTCATTCTTCTTCTGGATTTTCACAGCAGCCTCTTAATCTGTCTTGGTCTGCTTTTGAATTCTCTTTTTGTTCTCCCCATCCCCATCTTAATAGGTGTTGTTGTTGTTGTTATAATAGTGGGCAATGGAGAGTCTTGAAAAGAATGCAGAATTTTGAAACCAGACAATTTTAATTTTAGGATTGCTACTTACTAACAGTGTGCTTTTGGGAAAGTCATTTACTTCTCTGAATCTGAATCTTATATTTAAAATTGGCATAATATTTATTTCATAGAATTATTATCAGTATTGAATGAGATAATGTTGTAAAGACCTTATTGCCACTGTACCCAGCAGAGAATAGATACTGAACAAATTGTGGTTTCCTTTCTTTTCTAACCCTAAGTAGATAAGCTGTTTTGTTTGTTTTTTCCTGGCTATCAGTGTTTATGTAGCCAGGAACATGGCATGTATGTTTCTCTTGATACGTGGCCCTTGGCTAATAAATCTGGCTTATGTTCCTGGTCGTTCTTTTGCATTTTCTTTAAGTTCCATTTATGTCCACAAAATCATGTCTGTCCTTGTTGGCATTAAGTGTATACTATTCATACTTGAATAGTAAAACTTTAATGTGTGTGTGTGTGTGTGTGTGTGTGTGTGTATTCTATTCAGTTTTAATACCTCCCCAACCCTTCTATTATAGTCATATATTTAAGTTCCTAAAGGAAGTTTGAAGACAACTTCCAAATTTGAACTCAGAAATCTAATATTTATTCTAGCTGAGAACACTGAAGATGGACTTGAGCTGACATATTTAAAGTCACTTAAGTTGTTTATTTTTCAACTATAATGTTTTGATCCTGAATTGAAAAGAATAAATCACTTAAAGGAAAGAAAACATTTTTCTTGGAATTGTTTAGTCACTTTCTTATTAGACTTCCCCTAACTTAAATTCCTTCATAGGAAATTATTAAATACTGAATATTCTCTATGGTTGGTATTTCTTTATTAGGAATGTATTAGTGCTTTAATACACCTGAGTTGAAAGTGGTCTATCTTATGTGGTAATTCTCCTGTGAGATTATTCATAACTCTTTGAAATAATGGGAATTAAAAAATCTATTAACAATGTTTCTCAGTATTAAAGATATGTTGTTTTATATTATTTGCTGAATTTAACTCAGTAAGCTGATAACCATGTTCTCTGATGATTATCTCAAATCCAGGAAATCCCAGCTCTGATTTGAGAAGTTAGCACTTGAGTTGGACAGTCAGGTCTTTCCTTTTTTATTTCTGGACCTGTTAAATCAGTGGGTTTCCTCTATAAGTTCATATACAGAGTGGAGCAAAAGTAAATTTATAGTTGTGAGTATGCGAGTTTATTCTTGTGTTATTATTTATTAACTAGTGGCCCTACACACAAATTCATGCATGAGTAGCTTGCTGCCACTTGCCTTAGCTGGCTGCCAGCCCACCGCTGCTGTAGCTCTCTGCTGCTTGTAGCTCACTGCCCTGCCCTCCTGTAGCTCTCCCTCAATTGTAGCTCACTGTCCCACCCTCCTTATGATCGGTTGTTACACGTCACAGTATAACAACCATTTGCATATTGCCTCTTTATTATATAAGACTAGAGCCCTGTTGCACGAAGAGATTAATGCAGTAGGCCTTCCTTCCCTTGGCTTCCAGCTCCAGTTTTCCTCCGGCACCTGGGACCCAGACCTTTTCTCCAGCCAGAGTCTGCCTTCTTCTTCTTTGTGGCAGACTCCGGAGTCTGCAGTCTTGTCTCTGCTGTGGCATTCTGCTCCTGTAGATCCCTACACTGCCTGCCCTCCCTCCCATAGCAGGCATCCTGCCCTGCCTGGCCACTCCGCATCTGGAGCAGCTGGGTGACCACTGTCTTTGGCCTTCTAATTTGCATACTCACTCTGATTGGCCATGGGTGTAGCGGAGGTATGGTCAAATTACATGTTTGTCTATTATTAGGTAAGATTATTCTATTACCAGGGGCCCAGTACATGAATTCATGCACCTTGAAAGGAAATGTGGGCTGCAAGGCTGCAGTGGGCACAGATGTGGGTATCAGCCCATCCTCCACGCCTCTGCCTAGCCCCTCCCACTGCAGCCCTCAGTCTGCTGTCTACTGGCAGCCCCACTCCCGCTGTTGCTGCTTCCATGTGCTGACAGTGCTGGCCCCACTCTTACCTGCTGACGGCTCAGAGTGATTTGGGCCGGCCCTGACAGTATGTGCAAGCAGTGGGTATGAGCAGCAGGTGCTGCCCTGATCATCCCTCAGAAGCAGGTGGAGGTGAAGAAACCTTCAGGGGTGATTGGGGCCAGCAGCCACCACTCACACCCACTAACAGTGATAGTGGGTACAAGCAGTGGCTCTGGTGTCTGCTGTGGTTGCAAATGGGGCCATCGCCAGCAGTGGGTGTGGGTAGTGGCTGCCTCCCTCGATTGCCCCTCAGGAGCAGGGGAAGGTGGAGAAGCCCTCAAGGGTGATCAGGGCTGGCAGCCACTGCTCACACCACTGATGGTGCCAAGTGATTGGGGCTGGTGCTAAGCACTAGCAATGGGTGTGAGCGGTGGCCACGGCAGCAGGTGTGAGCACTGGGAGGGACTGTGGTATGCACAGTAGCAAAGAATTTTCAGTAACCACCAGAAGCTCGTCCTGATGACAGTGACTGGCACCCTGCTTTGGTCTGGTACCCCCGCTCACCTGCTCCACCATCATGCCACAGCCAATGCTCACCATGTTCCACGCTCTGCTGCCTGCTGCCAATGCCCCCACATTCCATGCATGCCTCCTGGTGGTCAGCACACATCATAGCAATCATTGTTTGGCCTATTTGCATATTAGGGAATTGCATATATACTAGAGGCCCAACGCATGAAGATTTGTGCAAGAACGGACCCTCCTTCCATTGGCTGCTGGCCCCGTCTCTGGCCAGAGCCACCTTTTCACTACAGCCTGGAGCCACCTTCCCACCTTCCCATGCTGCTCAGAGGCCCGGAGCAACTGGGGTGGTGTGGAATGCCCGAGTCATCACCCTAGCTATCACGCAAATGTCCCATCCCGCCCCCAGCCACTTGCACCTACATATGCAAATTAACCCACCATCTTTGTTGGGTTAATTTGCATACTCATTCCTGATTGGCTGGTGGGCGTCACAAAAGTATGGTCAGTTTGCATCTTACTATTTTATAGTGTAGGTCTGATGCATGAAATTTGTGTACTTGGGGTTTGGGGTCACTCAGCCTGGCCTGCACCCTCTTACAGTCCAGGAGCCCTCAGGGGATGTCCGTTAGTCAGACATTCATAGCACTGCCACCACTGCACTTGCTAGCTGTGAGCCCAGCTTCTGACTGAGCAGTGTTCCCCCTATGGGAGTGCACTGACAACCAGGGGGCAACTCCTGTGTTGAGTGTCTGCCCCCTGGTGGTCAGTGTGCGTCATAGAGACTGGTCATTTCACTGTTTGGTCAATTTGCATATCAGCATTTTATATGTAGGATAGATTTTCCATAAGAACAACTATAAACCTACTTTTACCACACCCTGTATATTTGTACTAAGTCTTTAATTCATGTTTCGTGAGTAAATTCTAACTTCACAGATATAGTCCTGCTATACCATCTACACTCCCCAATGAGGAAATCCATATTATGCAAATAATTTGACTTGCTCTGTATCTACATTGTCAGGTCTTATAGCCATTATTACATCTAAAATGTCTCTGTTTTAAAACCTTCATCAATTGTATGTGTAATTCTTTTTTTTAAAATTAAATCTTTATTGTTCAGATTATTACAATTGTTCCTCTTTTTTCCCCCTATAGTTCCCCTCCACCAGGATCCTACCCCACCCTCTGCCCTTACCTCCCCCACCCCATTGTCTTCATCCATAGGTATACTCTTTTTGTTTAGTCTCTTCCTGCACCCCACTACCCTTTCCCCTAGAGTAGGGGTGTCGAACTCAATCAGAGAAGGGGCCAAAATCTAAAATCCAGCCTAAATCGCGGGCCGAATGGTTTACTGAACAGTCATAAACTGTCATTGTGATGGAAACGCAGCGGAGTGCAGTGATGACAGCGCGGTGCGGGCCACATTGCAAGGCCTGGCGGGACGGATTTGGCCCGCGGGCCTTGTGTTTGACACATGTGCCCTAGAGAATTGTCAGTCCACTCCCTTTCTATGTCCCTGATTCTCTTATATTCACCAGTTAATATTGTTCATCAGATTTTTTATTCCCTTGGTTTTTAGATTAACTTGTTGATAGATACGTATTTGTTCATAATTTTTATCTTTATTTTCTTTCTCTTCCTAAAGAACTCCCATCAGCAATTCATATAATTCTGGTTTGGTGGTGATGAACTCCTTTAGCTTTTTCTTATCTGTGAAGCTCTTTTTCTGACCTTCAATTCTGAATGATAGCTTTGCTAGGTAGAGTAATCTTGCTTGTAGGTTCTTGCTATTCATCACTTTAAATATTTCTTGCCACTCCCATCTGGCCTGCATAGTTTCTGTTGAAAAATCAGCTGACAGTCGTATGAGTGCTCCCTTGTAGGTAACTAATTGTTTTTCTCTTGCTGCTTTTAATATTCTCTCTTTGTCTTTTACTCTTGGCATTTTAATTATGATGTGTCTTGGTGTGATCCTCTTTGGATTCCTTTTGTTTAGTGTTCTGGGTGCTTCCTGGACATGTAAGTATTTCTTTCACCGGGTGGGGAAAGTTTTCTGTCACTATTTCTTCAAATAGATTTTCAGTATCTTGCTCTCTCTCTTTTGGGACCCCCATAATTCTGATGTTGGTATACCTGAGGTTGTCCCAGAGGCTCCTTACACTGTCTTCATATTTTTAGATCTTTTTGTTTTTTGCTTTTCCAGTTGAGTGTCTTTTGCTTCTTTGTATTCCAAATCTTTGACTTGATTCTTGCAATCCTCTAGTCTGCTTTTAGGTCTCTGTATAATATTTTTTACTTCAGTCAGTGTACTCTTAATTTCTACAATAGTTGATCATTTTTCATATCCTCAAGGGTTTTGTTAAATTTATCAGCCTTTTCTAGAAAATTCTTTGAAAACCTTATAACCATGGTTTTGAACTCTATATCGAGTAGTTTGCTTTCCTCCATTTCTTTCATTTGTGACTTGCTTCTTTGTCTGCATTTTAGCTGCTTCCCTGAGTTGATGGAGTGGCTTTGTGTGCTAGGTATCCTAGCAGGGCCCAGTGGCTCAGCCTCCCCAGTTACCTGAGGTGGACACTCTTTGTGTGCCCTTTTGTGGGCTGTGTATGCAGTCTTGTTGTAGTTAAGCCTAGATTGTTAATATCACTGGGGAGTTGACTTCCAGGCCAATTGGCTGTGAGGATCAACTGTGTCTCCACTGGGAGAGCTTCTGTGCTCAGGTTGTATGGGGCGAAGTCTCGGAGTGGAGCAGACAGCCTTGTTTTCCCATCAGCCCCGCCCTAAGTTGCCCCTGTGTTTCAGTGTCCTGCGGCAATGGCTGCACATACCTCTGAGAGAAGGTTGCTCTTGAGTTTTGCCCGCTGCCAGACAGTCCAGTTTCAATCCGAATGAATATGAGTACCCAAAAGTCTCACCCAGAACTGGAGTTCAGTGCAGTTGGGAGGTTTTGTTTCCCTTCTGAACGAGAAAGCTAGCCACGCACTTGCTGCCCGCCCTCTCCGTGCACAGGCCTCTGTACTCAGTCCTCCACAGTTCCTCTGAGTCTCTGTGTCCTTTTTCTTTCCTTCTTGTTGTAGAATTTCCACTCAGCCAGCTTTCGGGTGGTTCTGGAAGATGTCCACTCTGTCTTCCAGTTAGTTTTGAAATTGTTGTGGGAGGCAGCATTATAGGTGTTGTCCTATGCTGCCATCTTGGTTTCTCCCTGTATGTGTAATTCTTATTGCCAGTCCTTATTTTGATGTGTCTCTAGTCACTTTGGTTGCCCAATGTTAGTCCTCTGTTAGAGCTAGGAAGAGAACAATATTTCCTACATTTTTGCATGTTGATAACAGCTTGTCATTACTCTTTATACTTAAAGGTAAATTTTATTTGATTGAAAACCTTCAAATATGTCTTTGTGTATTTTAAATATATTATTCCATTTTCTTCTATTACTTTTTTCTTATAAATCATGTGATGTTTTGCCTAAACGCCCTAAGGATTTTTTATCCTTTTTTCTTTGAAGTCCAGGAATTTTAATAGAAAATTACATTTTCTTCTATTACTTTTTCTTATAAATCATGTGATGTTTTGCCTAAATGCCCAAAGGATTTTTTACCCTTTTTTCTTTAAAGTCCAGGAATTTTAATAGAAAATGTGATTTTCTATATTAAATATAAAAGAATTACACTTTCTATTACACTCACTGCTGTCCTCCAGTAGCTCTCTGCCTGTTGCCCTACCCTCCTGTAGCTCCCTCCTTCCCCCAACCCCCTCATAGCTTGCTGCCCTGCCCCCTCCTATAGATTTGGTGCCTTGATCTAAGTTGATTATCTCAAGTACACATGGTGTTTTTATATGTAATTTCACATATATGTATGTATATGTTTGTGTGAGTATGTATACATGAATTTACACAGACATACAACCATATATATTACACATACATAGACATTTTTTTCCAGGGAAGCTTTCTTAAATTATAGTTTTTATATTTGTCCATTTTATTACTTTGACTTTCTTCTGTAGGGACTCTTATTTTTATTCATATCTGGATAGTTTTTGCCTATTTCCAACAGTTGTCATCTTGCAAATCCTTTTTAATTTCTTTCTTCTTTTAAAATAATTTGTTGCCGAAACCAGTTTGGCTCAGTGGATAGAGCATCCACCTGCAGACTGAAAGGTCCCAGGTTTGATTCTGGTCAGGGGCATGTACCTTGGTTGCGGGCACATCCCCAGTGGTGGGTGTGTGGGAGGCAGCTGATCGATGATTCTCTCTCATCAATGTTTCTATCTCTCTATCCCTCTCTCTTCCTCTCTGTGAAAAATCAATAAAATATATTTTTAAAAATAATAATAATTTGTTAAAGATTTTCATTCTTTTACTTTCTGTTTTTAAAATATTTTTTGTTATGTTTATTTGCTTTTGTGTTTTTTTAATAGTTTAGTCTTCATTATTGAAATGATTTTTGCTTTTTTTCTAATGAATCCGTGTGGCAGTAGCTCGCCAGTAGCTCACTACTGTCCTCCAGTAGCTCTCTGCCTGCTGCCCTACCCTCCTGTAGCTCCCTCCTTCCCCACCCCCCTCATAGCTTGCTGCCATGCCCCCTCCTATAGATCTCCACTGCCCACTTGTAGCTCACTGCCCTTCCCTCCTGCTGATCCATGATTCAGTTAGTCGTTATGCTTCACAGCGTAACGACCATTTGCAAATCACATCTTTATTACCGTATTTTTCGGACCATAAGACGCACTTTTTTTCCCCCAGAAGTGGGGGGAAAACGTCCCAGCTTCTTATGGTCCAAATATAGCCTACACATATACTTTAAAAAAAAAGTTTTTTTACTTGCCCGGCTCTGTGTGGTCTCTGTGTGCTTGCCTGGCTCTAAAATGGTTCTAAATGCTGCTGTTTACTTTACAGGGTTGATTACATGTGTTTATGACTGTGATGTTGGGTTTTAATGCACATAAAATATTTTAGGACACTATTTGTTTCAGTATCTTTTTTTCTTCATTTCCCTTCTCTAAAAACTGGTGCGTCTTATAGTCCGGAGCGTCTTATGGTCCGAAAAATACGGTATATAGGATTCTTTCTTGGTTTCTGTCTTCTCATTTCTGAGTTTTTCTGATTTGATTTACATTGCTCTTTTATGTATTATAGTAGAGGCCCAGTGTTCGTGCACCGGTGGGTCCCTTAGCCTGGCCTGTGCCCTCTTGCAGTTCGGGACCCTCGGGGTATTGGATAACTGGATTTGACCTGATCCCCACAGGCCCAATCCAGATAGGAGGGAGCCCGATTCTGTGCATTGAGCCCCTGTCCCCTGGTGGTCAGTGTGCGTCATAGCAACCAGTCAACCAGTTGTTCGGTTGCTTAGAATTTTATATATATAGATAATAAGTATTCTTATCACTCATAAAACATGTAAACTTAATTTTTATTATAGTAAAACATATAGCCTTGGGGATTATTTGACGTACTTTAGGTCAGTGGTCGCTAACCTTTTGGACCTCGTAGACCACCAGTGGTCCATGGACCACCGATTGGCGACCACTACTTTAGATAAATAAGCAGCTGTAATTAATTTAGCATTCCTTTAAATCAAGGCTTCTAAATTGCAATTCTATGAATGAACTTCAGAGTTGATAATATAGCTTTATTATATGCAAAGTGGATAAGGAAAGATACCCTTTAAGAGGGAGAATAAACTATCCCCACACACACAAAAATTAAGGATAAGAACTTTTGGTTTATATAGGAAATATCCTCAAATATTTTAATGATTGAAATTATAAGAAATGGAAACAAATTATACGTATAATAATTTTAAGATATAGGCAGAACCAGAGTCTATATTACATCAATTTTACTATCTGTTTGCTTATGTTTTTTCTAATTTTATGCAGATGGAGGGAGCGAGGAACCACCGGATCGAAGACAGTCAAGTGTAGACTCTCGTCAAAGTCGCTCTGGGCAAGGTAAATTAAAAAGAAAAGATATCAGCTATACCTTCCTAGTACTTAATCTGAGGTCTGGGGTTTTCACTGGGTCTAGTTTACATATTCTAGGGTTTTAGTCGTTACAGTCTTAGGGTTCTATATCCCAATACACTTAATTTAAAATAGTTGTATATGACATCATTTGTTAAAGGTAAAAGAAAATAAAAAATAATCTCATGTCATTTTTAAATTATATTAAGGTTTTAAGTAATTTTGGAGCATTGTGGTATATGTTTGGATAACACTTATGGAATATAACCAAAAGTAAATTTTTAAAATATATATTTATACTAATCTCAGAGAGGAAGGAAAAGGGAGAGAGAGATAGAAATAGGAACATCAATGATGAGAGAGAATCATTGACGCCTTGATCCCTGCATTTTTCCCACTGGGGATCAAGCCTGAAATCTGGGCATATGACCTGACCAGGAATTGAACTGCAACCTCCTGGTTCATAGGTTGGTGCTCAAGTACTGAGCCAAGCAGCCGGGCCAGAAGTAAATGTTTAACAGTAACGTTTGTTAGAGTATCATCACACTGGCTTTTAAAAATTTGGTAAATGCTATATTTATAATCTTAGCTCCCTCAGAAGAGGTGGCTTTTGCTTATAATTACTGTCTTAAATTAAGATCTTCTTATTTTCTTTTTCTGTTCAAAATTTATCATTATAGGCTTTTAATTGTTTTCTTTTTTGAAGTGACAGCTTCCGAACTAGGTTAAAATTTGATGTACCAGTGACATTTTTAGATAGGCCTTCCCTCAATTACCTTATTTAAAACTAGAGGCTGGTGCATGAATTCATGCACGGGTGGGGTCCCTTGGTTTGGCCAGTGATCAGGGTCTGACAGATGGGTAGAGGGATTGCAGGAGGTTGGCCAGCTGGGGGCAGGGACCACGAGAGGTTGGCCTCCAGTCCTAAGGAGGGAGCTGACTCTTGGCCCCACTAGGAATGTGGCCGTGGCCTCTGCCACCCAACCCCAGTTCCCTGTCCCAGGAAGCTGGGAGAGGAGGCGATGGTCTCTGAGCCAGGTGTAGGAGGAATGGACGCTAGATGCCAATTCTGCCATCGGCACCCTGCCACCGCACAGTTCCCTGCCTTCCTACCTCCTCCTTCCCTTGCCACTGCTCCACCACCGTGGCAGGCAGGCAGCCCCCAGAGAAGGGAGAGGATGGGAGCGAGACAAACTCTTGAGTCAAGGGCTGACTTTCAGTAGATCACAGCAAGGGAGCTGCTCTGCTACTTATGAAACCTTGACCCAGAAGCAGGTTGTCTATTAATGGTTTAGCATCAGGGGCTCATGGTAGCTGGCTGGCTGGGGAAGGGACCACAGGCAGTTGGCCAGCTACCAGAGGTTGGCTGTGGGAGCCCACTTACCACCAGGAGGCAGCTTCTGCATTGAGCATCTGCTCACTGGTGGTCAATACGTGTCATAGCAACTGGTCAATCTGTCGTTTCAATCATTTGGTCATAATGGTCACTTATGCTTTCATAGATGTAGATATAGATATATAGACACAGACACAGACATAGATTACATGAATGGCACTCCTACTCTTTTTTATTCATGGTACTTATCTCCTTTGTATTTATTTTATTTTCTCTGTCCAAAACTAGAATGAATATTCCATGATTGCAGAGGTTTTGTCTGATTTGTTTATTGCTTTATTTTCAGTGCCAAGAATAAGTTTCTGGTATATAGTATAATAATTACCGAAAAAATTTTGTTGAATGAATGAAGTGATCTTGTAAGAGAATGAGAATTAAGAACCTAAATATATTACAGAATTTCAGGTAGTCATTACAGTGTTTGGTTTCTTAGAAACTCTTTACTTACAAATAAAACAAAGTTTAGATTTATAAATGTGTGGTGTTTTAATCCTATAAAAGCTCTTTTTCATAATCCTGTTCCCTTTTTGTTCAATTTCCTTCTTCCCAAGTTTTGGAGTTGTATTTTTTTAATAAAATAGTTTGTTGCAGAATAAAAAGCAGAATAATTTATGCAGGTTGATTTGGAAGTTTTAACTTATACTATTACTTAATTGTTTTGAGGAATCTGACTAAAAAGGAAGACGTAAATGTAGTCATCAGAGGTTTCTTAAGTAAGCAGCTCAGCTAGATCACTCCATATATCAAAGCTCCCAGTCAGCCTTTGAGGCCTTTCTCCTAAGTAGGAGCAGCTAATGAAAGATTACTAGATAGTTTTTAAAATCCTCTTAAAAATGGAGATTAAAATAAACATAATAAAGCAACTTGGAGAGAACAGAAATATTACAGAGGAAAATAATTGAACCATTATTAACATCCTCAAGGAAATACAAGAAAATAATACAGCCACAAAACAGGGAGGAGGTACTACAAAAGAATAATATTCTGATTTTTAAAAGAGGCTTTCACCATTAACATTCTGATAGCAGAGATCAAAAGCTATCAGAAGTAATAGGAAATTAATGTTGAAGAAATCTCTAAAATAGTTGAGCAAGAAAAAAGATTATAGAAAAGAAGTAAAAGTGTTAAGAAACTTACAGGACCAGTCCAGGAAATTTCAATTTTAAAGTAATAGTTGTTTCCAAAAGAAAGAACAGAGAAAATGGGAAATAAATCATCAATAAAATTATTCAAAAGAATTTCCTTGAACGTGAGGTTCCTGGTTGAAAAGCTTACTGAGTGTTCAGTACAGTGGATGAATATAATCACCAATAAAAATACATTGTAGTGAAATTTCAAATTACTGGTCCAAACAGATTTTTCATGTTCCCAGAGAGAGGAAAAAAACTTGTCATATACAAAGTAACAGGAATCAATTAGCTTTGGACCTCTCAGTGGAAGCATTATAAAACTGAATGAAAATGGAACATCATTTTCAAAAATTTGAAGGAAAATAATTTCAACCTTAGTATTCCATATGTATCAAAACTATTGATCAGATATAAGAATAAAATTGGGATGTTTTAAGACATGTAAGGTTTTTTTGTGTTGGGGGGTATGTGTTTGCCTGCCTTTTCTAGTAATCTGTTGGAGGATATAACCCATCAAAATTAAAAAGTCAGCCAAATAAAAGAATTGGTTACAGGGAATAGGGAATTTAACAAAGGAGAAAGTGAAGAACTCTTTAGGATGACAATGAAAGAAACAGGGACAGAGGGCAACCAGAACAGATTGGAGTAGGTTAGAAACCCCCAGAAGACTCTTTTTCAAGAAATGAGATTGATAGAAACCTGATGAATTTAACTATCTTAAGAAAATTTTTAGGCAAAGGCTCAGGTTTGAATTGGTGATAAATAAATAAAATAATAAGTGAAAATACTGTAAACTGAATGGAAAACAGTGTGCAGTAAAGAAGATATTAGAATAAGTCCAGTCCTTGGGAATGGTGTGGGATAGCTGATGTCCATGCCATTTACCTCCATAAATATACCGTATTTTTTGGACCATAAGACGCACTTTTTCCCCCCCAGAAGTGGGGGGGAAAAGTCCCTGCGTCTTATGGTCCAAATATACCCTACACATATACTTTAAAAAAAAAGTTTTTTTACTTGCCCGGCTCTGTGTGGTCTCTGTGTGCTTGCCCGGCTCTAAAATGGTTCTAAATGCTGCTGTTTACTTTACAGGGTTGATTACATGTGTTTATGACTGTGATGTTGGGTTTTAATGCACATAAAATATTTTAGGACACTATTTGTTTCAGTATCTTTTTTTCTTCATTTCCCTTCTCTAAAAACTGGTGCGTCTTATAGTCCGGAGCGTCTTATGGTCCGAAAAATACGGTACACCATATTTTGAGATTTTTCTATGTTCTTTTCAAGAATGTTTGCCTTTACTTATTGAAGCATTCTTCTAATAGTTGCTTTAAGTTCCTTGTCTTATTATTCTAATATCTGTGTAAACTTAGGAATGACATCTGTTTATGGACTTTTTCCTTCTCAAGTTGAAATTTTCCTGTTGGATCATATACCATATAATTTTGGATTACATCTTGGACATTTTGAGTATGATGGTATGAGACCCTGGGTTTTATTTAAAACCTAAGGAAAATTGTGTGTGTGTGTGTGTGTGTGTGTGTGTGTGTGTGTGTGTGTTGATTGGTTGCCAGTCAACTAGATTATGTTCAGGACAAAGGTTCCTAACTATTTTCTAGTGGCTGGAGTCCCAATGTGTCAGTTCATTTTTCTAAGCACTTGCAGTAGTACTCCTTAGATCAGTTCCATATATGTGATCCATTATCGATTCTGAGATCAAAGTGGTGGTATATCTTGTTGCTATATTCTCAAAGCCTGTGGTATCGATATATTGTTTAGAACCAGATCCATGCATGCAGAGCTCCGAGATGGTACCAGAAGTTAATACTCAACTTGATGGGATTGTTTTCTTTGCTATCCGACCTCACCCTAATCTCACCAACACTTTGCAGTTTTCCATAATCTCCCTTCCCATACTTAGCTAAAAAATAGGGACTCTGGTTTTCCTGTTCTGCTGTTCAGTTTCAGCCACTGTATCTGTATCCATGTTAAGTGATAAGAGGAAAAGCAGCAATGAGAATTTGCTTCACACTTTTGGAATCATATTTTCTTAAGTCAGAGAAAAGGATTACCTTCTCAGAGTTTTAGGTACCTGCCCAGTCACCACTACTACTTCTGTGCTGTTGCTGCCATAGAATTGCCTGGAAACTGGGGGGGGGAGGAGGAGGGGAAGATGGGGATTTTCCTTGGTCTCTCAGATCTTCAAGGGCCTTCTTTTCTACTCCTCATCAGAAAGAGAGCGATTTACTTGGAGGGTTTTTGTTTTGTTTTGTTTTTTAACCCTGTGTATATTTAATGAGTTTTGGGCTGCCTCTGAGTCCAGGTCAGGCAATACCTGAGGAAGAAACATGATAAGTTGCTCGGCTGGTGTGTCTCAGTGGTTGACGTATGCATGAACCAGGAGGTCATGGTTCAATTCCAATTAGGGCGCATGCTGCTGAGTTTTGGGCTGGATCTCCAGTAGAGGGTGTGCAGGAGGCAGCCAATCAGTTATTCTCTCTCTCAGCATTGATATCTCTCTCTCTCTCTCTCTCTCTCTCTCTCTCTCTCTCTCTCTCTCTTCCCCTCCCTCCCTCCCTCCCTCTCTCTCTTTCTCTCTCTCCCCCTTTCTCCTCTTCCCCGCCCCTCCCCTTCTCTGACTCCCTTCCTCTCTCTGAAATAAATAAAAACATGTATTTTTTAAAAAGTGGTAAATTCACCACCACTTCAGTGGAACTTCATGTTCTGTGCTCCTTTCCCAGTCTGCCCACTACTATTTATTTTCAGACTCCTCAGATATGCAGCCTTTTTTATTTGTTGTTATGTTTGTATATTTAATTTTTAAAAAGTAGATTTTATATTTTAGAGTAGTTTTGGGTTCACAGTAAAATTAAATGGAAAGTACAAAGAATTCCTATATGCCTCTACACCCATGTTTACACAGCCTTCTTCACTATTAACATCCTGCTCCACGGTGGTACATTTGTTACAACCTACATTGACACATCATAATCATCCAAAACAATTTTTTACAGTAGGGTTTACTCTTGATGTTGTACATTTTGTGGATTTTTAGAAAAATATAATGATGTGTATCCACCATTATAGTATCTTCCTATCCTATATAATAAAAGCCTAGGTGGCATCACATGACGTCGCCACAAGATGGCCAGCAGGGGAGGGCAGTTGGGGGTGATCAGGTTGGCAGGGGAGCAATTAGGGAGCGATCAGGCTGACAGGCAGAAGTGGTTAGGGGCAATCAGGCAGGCAGGCAGGCAGGCAGTCAGGCGAGTGGTTAGGAGCCAAAAGTCCCAGATTGTGAGAGGGATGTCCAACTGCCCTGTGGGATCAGGCCTAAAGTGGCAGTTAGACATCCCCTGAAGGGTCCCAGATTAGACAGGGTGTAGGCCGGGTTGAAGGACACACCTACCTCCCACCTCTCTGCACAGATTTTGTGCACCGGGTCTCTAGTATAGAATAGTTTCACTGGCCTACATATCCTCCTTCTACATTCTGTTCATCCTTCTCTTTCCTCAGTCCCTGGAAACCATTGATCTTTTTATTGTTTCCATAAGTTTTGGCTTTTCTAGAATGTTACATAGTTGGAATTGTACAATATGTACCTTTTTCTGATTGGCAGCTTTTACTTAGTAATATACATTTAAAGTTCCTCTGTGTCTTTTCATGGTGTGATAAGCTCATTTCTTTTTAGCACTGTATAATATTGCATTGTCTGGATGCATTGCAGTTTATTTATCCATTCACTTAGTGAAGGAATTCTTGGTTGCTACCAAGTTTGACAGTAATGAGTAAAGCTGTAATAAACATCCATGTCCAGTTTTTTGTGTGGCTATAAAGTTCAACTCATTTGGGTAAATACCAAGGAGCAGGATTATAAGGTAAGAGTATGTTTAGTTTTGTAAGAAGTTGCCAAACTTTCTAACAAAGTTCATTGTCCATTTTGCATTCCTACTGTCAATGAATGAGAGTTCCTTTTGTTTCACATCCTTTTGTTTGTCAGCATTTGGTGTGGTCAGTGTTTTGGATTTTGGCTAATCTAATAGGTATGCAGTGGTATATCATTATCATTTTAATTTGCAATTTAATGGTATATATCTACATGCCTTTTGCCTGTGTTTTACATTTTCTTGTTGTTGAGTTTGTGTATTTTGGATAACAGTTCTTTATCAGATGTGAGTTTTGCAAATATTTTCTCCCAGTCTGAAGTTTTTCTTATTTTTTTGACAGTGATTTTCAAAGTAATAAGTCTGCCATATTCAAGTCATTGAGATTTTCTCCTAGGAGTTTTATAATATTGCATATTATTTTTAGGTATATGATCCATTTTGTGTTAATCTTTTTTGAGGGGTGTAAGCTCTGCTTTTAGATTCTTTTTTAAAAAATATGTGGATGTTTAGTTGTCCCAGCACTATTTGTTGAAAAGGCTTGTCTTTTTTCCATGTATTTTCTCTTTGCTCCTTTGTCAAAGATGAGTTAACTATATGTGGGCCCATTTCTAGGCTCTGTATTCTATTCCATTAATCTATTTGTTTATTCTTTTTCACAGTATCATATTGTGATTACTGTAGCTTTATAGTATGTCTTGAAGTTTAGTATTGTCAGTTCTCTGTTTTTGTTCTTCCCCTTCAAATATTGAATTGTTTATTCTGGTTCCTTGACTCTCCATGTAGACTTTAGAATTAATTTGTTGATATCAGCAAAAATAACTTCCTGAAATTTAATTCCAATTGCTCTGTAAGATCAAGTTGGAAAGAGCTGACATTTTGACAATTTCGATTCTTCCTACTCATGCATATGAACTCTCTCCATCTACTATTGTAATAATATATATTTGATTTCTTTCATCAGAGTTTTATCATTTTTCTGCTATGGATATTGTCCTTTTTTAAAAAAGTTATATGTAAGTATTTTATTTTTAAAATTTATAGCCTAGTCTGACCAATGTTACTCAGTGGTTGAGCATTGACCTAGGAAACACAAGGTCACAATTCAATTCCTGGTCAGGGCACATGCCCAGGTTGTGGGCTTGATCCCCAGTAGGGAGCATACAGGAGGCAGCTGATCAATGATTCTCCCTCATCATTAATGTTTCTATCTCTCTCTCCTTCTCTGAAATCAATCAATCAATCAATAAATATGTATATGTTTGTGTGTTTGTTTTTGTCCTCTTGGGAAACTGTAAGTGAGCTCTGTGCATCTTTTCAAGGATTTATATTTGCATTCAGTGAGTGAGTAAAGGTAGAATATGCTTGTTCTATCTTTCCTGGAACTGGAACCTAGTGAAGTTTTTCAGTGTCAAATCCTTGCTGGTACTTGTTAAACATTCATACTCTTTGTTTCTTTATATTAATTCTGTTATGTACAACAAGGAAAATTTTAGGCTGTTGGCTTTCCCACATTGTATATATTTAAAAGGTTCCTCTCCAATGTGAATTCTTATATGTCTATAAAGGTGAAAGGAATCATTGAAGCCTTTCTCACATTAAAAAGTTTCTCTGTGTGTTCACTTTTTCTCCATGGGATGAGTGACTTCTGATAAATTATCCATAGTCACTGCATTCACATATTTCCTAACCAGGATGTTCTCATGTGTACAGTAAGGTTAAATAAAGTTCCTTTTAAAGAATTTTCTGAATTTATTATAGTTATAGTGTTTCTCTCCTGTGTGTATTCACATTGTGAGCTTAATGTTCCTACTGAAGGCTTTTTTTTTTCTTTTCTTTTTTTTCAGGCAATGCATTTGTAGAGTTTCTTCCCAGTGTGGATGGATGCTCTGGTGAATAGTAAAATGAGTGATTCAGCTGTAGGCTTTCCCATAAGACTCTGTGTTCATAGATTGTCTTCCCATTATGTATTCTCTTGTGTACCACAAGACTAGAGATGTTCCTGAAGAATTTTCCACACTTACTACCTTAATAAAGTTTGTCTTCAGTGTGATACTTCATATACATTTTGAGGTTGAAAATAGCCTAGATGCTCTCTGGTTATGAAATTATTTAAAGAGTTTCCCTTCATTTTTAAACCTCCCATGTTTGTAACAGGAATAATAGTTACTGAAGGCCTTCTTACAATTCATACATTCATGATTTTCTCTCCTCTGATTTCTCTCCTACAAAACAAGACTAGTATTCCCTCTAAAGGGCTTTTTCACATAGATTGCATTCATAACATATATCTCACCAAGATTCCCTTCTACTTGTATCTCATTGATGCAGACATTGTAAGGAAAAGCTGAGTTTTCCCTCTTTGATGCCTGCTTTCACTATTTTTTGCAACTGTGTTGAGAGATCCTAGCCAGTGCATTCAAGCCTCTGTAAGAAAAGATGTTCTTTCTGTGCTGAGATCATGATCATGAGACGGAAACACCGATAGGATACATAGGTGGGAAGGTCAGCTCTGGGCCTCCATAGGAGACTAGAGGCCTGGGTTAGCTAAATCACCCCTATCCTCCCAGAACCCAGGTTTTAATCAGACTGAGGTGCAGAAACAAGGCAGATAAAACACCTATTGTTATGATGCTTTTTTATAGACCAGTGATTTTCAGCCAGTGTGCCACAAAAATTTTTAAAATATGCAGTCCCTGGCTATTTCAGGGGCACTGACCTCTTTTTCCTTAAATTGTCAAATAAAAATAGCAACAGCTAACATAACAATAGCCGTCCAGTGTGAATGAATCAGAATTATAGCTATTTTTTATATCAGATAGGAAAAAGTATATTTTTTGATGTGCTGAAGAATTTTAATAATTAGTTTATGTGTGCCATGAAATGAAAATGGTTGAAAATTGCTGCTTTAACTTTTGAGTTTGCTTAACTCACTTTTTTTTTTCTAGCAGCTTTTTTTTTTTTTTTTTTTTTTTTGGTAGATTCCTTAGAATTTTCTACATAATCATTCATGCTATCGGACTACATGATCCTATACTAATTTTTACACTTCTCTTGGCCTTTTTCCTGCCTGATATATTGATTTATGAGAATACTAGAGGCCCAGTGCACAAAATTTTTGCATTTGTGGGGGGGTCTCTCAGCCCGGCCTGTGCCCCCTCCCAGTCTGGGAGCCCTCAGAGGATGTCTGACTGCCGACTTAGGCCCGCCCCCTAAGCCTGCAGTCAGACATCCTTAACACTGTTGCAAAGATAGAAAAGGATCCTGCCACCGTTGCTATGCTCGCCAGCCATGAGCCCAGCTCAGGGCTTCTGACTGAGTGGCACTCCCCCTGTGGGAGGGCACTGACCACCAGGGGGCAGCTCTGGTATTGAGCATCTACCGCCTGGTAATCAGTGTGCATCATAGCAACTGGTTGTTCCACCATTTGGTCAATTTGCATATTAGCCTTTTATTATATAGGATTATCAACTCACAAAGTGGTATAAACCTTGATTTGAAAGAACATTTGGAATAATGTAGGAAGAACCTCATTGCTTCTGAAATATGTAAGAGTTCTTGACTTTAGGAGTTAGTTTATCACCATGCTATATTTTGTTTTGTTTTTCTGTGTATG
The DNA here is from genome assembly GCF_014108245.1 of Pipistrellus kuhlii. Taxonomy (NCBI): domain Eukaryota; kingdom Metazoa; phylum Chordata; class Mammalia; order Chiroptera; family Vespertilionidae; genus Pipistrellus; species Pipistrellus kuhlii. The sequence goes on along the minus strand of NW_023425521.1, from coordinate 8,895,743 downwards.
TTTAAAAATAAATTTTTATTGAAGTATGACATGAAAACTGAAAAATTTGCAAATCATGTGTATATATAGTTCAATAAATTATCATGCTGGGGGTTTGTTTCATAAGTGTTATTTGTGGTTATTTACATAACTTGAAATATTAGAATATAGTTCTTTAGAATAAGGATTGCCTTAGGTAAAGAATTTTAAAATTAACTTGAACTTTAATATCTAATGGTCATCTGTATTAAATATATGACAGTGATGACTGAAATTTTATTGAATCATAATTACTAATATTTCATTTTTTAATCCTTACCTGAGATGATGATGATAATGATGATGTTGATTGATTTTAGGGAGAGAGGAAGCGGGGGAGAGAGAGAAAGAGAAACATTGATGTGACAGAGAAACATTGATTGGTTGCCTTCTGTATGTGCCCTGACTGGGAATTGAACCCACCATCTTTTGGTATATAGGATGATTCTCCAACTAGCTGAGCTACTTGACCAGGGTGGGCCCTAATATTTCTTTATTGTCCATGTACTTACTATTTTTGTGCTTTCTTAGATCAGTTTTTGAATGTCTAATCACTATGTATCGAACATAACTGAATATTTTCTATCAAAATATTCAAAGTAGCAGTTTATATTTTTCTGCCATTATATCTCCATCACCTTATTTCAGTAACTTATGTTTGGTTGACTGAAGCAAGAAAAGTGGTAGTAAAAGGAAAGGTAGGAAGTAAAGATTAAGTACTTTGGGGTACCAATTAATATTATCTTATATGCTTGGCAAATTGGGTTCCCAATTTTTTATTTTCTCCCTGTTATAAAATTCTATATTTATTTCTTTTGCTATGTAATTTTTTACTAGTTCTCTTTAAAGTATGCCAGATGGAATGTGAGTGAACAGAGGCCTTAAATATGCTCCTCTGACTTGACTTGGCCTCCTAAACTCCTGTGACCTACCATAAAGAAGAAGAACATTACCTATGTAATTACTGACCCTTCAGTGAGTAGGCCCCAAATCAAAGACACATCAGAGTAGTTCTGAACCTGATAGCCCAATCTACCCAAGAAAGATTGACTAATACAGTCCAATTATGTGAATGCTTCCCAGTACTTTTCTTTAGTTAAAACATACATTTTTTAGGCTTTTTTTCCTTCCCTATAGCTATAATGAGTTCAAGCACAATTTATAGGACAGAGAAGATGAAGGAAAATATTTTTAAGCAGAAAAGTAAACTAGGACATCCAGATTGGACTAATTGCAATATTATTCCTTAAGGAGTATTATTAGATTCTAAAATTATCATTTAACTTAGAACATTTCAAGTGAAAAGAGGTGCTTCACTCACTTGTACAGGAGGCAACCAATTGATGTTTCTCGCTCACATCAATGTTTTTTTCTCTCTCTCTTCCTTCCCCTCTCTCTAAAAATCAGGAAAACATATACTTGGGTGAGGATTAAAAAAACACCTAGTGGTTTTAAAGCAATATCTCATCATGGCTTTGATTTGCATTTCTGTAACGAGTAATAATGTTGAATATCTTTTAATGTCAGTGCTTATTATCAATTTGTAGATCTTCATTCCTTTGAAGGTCTTTTCAAGTCCTTTGCCTATTTTTAAATTGTATTGTTTGTATTTTTATTGTTAAGTTGTAGGAGTTCTATATATATTCTGAATTCTAGACATTTATCAGATACCTGATTTGCAAATATTTTCTATCATTCTGAGAGTTTCTCTTTTGATAGTGCCCTTGATGCACAAATGTTTATTTTTATTAATTCTATCTAATCTCTTGTTCAGTCTATCAAGTTTTTGTTTTCATAATTTTAAGTCATTGCTGAAATTCCATACTTTCATTTTCCTCAAATATTAAGCATGCTTAAAAAAAACAAAATATGCAACATGATACAGATTTGCTGTTATTGTTAATCCTCACCCAAGGATACTTTTCCATGGACTTTTAGAGAGAGTAAAGGGAAGGAGAGAGACACACAGAGAGAAACGTCCATGTGAAAGAGACCCATCAATTGGTTGCCTCCTGCGTGCAACTGAGGTATGTGCCCTTGACAGGAATCGAACCTTGGACCCTTCAGTCTACAGGATGACACTCTAGCCATTGAGCCAAACCAGCTAGGGCAATACAGACTTTTAATACAGCATTTGGTCAGTATTTCTCAATAGAAATTCTCAGCACTTTTACCGTAGGAGTTCTGTTTTTAGGATCTACATCTAGAAAGAACTGCATAAGTGGCCATAAATAAGAGACTGGTTAAATTATAATACACTAGAGGCCCAGTGCACGAAATTCGTGCATGTGGGGTGTGTGTCCCTCAGCTCAGCCAGCACCCTCTCTAATCCAGGACTGCTGGCTCCCAACCACTTGCCTGCCTGATTACCCATAACCACTTCTGCCTGCCAGCCTGATCATCCCCTATCCACACCCCTGCCAGCCTGATCAATGCCTAACTGCTCCCCTGCTGGCCCAATTGCCCCTAACTGCCCTCCCCTGCTGGCCTGGTTGCCCCCAACTGCCCTGTAGGCCTGGTCTCCCCCCTCCCCAACTGCCCTCTTCTGCAGGCCTCGTTCCCCCCATCTGCTTTCTCCTACAGGCCTGTTTCCCCCCAACTACCCTCCCCTGCAGGCCTGGTCCCCCCCAACACCCTCCCTTGCAGGTGTGGTCCCCCCCCAACTGCCCTCCCCTGCAGGCCTGGTTCCCTGCAACTGCCCTCTCCTACAGGCTGGTTCCCCACATCTGCACTCCCCTGCAGGCCTGTTTGCCCCCAACTGCCCTCCCTTTGCCGGCCTGGTCCCCCCGAATTGCCCTTCCTTGTTGGCCTGATCACCCGCAATTGCTCTCCCCTGCTGACCATCTTGTAGCAGTCATCTTGTGTCCTCATGGGTTGGCCATCTTGTGTGTTGGAGTGATGGTCATTTTGCATATTACTCTTTTATTTTATAGGATCATATACCCTAGCAGTTTTCAAAATGAGTTAGAATTTCATATGCTGAAATTAAAGCTAACATAATTGGGAACAATTGATTTAATCTTACTTCTTGGTTTAAATTACATTGTCATAATTTCATGTAAGACCATGTGCTTGTTTTTGTATATTTTCCACTCTTTGTTTCCTAGCTTTATTGAGTTATGATTGATAAACACAAATGGTATGTATATATTTAAGGTTTACAACATGATGTTTTGGTAAATGTATACACTGTGAAATGATTACCACAATTAAGCTAATTAAGATGTCAATTTGCTAAGATCCAGAACTTATTTATCTAATGTCTAAATCTGAAAGTTTGAACATCTTTCTTTTCCCTCAGCCCCCTAATTCCTGGTAATCACCATTCTTTATCTGTATTTTTAAGATTCCACATATAAGTGAGATTATGAGGTATTTGTCTTTGTAGGTATGTCTGGCTTATTTTGCTTATCATATCCTGCAGATTCATCAGGTTGTCACAAAGGGCAGGATTTCCTTTTCTGAGGCCAAATAGTGTGTGTGTGTGTGTGTGTGTGTGTGTGTGTGTAATCACATTTTCTTTATTTATCCATCAATAGAAACTGAGGTTGTTTCCAAGTCATGGCTATTGTGAATAGTGCCACAGTCAGCATAGGAATGTAATTATCTCTTTGGAATTTTGGTAGGGATTGTATTGAGTCTATAGATCACTTTGGGTAGTATGGATATTTTAACAATATTAATTCTTCCCAGTAGATAAACACAGGTATCTTCCATTTATTTGTATGTTTTTAAATTTTCTTTTATCAATGTCTTATAGTTTTCAGTATACAAATATTTTGCCTCCTTGGTTAAATTTACTCCTAAGTATCTTAGTCTTTTTTATGTTAAGCATACTACTTTAAATTCTGTGCCTCCTGGTTCTTTTTTATCTCTTGTGAGACTATTTCTTCTGCATGGTCTTTCTGACTTACTTTTTTCATGTTATCTTATCTCTCTGTTATTTTTAAGTAAGAACCAGATTTTGTGTATGAAAATTTGTGCAAATAATTTGAGACCTATGGTGACATTGTTATCGTCCTCTAAGAAGATTTATGTTTATTTTTAGCAGGCACTAGCAATCCAAGATTGCTTAATTTAATTTTTTGGTAGACATTTAGAGCTGGGTTTCAGTCCTAGTTTGGGTTTATATTTACTACTAGAGTGTAGCCCTTTGGCCTTCCAAACAAAAGTGTTAGAGTTTTACCAGGTCCTTCTTCACAACTTTGTTCTCCCTTCATGCCAATATTTCTCTATTTAGCTCAATAAAACTGTCAAAAGCTTCTTTAGCCCCAAATGCCATGCTTCAGTTTTCTTCTGTAATTTTTCATTATGCTATTAAATTTCCAGTGCCTTCAGAAAGATTTAAAATATATATAGGTTGTCCCCCCAAAATGTATACATACTTTAACAGCTGATAGCTCAAATAATGTTTCTTTCTTTTCAGATTTAACCAATTGGAATTAATAATAGCAGCCAAAGTGTGGCTACATTTTTTTTTTTTTTTGAACACCCAAGAAATGTTCTAGTTTTCTTAGGGGGAAGTTGGTCTGAAGTATATAATCTGACTTTCCTAGGAGTTGGAGTTAACAGTATGTAACTGGAAGTAAACAGCTTATAATTTATTCTTTTTAAAATGTTAGGGAAAGATTCTCAGTTACCATATAATAATGTCAGTCTTTTATCCACTTGTATTTTCTCATACTTTTTTGGAGAGAGGGGGTAATGAATAGTTACAGTGACCTAGTAGCAAATGCATATATTGGATTGTTAAGCAGGTGAATATCTTTTTTTCATGTTTGTCTTATGGGACGGGGATGGGGGTGGGTGGGAGGGAATTGAAGAACTTTGCTCTAATTGTAATACTTATGGCTTTGCACTATCATTATTTTTTATACTAGAGTCAGAGTGCACGAATTCATGCACCAGTGGGGTCCCTCAACCTGGCCGCAGCATTGGGGCGAAACTGGCTCTCCGACATCCCCCAGGGGTCCTGGGTTGCTAGAAGGCACAGGCCAGGCCAAGGGATCCCACTGTGGGGCTGGGGAGGTACCCGGGAGGTTGGCCAACTGGGGAGGAACCGCTGGAGGGCTTCAGGGCATGTCTGGCCCATCTCACTCAGTCCTGATCAGCCAGACCCCAGCAGCAAGCTAATCTACCAGTTGGAGTATCTTCCACCCTGGTGGTCAGTGCACGTCATAGCAACTGGTTGACTGCCTGCTCCCCGGTGGTCAGTGCATATCATAGTGACTGGTTGACCAGTTGACTGCACCCTGGTGGTCAGTACACGTCATAGTGAGCGGTTGAGCGGCCTTAGTGTATCATTAGCATATTATGCTTTGATTGGTTTAATTGACGACTGAATGCTTAGCATGTTAGGCTTTTATGATATGTTATTTTGAATCATCCTAAAAGACAAATTTTAATAGAGAAGGAAGAATCTTTTCTCACCAACTCTTTTGTTTCCATTCTCTTCTAATAGGTGGCATCTCCACAGAAAGCGACTGTGCTTTTGAGCCAGACTACGCCGTCCCACCACTTCCAGTGAGTGAAGGTATGCAGCACATTCGGATTATGGAGGGCATGTCTCGCTCTCTTCCATCCTCCCCCTTACTCACACATCAGTCTATCAGTGTTCGGCTCCAACCTGTGAAGAAGTTAACTGGTAAGGACCTTACCTAAATTAAGTATGTTTAACAGGAAACCTAACAGTATGACACTTTAGGTCATATCAGATCTATTTATGTGCATCTTTAGGTTTGTTTCCTTTTTGGCCTTTCTAATATCATAGACTCTTGGAAAGAGGAGTTCCTACTGATTTTAATTTAGAGAATTAGAATAGTATTCAGTTTGACAGATTGATGTATTTATTTTCTAAATGATCCATCTGTTGTGGACATATTTTTCTAGGCTTTCAGGAAATTTCAAGTTTTGCCAGAATACACTGTTGTTCTGATTTCATTTTATCAGCTTGTTCATGTCAGATTAACAGATGGAGATGTTATAATTTTAGGATAATAAGAGCTTCATAGTTCAGCAAAGGTATATTAGTCATGTTTGTGTTTGAAATCTTGATTTGTATATTTCATATCTATTTTTAAAGCTGAATTAGATATTTTCCTCTCCACTGTACATTCCTCCAACTTCTTAGGATATTTACTATCATTCATAAGCTGTGGATTGCACTGACTTTAATATGATCTCGAATATATATTGCCCATTCAAATCAAGTTGTTAAATTTGAAACTGTCTTCATTAAATGAACTTTTGTTTGTTTAATCTTTTTCAGGGAAGACATTTTAGTATGTTCAATGATACTTATGTTTGAAAATATGTAAACCTGGGTCACTTTGTTAGATTTTTTTTTAACTTATCAGTATATATCTGATGTCAGAAAGTTGACTAGTTTTGTTGGATTATGAGTACATGGAGACAATAAATTAAGTCATTCCCAAAGGATGTATTGACTACTTCCTGTGTGTCTGGCATTGAGCTAGACAGTAGGGAGGTTTGATTGTCATATGACAATTCTTAAGAAAATAGGAGGAAACAAGAGAAAATAGAAATTTTAGACTCTTCCATTTATTTTTTTAAATTTGTTGGGGTGACATTGGTCAACATGAACATATAGGTTCAAGGTGTGGATTTCATTGTTATAAGATCTGTATGTTGCAATATATGGCCATCACCCAAAGTCAGATTTTCTCTCTTCCATCTATTTTGAATGAAACTTTTACAATGCTTATATTTTTTTCATTAAAATAGTATTTCTTTATTGTATAGTTCCACAAAGCATCAGTCATTCCTCTTGTAATATTTATTGTTTTTAGGGATATTGAAATAGCAAAGTCTACTTTGATTCTTGGGTTATTAGATAAAAATCAGTAAAATAGCTCAGTAATATTTTACTAAAATACTTATTTTCTTCTGATATCTAAAAATAGGATACATTTTATGTGATTCTGCATTAATAAAATTTCATTGCTTAGAAACACCCACTTTTTCTTGCAGTTTAAGGTATTACTGATTACTGAAAATAACAAAACAAAACAAAAAAATCTGATGGCTGTCAAGTGGCTTCATTTTACCACACACTTAGAAAGAAATAGCTATTTCCTTATAGAAGTTAGCTGGCTTGCCTGAGGTTCTGGAGAGACCACTTTTCTATTTAACTTGCCTGTTCCAGTTTGCATTTCAACTTAAATAGGCAAAGATATATAGGAATATAAAAATATATCTATATACAATATATAAAGAAGCTAAAGTGACCGTTATGACAGATCAACTGAATGACCGGTTGACTGGTCACTATGATGCGCACTGACCATCAGAGGACAGACACTCAATGCAGGAGCTGCCCCAGGTGATCATTGTGCTCCACAGCCAACCTCCCACTGTCCCTCCTTCCCAGACTGGGTGAGTTGGCCACGATAGGCCCAATCGTCAGCCAGGCCTCGGGACCCCCACCCGTGCACAAATGTGTGCACCGGGCCTCTAGTATACATATAATAGCAAAGTCAATAACATGTCTAATATCACTGAGGTGATACAGAGAAATAGTAATAAGCAATCAGGCTGTTGGGGGGCTGTTGGGGAAGAGCAGGCCTGTTTGGGGGGGGGGGGCAGTTGTGGCTGAGCAGGCTGGCAGGAAGGTCTTTTGGGGGTGAGCAGGCCGGCAGGGGACAATTGGGGGCAATCAGGTTGGCAGGGGGGTATTTGGGGGTCAGCAGGCTGGCAAGGCAGGGGGGAAGTTGGGGGCGAGAAGGCCAGCAAGTGGGGGGGCCGTTGAGGGTGAGAAGGCCAGCAGGCAGAGTGATTAGAGGTGATCAGGCAGGTAGGCAGGTGAGCGGTTAGGAGCCAGTGGTCCCAGATTGCAGGAGGGATGTCTGACTGCCAGTTCCCATAGGACATCCCTTGCGGGGTCCCAGACTGAAGAGGGTGCAGGCTGGTCTGAGGGACATCCCCCACCCCATGCAAGAATTTCGTGCACCAGGCCACTAGTAAGAGGTATACTTGGTTAATTACATGTTTAAACTATTTAGTTTTAACAATGCTTGAAGTATATGTATCCTCTCAAACAGTTTTGTTTTATTTTCTATATACACATAGTTCTAATTTTCCTAGACTGTCAAGGATCTAAGAATTTAAAGTTTGAGAATGCATTTTTAAATTTCTTAATGAAAGATATTTGTCTTTTGACAGAGGGTATTATAAAAAATTTTCTGTGGCCAATTTTCTGCAAATTGAAAGAGATGTTAAGAATTTTCTAGTTTAACCTGAAATGAAATTAATCTAAAACTTAACTTTAAAATATTAGTAAATTGTTCATTAGTTATCTTTCCTTTTCTAATTATATTTTGTTTTGAATAAGTAAAGAGAAAGTTGAATGGAGAAAGATTACCTGACCATAAGGAAATTTCTCCCATAGAATGGTTCTTAACAAAATGCATTAAAATAATCTGGCCATTAGGGCAACACTTACTAATTTGTCTATTTCCATGCACTTAAACTTCCAACTGTCTTATATTCCCTAAATTTATATTACCAACCAAGTTAAATAAGTAGGACCCATTGAGTCATCTTACTCTGTTTTCTTTCGGACTTTCTAAATTTAATCCCTTTACTGTTCTATAATGAAGATATTTGTTTAGGCCTATAGGTACTACTTTAGATACAGTTAGTAAAGTGGTAAAAAGACATATTCAGGCCTCTGCCTTTAAGGTATTTATATTCCTGCTGGGAAAGAGACTGGTAATGAATATATAACCAATAAATAAATACTCTATTTTAGATAATGACAAGTACTATGAAGGTAATAAAGTAGGAAATGGGGTAGAGAGAGACGGTGGAGGTAGGATTTATTTCTATGGAGTGGTCAGAGGAGGAGATATTTGAACTGAAGTGTGAATAACAAAAAGGAACCAGTCATGGGAAGATCTAGGGTCATAGCCTTCCAGGCAGAAAGAACAGCCAGTGCAAAAGTCCTGAAGCAGAAAGCGCCATTGGCATGGTCCAGGAATTAAAAGAAAGCAAGTGTGGCTTCCGCAGAGTAAGTCAGGGGTGGGAGTACTAGCGCATAGTTGGAGAGGTAGGTAGAAGCCAGAGTTTTTAGGGTCATAGTAAGGAACCTACTCTTAGAATTTTAAGCAGAGCTGGATTGGGAAGTAATGTGATCTGATATACCTTTTAATCGGATCTTGATGGCAAGTATCTGAAGAATGAAGTATGAGAGACTAATATATCCCATTTCATTAATCTTGTACATGATTTCCTGATCTTTGAACAGATCTTTAATTCTTAACAAGAGATAAAAAGACAATCTTATTTTATCTTGTAAGATATAATAAAGAAGTAACCGTTTCATATCATTGTTATTATACAATATAATCTCTGAACTCTTAGCATATTTATTATAATCCTTCACATAGGTGTATATATATGAAGACTTATTTGCAGAAATAGGTCTATTCTATTTCTAAATATTTTGACTTATCTTTAGTCTTCAGAGAGTGAGAATGGGGAAAGGTCTACTCAAGAATAAAAACATATAAGAAATTTGGCAATAGAAAGTGAAATTTTAAATATCTATAGATATATTATATATCCACACACATACATATATACCTCACTCTATTCAGTATAAAAACAACTTAATACAGTGTAAGTAAGGGTTAAGAGAAAAATAGGTTTTGGGATTATACTGCTTGAGTTTGTAACCCAGCTCTTAGAAACTCATTTCACTATTATGTAGTTCTGTTTCTTCATCTGTAAAATGGGATAATGATATTTCCAACATCATTGGTAATCAGGCCTACACCATTGAGGCTGATCACAATGTTTAATACTTCTTTAGCATGGCATTTGGCAAATATTAAGTGTCCAGAATGTGTTAGCTATGATTGTTAACAAAAAATTGCTTAAATTTGGTAAAGAGTTTTTTAAATTGCTTTTAACATTAGATACCAATTTGGAACTTTAAAATGTTGCATGTTTTAAAAGTTGTATTTTTTTGAATGATAGTAATAATGGTGATAATTCTCATTTGAATGCTTACAGTGTGACATACACATGTTAACTCATGTTTTCTTCACATGTATCTCCATTTTAAGATGAGTAAATTAAGTCTTAGAAAGGTCAGATGTCTTGCTCAAACTTATGCAACTAGAAAGCTGTCAGAGCCAAGGTTAACATCCAGGCCTTTAAACTATTTGTCTCATTATACCAATGTAAAAATTGAGCTTTAGGGAAGTTAGCTAACTCACCCACCACATCTGGTATATCAAATACTAGTAAGACTTTATTCCAAGTAGCAGAAGTGATAGCCAAATGATGTAAGCCAGCGATTTCCAACCTTTTTCATGTCATGACACATAAACTGGATCAGAAAACTATGGTACATCTACACAATGGAATACTATGCTGCCATAAAAAAGGAATTCTTACCATTTGCAGCAACCTGGATGGAATTGGAAAACATTATGCTAAGTGAAAGAAAAATACATGATCTCACTCATTTATGGATAATAAAAAACATTATAAATCAATGAACAAAAAGATAGATGCAGAGTCAATAAAGTATCAAACAGACTGTCAGATTACAGCGGGAAGGTTAGGAAGAGGTGGGGGAGATAAGAGATCAACTGAAGGACTTGTATGCATGCATATAAGCATAACCAATGGATGCAAAACCTTGGGGGGTGAGGGCATGTATGGGAGTGGGGTGGGGAGGCAATGGTAAAATATGTACACATATAATACCTTAATTAAAAAATTTTTAAAAATAATTTCTAAAATTTTGTAGCATACCAAAAATTACTTTTGCCAATCTGACAAAAATATATCCTAATAAAGAGAGAATATGCTAATTGACCCTATGCTGTCACAAAGATGGCGGCATCCACAACCAATAAGGAGGAAATATGCTAATTGACTTCCCTGCCCTCAAAGATAGCAGTGCCCACAGCCAATAAAGAGGGAATATGCTAATTGACTGCCATACCCTCAAAGATGGTGATGCCCATTCCCCTCAGCCCTGCTGGGGCGGCAGGTGCACAGCAAGGCCGGGCCCACTGCTCCCCGCACCTGTCTCTGGAGTCCTCCAGTCCCTTCAACCCCCTAGCCGCCCAGGGCCGGTCCAAGGTGTAGGCAAGCCTCGGATGGTGCTGCCCAGCTGCCCAAGGACGCCTGAGGCTTGTGCTGCCAGCAGTAGCAGCAGCAGTGGTATGATGAGGCGTCGCCTTTCCCTGCTCGCCTGGTTACCTCTCGCCTTTGAGGGCTCCCAAACTGTGAGAGGGGCAAGACCAGGCGGAGGGCCCGCCCCCCCTCCAGTGTATGAATTTTCATGCACTGGGCCTCTAGTGCATATAATTTTGATTCATTCATGTAGGGCAGCTATAGTTATGTTGGCTGTTGTCATTTTTTTATTTGACATTACAAGGGAAAAGAGGTCAGTTGCCTCTGACTAAATAGTCAGGTATTGCATGTTTTAAAAATTCTTGCAGCATGCTGGATGAAAATTGCTGGTCTAGGCAATAAAGGAAAACTAGAAGTTATAGAAGTTGAGCAAACCTCAAGGTTCATTTGGCCTAGTTGGATATTGCTGTGCATTGGAAGAGCCATGGAAGAGAGTGTACAAAGATACCATAGTGTTGTGGTAATGGAATTGCCACAATTCTCTAGATTCTTACTCAGTGCTCTTTTCTTTTTTTAAAATATATTTTATTGATTTTTTACAGAGAGGAAGGGAGAGAGATAGAGAGCTAGAAACGTCGATGAGAGAGAAACATCAACCAGCTGCCTCTTGCACACCCCCTATTGGGATGTGCCTGCAACCCAGGTACATGCCCTTGACCAGAATCAAACCTGGGACCTTTCAGTCTGCAGACCGACACTCTACCACTGAGCAAAACCGGTTTCGGCTCAGTGCTCTTTTCAAGATATTTTTGTTGATAATATCATGAAGCCTATCAGCATACTTCTTAGAATATAGATAATTGGGAGTGCCAGTAGTCTATTTACTCAACACATACTGAATTTATACTGTTTGTCTGTTATGTACACTTTAAGTTTAATAAAAGTTAAATTTTGAGTATTCACACTATTGGTAGGGGTGTAAATTGGTGCAGCCTTTTTGTAAGTTTGACAATGTGTATCAAAATTGTTGTGCACATAGCACATAATTTATGGCAGCGATTTTATTGCTCAGATAAATTTGAAAAATTTGAAATTTATATGTGTATCTATGCATGTGTGTGTATATTTATAGTATTATTTATATAGTAAAAAATGAAAATTACATATTTATCAATAATAGTAATCCATTGGTGTTTTGAAATGATATACACACATAAACACATACATTTTGTGGTGGTATGGAGACAATAACTCTAACTCAAAAATGGGAGATGACATAAATTTTGTTTTATATTCTTATATAGTAGTTGTATTTTTTTTACTACATTAAAATCCAAAATCTCGTGAGGCATTGTAACAAAATGGATCCTGACATCCATTTTCTTATTCTGTAAACTTGTGCAAATTTGCTGTAAGTCTCTGTACTTTAGTTTACTTGTTTCTAAAATAGGAATGATAATAGTATATACCTAAACCAGTGTCACCCCAATAAATTTAAAATAAAAGAACAAACACCAACAAAATTATATGGTGTATACTTTATAGAACTGTTAACAGAATTGGATGAGTTGGTATGTATAAGCTCATAAGACAGCATCTGATGCAGAGTTATGTAGGTGTTCCATAAATGTTAGCTATAATTATTGTAACTTTAAGATTTGTGTGACTTTCTATCAGCTGTAATTCAGTATCAGTTCTGAGCCTTTGGAAGGTGATTTCAAGTAATTTATTGTACTTAATTACCTCAAATGAGTTCCTCTCTACTTTTCTAAGAAATAACCGGATATCAAATGGATTATTAACTAGACTTTGGGAAAAAGTAATTTGGCCTGATTTAAAAGGTATTTGCTACCAATAGATTGGAATAACTATGGCAAGCCAATTTAGATGGTAAATAAATCAGTAATCAATTTGATCATGCTGCAACCTAGTTATTTTAGATACTAGTTGTAGCCGAAGTAGTATTTTCATCATAGATAAAATGAAATCATTGACTTGTTTTCAGGACACCCTGTGAAAATCATTTAAAGCTATTTTGATTTTTTTTTTTAAAAAAAAGACCCTATGCATAATGTTAGTCTGATATGTTTTAATGCACTTTTATGTACTTTAAATGAAAATAATTATCTTGAAGTTTGGGGGGGGGAATGAATTTAAGATACACTTTAGCAAATTTTATTATTAGGAAAAATACAGAGTTTCTGTGAAGATTAAGATTTCTTAAACTACAACCTATCATATAATAAACATTGAATAAATGCTTTTATTCTTGTAATTTTTAACTTGGATAAAATGGAAACATAGTCTTGAGAAAAGTATTGAAAAGCCACCAAATTGAAAATATAAAGAACATTTTTAGAAAAAAATATGTTGTATTATATTATAGTGAATTTTATTAGATTAAAATTCTAGTTTATTTGTGGTAGTCTAAGCTCCATCAGTCCTAAATTAGATACTTCTATTTTAATTTCCATATGGATAAAGTACCTTACCAAATACTTTTAAAGCTAAACAAAAATGTAAATTAAGACTTTTAAACACTTTGGAATACTAACACTAATGCTAATTAAAGTAGGTCTGGACCTCATTCAAGTACTGTTTCTAACTCAGATGCTCTAGTTTTATAGGTTGAAGATTTATTCAGTGGTAGAAGTAGCTCTCATTGCTCTCCTTGTAGCCTTCCAGACAAAAAGTAAAGGATATTAGTCAGTTATTACTTAATTCAATTTAGATAACTTCAGTTATCATGAATCAGTATTATTAAAGAAAACCAGAGCCGGACAGTAATTAAAGTGGTAAAGAGGGATTTTACTCAGGAAGTATAGCAACAGGGAAAAAGAGAGCTCAGTTTAGAACTGAATTCAATTCTGAAATACAGTAAAGACAGTTAAGGATTTATAGCCAAGAAGCAAGGAAGGGAAGGCAGCAGTGGATGGAAAATTAGTAAGAGGAGACATCAAGGGTAGGATTTTTGCTAACCCAATTTAACAGAATTTTTGCTGAAGGAAGGACAGAGTGATCAGCTATTAGGGTGGGGTAATTCTCACTAAACTGACTTAGTAGGATTCTTGCTACAAGTTGGCTAGACTGCAGGCTTGAGTATAAGGATGAGGCATAGTGGAAGACAGGGCTCAGAAGGAGCCTGACAAAGTTTTATTAAGAAGAGAAGCTTTGCCGAAACCGGTTTGACTCAGCAGTAGAATGTTGGTCTGCGGACTGAAAGGTCCCAGGTTCGATTCCGGCCAAGAGCATGTACATTGGTTGCGGGCACATCCCCGATAGCGGGTGTGCAAGAGGCAGCTGGTCGATGTTTCTCTGTCATCGATGTTTCTAGCTCTCTATCTCTCTACCTTCCTCTCTGTAAGAAAATCAATAAAATGTATTTTTTTAAAAAAAAGAAGAAGAAGAGAAGCTTTGTCAGTATGTATATTTTGAGCACTTACATGTCAACATGTATTATAAAATAAAGAATCCTTTTGTGATGTTTACACACATGGAATTTGGATAGTGCCATACTCTTTAAGAGTTCAGGCCTTCCAGTAGGACAAATAACTATGTTAAAATTCTACACTCATTCGTTTGTAAGCTTTATGTCTGGATAATATGTAAGAATAATAATACCTTAGAGTTAAGAGGAATACAGAAATGTTTGTAGAGCGTTTCTCTATGTGCCTAGCACTTGTTGTGCCAAACATGGTTTGCCAGTTAAATACTTTTTTTTTAATTTTAAATAAATTTGCATCATCTTACTGTGATCAACTCATTTATTAGAAACTCTGATTAATAGTTACTGTTTCTTTGTTTAATAAATAAATTTTTGATAGATAAAATCTTTCAAAATGGAAGTCTATATGGGAAAAAAATAAAAGGAATCCTAACACGTGGAAAAGCTGGTAATCACTTGGTTAGTAATTGCTGATACCATGTGGGCAAGAAGAAAATTTTTTCCTACACTTCTAGGTTCTTTTGGCTTGTCTAATAAGTAAATCTACAAGAGACAGATTAACAAAAGAAAATAGCAAAATTCAATTACATGCATATGTATCAGAACCCCACATACATAAGAGAGTCAGAGACCCCACATACATAAGAGGAACAGAACGGTAAAATGGAGCATATATGGCATCGTGAGCCAAGGCACAGGTAAGAAGAGCCTTGGGCTTCAGAGGGGAGGGCAATCATTTGCAAATGATAAAAAGAATAGGTGTTCCGTAATTCAAAATATGCCCTTCCTATGCATAGGTCATAAGTTATTTCTGGTAATGGCTCTTACTATGGGCAAGGCCCCAGTTTAAATTATTCTACTGTAGTAGTTAAGGGAGGGGCAGAAGTTTCACCTGAACCTACAGTGTCTCAATTGCCTACAGCTTAAAATAATTCACGTGCCAAATGGCACATCTTGGGGAGGCCTGTTCTGAACCCCTTAAATCGCTTTTAGCTAGTATGTAGTGGTTCTAAGAGTTGGGCATCACTTTTTAAAATTAAATTTATTGGGGTAACATTGGTTAATAGGATCATATAGGTTTCAGGCGTTAATCTGTCTATAAGATCTGTATATTGCAATGTGTGCCCACCACCCAAGTCAGATCTTCTTCTGTCATCATAATAGGTCCCCTTTTCCCCTCACCCCCACCTCCTTCCCTCTGGCAACCACCATACTGATATCTGTATTCATGAGTGAAATCATATGGTTCTTAGCTTTTTCTGACTTACTTCACTTAGCATAATACTGTCAAGGTCCATCTATGGGGTTATCACTTTTTTCTTTTTATTGATTTCAGAGAGGAAAGAAGAGGGAGAGAGACAGAAACATCAATGATGAGAATCATTAATTGGCTGTGCAGGCGCCTACTGGTGATCAAGCCCGCAACCTGGGCATGTGCCCTTGACCAAAATCAAACCTGAGACCCTTCAGTTTGGTATCAGCCAAAGCTCTATCCACTGAACCAAACTGGCTAGGCATGGGGTATCACTTTTAAATGGAAAATACCATGATGGTTACAGAAAAAAAAGAAAATCCTTCTTTGTCCATGCTTCCTCTGTGATCTTGCCCAGAAAACTCACCATGATTTCATGCCATAGTTTCTAAAAGTCTATTTTTATATTTAATTGACCATGTCTTCCCTACTTGCTTATCTGCCCACCTGCTGGAATTTGAGCAATTTACGAAGTGTCAAATGTTAGATGTAAAGATTAAATAATTTTGGTCCTCAGAATTACTTTTCAGTCACAACACATTGTGAAAGGCAAATAAGTAAATATCCATGATTCACAAGAAATCCTCTTAGTGATTCTCCAAATAGGAAGTAAATTATAGTATGTGATTATATAATGCTTATCTTTTAATATATATTCACATCATAAAATAGAACTTATTATAATGCTAAATCGTATTTTTTCTCATTATAGAAAATGTGCCCAAATTGATATATTTAACCCATAAGAATAAGAAATATGTGGCATTAAAGAATATTCTCTCACTGATGAATATATATTATAGTGACAATGCTGCCCACATAAGAGAACAGTGTAATAAATAAATTTACCTTATTGCTTTTGCTTTATTTTGTATCAGAACATTTCATGAAAAATGTGGTGATAGGAAAGAAATATTCATTGATATGATATAAACAATTTCATATAGCTGTGATTTTCAACCGATGTGCTAAAATAATTTTTGCAATACCTGGCTATTTAGTCAGAGGCACTGACTTTATTTCCCTTAGATTATCAGGTTTTTAAAATAAAATAGAGACAGCCGAGACCGGTTTGGCTCAATGGATAGAGCGTCGGCTTGGGGACTGAAGGGACCCGGGTTCGATTCCGGTCAAGGGCATGTACCTTGGCTGCGGGCATATCCCCAGTAGGGGGTGTGCAGGAGGCAGCTGATCGATGACTCTCTCTCATCGATGTTTCTATCTCTCTATCTCTCTCCCTTCCTCTCTGTACAAAATCAATAAAATATATTTAAAAAAAAAAAAAAAAAAAAAAAAAATAAAATAAAATAAAATAAAATAGAGACAACAGCAAGCACAACAATAGCTGTTTAGTGTAAAAATAAAAATTATACCTTTTTCGGCAAAAAATATATTTTTTGTGGTGCCGCAGAATTAGTTTTTGTGCACTACAAGACAAAAAAAGATTGAAATTACTATCATATAGAATTGTTCTCTCTCAATAGATGAATATAGCACCAGTGGACAATATGTCTAGAATACTGCAGAGAGTACCATTACCACTGCTAAATCCGTACATTAACCTTAGCTCCCCTTCTCCCACGGTTCTTTTTTCAAGCTACCCTGCTGTCCACTGGAAGGGAAGGGACTCTTCTGGATTCCTGGGAGGTGAGGAGAAACTGTGACAACAGAAAGGTTCCCCACACCCTGTAGGGAAAGGCCTTCCGACACATGGGATGGAACACTAACCCCATCTCACCACTGATAACACAAGTCATTTCCTTGATCATGAGTGAAGGCTATTCACGTTTTCAGGAAGTTAGTGTCTTTTGACCTTTCTGCATCTAGAAGGAATATAGAAGGTAGTATGTCTCTTTTTCAAATTGATACAATTGCTATTATATTAATCAATTGATAGTTGTGTAGTTTTGGTGTATCTGATACTGCCATCTGAATGGAAAGCATTCAGTCAGGTTTTGAATATCTCTAAATATTTAAAAAATAACCTTACTGATATCTTACATTCTAGACAGTTCCTTCCTTACCACTGTCTAAATTTACCATTTAACCCAATAAATTATGAAGATAACGCAGGCACGTATAGAGTATTATTAATATTTTCAGTTACATTAATTGCAGTGTTTTGTTAGTGACTACTTGCTGTATTTTTCAATATATATTCATTCATACATCTCTGATTTAGGAATTCAGAAGAGAAAAATCTGAGAAGGAATCACTAAGAGAGGAGTTTATAGCTTTATGGCATGAGGAGCTTCAGGTTTTTAAAATAAATCGTTCCCAGAATTCATGTCACAGCTCCTTATATGGTGCTGCTTTTTTCCTCTCAGTTGCTATGACAACAGCAGCACTGCGCCATTCATCAGCTCTGGACCTGGGCTGTATTGCTAGCCTTCCATGTTACTCCTGAATGTTAAGAACATCCGTGAATCATTCACTACGTTAGTGCTGCGCCATTAGAAACCTCAGAACCAGTTCTTCCATCAATTTGCTCTAACAGAAGGGCAAATTAAACTGCGTCACAGAGAAATATTGTATAAAAATATTTCCTTTTTCCTAAGGGAATCATACAGTCTGTATTTGCTGCAGTAGTCTGAAAGGATAAGCTTATGTCAGGCAATCTAATGAAAAGAACTCGTCCGTGTAATTTGTCTTAAAATCATTAGCTGTTCAAGACAAATACCACATTGCATCTCTGGATACAGAAAGAAGCAGGTGATGTTGTTAGGGGCTCTAAGCTCCTTTGGGAGCATCACTTGTGCTTTGGGACCATAATCAACATTCGCTGTAAGAAGTATCACCTGTAACACACAATAAGTTCTGGGCATTGTGGAGAGCTGAGTGCCGAAGATTCAAGTGTGGATCATTACTGATGTGTCAGTTCTGACAACAACATGACGGTGAATAAGGAGCAGCCTTTCAGGTTTTCAGGAGAAAAGACTATAAAGTATTGACTAACGAGGAAGATAAACTAAACCTGTGAGTATGATGAATAGAGTGTGTGTGTGTTACATGGATTTTTGAGACGCGAGGCCTACTTTGAGCTTTGTAGAAAAAGAAACACAACCTAAGAGATTTGACTTAGTTTTCAGGGAAGCCATTAAGAAATGTCTTTCAGCATATATGTTTAATTTTGTGTTCTTTTACTTTTATGTGTGTGTATGTATGAACATTTAGAAATAGTTTCATACTTTTAAAAATATTTCATTGTGAAGAAAGCTGTTAATTCAGTTTTTTAATGTAAATGTGAAGGTCATATTGCCTTTTTTGATATTTGTGATTTCAGACTAGATTTTTATTTCCTATTGCAATAGAAGTACACTTTTAAAGAATAGTGTGGAAACTTAGAATTTTTGTAAGCATGATTCTTTAATACATTAAACCTCTTTATTAACTGCAATGCTACAAATGAATGTACTTGCATAACTTTAAGGATTTATTAACAATATTATTTGCTATTTATGTTGATTTATATTTTCTGTTTTTTTCAGTTGAGAAAGGTTAACTATAGTTTTTCCATTTTTGTATTTTCAGACCATTTGGAAATGATCAGTTTAAGATAAATTGAATTTATAGATTGAATTTTTTTAAAAGACTGTTCATTTACTGGCTTTTAATTTCTCTTTTTAGTTCTGGCCATGGTAACTTAGAAATGAACTAAAAGTAGAAACTTGGTTTTTCAAAATTAGAATATTTAGAATGATATTCAGCCACTTACAAAGAAAAAGGCATTTTTATCTAGGCTTTTTCAGTTATTCCTGAATTCCTCTTCTTAAACGCATTTTGTTCAGAGAAGTTATACTTTAAGGTATAACTGGGTTCCTTTAATTTATACAATTAGGAAAAAAATATTTTGCTACTGCATTTTGATTTATATTTCTTAAATTCTTGAGATCTTAGTCTATATCGCTGTACATATGACTTTGCTCAATGTTTAAGAAACCTTTGAATAGGGAGAATTAATATATTAAAGGATAATGAAAGTACTAATCACTTATACTTTCTGTCATTTGTCATTTAGTAAAAGGATTTTACTTTTATTTGAAAGCCTTGTAAGTAATAGATTAAATAAATTGAATATTCACATTTTAACCGTTGTGCAAGAAAATATGAATTTTAAAATTTATATTTAATTACTGTATACATTGTAAGTTAACATTTTTTATTACTAGTTTTTTCTTATAAATGCATATGTATAAAGAATTTTGTATTCCATTAGCTCTGGCACCATAATTCTTATTAATAGTAAAAGACACTAATTTGAGCACTTTAAAAAAAAAGTTATATTTTTAATAATAGATTTATTCATTTTAAAGAATCTTCTTTGGCACACTCTGTGATTTCTTTTTTATTTTTTTATTTTTTTTATGTTTGGGGCCTTACCCAATAATATATTCCTGAAATGTTGTATATAAGCATATTTGTTTGTTTGTATCTTGTCTAACTTAAAATCCATTAGTGAAGCTCCCTATTTTGAGAGAGTCTGCAGTAAGTTGATTTGGTGAATCTGTGTATTCTTACTTTAGGTTTTCTTAAAGTAAGAGCCATCTGGTTTGTTCAATATATAAAGATTCAAGTTGCAGATTTAACTGGCAACATTCTGTGAAAAAATTAAGCCTCCTACTTTGGACTTACAATTTAACCCCTTAATTTCAAAAGAGTTTGACGTCTTCAGGTTTACTTTCTGAAATCCCTTGAAGTCTTTCCAATATTATTAATATAATAGACAACTGGGTAAAATCTTAGTTGATAGGAGGCATTGCTTTTATTTTGGAGGAAATAAGTTAATGAATAAATAATATATAACATAAGTATAAAAGGCTTTAGTTTCTTCCTTGGTTTAACTAAAACTTGAACATGTCATCCAATAGCTCTTCTGAATATCTAAAAATTCATTAAAACTGCTAATTTCCTAATTTTGGTAGGAAATAGGTGCCTCCTTTTCTGTCAGAATCTGAATTCCTGTGAGAATTTACATTAAGACCAAAACTTTCACAATGGTGATAAATTATTTTAAAACGGTGATTTCTAGTTATTTTTTTCTCATGGGAATCAGTCAGTGTTTGCATTATAAATGTATTTTCTTTAGCACTCCAATGTTCTCAAGTAAAACATTTTAACCACTTGTGAGCTTTGTAGCTTAGGACATGTTAACCTCTGAAGTTTCTTTTCTATAACATTAATGAAATAATGCCTTATTGTGTCATTGTAGGCATTAAGAAAGATAATATATATTAGGGATCTAATATAATACTTAACACAAAGAAAACATTCTCTAAGTAATAACTCTCTTCTCTGCCCTTCCTCTTCATTGGCCTGCTTCAGTGGTTCTTGGACTTTTCCTAGGGAGTATCTTCAGGACAGAGGAATTTGAATACATTTCAAAGGGATATGGAGGTAGCCTAAAGGGGCATCAAAGCAAACCTGGATATTTTTTACATATATCTTTGGGACAGAGAAATTTGAATGCATATGAAAGGAGTGCAGGATGTAGCTTAAAGGGACATCCAAAGCAAACCTAGATTTTTTTGGAAGTCATATTTTTTTTTAAATAGTCTACATTCCATCAACTGTAATTGAAAAGTAAAAAATAAATAAATAAAAATGTTTTTTAAAATAGTTTACTTTTTACATTTTTATTATTTCATAAAAGAAATCTTTAAAACTCACTCTTCAGGAAAATATACTACCAATATGTATGAATTCCCAAGTTTAAGACATACTACTGAGAACTCTTGGTCTGGGTATCATTTTTAGGAAATAAAGAT
The DNA here is from genome assembly GCF_014108245.1 of Pipistrellus kuhlii. Taxonomy (NCBI): domain Eukaryota; kingdom Metazoa; phylum Chordata; class Mammalia; order Chiroptera; family Vespertilionidae; genus Pipistrellus; species Pipistrellus kuhlii. The sequence continues at coordinate 8,874,151 of NW_023425521.1, read as the reverse complement.
TCTAAAATAAGTATATATTTCTTTGGAGAAATAGATTGGCAATTAAAAAGGAGGGATGAAGAATGAATCTAATTAAAGGTAGAAGGCTTACTCTGTTCAAAAGAGTGAGTAGTGGTATGGATCAAGCTATAGTGGGATGAGAAAGGAAATACTTTGTGAAAGAAATGAAAAAGAATAATGATGAAGAAACTAACAGTTTAGCATTTTAAAGCTGTGAGAAGTCTTTCAATAAAGGAACCTATTTAACTGTTTAATGTAGTATCTCTTAAACTTATTTGACGACAGCCACCTTGTTTTTTCTTACATAACAACTGCAAAATTGTGTGCAACAACTAAGTGGTCCAAGGAGCACAATTAGGGAAATAAGTGACTAATGGAGGTTATGGATTTAGAAGAAAAGAAGAATGGATAACTGTGCAGAGCAAATTTTGACAGCAATTATCTTGACATTCCAGAAGATTATGAAAAAGATACATTTTGCTCAAATTCCCCAGATAAATTGAACTTTAATATTTTAAAGAATAGTATGGTGTGTGTTTTTAAGGGGGGGGGGGGGGGGGAAGATTGCATTTACCATGTGGATTAGAAAGTGAAATGATAAATAAGGTGACTAGTAAAAACTTGAAGCAGGAGTACAGGATGCATTCAAATGGTAAATACATCAGTTTATCTGGAACGTAAAGGATTTTGTGGAAGGTAAAACCAGGAATGGATTAAGGAGGCCTTTGGGACAATGGTAAACTGAGATGGTAGCAGTTGAAAGGGTACAAGGAGAAAAAGATTTTAAGGAATAAGCATAAGCAAATAGAACTGAGGAATATGGAAGATCTATCAAAGATGATTATAATACTGTAAGAATGGGAATTGATGGCCTGCACAGGGTTTCTGGGCTTCTTGATTATGAAACTTAGTCTTTTATAGATTTGAGAAATTAGTCATTATTCAGATACTTTTTCACCCCCGTTTTCTCTTTTCCTGAGACTCTAATTATACACACACACACACACACACACACCTTGGGATATCATCTCACAGGTCCTGAGGTGGTTTTTCTTTCTTTTGCTCTTTGTTCTCTGTTGTCTTCAGATTGGATAATTTTCCCTCATCTATTTTCAAATTCACTTACTCCTCTTAATCATTTTACACTATTTTCAATTTACTATATAGTATATATGTATATAAATGTGTGTGTACATACATATATACAAACATACTATATATGTCATTTAGATTGTCAAAAATATATTTTTTATTGATTTTTCACAGAGAGGGATAGACAGAAACACTGATGAGAGGGAGACATCGATCAGCCGCCTCCTGCAACTCCCCCACCCCACCCCACCCCGGGGATGTGCCTGCAACCAAAGTACATCCCTTGACCGGAATTGAACCAGGACCCTTCAGTCTGCAGGCCAACGCTCTATCCACCAAGCCAAACCAGCTTTGGCCATTCAGTGACTTTTTATTTCAGCTATTTCATTTTTCAGTTGTAGAATTTCCATTTGTTTCTCTGTAATAGTTTCTATTTCTCTGCTGAGATTCCTTCCCTTTTTTAATTAAGAGAACATATTCCTTTACCTCACTGAAAATAGTTATAATAATTGCTTTAAATTACTCATTTGCTAATTATAATATCTGGAATAATCTCCATCTTTTCTAATGATAATGGGTTATGTTTTCCTAGTACTTCATGTATTAAGTAATTATGTATTGTGTCTTGGACATTTTATTTAGTGGATACTCTGGATTTTGTCATATTTCTTCAAAAAGTGTTAATATTTTTCTTTTATCAGGCAGTTAACTTGATCTCTTGGGCATCATTTCAGTTCAGTTCTGCCGCATGCATGGTTCAGGAATCAGCCAGAAGTTTGAGCAGAGTTTATACACAGAACTTGCGTCCCATCCTTGCATTTATCATGTGGATTAGAAAGTGAAATGATTTTCTTTTTGGAAATATTCCTCCTTTCACTTTTCAGTGGTTGTTGTTGCCACAAGACTAGAAAAACTGTAGGTTTTCTTTTGGAATTTTAATGACTCCATGCACTGCTGACTATGGTCTGTATATATGCCAAAAAATGGGACACTCATTCAGTCTGGTCTTTTCTCTTGCAACTGTCAGCTTTCTTCCAGATTCTCTCTGCTCTGTTCAATCTCCAGGGCCTTGAGGTAGTAGTTTTTATATTTTGTTTAGAGTTTATAGTTTTTTTCTATGAGTGGACCCATCTGGTAGAGAAGCTTTCTAGGCTGCACAGAAGCAGGACCATAAAGGATTTTGAAATTTTTGTTTTTCATAAATACTGACACTTTCTCAAAAGTTACTTGTTTCTAACCATAGAAATATGTGTGTATTGGAGAACCAACATTTAGCTTTAGTGCTAAGTTTTTCATATTTTATTGATTTCAGAGAGAGAGAGAGAGAGAGAGAGAGAGAGAGAGAGAGAGAGAGAGAGATATCAATGATGAGAGAGTCATTAACCAGCTGACTCTTATATTCCCCCTATCAGGGACCAAGACCACAACTCAGGCATGTGCCCTAACGAGGAATCAAAGTGTGATTTCCTGGTTCATAGGTTTGACATTCAACCACTGAGCCACACCTGCTGGGCTGTGCTAAGTTTTATAGACTTTAGTGTTCTTTCCTTTATCATTTATTGTTCCATACTTACATGTTTTCACTTTACCAAACATCCAATGAGATACATTCTTAAAATAATAGAAAGCATAAGAAAAATTTATGAACTTTTGAGATTTCCTTCTTTGCTTTCATTCCTCTTGACTGTATTGTGTAATACTGCTTCTACTTCCATCCTACTACCAAGATTTTCTTTTCATATTTAAAGAATGTAATGTGGTGAATAGAGCAATGTGTTTTACTAGTTTAAAAACCAAGAATGAGAGGAGTCTAATGAAAATAAAGAGCTCTGTGCTAAGTCAGTCTACTTTTTGCATATCTATATATCACCCTCTCACTGACATACAACTAAGAAGAGTAAGGCAAATAGTACTTCATTCCTTTGTATATTTAAGAAAAGCCAGTATAAAAATTCCTGCTTCTACCTCTATATCCCTCTTATACTATTTTCCACCACCCCTGCAGTCACCACACTGTTGTCTGTGTCCACAAGTTCTTTCTCTTTTTCTTCTTTTATGATCAATCCCTTCACCCCCTTCTCTCCTTATATTCTTCCCCATTCCTTCCCAGTCAGATAATCCCAAAGTTTCAGAGAAATGAAAAGCTATTTGTCCTGTTACAAAGACTGGGAGTTTCTGACAGATATTCTAAGGTTAGAGAATGTTGTGATTCTTTACCCATGGTAAGGGGGTGGTGAAGTGTTTTCTGTTGTGAGTTCCTTATAAGACTAGAGGCTCAATGCACAAAATTCTTGCATGGGTGTGGTCCCTAGGCCTAATCGGTGATTGGAGCATGAGCATCTGGCGTGGAAGGGTAGGCCCTAGCTGACCTCTGAGCCCTCAGCAGCACCTAAGCCCCTGCTCCCCCATGTACCCCTCTCCGCCTGAGTCACGACGCCCGAGTCCCCATGTGGAGATGTGGTGAGCACAGCCAGATGCTGCAGGCTGGGGCCTCTGGGCCACACAGTGGTGCTGCATGGAAGCCAGGAGGGCAGCATTGCTCTCTGCTGGCCGGCCTCACAGACCAGTTCCTGTGTGAACCCATGGGGATCACGACTGGCCCCTGTGGCCCTGGCAGCAGCGGCTCAGCTCACCCAGAAGAGGCTGAGTGCAGGATGGGCTCCTCACAGGCACCTGGCACCTGAGCTCAGAGGCTTTCCTGGCATGTGAGCCCTGGCATCATGAGGGAGGGTAGCAGAGGGAGTGAAAGCAAGCTTGGTGAATGCCCTGCATTCTTTCACTGCACCTCCATCCCCGTCACCTCTGCCCCCAGGTAGCCACTGAGAGGTGGCAGCCCCCCACCTGGATGCCGCAGGAGGTTGGTTGCTGCCACCCACTCCCAGTTCCCAATCCCAGCCTGGGGCCCAGCCCCGATTGGTCAATCAGGGCATGCGGGCTGCTGGTTATTGTCTGCGGGGCGATGGGTGGGGCAATTGGGCCCCCACTCACACCCACCTTAGCCTAGCACCTCCGGCTCACCTGGGCCATCCCACTGTGGTCCCACTCTCTTTGGGGCCCAGCAGGGCCAGCAGCGCCTCCACTGCTGCACTGCCATGTTTAGTGCTGGTCTTTGGTGGTCAGCGCATGTCATAGCAAGTGGTCGAACTCCTGATCGAGGGGACAATTTGTTTATTAGGCTTTTATTATATACTACAAGCCCAGCACACAATTCAAAATCGCACAGTGCCGCCCACAAGTTGCCAGTCTGGCTCTGCCTCCCTCCCTGGGCCCGGCTGCGCAGCCACTGCAGGTTTGGCCCTGCCTCCCTCTCCAGCCTTGAAGCAGCTGCAGCCACTCCTGATCAGGCCCTCCCCCAAGGCAGGCCCCTTCTGCCCTACCCCTGACACTGTGTGCACAACTCCTCCTGTCCAGTTAACCCGTTACGGTGCCCCATTTAATTAGCATATTTCATGTGTGTGTGTGTGTGTGTGTGTGTGTGTGTGTGTGTGTGTGTATGATGAGTAACAACTGCACATTCCAAAAATAAGCAGGAAAGTTAATGGTCCTTCATAGTTAATATTTGAAAATGTCTCAGTAGTCATTTTTGCCCATGGGACAAAGACTTATTGTTGTAATTTACCCTTTTAGGATTTCATTACAGTTTGGCATAGTGTTTATGTTTATGCAGATTGCAGCAGATTTTTGTCTCCCACATTGACTGCCAGGATCTTCTCCTTTTTATTTTCCTGATATCTTGAAAAAGAACAAAAAAAGAGGCTTTTCATTTCTTTCCTTTATTTTTAACTTTTTTCTCTTTGTTAACCTTAGGCCTTTTGGGTCTGCTTCTTAGAAATCAATTTGGAGTTATTAGTAAATGATGGCTGACCATTATTTACATGCTAGTATCCAAGGTTATTTCTCTTAGTTCGTAAGTATATGTAAAACTATTTTTTCCCAAGTAAGTTTATGTTACTGTACTTAGCATATTTTTAGCCATTATTGAGAACTGATGCAAAATGGAAAACAGTAATGTGATGGCATTATATATCATTCTTAAAACGCTGTTCTAAGATGATTATTCTACAGTTCCTATATTCAAATTGCTTATCTGGCCCTAGCCTGTTTGGCTCAGTGGATAGAGCCTGTGGATTGAAGGGTCCTGGGTTCAATTCTGATCAAGGGGACATGTGATCCTCAGTAGGGGGAATGCAGGAGGCAGCCAATCAATGATTCTCTCTCATCATTGATGTTTCTCTCTCCTTTTCTCTCTCTGTAATCAGTAAAAAAAAATTTAAAAATAAAAAGCTTATTTGGTAGGGTTTGATGATTTAGTAATGGGTGGGGGATGAATTTATATTTCAAATTTTTAAAACCAGAAACCTGAATCCAATGTCATATAAAATGTTCAAAAAAGAATGAGCTACTAGCTTTCTCATATATGATACCTCTTTTCCAACTTGTACCTTTCCCCATCACACATATGAGAGGACCTGTCCTAGTATTTTTTGTTATAATACATATTCCTCTAAAGAAAATAACTTCATCCTGCCCTAACTGGTTTGGCTCAGTGGCTTGAGTGTCAGCCTGTGGACTTAAGGGTCCCAGGTTCGATTCCAGTTAAGGGCATATACCTTGGTTGTAGGCACATAACCCAGTAGGGAGTGTACAGGAGGCAGCTGATTGATGTTTCTCTCACATTGATGTTTCTAACTCTCTATCCCTCTCTTTTCCTCTCTGTAAAAAATAAATAAATAAATAAATAAATTAAAAAAAATATATATATATATATTTTTTTTTAAAGAAAATAACTACCTATTAAATAACAGCTATGCTTTTGGGTACAAGGGATAGGGAGATAGAACTGAGGGAAGACATGTGAGTAGATTACTTCTTTCAGTTTGCTATCATATATCATCCCCTCTTGATAGCAAATATTTTTATTAGCATCTTACTTTGTATATGTCCATGTTTTTCTATTACTTATCATCATTATCATTTACCAAAACAACAATATCTAGTATTGAGTACATTTTATGTACAAGGCACTATGCTAATTCCTTTACAAAGATGAGCTCATTTCAGTTGTTACAATTTCAGTTGGGAGATAAGTGGCATAGTATTGTTATGATTACATAGGCTTACTTACTTAGATCTACAGAACATCTTATTGTGTATATTATATTATGGTTGATCCATAAATCCAAGGTCCCTATTTTATTTCATTGTAAAATATATCTTTATTGATTTTTCTCTTTCTCAGGAGAGAGAGAGAGAGAGAGAGAGAGAGAGAGAGAGAGAGAGAGAGAGAGAGAGAGAGAGAGAGAGAATCACAAATGATACAGAAATATTGATTGGCTGCCTCCTGCACATCCCCTACTGGGGATCGAGCCTGCAATCTGGGTATGTGTCCTTGACCAAATCGAACTTGGGACCCTTCAGTCTGCAGGCCGACACTCTATCCACTGAGCAAAACCAGCTCGGCTCCAAGGTCTGTATTTTAGTTTGTGGTTCCAGGGGTGACTCACTCGATAGCCTTCAGTAGCACATTGTGCTTCAGCTGCCTTTTTCCAAAGAATAATAAATATTAATAAAGTATCTTTTTTAGCCTTATCTACACTTTGCTCTTTAAATTTAATCCTCATAACAACTCTAAGAGGGAGATATGGCTCACATTTTAAAGATGTGGAACCCAAACTTGGAAAAATTTAGTAATTTTTTGAATACCACATTATATACGCCATGTAACACAAGTCTCACTTTAAAGGCCTTTCTTTTCATCATGATCTTCATTTCTTTATTCTATTATTAGAAGCTCAGTGCACAATATTCGTGAACAGGTAGGGTCCCTAGGCCTGGCCAGCGATCAGGGCCAATCAAGGCCTTCTGGGTGCTGGCTGGGGCCTTTCTTCCCTGGCTGCTGGCAGGAGCCTTCCTTGGTTCTACACCACCCCTGGTGGTCAGTGCATGTCATAGTGAGTGTTTGAACTCCCAGTCTCCCAGTCAAACTTCCAAGAGGACACTTTGCATGTTAGCCTTTTATATATATAGATTTTTCTTATACTTTCTCATAGGTGTCTTATGAGAATATATGAATTATAGATATTTCTATGCTGGAGAACATATATTTTTTTTTGTCCTTTAAGATGGGGCTATATTGACTGAATTTTTCAGAGAGAAAGGGAGAGGGAGAGAAATAGAAACATCAATGATGAGAGAGAATCATTGATTGGTTGCCTCCTGCATACCCCCCAATAGGGATTGAGTCCACAACCTGAGCATGTGCCCTAACTGGGAATTAAATCATGACCTTCTGGCTCATAGGTCAGTGCTCAATCACTGAGCCATGTCAGTTGGACAGCTAATTTTTAGAACATTTACAATTGCAACTAGCCTCATTCCTTATAGTCATACCACATGCATGCTCCATATTACTGCATAAATGACTTACGTAAATATGTTATCTATATGTCACATATATGAAATTTGTTTGAGACATTTCATATTTTGAGGAGGCGAGAGTCATTTAATGAGGAAAAACTGCCTAATATTCACTTTTATATAACTCTTTGTGTAAAATGTTGCTCAGTGAATTCACTTGCCACCTTTAGGGTCTAAGTATTCCTTTCAAAAGCTGTATATTAAAAAGACAAGTCATTAGTAATTTTAGCTGCTTTAATGGCATTAATATTTTATATGAAATCTAGGAAAGATTCGATGCTCTGAAACTTTAACAGAGGTATGTAGGGTTCTGATAATTTTTAATTGCATTATATTTGTCTCTTATATTTTCCAATTTCTATGATGATATGTTTATGTAGTATTTTAAATTTAAATGTAGTTATATAACATAGCTACTAGTATTTTAAACTCAGAAGTTGGCCTGACAAATATATAGAATTGCTTAGATCAGTAAAACAATAATCACATAAGCCAACATACGAACAATTTTAAACTCCTTTTATATTATTAAAAACCTAGCCAAAACCGGTTTGGCTCAGGGGTTAGAGCGTTGGCCTGCGGACTGAAGGGTCCTGGGTTCGATTCTGGTTAAGGGCTTGTACCTTGGTTGCGGGCACATCCCCAGTAGGGGGTGTGCAAGAGGCAGTTAATCGATCTCATCGATGTTTCTAATTCTCTATCCCTCTCTGTAAAAACATCAATAAAATACATTTAAAAAACAAACAAACAAACAAACAAAACCTAGTACTTCTTCAGATATGTGGAAATGAAACCTAATACCATTAAACTAATTGTCTTTGGAGTATTGTTAGCATATTTAAAAGGCTTTTCTGAACTCATATTATTGATTTATATATGCAAAGATATTAAAGTAGGTAATTGAAATCTATACTGCCTTATTTCATCATTTTATCTCATAAACCCTGAGTTTTGCCATTCACTACTATAAAGAGATGACATGATAACAGTGAGTTGTATGCTTCAGTAATTTGCCTTTTTTTTTTTTTTGTAATAGCATGTATAGGTAAACAAAGGTTTAAATATCAGTTTCATTAAATGAAAAATTTTTATTTAATTTATTCAAAATGCCACTGAAATTTGTAGGAATGTCCTAAAAGTTATTACAACAATTTTTTTGTAGTATTTCTTTCTTTGGAGCACTATGTTAGTCTCCACCTTTGTTGCTTGTATGTTCTATCTTTATATAAATGTGTCTAGTATATCCTTTGTGTAGTACAACATAGTTGCATGAAAATAGAACTTTTGTGGGAAGAATAGACTTACTCTTGAATTACCTTGGATATGACTTTGAATCACAAATTTTGTTAGGCCTTAATCACCAAATATGTGAAAGACATAAAGAGATTATTTAATGCCTTAAAAAATATATAGATAAACATAAATAGTTAATTCATTTAACAAATAATAGTACTTGCTCTGTGGTCCACACTAAGGCTACAGCAATATATAAGACAAAGGTTCTGCCTTTTGTCAGCCAGGTTTGTGTATAATAAACATCTGGAAAAGACAAATTAAAACACCACGAAATATCTCTTCTTCCCACTATGGTGGAGTGGACAGTATTGGACTTGCTCTCCCACTAGAAACAATAGTTTTCAGAAACTGGACATTTGACAGTATTGCGAAGTGATCCCTGAGAGAAAAGATGGTAGTAAACTAGGTCAACTCTGGCTTTTTGCCTAAAAGTATTCTGATGATGGGGAACTCAGAGAGTGAGTTTTGTTTGAGAAAACAGATCAGAAATGAATGAAGCAAGGCAACTGGAACTTACAGAGTATGAAAGAATAGAGAGCTAAGCAGAAAGAGAACTACAAAATTATTCTTAGAGCCTTTAACTTAATGAGTTGCACATAGGTGGGTGGGACTCCATGAAACTAGAGAAGCTCTAAACTGAACAATTCCTAGAGTTCCCACAGGAATGGGAGGTGTTTCTTTTGTTGTTGTTGTTTGTTTGTTTTTCCATTCTGACCAGCCAGAGTGTGTAGAGATCTTATTAAAAGCATCAGGAACATTCCGTAGAAATCCAAGAAAGGACACATTTTGTTAGCAGAGCTCAACTAGCCTTAGACTCAAAAGTTACCCCACACCTGCCTAAGCAGAGCTTTAGAAAGGCTCAAAAGGATCCTACTGATCCACTAGTGACTTACCTGCCTTTGAGGGTCAGAAAGCAGCTGCCTAGCCTTCCTGGGGAAAGTCAAGAATAAAGAGATGTTGACTTCTTTTGTTAATGCGTCCTTCAAATATTGCTGAATGTGGAGGTGCTTGGGTACAGCTAAAGTGTCTTTTCTTGTGTTTCATTTTTAACTCAACTATATCCTCATCAGCATATTTTGTCAGAAACTTTAAATGGAAATAATCCAGTCATTAAAGCTAGAAACTAAATTATTATAGTCTGATTATAATAATGGTGATTTATATAATGTTTGCTTATGAAAGTCTAAGTTAGGATATTTATAAGTGTGATTAACATTTATGTTATCCATGAGTGCTTTTTATGAATTTGAATGTCATTCTTATGCAAGGGCCATGCTAATCTTCTCTGTATCATTCCAATTTTAGTACAGTATATATGCTGCCAAAGCGAACACCATGAGTTCTTTTTAAAACTTTTATTTTTATTAAAATTCTGTTTGTAACCCCTGACTTTGCTTTGACTTTTCTACCTTTTTTATTCATTTAGCAAATAATTATTAACTAGTTACCATGTGCCAGACACTATTCTAAGCACTGTAACCTAAAGCATTATATTTGTTTTTATTTACAGATAGAATTAATTTATAAAGCATAAGTAGAATTATATTTGAATGAAAAAATAAATTTAAGCTGATCCTAATTTTTGATGATGCATGCATGTTCAGCCTAGTTAACTTGCTCATTTTGTTACTACTAATAAGTACTAGAACCAAGACCTAAATCTTTGAAATGACTAAGCCCATATTCTGAACCAATATGTATCCTTCCTGTCAATCTCTGCCAGATTCCCAAACTCAAGTCTCTTACAGCATAAGAATCATGTTCCCAATATTGGTTCATATCATTTCTCAGAGCCCTACTTTCCTGTTATCTCTTACATCACAATAAAATCCCTGTTTGATTTTAGATTCTTCCTACCCATTTAAATTCAACCACTTCATTTTTCTTTTTTTCTCTTTGTTTTATTACCTAATAAACCCTTTTGACATAGAATTCTCTTATCCACCTGAATCATCTTATATGCCATTTAAAAAAAAAATAAGTATATTAAAATTCTAGGCAAAATATTATTCCCATCTTCCAAGTTGGCCTTTTATGTTCTCCACCAAGCAGTATTAAGACTTATTAGACAGTCTGTCATGCTGTTGATTATACCACCTGTGTTTGATTGACTTTTAGATGGCACTAGTCTTCTATAACTTAGGTCAGAGTGACATTATAAGCGACCTTACAAAATAATTCAGATTCATTATCAGGCATGGGTAGCATGGATGAAGGAGAGATGAAGGCAGAAAAAAAAAATTAAATGTCTGCTATGAACTAAAGAAAACCTCAGTTGGAATTCTCAGAGAAGGAAAAACAGAACTCTATGAGGCGTTGAGCTTCGCAGATCTTTACAATTCTCCTTGGCTCCGTCTCTTAATTCCTACATATTACTCAGGTCTCCCTCAATTTCTCTTTTCCTCCTCGAGTTTCTTTCTTACATATCTACCCTAAGTTGCTAATTTCTGTCTGTCTGCTAGCCCCAAATTTCATTATGAAAATTGCTATTAAGGTTTTTAGATATATAGAGTCCCTTAAGCAGGGACCAGTGCTGTCCTTGTCAGAACTCAGCAGGTAAAATAGTTATTCTGTTGCTATGACAATGTATTAATAAATTTCTCTAAAGGACCTAAGAGCTTATAACTAACTTATAATATTTTAACTTATAATAATTTCTCCTATACTAAACAATATTAGCTAAATAAATCACTTCATTATTTTTTAATTGATTGGTGAGATCATAATAAAAGCTTCTAATAATGGCTATTAGAAGCCTGCAGACATGCATATACATCACTTCAGATCTTCATTTGTAATCATGGTTTTTAAAAATAGATTCAAGTATTACATACACTCTTAGCAGAGGTGAGAGTTCTGCTATTTCAAAACTTACTTTTAGTGGAAAACCATACTATTAGCACCCTTAGCCTTTGTTGCCATGTAGATAGTAACTGGATTTATTTTGGGTTTTAAATAGAAGCTCAAAATGTACTAGTACATACACACTCTAGGATTTAAAGTGTAAGTTAGTTGTAAGTTTTGAATACTGGAATATTTCAAAAATATTTTTTAAAACTTTATTATTTTTATCCTCTGGAGAAAATAGAGAAAAATTCTGGCCATTATAATAACAAAGATCCATATTACCTTTTACAGAATATTTTAGGAATAACTTAGAATCCCTTGTGGGTCAGTAATGGAGTAATGGGTGAGGATTTTGAAGAACATGCAGAAACTTGAAAAAAGTAATATAATCTTTAGGCACTCAATGTCTTAGACACCTATAGTTATGACACTAATTTATAATGCATACAAATCAATTTCATATTTAATTGTTACTATGCTAAACACTTTCACCCTATTGTAGTTTATTAATAGAATTCAGTCTGAAAGTACTACAGCAATCTTCATAGTTTTAATTTTAATTAGTAAGTAAAATTTATATGAGCTTTCAATAAGTAAAGCTTTCAATTTGTGAATTATATTTTATATTTTATTCTTTACAAGAATGAATGGATCCCATGGCACAGAAATTACTGTTCCATAGACCACATGATTATATTTGTAATTAAATCCTATCTGTTTAGCATCCAGTATCAAACTGGTATGGTCTAGGTAATATCTTAGTCAACTGGCAGTTTTGACTTCTTATATCAATAGCTGAACATTCAGGTGATTGATTTCCTTGTTTAGTGAGGTAGATTAATCTTTCTTATGGTATTTATCACAGCTGAGTATTATAATAAATATTTGTGAATAAATAAAACCTTTGATTACAATTATTACAAACAAAATCCTAGACTTTAGTCCTGTACTTTCCTCAGTTAATACCTGTATTTAATGACAATGAAAGACAAAATAAGGAATCTCTTCACTTTATAAAAAGAGAGAAATAGCTAAAGATTATAAACAGTTACAACTTCTGTTCATAGTTTTGATTATTAGATTTTAGCTTTTCCAGTTTGCTGTGATTTTTTTTTTTTTTTTAACAAGACCCATCTCCTCTATGAAGAATGCAATCTTTTTTTTCTGGCACAAAAAATAGGGTAACCTGATCTGAGTCTGACAGAGTGTGTCGTTCATTTAAGTGCTTCCATCTGTTGCCTGCTGTTCCCCTTACTCATGACCCCTCTATGTTTCTCTTTCCCTTCTCTTTCCCTGTGTTTCTCTTTCCTTTTTCTTTCTTTCTTTCTTCCTTGCTTCCTTCCTCCCCCTCCCCCTTTTCCCTCTCCCTCTCTCTTTGTTTCTTTTTTTGTCCTTAGCCCCTCTGAGGAAAGCAAAGTTTGTTGAGAGCCCACGAATTCCAGAATCCGAGCTTGGCTCCCCAACCCTCACTTCAGCTCAGAAACTGGATGTGGATGCATACTGCCCTGGTAAGCATGCATGCAAAGTGTCTGCTTTGAAAGAGGAAGGTTTTTGGATCAGGCCCATCCAGCAGAGCAGTATTCTGTATGTATACCATTTATAAAAACATCCATTACCTCTTTCACAACTGATTGCATATTGTCCTTATTAGAACATAGTTTTTACTGAATATCCTTTTGTCTATTGATATTAATGAGAGTAAGTATTGAAAAAAAATTTAAAGATAATTTTCAAAATAATTTAAATAATTGTGGTAATAATTAGTTTTCAGGGTGATTTTTACGATTTGGGATACTTAAAGAAATGTTGCATTGACCATGTGCAAATAGGAATGTTAAAGATATGAATAAAAAATGTTCAACACTAGCCCTCTCTCTACATGTAGCCTATTTTGCATGATTCCTATTAAATTTCTAGATAGTATAGAAAATAGTTGTTACATTAAACTTGAATTAGAAAAGAAACATTATAGGTTCCTGATTTGGACTCCTAGACACACACTTTTAGAAATATCTCTTCCCATGAATGGCCTGTAAATACATGTGGGAGTTCACTAAAACCCTTCTTGTGTGGGAGCCAAACTGAGACAGAGTCATTATCAATGCTTAGATTCTTCCAAACTTAGATGAGTTGCCTGGCAACATTCTTTACACTCACTTTCCAGTAAGTCTATAGGGCTGTGTCAGAAATGTTCACAGCTTTAGTTGAGTATACAGATCAGAGCTTTAGTAAAGGACCGTAGAAGGCGTGGTTTTAGGACCTTTGTTTATTCCTGCTTTTTAAAACTGAAGTTAAACCACAATGAATACAACCGCTACTTATTTACAGTATTAAGGGTCAGCAGAATAAAATGATTTCTAGTTCTAGGGAAGATATCAGTAGCTCTCATCTGAAATGTCGGGAAATAAATATCTGATCTCAGATAAGACATGTTTAATATATCAAAAGAAAAATACAATAAGGCAAAAACTTGGGTCAAACCTAATCAGACATTTGATTTTATACTACATTTGATCTTAGCCAAAAGGCTGCAAAGCGATTGATTTTATAAATTAGTTCTGAATATTGAAAAATTTGGGGATTTCACTTTCAGGGTGCAGAACCCTGGGCTTCATCTACTGTTGTAGATAATATGCATTTTTTAAGTTAATTATAATAATTACGTATTAGGCACCAGCTTTTCTTTTTCTAAAAGGAACAGATCAGCTATTTCAATGGCACTGTAGCACATTGTTAGAAGAGTTACTTTCATGTTTTGAGGTATTGTTATACTTCTTGGGCAGTGGAATATTGTGCTTTGCATTAGTTCACACAAATTTTAGTGTAATAAAGTAAAATAAATCCACTAATTCTCTATTCCTACATTGAGTTTTGGAAGAAGAACTCTGTCAGAGGCTTTGTCTTTTTCAGATTTGTAAGTCAGAATAATTTTTATGGAGACTCATCTTTTACTTCCTGATTGCTCATCCTACATCCTTAATCTAAAGTAGCTATTGTTATTGTCAAGAAGCAAGGTAGCTGCTATTGTTTGAATGTCATTGCAGAATCACTAAGAAGAACCTTATCCATGTTATTATTTACATATATTTTTCACAAGCATGAGTTCCTTGCTAAATTGGAATTAAATCAAACTAAACCTCAGTTTAGATGTTCAGAAAGAAAGGAAGAAACTAAAACATGTTGTAAGATAACAGATCACTTGGTGCCTATGGCTACAGGTTGAGAGAGGGTTTAGTATGACTTTGAAGGAACACAAGGAAACTTACAGAGATGATAGAAATGTTCTCTCTGTGTCTTGATTTTAAAGGCAGTTTTCACAGATGTATAAATTTGTCAAAATTTATTCAGTTGTATACTTCATAAGAATATGATTTATGTAAATTATAATTTTAAAAAGAGAAGATCAATAGATGAGTAAGAAATAGAAAAGAATCTGGAGTAAAGTGACAACTAGAAATAAGTATCTATGAAGGTAAAGCAGTGATTATACTGATCAGAAAATACATGGTAGGAAAAACCTACCAGGATTTCATGTGTTCTGCTACTTAAGTTGTGATTGTATTTGAGGCAAATTAACTATCTAAAATTTAAGTGCTCAATAATACTTTGTAACAAATCTACCTAGAATGCATTACAACAAAAAAATAAGCATTTTTTTTCTTACCCATGGATTTGTAAATATTGATTGGCATAGCTCTTTTTCTGGCTGCATGTTCAGCTCTAGGGCTCAAGTTGGGCTCAGATCTGTGGGTGTTCATTCTGGGGCTCAGGCTGAAGGAGCATCAGGTGGAGAGAAGCTCT
The DNA here is from genome assembly GCF_014108245.1 of Pipistrellus kuhlii. NCBI lineage: Eukaryota > Metazoa > Chordata > Mammalia > Chiroptera > Vespertilionidae > Pipistrellus > Pipistrellus kuhlii. The sequence goes on along the minus strand of NW_023425521.1, from coordinate 8,858,698 downwards.
TCTTTTGGTGAGTCACCTGAGCGCAAGAATGTAAGCCCAAGTGCACATGCACATTTCAAGCCTTTTTCATAACAGTCCAGGGTCCAAGTAAAGTCTCATGGCCAAGCCAGAAAATAATTTTTGTTGTGTAAAGTTTTAAGCATACCCAAACAACCCACCATGTACCCAGACCCTGATTTCAACAATTGTTTCATCTGTTTCTACTCCTTCTTCTTCAAGTTTGCCCAAAGAAACTAAGAAAAGGGTAGGAATGCTTTAAAGTCAGCCACTCAGTGAGTAGAGTTGAGCTGATGGTTGGTTGCTTTGATTCTTGATCACTTGTAGGCAGTGATTCTCACAATCAGGAACTTAGTTTGGGGAGTGGGGAAGATGTGGAAGAGCCAGTACTTGCTGTGACAAATAACATCTTCTGCTTTTAGCAGTCACCCATTTTCCAACATTCATCAGGAAAGGAAAAATTTAGGTAATCATTTAAGAACTAAGAAATGAATATTAACCAGGTTTGCTTTGGCAATTGAACCAAGCTAATCAAGCTAATCATAGGTTTTATAACTGTTAGAAAGCATGGGTTTCTTTATTTGATTAAATGTGATACAAATTTCTGAGCAATTTGATATAGATGAGAACAAGCAGTTTATAATTAACAGATTCTAAAGGAAATGTAAACAGCCCGATGTGAAAATGGTAAGAGAATTCTGAGAAATAAAGGAGTCTGTGAAACTAGACTGCATAGCCTGCCATTATGGAGTACAGATTAGGGGTTTGGGTACCTTAGCTATTAGACATTTATTTTTTGGCACAGCTTTTTATTGAAGTACAATTGACATATAATATTTTCAGATATACAACATAATGACTTGATATTTGTATACGATGTGAAAGATCACCATAATAAGTCTAGTTATCACCTGTCACCATACAATTTACAATTTTTTTCCTGTGATGAGAACGTGTAAGATTCAATCTCCTAGCAACTTTTAAATATGCAATACAATATTATTGACTATAGTCCCTATGCTGTACATTATATACCTGTGACTTATTTATTTTATATAAGAAAGTTTGTACCTCTTGACCCTCTTTACCCATTTTCACCAACCCTGTTCCCTCTGGCAACCACCAATCTGTTCTCTGTATATATTTGTGTGTGGGGGGGGGGTATTTCTTTTTTTAGATTCTACATATAAGTGAAATCATGCTATATTTGTCTTTCTCTGTCTGGCTTATTTAACTTAGCATAATACTCTCAAGGTTCATCCATGTTGATGCAAATGGCAAGAATTCATTCTTTGTGGCTGAGTAGTATTGCGTGTATGTGTACACCACATGTTTATCCATTCATCTATTGATGGACACTTAGATTGTTTCCATATCTTGGCTATTAAAAATTATATTGTTTGAATTACTGTTTTTGTTTCCTTTGGATGAATACCCAGAAGTGGAATTGCTGGATCATATGATAATTCTATGTTTAATTTTTTGAGGACCCTCCATACTGTTTTCCATAGTGCCTGTAGCAATTTATATTCCCACCAGCAGTACATAGAGGTTCCCTTTTCTCCACATCCTCATCAACACTTGTCATTTCTTGACTTTTTGATGATAGCTATATCTCATTGTGGTAATATCTCATTGTGGTTTTGATTTGCATTTCCCTGATAATTAGTGATATTGAGCATCTTTTCATGTGCCTGGTGAACATCTGTATATCTTCTTTGGAAAAATGTCTCTTCGGATCTTCTGCCCATTTTATTAATTGGATTGGTTATATTCTGTTGTTATAGTTGTATGAGTTCTTTATATATTTTGAATATCAACCCTTTATTAGATATATGATTTGTAAATATCTTCTCTGATTTAGTAGCTTGTCTTTTTATTTTGTGACTAAGTGGCCCAGTGCATGGATTCATTCACATTGAAAGGAAATTAATTAGAAGAAATATTTCAATATCATTATTTGCCCTTTATCTATAATATAAGAGTCAAAGATGAAAGAAAATTAGTAAAATGTATATGAAAATAATATACAAATTGATTAATAAATAAACAATAACAGAAATTTTATAAAAACAACAAAAACATATAAAAACAACATTGATAAAAACAATGATAAATTGATTAAACTTATAATATCTCCCTGTATACCACATTAAGAGTAAAAACACTTTCAGAGTGCTTGACTAATTTCTCTTGTATTGAAATATTTACAACTTTAACATCACACGCTCTTCGAACTCAAGAGAAAACAACAAACATATCACTGACCATGACTGAGAACGGGTTTAGATAGGAATATTCCTACTCTGCCTAGAGTTTGTCTTTGTGATTTATTAATGGTCTTCAGACATACCCTGTCAACATACCGCTTTCTTTCAGCTTCAGAATGTCTACAAAAACAACTAAATTCACAATCAACAATAACAGATTGAAACACGCTTGCAATTGGCGCCAGCAAGAGCTTATATGTATTGCGCATGTGTGAGTCAACATTTATTTTTAAATTACCAGTGTGTGTTATATGTACCGCTGGTCAGTGGGTCACTTAGTCTTTCATGTATATATAGATGGTTTCCTCCTTTGTGCAGAAGCTAATTAATTTGCTGAAGTCCCACTTATTTATTTTTGCTTTTGTTTCCCTTGCCTTTGGAATCAGATCCAAAAAATTCATCACCAAGCCGTGATGAATTACTGCCTATGGTTTCTTTTAGTTTTATGGTTTCAGGTCTTATATTCAAGTATTAATTTATTTTGAGTTAATTTTTATGCATTGTATAAGATAGTAGTCTAATTTATTGAAGAGACGAAATTTTTGCCTCTGTCATAAGTTAATTGACCATATATGTGTGGGTTTAGTCTGGGCTCTTTATTCTGTTCCACTGATCTATGTGTCTATTTTTATGTTTTGGCACAGATTTAATTATAGTTTAATCCCTCCACAGTTTGGCTACTTTACTTTAAGTAAAGATAGTTTTTGCAAATGTTGAAAGCATAAACCACCTCTGAAAGGAGAATTGGTGTCATCAAGAAAAATAAAAGCACACTTGAAACTCATTTAATGTATTGACCAATGTTACTCTAATAAACTTAATTTAATTTTTTTAAAGAAGAAAAAAAACAAAGTGTTCTGAATATTCAGCACTTGCTTTTTTTTTTATTTACAGTTTTTTATATCATGCCTACACAGTTCTCACAGAGTTTAATTTACTATGATTTAATTAATTTTTTTTTTTTTTTTTTTACAAATTTCCCCCATGAGATTATAATCTCCTCAAGATAGGGATCATGCTCCATTGTTCATAACATAGTGCTATGCGCAGAAAGTACTCAGTAAATATTTATTGAATGAATGTTTTCCTATGTTGTCTATCATCCGATATTTCTGCTGGATACTATTAAAGATGAAAATAATAAAATAACCATATAAACAACTTATACTCAATAATAATATATTTCTTGGCAAAATAATGAGGTAATTATTCTAGGAGCCAACCAACGTGGACTAATATTGACTCTCCTTACTTGCCTAATTCTGGAACTGTAGTTAAGGATTTAATCTTTGTGTGCCTCCCTTTTACTCTCGTAAGATAAGAAATGTAGAGATTAAATTATTTAAGACACATGAAACACTTAGAAAAGTACCAGATAGTAATATCTCAATAACTGTTAGTTATTGTTGTTGTTATTATTACTAACTAGAGGCCCAATGCATGAAATTTGTGCACTTGGGGAGGGTCCCTCAGCCTGGCCTGTACCCTCTTGCAGTCCGGGAGCCTAAGCCATCAGTCAGACATCCTAGTGCTGCCGCAGAGGTGGGAGAGGCACCGCCACTGCCACTGCGCTAGCTAGCCATGAGTCCAGCTTCTGGCTGAGCAGTACTCCCACTGACCACCAGGGGACAGCTCCTGCATTGAGCTTCTGCCCCCTGGTGATCAGGGCATGTCATAATGACCAGTCATTCTGCCATTTGACCTATTTGCATATTAGCCTTTTATTATATAGAATACTACTATCAATATTATTCCAGAAATAAAACACTCTTTTAAAACATTAACTAGTATACTACATTTTTTCTTTGTTTTGTGTGCTGTTCTGCGCTGCACATGTGTAGTGGTATTTCAGTATAGTTTTGATGATCATCCTAGATAATAAAGAAGTAATATGCGCATTAACCCTCATGCTCTCACAAGATGGCTGCCTATGAACAGGCTGGCAGGGGGGTTAGGGAGGATGACCAAACAACTGAACAAGCACGCTTTGTGGGGCAAACAGACAGGCGGGGGGAGGAGGGGGGGAGGAATTTTAAGGGTCCTATTTTCAGGGCCAAAATGAACCTGAAAGGGTTTTATTTTCGGAGTGATGAAAATATTCTTGGATTAGAGAGCGGTGATGGTTGATAACTTTACTGAAAGGCACTGAATTGTACACTTTGTGATAGTTTATGGTATGTTAATTATATATACCAATTTTGAAAAATTGTCTGTGGGGAAAGTCAGGTCTCTCTGGCATAGGATAGGAACCCAATCAGGATAAGTAGAGCACCTGTGTGCAGGGTGGCAATGAACAACAGTGAAATTTGTTACATGTAGGGGGACTAGATGAAGTAACTAAGGATAATGAGAGCCAGATTTGTCATTATGGGGGAACAGAGTTACAGCTTTGAAAAGGAGAAAAACTACCATTAACTGTATGGAATTTAATTTGAATTAGAGCACCACTGTGAATTTTAGGAGGGGTTGTATAAACAAATGTGCATGTTTATGTATGCATACATATATGTATGTACGTGTATGAGTATACTGACTTAGTCCACTGAGTGGACTTGGAGAACAATGACATCCTAATAGAAGTGAACATAAGTGATATTCTATATACCTTTCTTCACTAAAAAGAACCAGGGCTTCTTGGGGAAAAATACTCATTCCAGGCAGGGAGAGTACAAGATGAGCCTCAAGCATCTTATGCCAGAAAGTAAAGAAGTGCTCAGAAAATGACAGGGATATGTCAAAATTGAAAGAGCTTTCCCAGGACAAAGCAACAAAATAATTAATGGTAGTAACAAATTATAACTCATTGAATAAGATAGGAATCTTTGAGTTTGGATGGATGGATAGATGAAAGTACACCATAGAAAGAGTAATTAATTTAGAAAAATCACTCTTTGGCAAGTATGGTGACAATTAATTCAACTAAGAAAATTAATGGATGCTAAAAGTAGGAAAAATTTGTTGAAGAGAGATTCAGACTTATACTTGCACAACAGTGTATATACTATCATTATTCATAAGATAGTAGATGTTGAAACAACCCACGTGTCCAACATCAGATGAATAGGTAAACTAAATTTTATATACACACAGGGGAATATTAGTCATAAAAAGGGGTGAAATAAAAAAGTGAAATTCTGATATATGCTAAAACATGAAGAAACCTTGAAAACATTACACAAAGTGAAATAAGCTAGACATAAAAAGACTAATATTATTTGTTTGTACTCATATGAGATACCTAGAATAGGCAAATTCACAGAGACAGAAAGTAGAAGAGAAGATACTAGGTACTACCATGTTTCCCCGAAAATAAGACATCCTCCGAAAATAAGACCTACTTACAGGTTTCCTTCTGAGTGAAATATAAGGCATCCCCCCAGAAGTAAGGCCCCCACAAGAAATTCACCAGGAAATTCAGGAATTGGATTGTTGTTATGATGTTCCAGAAGATGATAACATGATTGTCATTGAATAAATGAGTAAATTCTTCATACTGTAGGATTCATAGTTTATCTGGTTTGTGTTGACAACTACCGTACTACCGTACCGAAAATAAATTTCCTTTATTTTCACTTAACAATAAATGTGTACTGTATTCTTCTTCATGGAAAAATAAGACATCCCCTGAAAATAAGACCTAGCGCATCTTTGGGAGCAAAAATTAATATAAGACACTGTCTTATTTTCGGGAAAACAGGGTAGTAAGGGGGGGAATTGGGAGTTATTATTTAATGGGCAAAGAGTTTCTTTGGGGGAAGATTAAAAAGTTTGGAAATGGATAGTAGAAAAGGTTGTACAACATTTTCAAAGTACTTAATGCCACTGAATTGTATACTTAAAAATAGTTAAAATGACAAATGTGTTTATCACAAAAATATTTTTTTTAGTTTGGGAGTTTGTTGAAGAAGGGGGTATTTACATAGTCTCAGAGTATCCCCTTGAAAAATACTTATTCACTACAAAGAGAAAAAGTGTAATTTTAGAGTAGAGAAATCTGACAGACACTACCATAACCAAGCAATCAAAGTTAACACAGCAGTACTTTTGTCAAATCATGAGGTAACATAAGATAAACTCAAATTAAGGGGCATTGTGCAAAACAACTGGCCTATAATCTTCAAAAGTGCCAAGGTCATGAAAGTTAAGACTGAGAAACTGTTCCAGATCAAAAGAAATAAAAGAGAACTGAACACTAAATGCAATGATTAATCCTAAATTGTTGGATCCTTTCACATTACTGGGACAAATGTTAAAATTTAAATGGGGTCTGTGCATGAAATCATAATAATGTAAAATGTTAGTTTCCTGATTTCTCTGCTGGTACTATAGTTACATAAGAGAATGTCTTTGTTTATAGGAAATACATAAGATCTGGGGATAATGGGACATCATGTCAATACTTTCAGATTGTTAAGGAAAAAATATTATTTGTATTATCTTGAAACTTTTTTTGTAAGTTTGAACTCATTTAATTTAAAAATTAAGAATAGTTACACAAACTCTAAAGAAAAACAAACAAAACTGAACAAAGGTGGTGATTATGGCCAGGAACTAGATCCCAAAATAAGGACTATATTGGAAGGCTAACTGCCAAAGAAATAGGAAACTTTTTTTATTCAGTAAGTTACAAAAACATTTTCTCCAAGTCATTTTAAGTAAATAAATAGAGGATAATCTGCGTAGAGTTTATCAGTTATAATGTGTAAATGTGGAAAAGTCAGGTTCTAGACAGGGACCCTGTTATTTTGGATTTACAATGTGGAAACAAAGGAAATAACCAAGCTAAATGTAATAATAGTTGTAGAAATAGCCATTTTATTTTGTAAAGTTTATGTTTCGGTGTGTTCCTGTTTCAGGTGATGCTGAACAGGAACTTGGTCCCCCTCCATCTGTAGATGAGGCAGCAAACACACTCATGACTCGTCTGGGTTTCCTCCTTGGAGAGAAAGTCACAGAAGTTCAGCCAGATGACCAATACAACATGGAAGTAGAAGATGAAAATCAGGTAAACTGCTTGTCACCAATTCTCTGAAACATGGGCTAAATCAACCTGTTAAATCATGAAAGGGCAAATGTCACGTGTGTGTGTGTGTGTGTGTGTGTGTGTGTGTGTGTGTTTTGAGATGAATAATCCCAATTGTTGAATGCTTTTTGATACCTGAAGATATAACTTAATTTTCTATAATTACTTTATCTGTTCAGTTTATAAAACATTTTTAAGTTTCATTCTTAGCTTTAAAAAATGTTAAGGTTTTGATTCGTTTATTGAATGAATGAGAAAAGGAATGCATAAATAAACCAATCAGTAAAATTGATATACAGGCAGTTCTTGGGTTACATTGGACTCAACGTATGTCTTTTCATGGTTATGTTGCTATCTTCCATTTATTTATATATTAAAAAAAAAAGTTCCGTCATTTCGATGTATGTATTGTACATATGTGCTTAATGTTTTTTATTATTTACTTACCACAAGTAAAGGTCAGGAATTGTTACCTTTCTTTTATTTCATTTTTACTGTTTCACTTCATTTACTGCTGTGTATGTGCTCCATGTGAATGACGTAGATGCTTACGTAGGAGGGTTCCAACTTATGGTGAAAATTGCATTATGTCACGCAGTAAGAATGGATCTCCAACATAACCCAAGGACCTACTGTATATATGTTTAAGCTTCCTTATAAACAAATATAGTAGAGTCCATTTATATTTTTAGATATTAAAAAAATGGAAACTCACTGCCAGAAAGTGGTTTAATAATATTTAAATCTAGGCAATCTGTTAAGAACCATACTATTCCAGTGTAATATGAATAATAACACTGACAGGATTGTTGTTAGGATCAAGTTAAATCATAGATATTAAAATACTTTGTAAGCTGTAAAATGCCATATAAATAAAGGGTATAAAATAATATGTAATATTATCCCATATAATAAAGAGGTAATATGCAAATTGACCATCACCCCAACACATAAGATGGACAAAAAATGGCCAGCAGGGGAGGGAAGTTGAGGGCAATCAGGCTAGCAGGGAAGGGCACTTGGGAGGGACCAGCCCTAAAAGGGAGGGCAGTTAGGGGTGACCAGGCCTGCAGGGGAGGACAGTTGGGGGGACCCAGGCATACAGGGGAGGGCAATTGGGGAAAACCAAGCCTGCAGTGGAGGGAAGTTAGGGGTGACCAGGTCGGCAGTTAGGGGCAACCAGTTCTGCAAGGAAGAGCAGTTGGGAATGACCAGGCCTGCAGGGAAGGGCAGTTGGAAGGGACACAGGGGTGGGCAGTTGGAGGGATCAGGCTTGCAGGCGAGGGCATTTGGGGGGGACCAGGCCTGCATGGGAGGACAGTTGGGGGCAACCAGGCCAGCAGGGAAGGGCAGTTAGGGGTGACCAGGCCTGCAGGGGAGGGCAGTTAGGGTTGACCAGGCCTGTAGGGGAGGGCAGTTGGAGATGACCAGGACTGTAGGGGAGAGCAGTTGGGAATGACCAGACCTACAGGGGAGGGCAGTTGGGAGGGATAAGAACTGCAGGGGAGGGCAGTTGGGGGTGATCAGGCCTGCAGGGGTGGGCAGTTAGGGGTGACCAGGCCAGCAGGGGAGAGCAGTTAGGGGCAATCGGGCTGGCAGGGGAGGGCAGTTAGGCATCAATAAGGCTGGCAGGGGAGTAGTTAGGGAGTGATCAGGCTGGCAGGCAGAAGCGGTTAGGGGCAATCAGGCAGACAGGCAGACAGGCAGACAGGCAGATGAATGGTTGGGAGCCAGGAGTCCTGGATTGTGAGAGGGATGTCCCAGATTGGAAAAGGTGCAGGCTGGGTTGAGGGACACCCCCCCCCCCCCAATTGCATGAATTTCATGTACCGGGCCTTTAGTTAGTACATAAGTATATAAGCTATATGTATATGTAAAAAATAAGCTACTTCATAGCTTTCATACTTCCATTTTCAAATTTCTTAAATGAGGGAAATAATATGTCTTATACTTAGTTAATAAATGAGCAAATGAAATATTAAAATTTTTAAAACTGTATAGTATTAAACAAAGGCAAAGTATCTATATATATAAAAGCCTAAGTGACCGGCCAACTGGCCGACCAGCCAACCGGCCAGTAGCTATGATGCGTACTGACCACCAGGGGACAGACGCTCAACACAGAAGTAGAAACCACAGGCATTGAAACATGGAACAAACTGATGAATCTCAGAGGGAAGGGGAGAGGGGGAGGGTGGGAAGAGATTAACCAAAGATCTTATATGCATATAAAGGCCCAGGGCGTGGATTCGTGCATAGGTGGGGTCCTTGGCCTGGTCTGGGCCCTCTTGGATCCAGGACACCTTGGGGGATGTCAGAGAGCAGGTTTTGGCCCAATCCTCACAGGTCAGGCCGAGGGACCCTACCAGTGCATGAATCTGTGCACTGGGTCTCTAGTTAATAATAAAGCTAAATGATAGCCTTCTTGGAGTATAGTATACCATAATACTATCTTGGAACCACAGAAGAAAGTGACTAAATTAATAATAGAAGTTCAAGCCTTAGGAAGATTACTGTGTAGTAGGAGGTCATGTTCATTTAGTGACATTTCTTCTGAGCTAGACAGTGTACTAACAAAGATAGAATGCTTATATTTCATGCAAATGAAAAGGGGTAAAAAGCTGGGGTAACAATACTTATATTTGACAAAATAGACTTTAAAATAAAAGAGACCAAAAAAAAGGACACTATATAATGATGAAGGGAGCAGTCTAACAAAAGGATATAACCTCATAAACATTTACGCACTCAACATAGGAGTGCCTAAATATGTAAAGCAAATCTTGATGAATGTAAAGGGAGAGATGGACAATAATACAGTCTTAGTGGGGAATTTTAAAAAAATATAATTTTATTGAATTCAAAGAGGACGGGAGAGAGAGAGAGAAAGAAATATCAATGATGAGAGAGAATCATTAATCAGCTGCCTCCTGCACACTCCCTTTTGGGGTTCCAGCGCATAACCCAGGCATGTGCCCTGATTGGGAATCAAACTGTGACCTTCTGGTTTATAGATGGACACTCAATTATTGAGCCACACCAGCCTAGCATAGTAGGGATTTTAACACCCAATTGACAACAATGGATAAATCTTTCAGACAGAAAATCAACAAGGAAACTGTGGCCTTAAATAACACACTAGATCAGATGTATTTAATTGATATCTTCAGAGCATTTCACCTCAAAGCAGCAGAATATACATCCTTTTTAAGTGCATCTGTGACATTTTTTCTTTTAAAAAATAATATTTTATTGATTTTTTTTTTACAGAGAGGAATGGAGAGGGATAGTCAGAAACACCGATGGGAGAGAAACATCAATCAGCTGCCTCCTGCACACCCCCCTACTAGGGATGTGCCTGCAACCAAGGTACATGTCCTTAACTGGAATCAAACCTGGGACCCTTCAGTCCGCAGGCCGACTCTCTATCCACTGAGCCAAACCAGTTAGGGCATTTTCTAGGATTAAACCACATGGTTAGGACACAAAACAAGTTCCAATAAATTTAAGAAGATTGAAATTAACATCAAGCATCTTCTCTGACCATAATGCCATGAAACTAGAAATCAATCACAAGGAAAAAAAACACACAGAAAAACACACAAAAATGTGGAGGCTAAATAACATGTTACTAAACAATGAATGGGTCAACAATGAGATCAAGGGACAAATCAAAAGATAACTTGAAACAAATGAGAACACAACAATCCAAAATCTTTGGGGCACAGCAAAAGCAGTCTTGAGAAGGAAACTCATAGTGGTACAGGCATATCTCAAGAAACAAGAAAAAATTCAAATTGAAGAACATATTTGCTGATACATCTGATAAAGGCTTAATATCCAAAATATATTTTTTAAAAAACAAAACTTATAAAACTCAAAACCAAAAAAAAATCCAATTAAAAAATGGGCAAAGGACTGGAATAGACACTTCTCCAAAAGGGACATATAAGTGGCCAATAGTCATATGAAAAGATGCTCCACAGTAATAATCATCAGAGAAATGCAAATTAAAACTACACTGAAATATCACCTCACACCTATTAGAATGGCTGTCATCAATAAATCAACAGAGGCTAGGCTCCTCCCTTTGAGATTGCTACAGCTGTTCGGATCTGGGGTGGCTCCATCCTTTGGGACTGGGTTCGGTTCTCAGGGCTAGGCTCCACCCTTCGGCAATGACTTTGTCTGTTCAGACAAATTGAGATCTTAGAGGCTGGGCCTCAGCTCTTGGCAACTAGTGTCAGCCCTTTGGGAGTAGATTCGCCTCTTAGGCGTTGGCTGGGCTTTTCCGGGCTTGGCCCAGTCTCCATGAGATCGTCTTACAGGAAAGGACCCTTAAGTGAGCACACTTGGCCTAGAAGCCAGAGGTTGAAAGGGTGGCTGACTCCCAGTGAAGAGGCGCCTGTGGAAATCACTGTAATACACTGAGGCTGGGGGGATGAGGAGAGAAGAAAAAATGAAAAGAAGAAAAAGAAAAAATAAACCAACAGACAAGAAGTGCTTGCGAGCATGTGGAGAAAGAGAACTCTCATGCACTGTTGGTGGAGATGCAGATTTGTACAGCCACTGTGGAAAACAGTATGGAGTTACCTCAAAAAATTAAAATGGAACTCTTATGGCTCAGCAATTCCTCATCTGGGGATATATCCCAAGAGACCCAGAGCAGTAATTCCAAAGAATATATGCATTCCTATGTTCACTGCAGCATTACTTACAATACCCAAGATCTGGAAGCAGCCCAGATGTCCATCAGTGGATGAGTAGATAAAAATGCTGTGATACATTTGCACAGTGGAATACTACTATGCCATTAAAAAGAAGTAAATGTTACTATTTGTGACAACATGAATGAACCGGAAGAGCATTATACTAAGTGAAATAAGCCAGTCAGAGAAAGATAAATATACGATTTCACTCATTATGTGGAATCTAATAATCAAAATAGAAATAGACTCATAGATACAGAGAACTGACAGCTGTCAGAGGGGAAGGAGTTTGGGAACTCATTGAAAAAGATAAAGGGATTAAGGGGAAAAAACAACTCACAGACACAGCAGTATGATGATTCCCAGAGGGAAAATGGAGGTAGAAGATATCGATATAATGGTGATGGGAGGAGACTTGACTTGGGGTATAGTATACAGATGTATAGAATTATACACCTTAAGCCTATATAATTTTACTAACCAATGTCACCCCAATAAATTCAGTAAAAAAAGAGAGGAAACATTGCTTTGTTTTTGTCATTCCACAGGTGATTCTACTGCATGCCCAGTTAAAAATCATTCTTCTGATATTTTGTAAAGATAGAGGGGATTATAAAGAAATTGAAACTCCTTCCTACTCTGGAGAAAAATTCTATAGTAGAAAAGAAATGGCATATATTTGATAGCTTATGTTTTAGGAAAAATCAGTTCCATATTTTTGATATGATTGAAGAGATTTACTTGGATGTAGGATTCTGAGAATGTCACTTGTGCTTGTTGAGCTGAATATATCTTTTATGATCTGCTTATAGCATATAAATGAAAATAAAAACCTGACTTCACAAATTATTTAATACAAGGGATTACATGTAACAATATATTAGGGTGAGTCAAAGAGCCTTAATATCCTCATATCTAGTAATGAACACCTTTTCCAATCAAATATTAAATGTAAATCTTCAATTTTAGCAGAGAGAATATGAAAACTTTATTTAAAGAAGTTGAAAAGCTTCTTTTAAAATTAAGAATTAAAGATGTGAAATTTATCATCAGTTTTCTTTCATGTGATTTTTGTCACTGAACACACATTTTGAAAAGGATAGAATTTCTTTAGTCTTTGAAAAAAATAGTACTTTTATTCATTATGTTAGTAATTTATTTGAGTAGAAAGAGCTAAAGAAAATTGAATTACTATTAAATTCATTAAATCAGAATATATTACCACCATAATTCAATCTTTTTTGTGATTATTTTTATTCTTCCCCATCAAAAACTTAAAAAGGAGGTAAATTCAAGTGTAAGAATTACTCAGGATATAAAGAGATCTTAGTCAGCAATCAGTTTCTACAGAAAAATTTAGTTTTTAATTAAATTAATATTGTTTGATCTATTTTATTAGACTAACTTTTAGATTAAAGTATTTTCCTGCATTCATTTATTGTTTCTGGACAGCCACCTATGTTTCCAAAACACACTTATTTGCATTATGAACCTTTTTTAAAATTTTTCTCAGCTGGAGGGTTTTTTTTTCTATCCAAAGAAAAATTATGAACAAGACAAAGTTCCAAGCTTTCAGAAGTTTTGATTGGAAACTTAGCACAATCAACTTGTACTTAATTTTAAAATGTTTTCCAATCCTACCCTGATTGGCTCAGAGGATAGAGCATCAGCCTGTGTACTGAAAGGTCCTAGGTTCGATTCTGGTCAAGGGCATGTATCTTGGTTGCGGGCACATCCCCAGTAGGAGGTGTGCAGGAGGCAGCTGATTAATGTTTCTCTTTCATCGATGTTTCTAACTCTATCCCTCTCCTTTCCTCTCTGTAAAAAAATAAAAAATATATATTTTTTTTAAAAATGTTTTTCATTAATTCATGTTAATGATAAAGAATACTTGTTACTAGAAATTTCCTAGGCAGAAAAACTGGCCGCAGTCCCTGCTTATTTTAAGTTTAAGTATCACCTTAATTGTAGAATGCAGAATATCTTATCCTAGAAGGCAAAAACAAATAGAATCTCAATAAATGTAAAAGCTGCATGCAGATTTTCTTCTTTTTCTCATCAAAGATTATGTTTTACCATAAGATAATATTTTACTTTAACAGCTGGTGAGTTTATCTTATTTTTCATTCCGATTTTTCAGACCTCAGCAATCACCCAGCGGATAAGTCCCTGTTCCACCTTGACTAGCAGCACTGCCTCTCCACCAGCTAGTAGCCCCTGTTCCACCCTCCCACCAGTCAGTACAAATGCAACAGCCAAGGACTGCAGCTATGGTGCTGTCACTAGTCCAACCTCCACCCTCGAAAGCAGAGATAGTGGCATCATTGGTGAGTTGGTTTTTATGTTAATCATTTTATGTCTTTTTAAAAAAAATAATTACACAAGCTTACAGTTTTCAAAAAAGCTGGTATTTATTATCCTTAACAAAACTCTTTAACAAATTGAATCCAGGAAAATATAAAAAGGGTAATAGAGACAATATATAAAGAGGATAATTCATGACTAAGTGGAGATGGGGGCCACTGATATTTTGAGAAGCCTGATGGTGACTGCCCACTCTGATGGAGTTGACAGGGAGATGTTGCTGTGGCACGGGGCTCCCTAATATCAGTGGGGGTATGGAGACTGGTTAGCAGCACTTAATTCTCAAATGCAAGGAGAACATATTTTGATCAAGAGCTACAAGGCAGGAAGGCAACCAGGTTGTCTTCCTTTGTAATTTACCTTCTTTCCTTGCTACTATAAAGTTCAGAACTCCACTTAATTTTCCAAAGAGAAAACTTCATTGAAAAGAAACATGGAAATTACCTCATGAACTTAGGTCTCTCCTTTTAACAATAGAAATATTTAAAATGAAAGAAGAGAATATGAATTAACATTTAAAAACTCAACTGGGATGATATTCTTGTTTTATAATTATTGCTGAGATTTTTATAAGTTACATTTTAATGTATTTGAGCCTTTCCATATCTAAGGTTGATGGAAATTTTCCTGTTCATAATTCCTATTTATAATTAGTTATAAGACTCAATAAAGTTCTAGAAGCCTTTTCAGTTTTTGTTTGATTTCATTAAGGGACCAGATAGGATTAGAACTACAGTTCAAGTATACAAACAAGGCCCTGTATTGCCTCCTTATTAGGACACATTCTTTCTCCTCTGTTAGCTTCTTCTTAGGGACTGTTTTTTTGTTTTGTTTTGTTTTTCCCTAATTCTTCGTTATATATAAAGGACCAGGAAATAAATTTAAATGAGGGAAAATATAAGATACAAAGAGTATAAATATAAAGATATTTTTGAGACCTCTGGAGCACTCCAGTAATTCATGAAAATTAAATAAATTTCCTTTTAATGAAATTCTGAACATTTTAGCACTGATAGGCCTTCCTTGTTTGTCCTTTAGCACTGATGTATGAGTTTGTTTGATTTATTTAAATAGAGTTGTTAAGATAAAAATTAGAGAGATAAGAGAAAATATGTGAGAGAAATACTTTTGTTTCAGTTATCTAAACTTCATGATGGAAATGAAAAGATCATCAGTAACTTTTAAAAAGTAATGTAACTAATATTCTTACTATCTAGTCTTGAATTTATAGTACTAACGGATTAATCTCCAGGGTTGTTGTTGTTTTAAACAATTCATTTTACTCTTTTTTTTCTAGCTACGTTGACAAGCTATTCTGAAAATGTAGAACGCACAAAATATGTTGGGGAAAGCAGTAAAGAATTAGGATCTGGAGGAAATCTAAAACCTTGGCAATCTCAAAAATCCAGCATGGATTCCTGTTTATACCGAGTAGATGAAAATATGACAGCTTCCACCTATAGTCTGAATAAGATCCCAGAGAGGAATTTGGAAACAGTTTTATCGCAATCAGTACAGTCTATTCCTCTGTATCTTATGCCACGACCAAATTCAGTAGCAGGTAAGGTTTTAAAAAAAATTATCATTTTACCAGCATCTCTATTGAAATTAAAATAAATTATCTAACAGTATTTAAATTTCCCATTCATTTTCTTTGATTAAGCTGCTCTTTTGTGTTTAGATAATATACATGTGTATATCTTTTTTAACTTGGGGGAAGGCTTGTGTTCCTCAAAAGGTTGATTGTTTAGTTCTCCCAAAATACATAAAAACATGCACAAAATCGGGAAAAGAATCTATAAAGTACATTGTTGAACTTCTGAAAATCTTTTTTCTCACAGAAGTCTTTGAAAGGATTTCAGTTTGAGGTTTTAAAGTTTAAAAAAAAAAAACACGTTAAATTAAATTGAAATATATTTCAGTAGAGTTTGTATTATCAGAAATCATCCTCTATAGTTTGAGGGAGTGGCAGACAGGCAAGAATTCTACTTCCATATTCTCAGAGCTCACTGTTCTCACAGTGTCCTATCTTATTATAAAAGAATTACCAGGTGCCTACATTGCTAAAGAATAACTCATAAATACCACTAGCAGCATCAGTCATAAAGGAATGATTTCGAAGTTTAAATGGCTGGAATATAGAACCATTATTCTTAAGCAGCTATTTAGAATTGATGTCTAAAGATATTTTTCCTACACCCAAGTTACTTTTTAATAATTCAGACCAGGAACTTTTGCAGAATAATTGGGAATTCTGGCATTTTAAAAATGTGTCATAATTTGAATGTTGTCCATACTATAAAATCACAGTTAGTCTTTTTCACTTGCCTGATGAATGACTGGAGAGGAATATTTTACTGATACAAGATAATAAATTACTGACTACAGTCAAGTGCTCTTAGTTCACAGATATAATTATTTATGCAGGTGATAGTGTAATGCTTCTTGCCTTTCCCAGTTCTTTTTCATTTTCATCCCTTTTCTAAACCATCACTCTTTGTTCCAACCTCTGGGAGACTATCAGCATCTGTCATCATGTGGTTATGCAGATAATGCCTCACTTGACAGAACAGTAATTCAGAAGATTTTATTATTAATTTTTCAGGATTATTTGCTTTAATATGATGATAGAATATTTTCTCTCCTAGGCCTTTTTTAAATATGTTGATCCTTACCCATAATGTCATATTAGAATCCTAGAATGCTATAACTTACAAGAAATACATTGTGAGGTGAAAAGCCCAATATTATTTATACAAATAAAAGTTTAAGTATACAAATGAAAGCATAAAGACATATACGAATAATTATAGCAAATCTTTTTGTAATAGCCATCAACAGGTGAATGGATAAACTAATTATAGTATATCTTTGCAATGGATACTACTGAGCAACAAAAAGAAATTAACTATTTGTTTGTTTGTTGGGGGAGTTGTTTTTTAGAGAGGAAGGAAAGGGGAGAGACAGAAGCATCACTGTGAGAGAGATACACATCAGTTGGTTGCCTCCCACACGTGCCCTTGTCTGGAATTGAACCTTTGAGTCCACAGGCTGACACTCTATCCACTGAGCCAAACCAGCTAGGACAGAAATGAACTATTGATACTATTATTACAGAAGACAGGATAAAAACCAAGCAATGCTTAGAGAAAGGGGAGTTACATTTTATTATAATTATGCACAGGCCTAGAGAAAAATGTGTCTTTTAAATTCTGAGCCCCCAACATGGATAAATTTTTCCTATTTATACTTTTTCTAGTTCTTTGTTTTCCAAGTTTGGAATGAGACTTCTGGACCTTCTGAAAAAGAAGGCCTATGTGCTGGGAAGGGGCCATAAGACCATATCTCAAGGCCTGGCTTGGTTCCAGCACTGACAGCTCTGTCTAGCAGGGGTCCTCAAACTTTTTAAAGTGGGGGCCAGATCACGGTCCCTCAGAGAGCTGGAGGGCCGGACTATATGAACTACTAATTTCTACTGTAACACCTCGGCTGCGCTCACTGCCCAAAAAACCTGGCGGGCCGGATCAGACTCCTCTGCAGGCCGCATGTGGCCCGCGGGCCATAGTTTGAAGATGCCTGGTAGGGCATAGTTTATGGCCTCTCTGGAATGGGAGTAGTCTTATTTTTCTTATTATTTAAGCAAGCAAGCATTTACAGAAGCCAAAATAGCAGGGTTAAAATTTCAAACGGCAGTTTTTATATAAGATGGATGCTTCACTGTAACAACTAATGAATCTCAAAATAATTATGTTTAGTGAAAGAAGCCAGTTTGTTTTTTAAAGTACATACATAGTGTATGATTCCATTTACATAAAAATCCTAGGTAATGCCAATATTCTAGGTAAATCTGCAAAATAGCAGATCCTTTACGGTTCTTGACAATAAGTTACTATTATACTTATAACCACAAAATTAAAAGGAATAGCAGTGCCAGTGATAGTGAGGATATAATGCAATTGAAATTGTCATACATTGCTGGTGGGAATATATTAATAAATAGATACTACCACTTTAAAAAGTTGCTTGGCAAGATCTATTAAAGACATATAAAGCTATTAATGCATGTTACCTAAAATCTAGTAACTTTACTCCTATATGGGATTCCCATCAAAAATAAGTTGTAATGTTCACCAAAAGACAGGATGTTTGTATCTGTTTTATTCTTAACTTCCAAAAGTTGAAAATTCAACTGTCTGTCAACAGTAGACTAGAAAATAAATTATATACAACAATGAAAAAGAAGGTACTACTGCTTCAGACAACATTATGGAATGTATGAAGTATATATATTTATATAAAGTTCAGAAAAACAGACAAAGCTATGGCACTTCTATGGTGATAGAGCTAAAGTAGTGGTTACTTTTGATGGGAAGTAAAGGAGCCTTCTACTAGTATATTTTTATCTGAATGGTAGTTGCATGGGTATGTCTGTTTGTGACATGAGTGTGTGTATAAAAAATGTATTGAGCTCTACACATAAGATTTACTTATGTAAATTGTACCTCAATTTAAAATAAATTTTAAAGTATATTTAAACTTCTTTCTAGAATGATTTTCCCTTGGCTTTGATTTAGAAATAGCAGTCTGAGGCAACATAACTTGATCTTTGAAGAAATACCTGTTTTTAGTGTATATTAACCTAATAACTTCAATAAATCGATAATATACTTATTCATTTGTTGAAGTTGTTAAGTACCCAGACTGGCCAGAAATTATTCTAATTTCCACCTTGGTTCAGGTAGCAGCAGTTTCTGTGAAATTTATTCTTTTTAAAATCAAGTATATTTAGCTATATTTTACGCATAAAATTCTCCCATATTGAGGAATTCACCCAACTCAGTAATTTTTCATATATTTACCAAGTTATGCAGCCTTCATCATAAATCAGTTTTAGAATATTTTTATTATCACAGTAAGACTTGTCATGTCTATTTAATGTTAATTTCATTCCCATCCCAAGCTCCAGGCAACTACTAATCTACTTTCTATCTCTATAAATTTACCTTTTCTGGACATTTTATATAAATGGAGTCATATAATATGTGTTCTCTTATGTCTGTTATGTTTTTGAGTTTCATCCATGTATCAGAAGTTCTTTTTTATTGCAAATATTATTCAGTTGTTACAGCTATTATTACTACACTAGTACAAAAATCCATGTACTTGGGGAGGTTCCCTCAGCCTGGCCTGCACCCTCTTGCAGTCCTGGAGCCCTCAGGGGATGTCCGACTGATGGCTTAGGCCTATGCTCCCTGTGGAGAATGGGCCTAAGCCAGAGTCTGCCTCCCACCAGGTGGGCCGATCAGGGAATGGCACTGGGCAGGGAGTGGCCAGCCCTACCGCCCCATTGCCCCTCCACTGCCACAGGTTGCTGCCACTCCCTGATTGCAGTCTCATCCCTCTGCCTGCTTGCCAGCTCCACGCCTCCCCCCACACACACACAGACTGGTCATTCTGCTGTTTGGTTGATTTGCGTATTATGCTTTTATTATATAGGATTTTGTCCATTCACCAGTTGATGAATATTTAGGTTTTTACAATTTTTTATTATTGTGAATAGTGTTGCTACAAACATTTATGTGTAATTCTTTGTATGGACATATGCCCTTATTTCTCTTGGATAGATGCCTATGATGTATCATAAAGTAAATTTATGTTCAACTTTTTAAGTAACTGCCAAACTGTTTTCCAAAGTGGCTGCACCATTTTACATTTCCACCCACAGTGTGGGGATTCCTGTTTTTCCACATCTTCTCTACCATTTGTTACTGTCTTATCACTTATTATAGCTTTTTGATTGGGTACGAAATATTATCTTGTGGTGGTTTTAATTTTAATTTTCTAATGACTAATGATGCTAAGCACATTTTATGTATTTATTAGCTATCATATATCTTCTTTGATGAAATATCTACTCAAACCTTTTGCAATTTTTTATTGAGTTGTTTGTCTTCTTATGTGAGTAATAATTTGTTGTAAATTATGGATAAAATTTTTTATCAGATGTTTTTGCAAAATATTTTCTGTCACTTATTTTTTTCATTTCTTACTGATATATTTTTGGATCACAGAAATTTTAATGTGCTTCTTTTATGAACTGTGCTTCTGTTGTGCCCGCAACCAAGGGCATGTACCTTGGTTGCGGGCACATCCCCAGTAGGGGGTGTGCAAGAGGCAGCTGATCGATGATTCTCTCTCATCGATGTTTCTAACTCTATCATTGTTTCTTTATCTTTTTAATAGAAAGTATGCCGATTATATCAAGTATCATGAAACAGTGATTTTTTTTTCTTTGCTATTGGAGTTTGTTTTAATTCAGGTATTGGAAAATACTTCTTGTGCATACTTAAATTGTTTTCTTCCCTCTTCTTTTTCCTTTCCTGTTCCCCTCATAAAAATAAAAAAAAGTGGGGCAATAAATAATATTAGCACAAATTATAATTCCTACAGACCTTAATTGTTGATTTTCTTTTTACCAATCACAGTGGTCATCCTATAACACTTACTAAAAGAGATATTCAAATTCT
The DNA here is from genome assembly GCF_014108245.1 of Pipistrellus kuhlii. NCBI lineage: Eukaryota > Metazoa > Chordata > Mammalia > Chiroptera > Vespertilionidae > Pipistrellus > Pipistrellus kuhlii. The sequence continues at coordinate 8,837,808 of NW_023425521.1, read as the reverse complement.
AGTAAGTAGTACTGATCATGCTTCTCCAAAGGAAAGGAAGGGTGAAAGCTAAATGCACCATCAGAAGGCAGTTAGTTCTGTCCTGGAGAATAGGAATTTATACTGTCATCATACATATTGACTGTATTGGACAAAATATTTTATCAGATAATCATTTCTTGTCAGTGTTGAGTGTAATACAAACAGACCTACTATTGCCTACAAGGCAAGTCATACATCAGGGAATAGTTTGTACTGGGTTTTCTGTGTCTGAAAATCATGGTTTCAGTGTCCTCACAAAGAGGCAGGAAAAATGACTCAGTTCTTTTTAAAATTGAATGGATTATAGGTTGGAAATGTTTCCTAAATGTAGAAAAATAAAATTAATTGCATATGGAATTATCCTGCTAACTGTATAATGTATATAAATATTTGATGAGACCACCATCTCTGGTAGCTTAAATGATTAGATATCTAAATCATCTTTTAAAATAAATTTTCTTAGCTCAAGAGCCCTCTTCTCATTTTAACTCTAGATGTACATATTTTCCTTTACTTTCCAGTGTGTACATAGAAGTGGTTTCCTCAAACTGGGGGAAGATCAAATCTCCTTGGTTAATAGAAATAATGAATGCCAAAACTGGTTTGGCTCAGTGGATAGAGCGTTGGCCTGCAGACGATTCCGCAGGTTCGATTCCAGTCAAGGGCATGTACCTTGGTTGCGGGCACATCCCCAGTAGGGGGTGTGCAAGAGGCAGCTGATCGATGATTCTCTCTCATCGATGTTTCTAACTCTCTATCTCTCTTCCTCTCTGTAAAAAATCAATAAAATATATTTTTTTTTAAAGAAAGAAAGAATTAATGGTCTTAACTATGATATGAGCTTGAAATAGGGAGGGAAAATACAGTAGATTTATTAAATTGTTCTAAGCATATGTACAGCAGGGAAGGAGGAGTATGTAATGAAATGCCAATAATGAAAGGCTTTATTCAAATCCAGATTTTAAATTTCTCTTTAAAAATTTTTTATCTCAGTATGAGTAATATAGTTGTTTCTTTTAGAGGCTAAATAATGATGAATAATGATGTGAAAATAACATTTGCATCACTTTAAAAAGAAGAAGAAAAAAACACCTAGGGGAGTAATTGTTTAAAGGGTCCTTGCTGTGTTGCAGACTGCTCTCCACTGGGGGAAGAGAAGCACTTCTTTTTGCCTGAGTTTGTTGGCTTGTTATAGGGCCACATGGAGCAGGACCAGGAAATTGTCAAAGAATTATTTACAATCCTTGAGGCTGCTGCTGGATTGAACTTTAAAAACTAAAACTTTGCATTATTCCCTAAGTCCCTTGATTTTAAAAAGAATGGAAAGGACACGTGGCAAGGGAGAGGAATAGAAAGTTAGAAACATTGATGAGAGAGAAACATTGATCAGCTGCCTCTTGCTACTGGGGATGTGCCCACAACCAAGGTACATGCCCTTGACCAGAATCGAACTGGGACCCTTCAGTCAGCAGGCCGACACTCTATCCACTGAGCCAAACCAGTTAGGGCATAAATTTTTCTGAGATTTTTTTTATTATTATTATTGATTTTTTACAGAGAGGAAGGAAGAGGGATAGAGAGTTGGAAACATCAATCAGCTGCCTCTTGTACATCCCCTACTGAGCCTGCAACCAAGGTAGATGCCCTTGACCATAATCAAATCTGGGACCCTTCAGTCCGCAGGTTGACACTCTATCCACTGAGACAAACCAGTTAAGGCATAAATTTTTCTGAGCTTTTAACTAAAAAATCTATATAATGAAATTTTAAAAGCAATCATGTACTTTTTATTAACTATTACTAGTAAAACAGAAGTCTCTTTATTCTAAGTATAAATATATTGATCTATTAGATTTAACTGTATACTTTTAGAAACATAGACTCAAACAGGTAAAATCTTATAGTTAGATAAACCAATTAAAAGCTCCACATACCATATGTAGAAAGTACTCTTTACTGAAAACAAGAGCTTTTAACTAAAATGACGAAGTCATTAAAGATGAGTTTTGGCAGTAGTAAAGCTTGTGTTTTTTCTAGGGTAACTCAGTTTTCCAAATACAAATTTAGTTATATACCTTTAAATTAAAAGTCTTATGAATGAGAAAATTAAAACTATGTGTTTTAATGTTTTCAAAATATAAACCACTTTTCCATATTTATTTTTAAGCCTGTTGTAGTAAAAGAAAATAAAGAACCCTTGTGGACTTGCGGTTGCATGGCAGAAATTATGAGTACACTGTCTATGGTCATACATAATGTCTTAAAATGAAATTGGCAATGAATTGGAGGGATGTGGGAAGCAGGAAATGTTCACTTGCAACAGCTGTCCTCCATGCTTTGTGTGAAAATGAAGAGTATATCAGGGAAACATACAGACAACAGAAGTCAGTTAAAATACAAACTTTCACCATCTACTTGTTAATGTTTGGAGCTGCACATTTTCCTAAGAAAAGGATCTTAAGAATCAGGTAATGCAAAAATGGGACTCCTGAGGGATTTAAATGAATAGAATCAGGAACTGTAATGAGGACTTTACAAAAAAATCCAGATGGGCTTTTCAGAACTTAGCACATTGGCTTAATGAATCTAAAGTGTAAGGACCCAGAGTGGCTTCTTGCCCAGGCTGTGGCAAAGTGTTATTCCAGACTCCCTTCTCAGATCAGCCAGAATGACAATTGTGCTGCTAAAATCTATTTGCAGTAGTGGCAACTGATAAAAAATAAATAATTCAAACTGGTTTAAAAATCAATATAGAGTTGTCTCTGGAACATTTTGTACTAAATGTTGTCTCTGAATTTTTTTTTCTGCCCCTTTGTGTATTAAATTATTTTGAATTCTAAAAAAGTATGTCAGTTAAATGTTCTATAAGTGAGTCAGCTGTTCCAAACTAATGAAATCTCAAAAATAATATGCTCCCTTTTTCTACTTCCTCTTCTTTCTCTGAAAATGGAGAAGGCTCTTTTATTGACAGGTTTTATGGGTTTACTTTTTAAAGCATTTCATTTTTATATGAAAGGTTTATTACAGATTTATTTTTTTCTTATTTCTTTATTTCCCTTAAACTTACCAAATTATCTCTTCTAAACATATTTGTAAAGGGTTAAGTATTATAGTATTAATTTAACTTGACAGAATTATTGCAAAGTGTTTACCTATACAATTTTACAGTAAGAGTAGCATCATGAGATGGGAATGTATATGCCTATTTAGATATATCATTGGTGTTTGTGTGGGATGATGTTGTACAAGGTGTTGTTGTTATGGCCACCTCTTTCATCTTTAGCTTTCAAATAACTGGATAAGACATATCCTGATTTGTTATTCATTGATTGTTTAAATGTAGCCAAAACACAAAGTATATGTTAAATGCAATTGTTGAGTCATTAAGCATTTATTGAGCATTATTTTAACTTCTAAAAATTATGTCAGAATACTAAGGATAAGGATAGAGCCAGTCAGATTTCTGTATCTAAGTAGGACTAGTCTGGAATTCATTCTATATTGAGTATTATATGCAGGGCACTCTGATTTACTCTAAACATGCCAGGCAATATTTAAAGCACTTAAGAATCATTAATAAGCAAAACAAAGATTGCTAACTTCATCGAGTTTACATTCTAGCCAGGGAAAGTAAAATAAACATAATAAATAAGTAATTTATATAATATGCTAGAAAGTAACATGTATTTTAGAAGAAAAGTTAAAAGAGAGATTGAGAGTACCTGAGGGCCCTGACCAATTTTGCTCAATGGTTAGAGCATAAGCCCAAGAACCAAAGGGTCAAGGGTTCAATTCCAGTTCAAGGATGAGTGCAGGAGGCAACTAATTGATGTATGTCTCTCTCACATTGATGTTTCTCTCCCTCTCCCCCCCCCTCCTTCCATTCTTTCTAATAATCAATGGGAAAAAATATCTTCAAGTGAGGATTAACCACACACAAATAAAAAGAGAGAGTATCTGAAAGGAGTACCTAAAGGAAGATTATATAAACATTAGTGGCCTGGTACACGGATTCATGCACATTGAAAGAGAATTGATTAGAATAAATATTTTAATATCGCTATTCCCCCTTTCTCTATAATAGAAGTGTCAACCAAATTCATGATTGACAATACAGATTGAAACACATGTGTGTGATTGGCACCAGCAAGAGCTTTATATGGATCGCGCATGTGGAGTCAACATAGCCTTTTTTATATAAAGAATTAGAGGCCCAGTGCACAAAATTCATGCATGGGGTTAGGGAGTTCCCTCAGACCAGCCTGCACCCACTCCGATCAGACATCCCTCTCACAATCCTGAATTGCTGGCTCACAATCACTCACCTGCCTGCCTGGTTGCCCCTAACTGTACAACTCCCCCCCCCCCCCCCCCCCCCCCCGTCAGCCTGATCGCCCCTCTCTGCCTCTGCATGCTTGCCTAATCACCCCTAACTCCCCCCATTCTGGCTTGGTCGCCCCTAACTTCCCCCTCCCTGCTGGCCTGGTTATTATCCCCCTTCCTGCTGGCCTGGTTATAACCCCCTGACAGCCTAATCGCCCCCAACTACCCCTCATGCTACCCTGGTCATCCCCAACTGCCTCCCTCCCCCGCAGACATGTAAACAACTAGCTGAATAACACAAGTTCTAATTAGCAATATATGTATGCGGTTGCTGAAATGGAGAAGCAATTAATCTGAATGAGGGATCAGTCAGGGAAGCAGAAAAAGTATAGCCTGGGCAAATTTTGACAAGGAGTGAGATCCCATTGACAAAGTATGATGAAGACTCTTTCTCAGAAAGTGGGTTGTAAATGGAAAAGATTCAAGTGACTCTGAGGGAGAGTACAATTACATACAGTTAGTAGAACAAAGAGACACAGTTTAACAGAATTTCACGTCTCCTGACTCTCCTGCTTTTAAATAAGCATTTGAAGGGACAAGATTTTTGAAAATGAATAAGCAGAAAGAAACTGAAAATAGAAGAAACTTTAAAAAGGAGAATAATTATTTAATGAGGGAAAAGACAATAACAATTACTTTGGATTAATTTGATAAAATAGTGATAAACTGAGAGACGACAAAAATGTCAATTGCTAACATAAGAAAAATAAGTAATATTTAAGATGTAGGTAAACATTAACCATATTTAATTACAGTTCTGATTGAAGTAATAGTTCCCCATTGGCTGACTTCAGATCTGACTAAGCCCTGAATAAGGACGTCAGAGCTGTTGCACTTGATATTCAGTGATACTGCTTTTTTTAAGGTTCATTTTGCTCATGAGTATTTGGATTTGTGAAATAATGGACTATTCATACAGATCAGTAATTGCAATATTTGTCTGTTTCTTTTAATGTCTGTTCAAAATTGAGAATGTACTCATTTTCAAAATATTTTACTGCATTTTTTTTTTGTTTTGTTAAATAAAGCAATAAAACAATTGATGTTTATATTCCTAGGCATTACTATAGTAAAGATTAATTTAGTAAAACGTAAGTTCACAATAAAATTTATATTTTATGAACGTTGCCTGGCAAATGTGGCTCAGTGGTTGAGCATTGACCTATGAACCAGGAAGTCACTGTTCATTTCTTGGTCTGGGCACATGCCTGGATTGTGGGCTCGATCCCCAGTAGGAGGCAGCCAATCAATGATTCTCTCTCATCATGATATTTATATCTCTCTTTCCCTCTCCCTTCCTCTCTGAAATTAATTTAAAATATTTTTTAAGTTACCAGTAGCTCTTAATTGAATTTAAGAAGTTGCACAAGTGGAAAGTAACGCTGTGGCTAAAAATCTTTGCCAGAGATTGTTTCTAATACAAAGTAATATCAATGGATTATGTAAATGTTATTTAATTTAAATTTGTACTCAAAGTATAAATCTCAGTTTAATCTTTAAAAGACTTGTAGAATAGAAAGATATAATATATAAAAAAGGATCAACTCAGGCTTTTTTTTTTTTCTTACAACAGCTTTTTGCTCCATTCCATGTTATATATTAATATTTCTATGTCATTCTGCCTACTTTTAATGAAATAGACATATTTTTTATTAAAATCTATCAAACCATTTTAATGTATTGGCACATAGAACCTTGCTAGGATCTTGCTTTAAAATTATATAATATGTCGTTAATATTGCCATAATGGTAACTAAATCACTCATCCAGCCGATAAGGTTTAATTTGAGTTTTGTTTTAATGTGCATAAAAGATTCTCATTGTCATTAATCTTTTTATGTCACTCTTCTGTTTATCAGATTTAAAAGTATGTTATGAGAAACTTTCCTTATTTTTAAAAAATTTGACTTTATTCTTTTGTTTCTTCCTGTGGGAAATATTCAAAGTGCAGAGATGCATTAGTCTGTGACATCCTAGGCATCATTACTTTGCATTAGCAAGGCCTAAGTTTGATTATTGCCCTTCAAAGCCATAAACAATAGGGAGTTGAAGGAAAGTGGCAAAGATGAATAAGATATGGGAAATAAGCCTTTTTAGAAAGAATTAAATCTGTGTAGCTTTAAAAGGAAGAAGAGGAAGATACAATGTAAATAGCACTTACTGGATTGAGATGCTGGTTTCAAGGCCTGGCTCTACCAGAGTGATTCACTTTAGAGAGGCCACTCTACATTACTGTCTCTTAATCTGTAAAATGAGGGGACTTGATTAGATTGGAATCAAAGACTTTTTATTAAAAGTCCAGCTAGTATTTTAGGCTTTGCAAGCCAAACTGCTTCTGCCACAACTACTCAACTCTGTTGTAAATGAATACTTAAATAGGCAAGGCTGTATATATTCTAGTAACACTTGACTTACAAAGATAGGCAGCAAGCCAGATTTTATCCACTGGCCTTAATTTGCTGACCTCTTGACTGGATGACCTTTAAAATTTCTTTTATATTTGCATGCTGTGATAATTCTTCTAGAGGCCTGGTACATGAAAATTCATGCACTGGAGGGGAGAGGAGTCCCTCAGCCCAGCCTCCCCCCTATCACAGTCAGGAGCTCTCAGGGGTGGAAAGCGACCCAGTGATCAGGGGAAGGCAATGCCCCACCACGCCTCTGCTGCTGCCACTGCTGGCAGCGCAAGCCTTGGACAGCCCTGGTTACCTGAGCCTTGGGCAGCCCTGGGCAGCCGCCATCTGAGACTTGCCTGTGCCTCGGGCCGGCCTTGGGTGGCTGGGGGGCTGAGGGGACTGGGTGCCACCATCATTGAGGGTGGGGCAGTCAATTAGCATATTCCCTCCTTATTGACTGTGGGAACTACCATCTTGAGGCAGTGTGAGAGTCAATTAGCATATTCCATCTTTATTAGATAGAATGAATTACCAGTCAGAGGCTAGCCAGGAGACAGAAACCATATAGGTATTTTAACAGAAAATTTGACATGAGAACTATTGTTAACTAGATTTTAAATTACTTGAAAGGGTTATTTACTGAGGTATCATAGATTTAGCAAGTGCAGGAAGCAGCTACCACCTCTCTTATATGAAACTAATATCTCTGTTAACTGGCTACTGCTCAATTGATGCTAATATTTCTGAGCTCCAAGGAAGGCTCTCTGCAGACAGAACCTCTGAGGACTCCTTTTGATGGATAAAGAACCAAACAAAAGAAAGTAGACTTTGGGTAAAGCAGGAGGGATTGTATTAAACATAAGAAAGAACTAATTCATAGATACAATGGGAATGGTCTAAGAGTCATTGTCCCCAGTGTTTTTCAATAAAAGATTAGTTATCTACTCTGGATAGTTTTAATTTCAGAATGCTGAGAACAAGATTATCTTTATTCCTTTAATACTCTTTTCCTCCCTCTGGTGAGTAATGTGGCATTTGACTTCCCTTTCTTGGTGTAAGTTCCCTAGACTAGTTTTCAAATACCTTTTTTTCCCCCCTAGAAAATGTATCATAATTTGGTAAGTCTTTTGTCTGAGTTTCTAACAGAGCTAGGTAACCGAGACAATTGCAGTAATTGAAGGATGAGGGAGAATATTTATCTCTTGCACTTGTTCTTTACATTTTTTTCTCTTCTTCTCTCCTGTTTTCTTTTTGTTTTTCTCTCTTAGCTTGTAGAGCTCTGTGTAAATTCTTTTGTACCACTGTTCATAATTCACCTTATGTTATTGTTGTTTGTGTTTTACTTTGATTTGAGATATAGAGAATAATACTTCATTGGATCTCAGAAGCCAAGAAATGATTTCAGTTTGCTGCTTCTCACTCATTCTAAACAGTCTTCAGAGGTAAACTAGCTTCTAAGCCAAGGAGGGCAGCAAGAACAGTGCCTGGCATATGGTAGGTTCTCAGTAAATAACTGTCATTGAATGATCGAACCTACCTCTGGCACAGATCTTGCATAGCAACAAATTGAATTAATGGTTTAATTAAAAATTTATAGGCTCTAAATAACCATTTGAGAGTTTTTCCCTTTTTTGTTAAAAACTATTCTGTCTTATGCTTTCTGATTCTTGGTTTCTTCATTTTTTGGTTCATTTTAAGTGGACCAAACAGCTCTCAATACTCAGCAGTGTCAATCCCATTTTCATTCTCTTTTGTGGCTGTGTGAGGAATGAAAGGATTTATACATGGAATGGGAGGACCTTAATACTTTATTATCTTCAGATAGCAACAATGTTTTTGGAATTCATGGATATTGGCAGTTTCCTAAATGCTATTTGGCAGTTCTCTATCCATTGTCTCAGGTTCCCAACTTTCCAGTACACACACACACACACACACACACACACACACACACACAAATTGTTTTCGTATTTGATTCTTTATTATGAAAGAAAAGTGTGGAAAATAAAATGTCATGTTTTTCTTACAACTCAATATAATTTGAAACAGGTTTCTTGATTGATGATGTTTATATCTTATTCTGTAAATGGGATTTGTGACCCAAAAAGAAACAAAAACTAATAATCTTTGTTGTCAGGTACTAAGGTTTGCCAACTTGTTGCTAGTATTCTCCATAAGCTCAAGCAGTTGATAGTGATGAAGGAGCTGAAGACAACTGTTGACATGTTTCCCTGGCCTATGTTCTAGACACTGATGAGGATTTTGAATTCAGCAAACAGTTGGTAAATGTATCTGCTGGAGTAAGCTCTGATTCCAACGTTTTGGACATACAGGCTAACTGAAAGTAACTTTTTGAAACTTAAGTATTCTGACTAAACTCTTCTGTCTTAGCCACAAGTTCTGCCCACTTGGAGGACCTTGCTTACCTGGATGAGCAGAGACATACACCTTTGAGAACTTCTCTTCGAATGCCAAGACAGAGCATGGGTGGTGTTCGCACACAACAGGATTTAAGAGGTTAGAACCACAGAATTACTTTGTTTGGGGATGCTCATGGGAAAATGGAAATGGACAATAGGCAAAAAGTTCCTTTGTTTCCAATTTCTACACTTTCTTAAACCTACCTTAAGAAGTGAGCATGTAACCATAGAAGAGAAATACAAATACATTGCTCAACGGAATTGTATAATTATCTACATATAGAACTGTTGGCATTGATTCCTTGAAATTCTGAGAGGGCTGGTTGTGATGGGGGAAATAATCTTTTAAAAGCCCTGAATTTCCTAAGTGATTCTTGACCAAATTCAACCCTAGCCATTTTCAGCATGAACTTGGTGCTGAAAATGGTGTTTTGCCAGAGAATTTATTTCATGTTCATTCTAGTGACCATTTCTAGTGACATATGTGCATGCTGCTTGTTTCTACAGTCAGGATCCTGATCTTTTCAAATACTTTCATTTTGTTATAACCATGGGCTAGTTGAAAGACTGTTACTGGCATCTCTGCTTATGCCTCTTGTTTGCTCAAAATGAACCGAACTGCCTTTGATAACCTTAACAGATGGTTTGCTTTCTCTAGTATCTAGTAGTAATCTATAGCTCTACTACATTAAGTATATTTTTAATATTCTTTTTCAGATTATTTTCATCTTGCTTTTGTCTCTTACCCCCTGTCCGGTGCCCCATTCTAAATTCGTATGTTGTCAAAATGCATAACTCACACCAAAAAAGTATCATACATGCCTGCTGTCCATTCTGGAAGTCATTATACTGACAGTTTTTCGAAGATTTGTAGGCAACTGGGAGCATCAAATGATTGTATTGCAACAATTATCATATCTCTCATCAACAATAGTGAATTAATGGCCTTAGTCATACTACCGTGTTTCCCCGAAAATAAGACCTAGCGCATGGAAAGATAAGACATCCCCTGAAAATAAGACCTAGCGCAACTTTGGGAGAAAAAATTAATATAAGACACTCTCTTATTTTCGGGGAAACAGGGTAGTAGTCATAGTTTTATTTTTAATTCTATCCATCCTGCTTGCCATTTCTTTAATTAGCTACATACTATTTGCTTAGTGTGTGCAATAGGGTATTTCCAGCCCAAAAAGTGGTGTTGTGTCAAGTAATATTTTAGTGCTGGTAGGTTGGTTATATCCAAAGCCTGAATAAATTTAGTCAGAAAATGAAATAAATGATTTGTTTCAAGATGCATAGAAATACTAAAGAAGATTGGACACAACTATTGATCTAATAGAGACCAGGTGCATGAAATCCGTGCACAGGTATGATCCCTAGGCCTGACTTGTGATCAGGGCCATCTTCCCCAGCTCTGGCAGCCAGCCCCACCCCCTGCCACTACCCACCCCCGGTCCTCCAATTGCCATCCAGAGATCGGAGCCTGCCAACCTGGGGAAGGGACCGAGAAGATAGGGGCATCGGAGCCTGCCTGCCTGATGCCCCTATCTACTCGTTTGCTGGCCCGATTGCCCCTAACCGTCTCTGCCTCAGCCCCTACCACGGTGGCTTCATTTAGAAGGATGTTGGGAAGGTTGTTTGGCTGTCCAGTCTAATTAGCATGTTACGCTTTTATTATTTTAGATAGAAAACAAAATTAACTGACAGGTTTCAACTGCGTGCTTTAACGAACACTTCATATTGGGTTCTAGTGATACTTGATGGGACATTTCTGCTCCTAGTATCTAAAGATTTGTAAGAGCTCTGACAAGTGCATTTTACTGAGCTTGATGTTTACACACAGATATCAGTTGTATGAACACAACAAAAAACTTTTTCATTGCATTGAGCTTTAGGTGAACATTCAGTAAAACCAAAGTACATACAAACTTTTTTTTCCAAAGCATGCCTAAGTCTTTAGGAATCTCTCTGCCTAAATAATATATCCCTTAACAAAACTAATTTTATACTCTTAATTTTATACAGATAGTATCTCAACATTGTTTACATTAACACTTAGAAATGGAATTTGTTCATTGATAATGGTACTATGATATTAAAATTTCAGTTTCTTAAAGTTGTCTTTTCTTTCAAAAGCTTTCTTTTTACAGACTAAATGGTTAGTAAATACCATCCACATGAATGCATTAATCCATAAGTTACTGGATGTTTAGTAAGCAGTATTTTGCCTTCTAAAATAAGCATACTTTAATTTAGAACTTTGAGGCCCTGGACAAAATTGTCCCTCAAAGAGTAACATGTTATCTTGATTACTGTTTGCAAATGTACTCTATGACTTATGAAATGACTTAAAAACATTAACAAGAAAGGAAAGCAAACTTGGACACACTTTCCTCATGTTTCCATAGATCTGCTTGGCAAGCTTTTATAATTTGTGATCATTATATCCAAAACATTGTACTTTATTGTAAAAATAGAACCATATTGCTTTCCTAGCAATGTTTTTTAAAAACATTATTCTTTCTAATTTTGTTTAAAGAGACATACAAATTGCAGTCATTATTCAGTTTTATATATTTTTCTTCTTCTGGTTATGATTGGAGTAAAACAACTTTACCCATAAAAAAAAGTAAAGTGATTAAAAACCTTTTTAGTATAAATTAAGATGTATCTTTCTACATTGAGGTATATCTTTCTATATTTTGAAATATTACTCAAATAAATCGTGATACAGTTTTTAAATCAGAGTTCTGATTTAAATGACTCTGGATCCTCATAGTTAATGGTCAAATACACTGTACTGTATCCACTAGGTGCTAAATTTACTGATTCCAAGTACAGAGACTATCTGAAATAATATTCCTTGAATATATGTCTAAAGAGGTGGCAAGGATTTATTTGGTGCTTCATACAGGCAGTCTTGCATTATTCTGTTTAGAGCAGTGCAGGATCCCTCTACACACTTTATAAAATATTGAGGACCGTAAAAAGCCTGTATTTATGAGTTATATCTATTGATATTATATTAGAAATTAAAACTGAGAATTTTTTAAAATATCTGTCCACTTTTTAAAACAATTGTAAACCCATTGTGTGTTAACATCATGTAAGCTGTGGAAAATTCCACCATACACTATCAGAGAATGAGAATGGAAAAAGACAAATGATGTCTTAGCATTATGCACATAGTTTTGACTTTGTGGACCTCCTGAAAGTATCTTGAGAACACCCAGTGGTCCTCAGATCACATTTTAAGAACCATTGGTGCAGAGGAAACCATTATAATTGAAGATAAGCTTTATGCTTTAGGAACCATACAGAACGCAAAAAAAGTGCAATTTGCAAATTGGTTAGAAGTTGATCAGGAATGTGGCTTAAGAATACAGGCGTTATTCATTTAATAATTACCTTAATAGTAACTACAGTTGTTTGCTCATAATGATAGTCTTTTGACTGCTGAAACAGAAATTGCTGGGGTAACATCTAAGCTAGAATTTGGGTCTTCAAGTGGGGTATTCACTTCATTAGTAAATTTATATACTTCTTAAGATAGCTGTTTTGAACAGTTATTCTACCAAAATTTATGTTTCTAGAGACCTGATCCGACAAAGGAGACAAGGTCATATAAGTGCACTGTCCTGGATCCTATTGCAACAAGTTATGAGATTCCTAGCTGTCAACCACCTAAGGACTTGAGCTTTAATGATAGTTATGGAAGATAGTGCAGAGTATACAACTGGCTAAACTTCTGCAAGTGCCTTTTCTAGTCCCAGAGTCTAATGTCCTTGACAGATATTAATTTGAAACCTTATTAAAGTTTTTAATTTCCGTTTTTAAAATTGGGGAACCGTTTTTAAAATGTAATCATCATTGTGTTAATGTGGAATCATGCTAAAAATTATCTACCTGAAACCTCTCATGTTTCTGACCATCTTAATGGCATCTCTATTCCACAGAGAAAGACAAACTAATTTTGCTGCCTAGTAAAAGGAGAGGAGAGGTTGCTGGCTCTCATGGACAAATACTAGTATAATAAAAGTTAAGGAAAGCAGGGAGAGTTAAAATACACAAAACAAAATATAGCGTAATGACTGAATAGGAGCTACTTGGGGTAAATTAGCAACAAATTATTAATGACAAGTCTCTAACCTTCCTGATATTAAATCATAATCACTATTCTGCTTGAAGTGATTACACATTCCTAATTAAACCTTATTTCTCAAAATATGTTGTTTCCTTAGGACTTTTACTAAATCCCATTATATAAATGGCCATTCACAGGCACTGGTTTTAGTTAGCTGCTTTAATAGTTTCTAGGTTGGAGGGCATAAGTGCAAATGGTATTCTGACTCATTGGCAGAATTTATGTGAAATTGACCATTAACTTGGCTTTATCAAAGCAAAGAATTTAATTTTTGTCTAATAAAATCAGTGCTTCTCACCATTTTTGATTCCTTTACTTTTCCAAAACAATGAATTCTTTATGAGGATGACTAAGATGCATGTCATGAAGCTAATACTCTTGCAATAGCTCACTGAGTCATACATCCTTGAGGTTGCTTAGTCATCTTGATCATTGCCTGACTGGCTCTCACATTTACAAGATAATATTTCCATCAGAGTTTTCTGTCTCATTGTTCATTGTTTTATTTTTACAAGGTTAAATTTCTTTCTTTTCAGATAAATTCAAAATCCAGAGATAAAGTTGCTTGCACATAACTGCCTATATGTAAATATTAGATGGATAGATTGTAAGCTTTACTAGTATGTCAACTCTGTTGCAGAGCACCCTAAAATTTGAAATTATAGTACTCAAACTGGATGCCTTTGAATGTCTTCTATAAATTAGAATCTAGAAACTAATTTATACTTTTTGGAGTAGTCTGGCTATGATTTTTTTAAAGCTAATCACTACTTGTTAAAGTAGCTCCAGATCTGCCGGGACCAGTTTGGCTCAGTGGATAGAGCGTCGGCCTGCAGACTGAAGAGTCCCAGGTTCGATTCCGGTTAAGGGCATGTACCTTGGTTGTGGGCACATCCCCAGTAAGGGGTGTGCAGGAGGCAGCTGATCGATGATTCTCTCTCATCGATGTTTCTAACTCTCTATCCCTCTCTCTCCCTCTCTGTGAAAAATCAATAAAATATATATTTAAAAAAATAATAATAATAAAATAAATAAATAAAGTAGCCCCAGATCTGGTTTGTATATAAGCCAGCCTTATTTTCTAAACTCTATCTTAAATTCTGAAAACCCAAACAGTAGCTAGTATACAACAAAGTTCCCCCATAAGACTCAGAAGAAAAAAATAACCTTTGAGAAAGAGGAGAATCTAGAAACTACATAATCTTCTAACAGGCACATATTGACCTCTTGCATTAAATAACACTCCTTAAAGAAAATCTGTGAAGTAACATGAAAGAAATTCTAATTATGATAACTAATTCTGTAAGAAAAAAATCACTGAAAATATTTTAAATGACTTAAGTGCCATAAGGAAAAATAAGTAACCATTAAGCCATTTTGATGTTTTGATCTATATTAGATTTAAGGAATCTGTTTCCCAGTTAATCTTTCTATCATTATTTTCTCCAAAAGTAATTAAATCTTATTAAAGTGGCCATAATGTTACTAAATTTACTTAGGTAACATTTTGCAAAACATTTTTTTGTTTCAGTAAGATGATCTAGGCTTTCCAATTTTATAGTATATAAAAATACTTTTCTAATGGGTCACTTCCCCACATACTAGTAAAATACAGAACTGCAGAATTTTGTGGTATTATTGTGAGGAAACGTAAAAAAATGGCAATATTTGGGAAAATTGAATTTTTCCTATTTCTTTTACAGTTTTCCAAATATTTTTGTTCCCTTCCTGAAAATTCCATTCAGCAAATCCTGTGGTCGGCAGGCCGAGGCTCTATCCACTGAGCCAAGGCAGCTAGGGGAGTATATGACTTTTCTTAGCCCCTCTAGCAGTGGACCTTTGTTTTTTCCTCCAGGAGTGTGGTGGAAAAACCCTAGATCACCTTCTTGGATTCTTATAACCCAAGTTACCAAGAACACTGCAAGTGGTGGTGTACAGGGAGCTTAGCCAATGAACGGTCAGAAAAGGTGTTTACGCTCGAACTGGTTTGGCTCAGTGGATAGAGCATCAACCTGCAGACTGAAGGGTCCCAGGTTTGATTCCTGTTAAGGGCATGTACCTTGGTTGGGGGCACATCCCCAGTAGGGAGTGTGCAGGAGGCAGCTAATCAATGTTCCTCTCTCATCAATATTTCCGACTGTGTATCCCTCTCCACTCTTCTCTGTAAAAAAATCATTTTTTTTTTTAAGAAAAAAAAAGGTGTTTTCTCTGCAGCTCATGCTCAGAGGACCCCCTGTATTGTGTCCATTGGGCTTAGGGCATATCCCCACTGCCCAGGGGGGCATGCCCCCAAGGCTGGCAGCCAGCCCGCGTTGTGGGCACCAGGTTTGGGGGCATGCGGAGACCCCGGGCCATGCACAGGGTGGCCACCAGGTCTTCGCACACCTCTGAGGCCAGCAGCCAGCCCCACGTTGTGAGCACAAGGCTGGGGGGCATGCAGACTTGGGTCTCGCAACAGCTATCACCACTGGGGGCACCCCACCCAGACTGGCAGCCCTGCATTGTGGGAGCTGAGCTGGGGGGCATGGCCCCAAGTTGCTGCTTAGTGCTGGCACATGAGCAAGCGGCTACAGGGCAGGAACCTCTGCTTAGTGCCTGCACCTATAGGCCCAGAGTGGCCAGGAGCATTCTGTAACCCTGGCTGCTCAGAGCCTATACGCGGGGCTACAGGCTAAGAGTAGCCTCCAGACCACTTAGCGCCTGTATATGCAAATTAACCCTTCGTCTTTGTTGGGTTAATTTGCATACTCACTCCTGATTGGCTGGTGAGCAAAATGGAGGTACAGTCAATTTACATGTTTCTCTTTTATTATATAGGATATTTTTATTTATTTCAGAGAAGAAGGAAGAGGTAAAGAGAGATAGAAACATCAATGATGAGAGAAAATCATTGACCAACTGTTTCCTACACTCCCCCTACTGGGGATTGAGCCCGAAACCCAGGCATGTAGCCTCTGACGGAAATCAAACCTGGGACTCTTCAGTCCACAAGCCGACACTCTATCCACACTCTATCCACTGAGCCAAACCAACTTGGGCCATCACTATTTTTTAAAGATATTTTCACTGAGTATAGAATTCTAGGTTGACAGGTTTTTCTTTTTATAAAGTTACAGATCTGCTTTCTCATTTGCATTGTTTCTTAGAAATCTGCTGTCATCTTTATCTTCGTTCCTCTGTGCTTAATGTGTCTTTTTTATTCTCTGGATGCTTTTAAGATCTTCACTTCATACTTGTTTTGAACAATTTACCAAGTAATTATAATGTGCCTTGTTGTCATTTTCTTCATATATCTTGCACTTGAGGCTCATTCAGCTTTTTGGATTAGTAAGTTTATAGTTTTCATCTAATTTGGAAATGTCAAAGCCCTCCATTATTTCTTTAAATACATTTTCTGTCTTCCCCTCCCTGCCTCTTCGGTAACTTCAGTTACACCTATATTTGGCCACTTGGAATTGTCCCAGTCACTGATGCTCTTTTTATTTCAGAGGATTATTATTTTCTCTGTGTGTTTAATTTTGGAATCTATCTCTTCAAGATCACTCATTTCCTGTAATGTCACTAATCTAGTGTGTTTTTCATTTCTTATGTTGTATCATTTTTCTCTAGATTCTAGAGTCTAGAAGTTAAATTTGGATCTCTTTTTATCTTGAGTATTCCTACTTTTGAACCTGTAGAATATAGTCACTATTTTAATATCTTTCTCTGCTAATTCTAACATCTCTGTCAATTTCAATTGATTGATCTTTCTGCTAATTATGGTTGATATTTTCCTGATTTTTTGCATGTCCAATAATCTTTGTTTGGATGCCTGACATTGTAAATCCAAACTCATTGGGTGTTGGATGTTATCGTATTTCTGTAAATATTCTTTAACTTCTGTCTGGAATATTAAGTTATTTGGAAACAGAATGATTACTTTTGGGTCTTACCTTTAAAATTTGTTGAATAGGATTGGAACAATATTTATTACAGGTCTTATTATTCTGTACTGAGGCCCAGTGCATGAAATTCATGCATGGGTAGGGTCCCTAGGCCTGGCCAGTGATCAGGGCCAATTGGGGCCTTCCTTCCCCCAGCTGCCAGCCACCGGCTGGGGCCTTCCTTTGTTCTGTGCTGCCCCCTTGTGGTCAGTGTACATCATAGCAAGAGGTCAAGCTCCCAGGCTGTCGAACTCCCAGCGGATAATTTGGATATTAGCCTTTTATTATATAGGATTATTAAGACAAGACCTTTCTGGATATTTTACCCACTATCCTATAAATTGTGATTTTTTTTTTTTTTTTATTCTGACTGGCAGGAACAGGCACTGTTCCTGGCCCTGTGTAAGCAGTTCCTGGCCCTATGTAAGCCCTATGTGAGCACTCTTCTCTCTGATCCTCTCGGTTAGGTCTTTATCTTATCTTGGGTGGTTTTCTTATACACATAAGTGCTCTGTTGATTATTCAAGGGTTATTCTCCACAAATCTTCAGAATTATTTCTGTACGGATCTTTCCTTCCCAATACTCTGTCCTCTTAACAGTTGCTATCTTGGTCTGCCTGGGTTCTCAGCTTCATCTCCTCATCTCATGACCTGGAAATTCTCTCAAAGTAATAAGTGACATAGGGTTTGTCTTACTTGTTTTTAATCTCTTGGAGGTAACTTTTTCATTGCCTATGTCTAGTGTCTTGAAAAACCTTTGTTTTATATATTTTGTCTAGAGGTGTACTTGTTTGTTGGGGATTGTTTTAGGTTGAAGGGTAAATCTGGTCCTTGTTATTTCATCTGGGTCAGAAGTGAAAATTCATGTCAAATTTTTAAAAAGAAAATTAATAGATGAGATAGACCAGAGCATAAATCCATCTCTTATTAAAAAATGACTGTCTTGGTAGTTAAATTGTGTTCTCTCTAAGCTAAAATACCTACTATACCTATAATAATGAAGAATTAAATGCACAACAGTAAATATCACATTAGTAAAACCTTAGTTACCCAAATGAATGTGTGTAACTTTTCTTTAAAAAAAAAAAAAAAAAAAAAGAAAGAAAGAAAGAAAAGAAAAGAAAATTAGTCTTTAAAAAATTTTATCTTTTCCCTTTTGGACACTAATTCTAAGGCACATTTCTTCTTTTCCCCCAGCTTCCTGTGGGAATGCTATTCTTTGTCAGTACCTTGGCCAGCATCCAGACCTGGCTTATGTTATACACAGAGCTGGGAAAATAATAGTTTTTCTTCCCCAACTGTCTTAATGTTTATGACAGTAGCCTTTAAACAAGAGTGTATACCTGAAAAGTGGCAAACAAATGAGCTACTTCCTTTTATTGTCTTAATACAGAGCAGTGATTTTCAAAGACCTGGGTTTGCATCCTGTAACTGTCGTTTCCCCTAGCCATCCTGTTCTAATAAAACCAAGTCTATCTATATTTCTTTGCAGTTGAGAATGGAAAATCAATATTCATTATTTTCATTCATGATTTCACTTATTAAATGTTACTGAATATATATACCATATGACAAGAACTGTACTAGTTAATAAGGACTTAATAGATTGGGTGATTGTGGTAGGGTAAGTTGATGATATATGAGAATAGAAGTGTTGGGGTTAACATGATCATGTCAGGTACATATATTTGCTGGCTGTTTACATGAAATAACCTAGGAATGACAATATTTTAGGGATATGCAGAAAAGGAGGAATCATTGAAAGATACATTAGGAGAACTAGGAAAAAAAAGTGTCATCTTAAGCCCAAGAAGGGAATGTATTTTTTTTTTAATGGGGCTTAGTTAAAACTATTAAATACTGATGAGTGATTATGAAGCATGAAAGCTGAAAATAAGTTATTGGAATTAACAGTAAGAAAGTCTTTAGTGACTTTAACCAAAAGAATTTCTGAAGAGTAAAATTGAAGGAGGCCAGGCTAGAATGGATTATTGTTGTGTATGTGAAGATAGCAAGCATGGCTCTTTTAAAATGTTGGGTAGTGAAAGATAAGTTAGAAGCCTCAATATTTTTATTTTAAGTGTGTGTTGGAGTGGGGGGTGATTATGATTGCACTAGATATCTATTTTGGCTTGATAATATGAATAGTGATAGCAGTTAACAGCCAGACACTGTCCTAGGTCCATTACATGCATTCATTTATTTAATCCTCACAGAATTATGGTTATCCCTAATTTTAAAATGAGGAAAACTGAGATATTGAGAACCTGAGTAGCTATCCTAAGGTCACACAGCTAGTGAGTAACAGAGACAAGATGCAAACTGAGGCATCTGGCTCTGAGTCTACAATTTTACCCACTTTACTATATGTTCCCCTGCTGACCCAAAAAGTGATTCTGCTTTATTTAATCTTTTAAAAAAACAACCATATAGAAGTTATCTGGAATGAGCATATCACAGACTAGTATCTTTAGGTTGTCCTTTAGGACATTCTTTAAAAACTCATTTCTACAATAGAGATAGGAGGAGCTGCCTATTGTGCTATTCCAGAGCACCGAGAATAAACAACAGACCCTAAAGAGATTAAAGTAATGGGAGAGTGAGCTTTCTGGAAATTCAGTAGACAAACGAGCCCATTAAGTATTTCTTAAGGGGGGAAAAGCGTGCCTTTTTACTTATGTTTGGTGCTAATGTGATACCAGGTTTTGTCTGAAGTGTTTTTCCTCTCCTCTGTGTTGAGAATAGCATGCATGGCATGAACCCTAAAAAGTTATCTTTTGTTCTGAGGAACAGAGGTACTTCCAGGCTAGACTTCACAGTCATTATGGGAGAATGTGAGGAAATACAATTCTGCTCCTGTTTGCACCAGACCTTGGCTGTGTTACACACTATCCTTTCTCCTGCCAGTCCTGTGACTGACTTCTTTTATGATGATTCATGGTTGTTTTCCATGAGTAAATATGCTTTAGTCTAAATCCAGTTAGAGTTCTTTTGCCCCCACTTTCCCTTTCCCTTCTCCTCTTGCTGCAGCTGTTTATATTTGCATTTGGGCTAGTGGATCTGTTAGCCTTAATGCACTTTTGTTTGTTTTTTAAATGTTTACTCTTTGCCTTAGTTAAATAAAGGTCAGTTTTCGCTATAAGCCTAGATATGTAATTATACTTATTGAAGTCTCACAGAGACTTTCCTAGAGAGATTTTATTTGTCTGCTGTGAGCCTAATTTGCACTGAAGAGATGCATACACTGATCTGAGTCTAGAGTGGTTATTAAATCCCTTTTAAAAACAGCTATCCAAAGCTTGTCTGATTATTGTGCCCTATTGCAATGTTTTTCTTTTTTCCCTTCAACATTTTATTAGGAAATTTTTTGGATATACAAAATAATGAAAGAATTTTACAATAAGTACTCATATACCCACCACCTTCATCAGATCATTAACATTTTGCTATATTATTTTGTCATTTATTTATCCATCTATCCCTTTCTTTATCCACCCATTTTTTACAAATTTCAAAGTAAATTGCAGTAAACCTTATTGGCATGTTTTGAGAAGGATGGGATGGTCTGTCTACTCTGGGACTGCCACTTCTTGAATTCCAAGGGTAAGCTATATCTGTTACTAAATGGTATGGATCAGTTGATCTTTTTCCCTTAGCTCAGCTATAGTTGCTGTGGTAATTTCTCAATGGATTATTTCAGGGGTTTCTGCCTTAGAAAATCTCTTAAAACTAGTTGATATTCCAAACAAAGAAACATTTATTTAGGAATATGAACTCCACAGAGAATATTTATTACTTACATGTCCTACAATACAGACCAAAATGCTTTCTTATTCATATGTCCTAACTTTACTCTTGGTACATAAGAAGTATGGCTTTCTTTTAATGTACTTATCTGACAAAAGCCTCAGTTTCAGAGGTACAAAAATCATTTCTAGGCTGTTCTTGGTATCTACAGTTGTTTTACCATATGGTACTGGGCTAATTTTGTCTGTTCTTCCCTTGAGGTTTTTGTGAATTGATTACATTTTTAGAAAAATTTTAAAATAACTTTTAAATGTCAATGCTTTCTCAGTAAAATAAAATATGGTGAGTGATTATGTTAACATAAGAACAAGTTAATCGAATTTTTCCCAAAAAATTAAGAATTAAATTGAGTCTATACTTATTCAATATTATAAAATCACATTGGTCATATATTGTAAATGAAAGTCCCTTTTAAAAATAATATGTTTGTATTGATTTTAGACAGGGAGAGAGGGAGGGAGGGAAGGAGGGAGGCAGGCAGGCAGGCATTGATGCAGAAACATTGATCGGCTGCTTCCTGTACACCCTCTACTGGGGATCGAGCCCACAAGGAATCAAACGGATGACCTCTTGGTGCGTGGGTCAATGCTCAACCTCTGAGCTTTACAGGCTGGGCCATGAAAGTTCCTTTTGATGAACAATATAAAATAATCTTAGACATGAACAGATAAGTTAGTTTAGAAAGCAACTGAGTGTGTCTGAGTAGTTCTTCTGTCTTTGAAAAGGTCACCTCTGATGAAGAATGCAATTCCTAAAAGGAAGCACAGGAGAAGGGAAGGATAAAGAGAAAGTCTAACATGTCTGCTAAACCTATCAATTCTGGTCATCAGTTGGAGAACTCATGTCACTTTAAGATTTAATACTTACATACTATAGAGCAGTTGCAACATAATATAACAGGGAAAAGCCTGAATTTCTGAGTCAGAATTAGGTTTGAATTCTGATTCTGAAACCAATTCTGTGTTCCCTAAGTTCTCTGTAACCTTAGGTCTCTCTAGGCATAATTAGACTCAATTCAAGCCAACTGGTGTTTTGTTTTCTTCTTCATTCCCTAGAGTTCTATGACTGTTCAGCCAGAGCTCAGCATGTTTGTCTAAGTGTCTGCCCAGCAAGGGCACTCAGATACCCAGGAATCCCCATGAGGGTTTAGCAGCCCCTGGTATCGAGTGACATCATGGAAAATGGTGAAGTAAGGCACTACAATATTTAGTCCCTCTACAGAAGCAACCATGAAGCTGGCACGTCTGACAGAATCAACTTTTTCAGAACTCTGGAATTGCTAAGTGATAAAGGCAAATTATGAAACAGTGTCTATCATATGATCCCATTTTTTGTTTCTAAAATAAGTGTATATGGTACAGATAAAACTCAGAATACATAGTATGTGAATAGTATTTCTGGCTAGTATTTTTGTTGGTGGTTTTTGTGTTTTTGCTTTTTATTGATTTCAGAGAGGAAGAGAGACAGAGAGAGATAGAAATATCAATGATAAAAGAGAATTATTTATTGGCTGCCTCCTCCATACCCCCTTCTGGGAACTGAGCCAACAACCCGGGCAGTAGAATCAAACCCTGAACCCTTCAGTCTGCATGCTGACACTCTATCCATTGAGCCAAACTATCTAGGGCAGTGGTCGCCAACCTTTCAGACCTCACGGACCACCAGTTGGCAACCGCTGAGCTAGGGCATTATTTGTTTACTATTACTAAATTTTCTATAGTGACTATGTATCCTGTGAAAAATAGCAAAAAATAAAATACAAGGGGAGAAACCAAGATGATGGCATAAGTAAACACCTGAATTGCTGCCTTGCACAACTTCAAAATTACAACTAAAAGACAAAAGGGACATCATCCAGAACCACAGGAAGGCTGGCTAAGTAGAAATTTTACAACTAAAAGGGAAGAGAAAAGCACACTGAGGCTCAGAGGAGCTGCTGCTCTGAACTCCAATTCTGGACAAGAATCTGGGGACCCAGACTCATACAGGGAGAAACTGAACTGTCTGGCAGTGGGCGGAACTCGAGGGCAGCTTTCTCTCAGAGGTGCTTGCAATGATTACCGCAGGACACTGAGACCTGGGAGCCTCTTAGGGCAGGGCTGATGGGAAACCATTGCTGTTTGTTCAGCCCTGAGACTCCACCCCATCTAAGCTGTGCACAGAGGCTTTTGCATATGAATAACCTGGTCCTTTGAAATCTAAACTTACCTAATAAATTGCAGCTGAGTCAGTGAGACCTAGAATATCCAAAAGAAGGCCCAAGGCCCCATAGCAGCTTGCATTACTTCACAGCTTGGCCTCCTCTGGGCACCTCCAAAACCCAAACAAAGAAGAAGAATCTGCAGATCTCTCTGTAGCTCCTGCTGGGTGGCCTCAGGCAGAGGCTAAATTAGCACCTCCTTGGGGAACCAAGAGCCTTTGTACCCAGGGGTCAGAGTAGGACCATCCAGATTACAACTCCTCAGATCCATAAGGGACACACTCAGGGGGAAGACTCAGTGAGCACCAAAGTCCCATTGAAGCAAGTCTTGCCTCATAAGGGTGTCTCCAGCACAGAAGTTCTCCCATCATAGACACAGCTGATCCTCACAGCCAAATGGCCTGGAGGTCAATTTCTCCCAGTGATACCAACAACAATCAAGGCTTAACTACAAGAAGACTGTGCATACAGCCCACAAAGGGGTGCACCAAAAGTGTCCACCTCAGGTAACTGGGGAGGCTTAGCTATGGCCCTATAGGACACCTAGCACACAAAGCCTGCTACTCTATCAACTCAGGGAAGCAGCCAAAATGCAAAGACAAAAAAAAACAGGTCACAAATGAAAGAAATGGAGGAAAGCAATCTACTGGATATAGAGTTCAAAATAACAGTTATAAGGTTTTTCAAGAATTTCTAGAAAAGGCTGATAAATTTAGTGAGACCCTTCAAGGATATGAAAAAGGACCAACTGGAAATTAAGCATACATTGAATGAAATAAAAAATAATATATAGAGATCCAACATCAGACTAGAGGATCACAAGAATCCAGTCAAAGATTTAAAATACAAAGAAGCAAAAAACACCCAACCAGAAAAGCAAAAAGAGAAAAGAATCCAAAAATTTGAAGGTAATGTAAGGAGCCTTTGAGACAATTTCAAGCATACCAACATCAGAATTATGGGGGTGCCAAAAGAAGAGAGAGAGCAAGATACTGAAAACCTATTTGAAGAAATAATGACAGAAAACTTTCCCCACCTAGTGAAAGAAATAGACTTCTAAGTCCAGGAAGCACACAGAACCCCAAACAAATGGAATCCAAAAAGGACCACACCAAGACATATCATAATTAAAATGCCAAGAGTAAAAGACAAAGAATATTAAAAGCAGCAAGAGAAAAACAGTTACCTACAGGGGAGCACTTAGATGATTGTCAGCTGATTTCTCAACAGAAACTATGCAGGCCAGACGGGAGTGGCAAGAAATATTCAAAGTGATGAATAGCATGAACCTATAACCAAGATTACTCTACCCAGCAAAGCTATCATTCGGAATTGAAGGTCAGATAAAGAGCTTCACAGATAAGAAAAAGCTAAAGGAGTTAATTACCGCCAAACTAGTATTATATGAAATGCTGAAAGGTATTCTTTAAGAAGAGGAAGAAGAAAAAGGTAAAGATAAAAATTAGGAACAACAAATACATATTTATCAATAAATTAATCTAAAAATCAAGTTAATAAAAAATCTGATGAACAGAATAAACTGGTGAATATAATCGAATAGGGGCATAGAAAGGAAGTGGACTGACAATTCTCCAGGGTAAAAGAGTGTGGGGATGCAGGAAGAGAGTGGACAAAAATCGTACACCTATGATGGAGGACAGTTGGGGGGGAGGGGTGTTAGGGCAGAGGGTGGGGTGGGAACTGGGTGGAGGGGAGCTATGGGGGAAAAAAGGAGGAACAATTGTAATAATCTGAACAACAAAGATTTATTTAAAAAACAAACAAAGATCTGTCTAAAAAAAAATAAATAAATAAATAAATAAATAATAAATTGAAGAGAAAGAAAAAAAATAAAATACAACTATTTGGCAGTTTCTCAAAAAGTTAAATATAGAGTTTTCATATGACCCAGCAATATCATTCCTTGATATATACCCAACAGAATTAAAAACATATGTACACAAAAACTTGTACATGAGTATTCAGAACAGCGTGATTCATAATAGTTAAAAAGTGGAAACAACCCAGATGTTCTTTAGCTGATAAATGGATAAAAATAGTATGATATAGGCATGCAATAGAATATTATTTGGCAATAAAAATGAATGAAGTACCAATGTATGCTATAACAAAATGAACCTCAAAAACATTATGGTAGGTGAAGGAAGCCAGACATAAAATGCCACATATTATTTGATAACTTTTGTGTGTAATATCCAGAATAAGCAAGTCTGTAAAGAGAGAAAGTCTCTGATTGCTAGGGACTGGAATATACTAAAAACCACTAAATTGTATACTTTAAAAGGGTGAATTTTATGGTATGTGAATTATAGTTCATAAAAAATGCTTAAGAAAAGTAAAATAGAATCTATTAGCTATAAGACACTATAATTTAAAAGAATATTTTTAGGAAGTTATAGTCTAATTTTCACTGAGCTATGATTATAGTCATGGATTTTAAAAGGGTTTGTTTTGGCAAAGAGATGTGAATTAGGAAATTATAAGTGACCATCTAGCTGTATCTCCACAGCCCTTTTTTTTTTAAGTGAAATTTGGGGACATTTTAAACTGATATAGGAAACTATTTGCTTCTATTATTATATTAGAGTTTGGCTTTATATTTTTAATTATTTGCACTACTTTTGTAATTGTTATCCTTTTAAAAATGCTCAGTTATTAGTTGGTCCGAAGGTTGTGGGTTATTGTTAAGCTGATTAAAAATGCTCAGTTATCATTCTAATGGATTTCAGACAGTTATAATGAGAGTGTACATATGTGCATGCTTATATATTTTTCTTAAGTAAGCTGCCATATCTAGATCTCATTTTAAGATATATAAGTGGTTTAGGTATGTTCTAGAATAATAAAACAGTATACATAGATCTCGTTTTCTCCTTTATGATTTCCTTTTCTCCTGTTCTCATTCCCCCTGGCCCTTATTTTCCAAAATATAAAATAGGTTTAGAGTGTCATACCTTATTTTTGATTGATTCTTTCATGATGTATTTATTGAGCACCTAATATGTTTTAAAGCACTGTGCTAAGTTAGCGATACAAACAGATAAAATGATACATCTTAGAGCTACTCTCAGAATAGTTATGGGAGGAAGGCATTTAACTCAGATAAAAGAGGCAGGACTTCTTTTTATCATCAATACAATTAGAAGTTTGATCTCTAAAACCAAGTTACATCTATTACACATTTTTAGAGAACTGTTGAAAGTAGAACTCCTACTTGGCCCTTCGCATATCCCACAACTACATAAGCACAGAAAAGCAATAGAGATTCATTCCCAAGACAGGTGTATATAAGTGAAAAATCTTCTTTTTAATTGTCATGGATACAATTAGTACAAGTGCAAAGACATTAGGTGAAACTTTGGTTTCTACTTCCTTGACTGCTTAAAACCTTTTAAACCATCAGCTTTTAGAGGCTTTGCTTCCTTTAATATATGTATAATATATATAATCATGAACTTAAAGGAATTTCTATTTTCATTGGTATTTTTTAAAGAAATTTTACCTTGCTTTCCACAGGACTGGTATGTACTAGTATGGCCATATTGGTTGTTAAATGTTGAAATATTTAACAACCTTACTGATTGGTGAGGACCCGCCACAGTCTTGTCTCTTCCCCCAGGAACTCCAACTCTGCATCTCCTCACAGTCCAACAATTACAAGGTTATCCCCAGGCATAGAAGGAGGCCTTCAGGACCCTACTTCTTTACTACAATACTTGTTCAACTATCCTGATTGCTAGTGCCCAAGCCATCCCCATTGTTTAATAGCTTTTAATATTACCCCAACTTTCTGACTGTCCCATAAATCATTACTGTTTTTACTGTGTTTATGTTCTGCCAACTATAGTATCAAATGGCTCTAAGTCACCTGTCATTGCTTATCTGCATTGAACCAAAATCAGAGTTTTATTATTTTCTGAAAAAGCCAGAATACCATCATACTGTAACTCTAAGTTGAAGCTTTTTTTCTTTATTTCTCTCAATGCTGATGGTTTGGCCTACATTCTGTTTTCTTATGGTTCCTTCTAGTTCGCTTTGCACCTTATAGACCTCCAGATATCTCCCTGAAGCCTCTGCTCTTTGAAGTGCCCAGCATCACTACAGAATCAGTGTTTGTTGGCCGGGACTGGGTTTTCCATGAAATAGATGCTCAACTTCAAAGTTCAAATGCCAGCGTGAACCAAGGAGTAGTGATTGTGGGAAACATTGGGTTCGGAAAAACTGCCATCATCTCCAGACTTGTGGCACTCAGCTGCCATGGAACACGGATGAGACAGATCGCCTCAGACAGTCCACATGCCTCCCCCAAACGTAAGTATTCCTTTTTAAAGAACTCCCTGCTTCATTGCTCTGAAATTTTTTTCTAGCATATTTATATTGTCTCATGTCCTTTTATTTTCTGACTAGAGGCCCAGTGGACGAAATTTTGTGCACAAGTAGGCCTTCCTTCCTCTGGCACTGGAACCTGGGCTTCCCTCACAGCCCTGGCTTCGTCCAGAAGGACATCCAGTCTAATTATCATATTATGCTTTTGTTGTTATATATCTGCAAATACTGACTTCTATGTAAGGACCATTAATTCAGAGTTGAGGGAAAGAATATAATACTCTGCTTACATTTAACCCACATATCCAACAGTCAACCCACATATCCAACAGTCACCTCAGTGTGACTGGGGGGAAAAACTTTCAGAAAAAGGTATGACTCTTCCCTACTGGCTATCTGGCTAGTCTGTCCTTTGGAGAATAACTACAGCAATTGCCTATAAGAGCCATTTGCATTCATCACTGTCAGGTTTGCTCAGCCTGTGCCCAGGTCTCCTTGTTACATGCCAGCACAATCTGTTCATGCCTTCATTTCCTTGCCAGTGATGTTAGTATCGCACTGCCTGGGCTTGAACGTCATTGTGCCCTTGAAGGGTTTCTCCTGCTTCCTTGTGAGATGCTAAGATCTCATATATATATCCATACTTCTTTCATCTCAGGCAGAGCACAGCTTGGGATGATCACCTCCAGGATCTTGTTTACTTATTTTTAGAATACTCATATGGCCCCTAATGCCAGGTACTGTCTGACAGCTTAGTAAGTCTTAATTCATACAATCCTGTCAACTCAGTAAGATTGGACCTGTTGTCTTCATTTCATAGATAAATGATTTGAGGCTCAGAGAAGATTAGCAAACCTCCCAGGTTTCCTAGCCAGTAAAATGTGAAATTGGAATTTAATACTAAGCAGTCTGGTTTCAGAGGCCATTCTCTTACCCATTTTGCTCTCCGTTTTGGTAGAATTCACTCACTTCAGTAAAGGAGATAAAAGGAAATGTTCTTCCTATACACATTATACGTATAGTTTACCTGGTTTCTGTTAGCTATAAGAGAGAAAAAAAAATGGAAAGAAACTATTGGTCTACTAGTGTAGCTTCGTCTAGTTCACCACAAATTTTCAGAACAGCAGTCATTAGAAATGGCTTGTCTGAGATTATAGTCCTTACAGAGTCTAGCACAGTGCTGAAACTCAACTGGAATTCACTGAACGCCCTCCAAACATCTTGACTTCCTGTTGAAATTAATTAGCCCACTCTTATGTCATTAAGAAGGCAGATTGACATAGATAAACTTATGGATATCTAACATGTAGAAGAACAGCTAGTGACCAGAAGGAAAACTGTTTGAATCAAGAGTCTGTTTATCAGGGTATGATAAGAATTTGTATGAAAGAATATTTTCTTAAGAATAATATCATGCTTAATTTCTACATGAAACTTTCTGAGGTTGATTGGCAAAGGTCATGTGGGAATCAAGAGCCCAGAGTTAGATCCCCAACATTCAAATTGTCTATACTTTGTAACCTTGATAATTTTACTTTAATTCATTAAACCTCAGTTTTCTCATTTGTAAATAAGAAAGTGGGACTAGATCTTTAAGATTTGTTCCTTTTCTAAAATTCTCCTATTCTAACAATATATTCATGGTTAAAAGTAATTTTTCACATCTATCCCAGTATTTTCCTTTGTGTGCGAAAGTATCACACCAACCTATCCCTTATCTGAGTAAGCCAAAAGGTTAACTATTTGAGTGTCAGGCAGAAAAGCAGATAGCTAATAGTCTCTCTGACTCCTCTATTACTGTTTCAGATAACAGAATGGTAGAATCATGCATGACAGAATAAATGCCAAAGGCAAGAAGAGCTGCTTTCTCAGAAAGCAAAGGTATCTGGGAGTCCTCGTACCCCCCATGTCTGGAGAGCAAGAGTTAATAAAAAACAGCCACTGTGCTCCCAAAAGTAGAGATTCTTTCAAGGTGGTTCATTAAGTTATTCTCAACATCTGTTGCCTTTATCTCTAGAGAAACTCTAAAAATAATGACCCTCCCATTCATGAGATAAATGTCCATATGTTGAAACTATAGCTTTGGCCTGATAGTTAACTTTTAAATCTTGGAAAGGTGTCAAGGAGGATAAAATATGTGGTTGTGTGTTTATCAGAATTATCTAGAACAAGCAATTACCTTGAAAAAATAATTTTTGTTATAATATTTTATGTCCAAGCTATATTTTGCCTCTACCATCTTAACCGAACCACTAGTCCTTAAGAAGAGTCAAGAATAGGTAACTGATAAAATGCACTCTTGTTTTGTTTGTCTTTTCAAAATTAATCTGTTACTGTATGAGCTGGCACTGAAATTTTGCTGGCAGTAGCAAAATAAGAATGATGTCTATATAGAGAGTTGGCTTAGTTTTTTACAGAGTTTAATTTACATTAAGTTTAGATAAGTTTATTTGAAATCCCAAACCCTCAGTAAGTGATACCAGTGATGTAGTTGTAATAATGAGAACAAGAAAATATTGGAGCCCCCACGTCCCACCTCCCATCTCTGCATCATCTGTCATTCTTCTTCTGGCCCTGCCTCCTCTGCATTGAGCAGCACTGTAGAAGACCTGAGCAGTTTAGTCTGCAGTACTGCATAGCCTGGCTCAGCCTTCCCCCACAGACACTCAGCCCCCAGCCCGCCCCCTCCTTGTCATTTCCCTGGGAAGGTACAGAAAAGCTGTCAAGGCAAGCACTAGCCTGTCATCCTGCTTTCCACCAACACCCCTTTCCAAACTTGACTCCCCCATTAACCTTCCTCACAATCATCAACCCACCCCTCCAACACACACACACACACAAAGAGCAAAACATGTTGTGAAAATAGACCTGTTGTGTAATTCAGGCATTATTGTATTAACTACAAGTATCCTCGATACAGTAGTTAGGGAAGCTCTAATACAAGTCTATATTTTCCTATCATTGAAAGTCACAGTGTTAGTTATTATTTGGATTTGACATTTGCCAACAGCTGCCAAGTCCCCCAAACAGCTGTTCAGTAAGTAACCACTACCCTCCCTACTCTACTGATTTCAGAAGTCTGTTTTGCCAGTTCGCTGTGCACACTGGCTTCATATTAACTTTTATTTTTACTGTTCTCTGAATGCCAGCAGAAAAGAAAGACATGCAGACAAAAAATGAGGCATCTTTAAAAGGAAATAACTAGAAGACAGAAGGTATATTCAAACAGTAACTACCCACAAAATCAAATACCAGGAAAATGAGAGTGGTGAGGAGAGGGAATAAACAGCAAAAATGATACAGTGACAGTCACTGAACTTTACCTCAGCTGACACTTTTCTTCAAGCATTTTTTCCACTGTCATCTCCCACAGCTACCCTCCTCCAATTGCTCAGAACTCTGTCCAGTGACCAGAAAATTTACTCTACCAGTTGAAGGGAAAATAGCTCGGTTAGTTTGAATGAGGACTGTCTTTCCTGATTCCTCCTCCTTTACCTTTTGACCGTCAATTAACACCTACTCATTCTGGGCATTTCATATAAATAGAATTATACAACATATGGTCTTTTGTAACTAGCTTCTCTGAGTAAGTGTGATATTTTCAAGGGTTATCCATATTGTAGCATAGATCAGTATCTCATTTGTTTTTATTGTCAATTACTTTGGTACCCATTTTTAATAAAAGTATGATCTGCATTCATAAATATATTTTGTACTTTTTAGTGTAGGTAAGACATTTTCTAAATTACATGGACAGATTGTTTGAAAAAAAACACAGCTATATTGTTATAATTCACATACCATACAATTCACCCATTTAAATTGTTCAATTCAGTGGGTTTTTTTTTCATAGTTACAGAGTTGTACAACAGTCATCATAATCTAATATTAGAACATTTTCATCCCCCCACCCCACCCCCACCCTCACCCCCGCCGCCACCCAAAAGAAATCCTATGCCCTTTAGTAGTCAATCTCTAATCTCCACTTAACTCCCTACCTTCACCCCCTGGTAACCACTAATTTACTCTTTGTCCCTATAGATTCTGTTTTCTGGACATTTCATTAAATAGAATTATACAATACATAATCTTTTGTAACTGGCTTCTTCTCTGAATGTAATATTTTCAAAGGTTATCCATATTGTAGCATACATCAGTATCTCATTTATTTTTATTGTCAAGTAATAGTTCATTGTACTGTTATACCACATTTTAACCATTCGTCAGTTGGTGGACATTTAAGTTGTTTTCACTTTTTAGCTGTTATGAGTATTTATGTATAAGTTTTTGTATGGACCTCTGTTTTTATTTCTCTTGGGTACATACCTAGGAATAGAATTGCTAGATCATACAACAAATGAAATTTAACCATTCTTTCTTTAGTTCAAAGTTTTATGATTGATGCAAATATCTCATCTTTTTAATCCAGATGTGGATGCCAACAGAGAGCTGCCACTCACACAACCACCTTCAGCCCACTCTTCCATTACCAGTGGAAGCTGCCCAGGAACTCCAGAAATGCGCCGGCGGCAGGAGGAGGCTATGCGGAGACTAGCCTCACAGGTACAATAGGATTCCCAGTTTGTGGGCATGCTAGTTCCCTTTTAACGTCAAGGGGGCAAAGGTAGGAAACCCTAGGCAAAGTGAACAGAAATATATACAGTTTTACCATGAGAACATGGAGAAAAGTGTATTTTTCTTTGCTGTTCCTAGAAAAATACTTTATTATTACAGAATCAGAACTTTAGAGTTGGAAAGGAAATGGGTAGTTAAGGAAGTTGAAACTCAAAAAGAAGTTTCATGATCAACTTCAGAATTTGACTGATACAAATGCCAGTCATTGTGTAAATTATGTAAATTTTTATGTCCAGTTTCAGAGATTCAAAGGTGCCTTTTCTTTATTTGAGATTAGCTTAATCTTATCAAAGATTATTCATTTGAAGTAGGAAATGATCTTTGGAGAGTGAAGGCCTTTGACTTTTAAACAAGCCTGAAAAATTTGCTGTCACTCAGTCATTTTATTAGGGCCTTTAATGAGGATTCTGCTTAGTTTTATCATTTCTTATGTACAGTATTAAGTCAAAAGCTTTTTATACCCAAGGCTATACTGACTTCCAGTCTTTTCTTTTGTATATATGATCTACAAACCTCCCTTTTCCTTTCTTCCCTCACAGAAGTAATTTAAAATTCACTTACTGTCTTTAAAAAGTTAATACAATTTGGTCAGATCCTATATATTTTGGATAGAATTGTTTTAATAACTAATATAGTACTGTATACCAACTCTACAAGTTTAGGGATTTAACATAAAAAGTTTAGAAGGAAAAATTGATAATATACAAAAGACATAACTGAAAATGAAATTTCAACAAGTAATTATAAGAAACAAGAATTCACCAAGGAGAAAGGTTTCACCTGCCTGATTTATTGAGTGTGGACTCATTCTGAAGCGTTTCCAGGAAGTTGAAATAATAGTGACTGAGTATGGGTGGCCCTGATGACTTCCTCAAAGCTGTAGGGAGTGATCAAACATCCATCACTGAACACTGATACAATGGCAGACTGAAGGAAAAAACTACATTCCCAGATTTGTTTCCTATTTGTATATGTAAGGAAAGTTGTAGATAATGTCAATAGATAATTTGCAGGAAGTATCAAATGTCTTTTGACAAATTGTATGTACATATCTATTTTGAAATGTCTAATAAACCTATTTTGGACCACAGTGCAGATTTTATGAAGATGTTGAATGATCTTCCTGAATTCTGCAAAGGAATCAAGATTTTATATTTGAAATACCAAAGAAATTTTTTAAATTAAAAGAGAAGTACCTGTAGAAGGGGCACCATTAGCCATGTTATTTAACCTTTGTTAGATAAAACCTCATTCAGCCAAAAGTACAGATGGTTTTTAATGAAAACAGAAAAAAAAAACCTCTTCCTAAATTTCAGAATTTTTAACTTCAAACTTATCTCATTACTTTAAGTAAAGGGTAAGTTAACAGCTGATTTGCTCTGCTGTGTTTTGCTTTTTGAGCTGTGAAATCAATTGAAATAAAATATGGTGGAAGTTCATATTGATTCGGAAGTTTGATGTCTGCTTTTTATAAAGTGGAGATTTGTATCCATGTGGACATAATCACTAACATTCACTGTTCATTGAGGGGACAAATTAATTACTGCCTAGTTTTCTCTTTGGGTTCCTTCAGCAATGAGCAGTCTACCTGACGAAAAGAGTTAAGTTTTTTAGTACAATTTCTCATTTTCAATTCCATATCATTGCTTCATTAACAAGCAATTCCTGTCTTCAGCTTTATACATCTAGTAATATTCTCTGTACTATTCAATCTTTGTATGTTTAATGAGAGGGATTTCAGGTATTAAAGTGACATTTCCAGCATCTGTTAAGGAATTGGGATGACCATACCTACAGATTAAGAATCCGTTCAAAGCAGAACACTTTAATGGGTAATTCTGGAGTCCCAATAGTACATTTATGAGTGCTCTTGGGGCAAATTTCAAATGCCTGTAGGCACAAAACCAGTGCTGAAAAAGAGACTATATAGAACCTTGATGATGACCATAATGATGATGGAGAGGAAGAAAAGGAGGAAGGCAGTGATGATGGAGACAACTATACATATTGTGTGCTGAACACCATGCCAGGTTGCTTCCATATATTTAAGCGGAATCTCTACTGCCAATTTCATGTTATCTACACAATCTTATCACTTTGTGCGTACTACAGAACCAACAGAATGGTCTACTGTGTTTCCCCGAAAATAAGACCTAGCGCATGGAAAAATAAGACATTTCCTGAAAATAAGATCTAGCGCATCTTTGGGAACAAAAATTTAATATAAGACACTGTCTTATTTTCAGGGAAATAGGGTAGATTAAAACTACCCTTTGCACTTATCCTTGAAGCAAAGAGTAAGCTCTGCAAATTCAAATAGAAATTCTGAACTTAACACTCCCAAGTTCCAGCCAGCTAACCCACACCCTGGGTGATATTAAGACTCATACATTTTATTTTATTTTTTTAATCTTTTCTGTTAAAGTATTACATATGTCCCCTTTTTTACTCCATTGACCCTTTCTGGCCCACCCTTCCCCAGCCTTCACTACCCTATTGTCTGTGTTCATGGGTTATGCTTATACTAGAGGCCTGGTGCTTGGAATTGTGCACTGGTGGGGGGCATGGCCTGCAGGGATCAGCCTGCTGTGGCAGCACTGCTCATCCTGGTCAGCTAAGCGGTGCTCCCACTGTGGAAGCACACTGACCACTAGGGGGCAGCTCCTGCATTGAGCGTCTGTACCCTGGTGGTCAGTGCACGTCATAGCAACTGGTCATTCTGGTCATTCCACTGTTCAATCACTGGGCTTATATATTAATAAATAGAGATGCATGCAAGTTCTTTGGATGATCTCTTTTTCCCCCCCTTTTCCTCCTCCCCACCTCCCCTGCCTTCTCTCTAAGATTTGACAGTCTGTTCCATACTTTTTTGTCTCTGAATCTATTTTGTTCTTTAGATTCCACATATGAGTGAGATCATGCAATACTTGTCATTCTCTGACTGGCTTATTTCACTTAGCATAATACTTTCCAGGTCCTTCCATAAAGATTCGTACATTTTCTAAGTTCTTTGAATTTAAGACCTGTGTCTAACAAAAAAAAATCTGACTCCTTTCCTTCTTCCTGTTTTCTTTTTCATATATATATATATATTTAGAGAGGAAGGGAGGGGGATATAGAGTTGGAAACATCCATGAGAAAGAACCATCAATTGGCTGCCTCCTGCACACCCTTTACTGGGGATTGAGCCCACAACCTGGGCATGTGCCTCGACCTAGAATCAAACCCGGTTCATGGGCTGACATTCAACCACTGAGCATCGGCCAGGCCTGTTATCTAATTTTGATTTTCTTGTCTACAGGTGTTCAGAAAATATGTAATGATAATTCTTAAAATGGAATTATTTTATTTTTATAAGGCTTTTTATAGCATAACTATAATTTAAAATTTGATGGCATGAACAAGTGTTTTTGGTGAGACTGACATATGGTTTTTCTCTGAGTATCTTATTCCTAATACTTTGTTATAAAATCAGACTCCTATACTGCTCTATGCTGAATAAATATTAGATTAATGTAAATATTTATTCTCAGGCTTGCTTCCTATTTCTTATAATCCAGAGGGAAAACTCATTTGTATTTATAAATATTAAGTGATATATAATTATGATATATGTATACAGTAAAAGTATGTTATGAAACTTCTGGTCTTAGATAAATCAGGCAATTTCTGAGTTAGTAGATTTTTTTTAAATATATTTTGATTTTTTTACAGAGAAGAAGGGAGGGGGATAGAGAGCCAGAAACATCAATGAGAGAGAAACTGATCAGCTGCCTCCTGCACACCCCCCATGGGTTTGTGCCCACAACCAAGGTGCACACCTCTGACCAGAATCGAACCTGGAACCCCTCAGTCCACAGGCCAATGCTCTATCCACTGAGCCAAACCGGTTAGGGCTGCTTTTTCTTTTTTAATATATTTTTATTGATTTCAGAGAAGGAGGTAGAGGGAGATAAAGATAAAAACATCAATGATGAAAGAGAATCACTGATCAGCTGCCTCCTGCATGCCCCACACTGGGGATTGACCATGTTCATAGGTCGATGCTCAACCACAGGCTGAGTTAGCAGCTTTAATTTTACTTGAAAAATTTGAGGGATAGAGAATCAAAAAAACATGTTAGAGAAGATAATAATTGTGGCTGTTGCTCTTGCTACTGGTAAATGTGTCTGCATTCTCTTCTTTCTTTTGTAGGTAGTTGCCTATCATTATTGCCAAGCAGATAATGCCTACACCTGCCTGGTGCCAGAATTTGTTCACAATGTTGCTGCCCTGCTCTGCCGCTCCCCTCAGCTGGCGGCCTATCGGGAGCAGCTTCTTCGGGAGCCTCACCTACAAAGCATGCTGAGCCTTCGGTCCTGTGTTCAAGACCCAATGGCCTCTTTCCGGAGGGGTGTCCTGGAGCCTCTAGAGAATCTCCACAAAGGTACAGATGAGATGCAAAGAAGATGAAAGGTGGAGGCTTTGGAGCCCAAATTTACCTGCAGCATATTACAGAAATGATTTTTTTTATCACATTGCCAAAAATAAATGTTCCATAGCTGATATCCCACAGAATACAGATAAAAGATTTTACTTGAAAAATAAAAA
This sequence comes from Pipistrellus kuhlii, assembly GCF_014108245.1. Lineage (NCBI taxonomy): Eukaryota > Metazoa > Chordata > Mammalia > Chiroptera > Vespertilionidae > Pipistrellus > Pipistrellus kuhlii. The sequence goes on along the minus strand of NW_023425521.1, from coordinate 8,800,942 downwards.
TTCTTATAGGAAGTGCCACTCCCTTCTTTATAAGTATTCTCATTATCATTTCCAAATATAATGCATCTTTCTTGTGATAAAGATAATAGGACTTCTAGTCCTTTCTGTGAGTTCAAATAAATTAGTAAAATCACGGCTCCAACTTGGTGGTGTGGAGTTTCTACCATTAGAAACCAATCTTTATGCTTGATGCTTTTTATTACTCTACAGTTCAGGTAAATGAAAATGGCATCCATGGTTGCACAACTCACTATATATACTAAAAATAGCTTAATTGACCACTAAAAGATATAAAGATTTTTTTAAGTGGGGGAAGGGGTGAAATGGAATCCTCCCTCTCATGCCTCTGCCTTTCCTCCTCTTCTCAGCATCTCTAGTGTTGACTATGGCCTAAGTGCAACGTCTCCTCATTTACCCATCTCCTCCTACCCCCTTAACAATGTTGTATCAATTCTGGAAGCCAAAGAAAAAGATTTGAGAAAGCATGAGATTCCTGAGCAATCCTGTTTATTCCTGAGAAAATTATTTACCTTTCTTGAGGGTTATGGAGCTGCTCATAGGAAAGAACCAAGTGATTATAATTTCCATTCTTCTGGCTATCATCTTCAGCTTTTTCAGTCTTTGTGCTGTTTACCGAACTATTAAAATTTCTCTTTTCCACTCTGATGATATCTGTGAATATCTCTATACCTATTAGCTTTACCATACACTAGGCTTATTTAAATCTTTAAATTTCTCCACAAATATATTTAATTATTTTTGTACATTGAAGTTTCTCAGCCATTAGTATGAAGTAAAAGGTCATACTAATATGTTATGACAACTAAAAGGAAGGTAATTCACATGTAATATGCAGATTGTCTGAAACAAAAATGTCTAATATGAGCTGCCTTTTCATTTTTTATTAATTTTTGTACAATACACCAATAATGAAATATCATTCACTGGGATTCAGTTCTAACTTTGGTACTTGCTATCATCTCATCTCATGCTGTTTCTATAATTCTTATTTCTCTCAGGTACCTAAGTAGAGTCTTACAATGAGACTAATAAGGAAGAAAGTTTTTGTTAAACACACATGTGAGGGCAGAGAGGAATCCCTGGTGAATATATATTATTTACAAGGGATTAAAAACAAGGATTAACGGCTTTAGAAAACCTTTCCAAAGACTTGTCAGGCTAGAACAGTGATTCCTATGAACCAGTCCATTTGAGGTTTTCATTAGTCCATGGCAAAATAAGAAATTAGAAACAGCCTACTTGAAACCTGTATGGTTTTGTGGACTAATGTCACCCCCATAGATTCCATTAAAAAAAAAAAAAAAGTCTGGCTGGAGGTGGCTCAGTGGTTGAACATCAACCTAAAAGCAGGAGGTCCCAGTTCAGTTACCAGTCAGGGCACATGCCGGGTTGGGGCTAAACCCCCATTAGGGAACATGCAGGAGGCAGCTGATCAATGATTCTCTCTTATCATTGATATTTTTTTTAATATTTGTATTGATTTCAGAGAGGAAGGGGGGGGAGAGAGAGAAAGAGAGAGAGAGAGAGAGAGAGAGAGAGAGAGAGAGAGAGAGAGAGAAACATCAATGATGAGAGAGTATCACTGATTGGCTGCCTCCTGCACATTCCCCACTGGAGATTGACCCTGCAACCTGGGCATGTGCCCTTGACCAAAATCGAACCTGGGACCCTTCAGTCCACAGGCTGACACTCTTATCCATTGAGCCAAACAGGAGTTATCATTGATATTTTTATCTCTCTCCCTTTCCCATCCTCTCTAAAATAAATAAAAATAAATTTTTTAAAAAGAAAAGAAACACCTATAAATATAGATGTAGGTTTGCATGTGCATATTTGTAAAGTTTAGATAGATTATGTCTCTCTTACTTTTATAATGTTAAAATATTGTTTTATTCTGTGAAATAATGGTGATAGTGGATAGTAGTTGTACTTTAAATGTTCTTACATTTAAATATATAAGTAGCAATTTTTAAAATTTTCATTTGTAAAATCTTTTAAAAGCTACTGAGTTAGAGTATGTTTTTAATAACCTACAAAGCTTTGAAAATGAACATGTAGGAACATTCTTATAAAGCTGGTTGCATTTGAAAGACAGTCTAAAGATCCTCAGTCTTACCTTTTAAGTTGATAATTGAAAACTTCATCATTTAGCAAAGAAAAAGGATATTTAGGAATAATTCTCAATGTTTTGCAATATTAGTATAATTTGAAAATTCTTTGCTTTGTTTATCTGAATCTTAAAAATATATAGTTTTAGATAAACATGCCATTCTTTTTTCTCTCGCTTTTTTATATATTTTTTTTCACATATTTTTTTATTAAATTATTATTTTTGTACATATACCCTTGCCCCCCCCTCCCATTTCTACCCTCCCTCCCCAGAGTTTTGTGTCCATTGGTTGTACTTATATGCATGTATACAAGTCCTTCGGTTGATCTCTGATCTCCCCCAGATCTCCCCAACCTCCCCGCTGTAATTTGACAGTCTGCTTGCTGCTTTACTGTCTCTATATCTACCTTTTGGTTCTTCAGTTTATAATATTCTTTATCATCCATAAATAAGTGAGGTCATGTGGAATCTCTCTTTCATTGATTAGCTTGTTTCACTCAGCATGATGTTCTCCAATTCCATCCAGGTTGCTGCAAACAATGAGAATTTTTTCTTTTTTATGGCAGCATAGTATTCCATTGTGTAAATGTACCATAGTTTTTGGATCCAATCATCTGCTGATGGGCACCTAGGCTGTTTCCAAATCCTAGCTATTGTAAATTGTGCTGCTATGAACATAGGGGTGCATATATCCTTTCTGATTGATGTTTCTAGCTTCTTGGGATATATTCCTAGGAGTGGGATTACTGGGTCAAATGGGAGTTCCATTTTCAGTTTTTTGAGAAAGCTCCATACTGTTCTCCACAGTGGTTGCACCAGTCTACATTCCCACCAGCAGTGCACGAGGGTTCCTTTTTCTCTGCAACCTCACCAACACTTGTTGTTTGTTGATTTGTTGTGTTGGCCATTCTGACAGGTGTGAGATGGTACCGCATTGTTGTTTTGATTTGCTATGTTCTCCCATACAGAGGGCTTTCTTGTTGTTTTGTTGATGGTTTCCTTTGCTGTAAAAAAGCTTTTTATTTTTATGTAGTTCCATTTGTTTATTTTCTCTTTAGCTTCCATTGCCTTTGGGGAAGTATCAGTGAAGAAGTTCTTTTGGCATATGTCTGAGATTTTGCTGCATATGGATGCCTCTAGTATTTTTATGGTTTCCCGTCTTATGTTTAAGTCCTGTATCCATTTTGAGTTTATTTTTGTGTATGGTGTAAGTTGGTGATCCAGTTTCATTCTTTTGCATTAAACATGCCATTCTTATTTATTAACAGGGGAAATATTTTGACACCTAATAGCAACTGACTTAATAGGTGAATTCTAAGTAACTCCTTCAAAAGAAAAGGATCTCAAAAAAAGTCAAGCTTTAGAATAAAATAATTATTCTTTTTTTAAGAAATGATGTATTATTTACTTTCCTCATGGAATGAATGATATCTACTAGTGATTTATGCAAATAAAAATTTAATTTTATTAGACATTGAATTGTTTTGTTCATTAAAACATCTACATCATAATTTAAAGCAAGTTCTTGATCTTATGCTTGAGAATGTGTTTGAAATGTTTTTCCCAAAGAAAATCTCGAGTATATTATCATCAGATCTTTTTTTCCACTTAAAAATCATGGTTTTCTTATGAAGGAGCCTGGTGAAGTTAAAGGAAGTGTAATTGAAGCAGTGGAGACAGTGATGTTGCTGGTAAATTTTTAACAACCAACTGCACAAGGAGGGCTTGTAACAATTGCCAGTTTCCATTGTGTAAATAAATATTCCTACCTTGCCTATTTTAGGGTGCCAGCTCTTGAAAATATTACAGTTTACCTGCAGTGTGTTACAGAACCAGTCAGGATGGCTCCAGTGCACCACTGGGTGGGGTCAGGTGATGGTGTTCAGTAACAAGGGATAGGTCTATTATATCTGACCAGCAGAATGCAACTAGAAAATCCCTCTATGGAAATTAAAGGCACAATTACACTTAAGAGAGCCAACGTCCTCAAAGCCAAGAACATAAGAGCCCCAAGTGGTGCAGGTAAATCCCAATTAGTGCCAAGCACCTCCTCTCTTCCTTAATGCTTTGGTCTCCCCAAAGGAATAATGTGCTTTCTCAGACTACATCATATAGAATGCTGTTTTATTAATGTTCATTGTTAATAGTAAGAGCTAGGATCCTAGTTTATTTCTCTTCCTAAAATGTCACCAGATGAAGTAATAGTAAAACCTTTTCATAATTTGAAAACTGACTTCTAGTGCTTAGGATATTGAAATTAAATTCCTTTATATAAAGCTTGTACTTTAGGGAGGAAATATAAAGTTTTATTAACCATGCAGAAAAATGTACATCTTTTCAAATGTGAAACCAAAATATGTATACACTGTCATTTGGTCTTGACTCTTTTAAAGGCTAACATAGACAATCTTATACACAAATCCATAGAGCTTTCCTTTTACCCCCAGCTCCATCTTTTTCCTCCTTGATAGAACCTGTTTCCTACTTCAGGCATCCAGTGACTTCTTCTTTCTCTCTTCCCCTGCCTTCTTCCCTCAGAATCTGTAAGGTCCTATTACTGTAACTAGTAACCTTTACTTGTTACTCAACTCATTTGTACTAAAATGTTGATTCAACCTGGGGATTTTTATTTATTCAATGTAGTAAATCAGTAAGCATTTAATGAGAGTAGAAGCCTGAAATTGTACCAAGCCTTCTTCTTCAGCCTAGCCCTAAGGATAAACTGATTTTGTCAATTTAAGATAGAATAGAGTTCAGGAGGGAACTGAACCTAAGCATGGCAGACTTCATGTGAAGATCCCTTGGGAAGATCACAGAAGAATCTAATCCCATAGGAGCTATTTTAGGGATAGTCTAGGAGGCTATTAGTTCTATAAAAGTTTGTGATCCAACCTGCCTGGTTAAAATCTGTCTATTGGTTGGGATTCCTTTTCTCTGTTCCCCCATCCCTTCTCACTACACATTCACATGTAGTCCTTTATACTGATTTGGACTTCAAATTAAACCTCCTTTTTTTTAATTCCCAAAGGAACATGAATTACCATGTGCAGATTGTCATAATGTAATGCTCAGATTATCTCACATCTGATAACATGGGGAAAATGATGATAATACATATATTTAATATATATGTGACAAAAGCTTTTACACCTGATGAAAACAAAATGAATTTACTACACGAATTATTCTCTTTTAACAAATTATGTACTCTGAGCACTTAGTAAACAAATGAAAGACCTTTTATTAGTATTTTTTGCCCCAACCAGTTATCTAATCAAAGACCCATAAAGAATTCACTTACCCACTTGGTAATTATTAAGTAATTTGTTTCTTTCTACCTCAGAGAGAAAAATTCCAGATGAAGATTTCATCATCTTAATTGATGGATTAAATGAAGCAGAATTTCACAAACCGGATTACGGGGACACAATTGTATCATTTCTGAGTAAAATGATTGGAAAATTTCCTTCCTGGCTCAAACTAATTGTAACAGTTAGGACCAGTTTACAGGTATGTGTTTGCTTTGGAACATAAATTATTTCCCTTAGAGAGTACTTAAACTGAAAAAAATCCTAGGTCCTTGTTCCTTTAGTAATGAGATTTACTAAACCTCTTCCATGTCTCTAAGGGCCTATTTTGAGAGTAAGACATAAGATTTAGAGAGCACATTCTCTATATATGACTCTCTTAGCTCAGATTCTCATTCCTATTGCTATGGGTAAGTTTTGATAAAGTGTCCTTCAAAATAGCATGAAAAGAAAGTGTCCATTTTTCTAGACATTATACTGAGGACAAACAGCAATGCAAATAGAATTCCTAACACTCTAATTTACTGCTTGTCATTTTTTAAATTTTTTTTTTACTGTTTGTCTGAAGAAGACTGGCAGCATTACTACTTAGTTATACTGCCAATTAACCTTCAACTATTTGTATAGCACATGAGAATGTTTTATATTTTTTTATTATTTAATGCCATGCTAAAGTTGTACAATCTATAATCTAAAATCAGATATTCTAGTTCCTCCCTCTGCTTCTACTTGAACAACTTTTCTATGCCATGATGGTGGACTTCTATGTGCCTTCGTCTAAGAACTATTGGCAATATTAATTAAGGTTTGAGGTTAAATTTACTACAATTACAAGATAAGGTTTATTTTTAATTACCTTTCCTGCTCATTAATGGCCCGGGCGAAGGACTAGGAATGTGGAATTGAGCCTGTAAAGACATATGGTTGAAGGATAAATGACCCCACCTTCTCTGCCATTCTCATTGTTGCTGATTTGGTATCTCCCATTCTTATTCACACTTGGTTTGCAACAGGATTTCTCAACATTTTTCCCCTAATAAGCTGTCTTTTTTATAAACATTAAAATATTTTGATGAACACTAAAATCTTATATATTATACACCTGTCGCAGATCCTTGAATAACGTTTTGTTCAGTGTTGTTTCACTACAACACTGATGAGATGCCGTATGAACTTAACTCTTACTTGTATCAATTAGCGCATGATAAAATTGGTTTCGTTATATGTTGTTTCACTTAAAGCTATAGAACCTGTTGATGAAGTTAAGTGAGAATTTACTGTATTTTTTTAATTTTTTTAAATATATTTAATTGATTTTTTATAGAGAGGAAGGGAGAGAGATAGAGAGCTAGAAACATCGATGAGAGAAACATCGACCAGCTGCCTCTTGCACACCCCTTACCGGGGATGTGCCCGCAACCAAGGTACATGCCCTTGACCGGAATCAAACCCGGGACCTTTCAGTCCGCAGACCGACACTCTATCACTGAGCCAAACCGGTTTCGGCAGAATTTACTGTATTTTGATATAACCCCCTCATAACAATTGCTAATGTACAGAAAATAGTCTTGCTTCCCTCCTTTTTCCCCCTCCTAGGCACTTAGTACCATTCCTATATATTAACCAATTGGCTTTACTGCCTTTTTTGATCAAAAAGTATACTTCTAATCCTGGCTACCATCTTGTAGATGTTTGTTATAATCTCAAAGTAATTTGAATTAAAGGATGCATCTTTACAAATAAAAATCATATTTTTTAATCATTATCAGTCAGTAACTTGATTGTTAAAGATGAAAGGTGAATAGATGAAACTTCTAGGAACACAATCTCTGATTAATTTTATTAAATCTATGCTTAGGAAATGTTTTCCTCATTTATATTTTTATATAATGCCATGTGTAATTTTCAAAAGACTTTTTAAGTATGACTTTCAGCTGTGCCAAAGAACAGGAAAAGTATAATGCATATCAATCTACAAAGTCCAAATTTCACTGTCTTTATAGACTTCCCAGATACTTCATTCACTTCAACCAAGAATTTTAAAAAACTATTTTCATTCAGCTCTGACAGTGAAATAATTTATAGGTATTAAACAAGCCCTCGTATTGATCATTTATTATTTCTTAAGTTCTTCAAGTATGTGAGACATTTTCTATGAGCTAAGAGTACAACAATGAACAAGACAGACAATTTCTCTGCCTTCATAAAGCATATGTCCTTGTGAGGAACACAATAAACAAGTAAAAAATTATATATACATATGTTAAAATTATAGTACTAGTGCTACAAAGACAAAATAGGATAAAGGAATAAATGGGGATGATAGTTATTTAGATAGGAAAGGCCTCTTTAAGGAGCCTTGTAGAGTGATCAGATCTGATTTACCTTTTGTAAAAGATTTCTTTGGCTGCTGGCTGTGTAGATAATAAAATGTAGGGAATCAAGAATGGAAGCAGAAATACAGGTGAAAGATGATGGTGGCTTAGATTAAAGATGATGATGGAGACCCTGTAAAGTCATATTTGGATAAAATTTTGAAGAATCAAAGGGATTTTATGGGTTAAATGTGGATGTGAGCAAGAGAGAAAATTCAGGTGTGAATCATGGGGCTTTGGTGAGCAACTGGATAAATGAATGCTGGAAAGGAGAAAGATCATAGATACCTCCTACAATTTGGTTGTAGAGTTTGTGATGATAGTATTTATTGACATGGGAAAGTTTTGTGGAGGGGGAAAAATTCAGCAGTTCTGATTTAGTCACATTAAGTTGGTGTATGAAACATCTAAGTGTAAATGTTTAGTAGACAGAAATAAAAGAGGAGAGCTCACAAGAGATGACTAAGGTAGAAATACAAAGGCATTATCTGCATAGAGATAATTTAGAACTATGGAACCAAATTAAATGTCCTAGGGAGTGAGTGGCTGGAAAAAAGAATGGAGACCTGAGCCCGGGAGGACTGAGAAATGAAAGAGGAACTAGCAAAAATTCCTGGGTAGGAGTTGCCAGTGTGCTAAGAGGAAAGTTAAGGGAACATGCTATAAGGTAGCAAGCTGCAGAAGTGACTCAAGGAGAATGGTATGACCTCCTGTGTCAAATACTGCTGCCAAGAAGTTGAGAAAGATGAAAACTGCAGCTTGATTATTGGATTTGGCAATGTGATGGTTATTGATAACCTTAACCATTTCAGTCAGGTGATGGTGTGGAAACCTTATTGCAACAAATGGAGAAGAGAATGGAAAAGGAAAAATTAGATGCAGTACATAGAGAAAACTGTGAAATTTTACTAAAAAATGGGAACTGAGATATAGGATTGTAGCTGAGGGGAGGACCCAGTAGCAGAGAAGAAATGGATGGCAGGAAATAGAGTGGACACTTCCAGGAGCAAAGTCTGTAAGCAGATGACAGAAGATGAAATCCAGAGCATGAGTTACCACAAAGCCCTATCACCTCTCCCCAATATAATGTCCAAGCTACTCACTAAGGCACCATGCTTCCCAGCTTTGGGCTAAAGCATCTTCAAAAGGTCTGTATTAAAATACATCATTTTATTTGGAAGATTAGAAAGCTACATTTTTATATGGCATTCTTTGAGTTCTTATGCATTTCTTACTTTGATATTATGCCATAGTTTACACTGAGGGGGGGGGAAAGTTATATGGTACTCCATTTTCTGTTTATTTTAGAAATGTTATTTAGAATATTGACCATTAAATCACTCCTAAAGCATCCTTTATGAGGAACCATAAAATTACCTTAAGTCTCAATATTAGGAAGAATGTTCCTCCTGTGCAACTAATTTGTTTTAATCTATACATACTAATACTTGGTTATATTTTCTTTTCTTCAGAAATTCAGAATTTCAGAAATTCAGAATACATTTTTAACCCCATAGTTTATCATAAAAATTAGGGGAAACTGAAGGTCTTCCTGTCTATCTCTCTCTATCTGTTTTAGGAAATTACCAAGCTGCTGCCTTTCCATAGGATTTTTTTGGATCGACTAGAAGAGAATGAAGCCATAGACCAGGACCTGCAGGCTTACATCCTGCACCGGATACACAGCAGCTCAGAGATCCAGAATAACATTTCACTTAATGGCAAAATGGACAATACTACATTTGGCAAACTCAGTTCTCATCTTAAGACCCTTAGTCAAGGGTCCTATTTATACCTGAAACTCACATTTGATCTCATAGAGAAAGGCTATCTAGTGTTAAAGAGCTCTAGCTACAAAGTAGTTCCTGTTTCGCTCTCTGAGGTTTATTTGCTCCAGTGCAATATGAAGTTCCCAACCCAGTCTTCCTTTGACCGGGTGATGCCTCTCCTGAATGTTGCAGTGGCCTCTCTCCACCCACTGACTGATGAACATATCTTCCAGGCCATCAATGCTGGTAGCATTGAAGGCACACTAGAATGGGAGGACTTTCAGCAGAGAATGGAGAACCTCTCCATGTTTCTAATCAAGCGCAGAGACATGACTCGTATGTTTGTACATCCTTCTTTTCGAGAATGGCTTATCTGGAGAGAAGAAGGAGAGAAAACCAAATTTCTCTGTGATCCCAGGTAAGCCGTAGATCTGTAATAAGCAACTCTGAGCCTATTTTGTTTTTACTGCAGGGAGCATGGGTATTGAAAGCAATGAGAAGTGTTCTCCATTGAACATTTCACATAAAGGAAATATCTCTGTTTCTTCTCAAAACAAGGTTGTAGTGAGATTAAATAATTTATTTTCTCACATTGTTATTTCCTTGAGATTTAAAATCTGCATAGATACGTAGAATGCTCTCTTGTACATTCCTGTATTTTTCCTAAATAATATTCTGGGTTCACATTGGTGATCACAGGCTATAATTAATTTAGCAATTTAATAGACTTCTTCAGTGTTCTTCAGATATGAAGAAAGAATTGATATATTATCTATCTCTTTAAAACTGTGATTGCCCTTTTGAAAGCCATACCATTGTTAAAAGTCACCAGTGACTAATCCCATTAAAGCCCAGCCAGTAGTAAGATTTACACTGGAAAATTGAATCTTAAATCTCATAGCTGAAAAAGACTGGTGACCAACTGAAGAGATCAGTTGGTCTAGCCACTTTACCCTTAGATAAATAAAGTGGCATTTTCCCCATTTTACTATAAAAGGCCTTAAAAATTCTGAATCACTTGTCCAACATAAGTTAATAGGTGGGAGGAGAAAGGAGAGACTAAAAAAAGGGATGGCAAATACATGATATGTACCACCCCCCCCTGTCCTTCAGTCATGGCAAACAGCACTGATTTACCCCAGCACTCTTTTCCTGATGGATTTGACCCTGACTTAAAAATCTTCTTCAGCTCAACAAACCAGACTAAATATGAAACTGTTTCCCATTCTCTTGGGTAGAACCAGATCTCTATCTTCCTAAGTGTGTTCTTTCTACTTCTCCACATTACCTTTTTCAAAGAATTATTCCCTTAATTAAGTTGGTGTTTTCAAAAGCAGGTCTACTGATTTCCTGGAAACAAAGACACCAACAACATAGGTGGCAAATGCAGAGTTTATTCTGGCTCAAAAAGATGGGCCAAATTTGACTATGAGGTTTGGCATGTTCATCACCCGGCCTTATTAGAGACAACTGCTTGTGGGCATGCTGCTCAGCCCACTTCAGGCTGATTCATTAGAAAATTAGTTCCAGACTCTGATGACGATATCAAGCCAGACAGTAGATTTCCTGATATTTACCCTCAAAGGGAAACTTAAAGAAACAAAGTAGTGGAAAGAACATGAACTTTTGAGTCAGATTGCCTTCTTAGAAATCTTACCTCTTCTAAGAACTATAACCTTTGGGAAGTTATATGTTTCTGATATAGTTTTCTTATTTACATAAAAGGGATAATAATTCCTAAAGTTGTTGAGAATTAAGTGAGGTCATGTAATAAGTATAATGCCTAGAATAGTACAGAGTACATACAGGGTATTTAGGAAATATCTTTTTTCCTTCCTTCTCTTTGCAATAAATGGACCCATCAGGTTCACTTTATTTTATTTTTTTTCCACTTTAACATTTTATTTTATTTTATTTTATTTTATTTTATTTTTTAATATATTTTATTGATTTTTTTGCCCCCCTCCCTCCCTCCTATACATACCCTCCCTCCCTAGAGTTTTATGTCCATTGGTTGTACTTATATGCATGTACACAAGTCCTTCGGTTGGTCTATTATCTCCCCCAGATCTTCCTCCCCTCCCTACTGTAATTTGACAGTTTGCCTGTTGCTTTACTGTCTCTATATCTGTCTCTTGGTTCATCAGTTTATAATGTTCTTTATCATCCACAAATGAGTGAGGTCACCATCAGGTTCACTTTAATGCAATCCTATGATTAATTGGATAGCTAGCAACAGTCTTCTATTAGCATTTTAGGGCACAAGTTTTAAACAAACAAATAAAAATTATATGACATTCCCAAAAGGATTTTATTATAAACCCCACAAGCACTGCTAATGATGCTTAACACATAAGAGTTAGCAACCACATATTTAAGACAAAGAAACCTATCTAGAATTGGTCTCTTTAACTTATAAACACTTTGAAATCAGTTTTCAGAAAAACTTTGCTAGCTGTGATCTGCTCTTTCATTCTGAAACATTTCAGAGGATTGAAAGCTGAGGTTCATAGTAGCCAGACTACCACAGAATTAGCAATGTCCTTATAACAAATGAAACCTTCATAGGCTCACAAAGGAGAAAATGTGGTATTTATGTAACCATATCATGATTTTACAGTCTTCTCAACATTGTTTATTAACTAGGAGCATTTCGGCCACAGGCTGATAAACTGAAAAAGAGCAAACACTTCTAACTTCAGATGCCGTGTATAGGCACACCTCAGAGAGATTGCAGGCTCTGTTTCAGAACACCACAATAAAGCAAGTCAATCTTTCTGTGGGTGAAGAGTCTTTCCTTTAATTTGTTAAATAAATAAATAAATAAATAAATGCAGCATCAGTGGAGCTCAATAACATGAAACACAATAAAACGAGGTGTACCCGTAGTCTGTTGCCTGGTGATTGAATAACACGGCTGCTAAGGGATCATCATATATCACTTAATGGCAGAGAATAAAATAGTAGGACCAAGAGTTATCATAAAAGCTTCCTTACATTTCATTTCAGTTGGAATTCAGTCTTCCACCCAGCACTGTCTGGCACCAGCTTTGTTACTAAAGTATTGATCTCAGAGTTTGAGGCCCCCTGGGTCAATGAGATGGAAATTCACTAAGAATTTAATGCTATTGGCAAAGCCCAAGGTGGCCTTTCAAAGAAACTGGCTGTAATTGCTTTCCATTTCAGGCAAGGCTGATTAGTAGGGCTCTCTCCAAGCAGGGTTTGTCTTTGTGACCTTCTGCTTCTACTTCCTGTACATATTTCCTCCTCTGTCCTCTACCTTCTTTCCAGTTTCTCTCTGTAGCATCTAATGTATCTCAGTAGACCAGGGGAGACCAACTTGATGCCTCTAAAATTACACTAGATAGGCCAGTGCCTAACATACTGTTAACATTCTGTATAAGAACTTTCAGAAGCAAGGGCATCTCTCTGTCTCCTAGTCCATTTTCCTGGACTTTCAGCACTCACTTGTTCACCCTGAACTTGTTGACCTTATTAGGACATTAGACACAAATAAGAATATTCCACTGAAGCCAAAAGTAGTTGATTTTCATCAGAAATAGGCCACCCAGAGAGCTACTTCTGCTAAACTGAAGAGTCAGTAATCTGAGGATGGTGCTGGAAAGAGAAAATAGCAGAGGCAGAAGTCAGTGTTGCAGATGAGACAGTTTCTTCATTTTAAATATCAGACTTTCTATTGTTCCAGAATCAGGACAAAGAATTGATGCCCCAGAGAAATTACCTAATGATGCATAGACATACAACAGTCACAGAGAGATGAGTTAAAGATGTCTTTTCTTGGCTTGTTAACAAGATGTAGGGTATTTGTGTGTGTGTGTGTGTGTGTGTGTGTGTTTATGTGTGTTTACCAAACTAAGTAAAGTAGCACTCAAAAATATTTTATTCAAAACTTGTAAGATTTTGGATTTGCATTCTACATAAAAGCATACCCTTTGAGTTCCTCACAAACCTGAGACTTCACCACATTATTCTGCTTTTTATTTCCCACTATTCATCACTGTCATACTCTGAAATTAACCTGTCCTATAATTTTATTCCCTTAGGCCCTGAGATATCAGATTAACTCACTAATCTAATAAACTAATCTCTGCTATTACACTAATAAGAAAGAAGTAGAAAACCCATTTGAAGCAATTTATGCATTTTAAGTAAGGCTTTTGAGAGAAGTCACCATCCTTATGCTTAACCTACTAGTGACTTTGCTGGGTGAAATTTTAGGCTGATAAGAGTAGACAGTTGGGACCTCCAGTCTAATGGTACTGTCTAGTTTTTAAAGCCTTGCAATGATGCTTAATATTTCTCCATAGCTTTAGACTATGAATGAATCCCCACTCTATTTTTCTGTTTCCTTTCCTCGCTATCTCTATTTTCATAGTATCTGGTTTCACCTTCCCTAGGAATAGCTTGCAGATCAACATATGTGTATAAATGGGAATATATATGTAAGATTTTAATACAGAGATTAGGAGACCCAGCTGCCTTGTTTTCTTTTTAATTCTCAGCTGCTTTAATTTTTTTTTTAACTGTTTGAATAAAACACATAAAGCTTGTTGTGAACATTTAATGAGTATTGAGCTGCTACAACCTGAGATTGTGATTTTTGGGGGGTGTCCTTATTTCCTCAAACTAGAGAAGCAACTTTTATGGTGGGTGAAAAAAGGAAAAGGCTACACAAATCCTGTTTATACCTATGAGGATAGTTGAGTACTTACTTGATTCTTTGTGAACAGAGTTGATATAATAAGTGGTCTATTGAGATTTTTTCCTAATTATTTGGTCCCTGATAGTCAGTGATTTATACATTAGAGACCTGGTGCTTCAGATCCATGCCACAAAGCAGAATGTCAGAGAAGAAGCAGCTTATCTAAGGAAAAAGAGGGCAGTCTTCCTATCCTGTGCCAGGACTTGGACAGTCTGGCTTTTTGTAAAATACATAGGTCTGAAAAGACCACAAAATGGTGAATTTCAGTGTTATGGTGATTTTGTTTGTTGGGTTTTTTTTAATCCAAACATGAGCCTCCAGGCCAGATGACATTTAACCTTCCCCCACTAAAGCACAAACCCTCAAGTTAGACCATGTGTTTCGATTTCTAAGAGCATTAGGAAAGATTTCAGCAAAGTGATGGGTCATGGGAAGAAAAAAAGGAACTCCAGGAACTAAATCAAACCTTAAGAGGTTTGGAATAGTTAAAGCAAAGAGAAGGGAAGTATACCAAACATCCCTTACTAGCACTTAACCATTAGTAGATGATCTTACCTGCTGAAAATATTAACTGTCTGATCTCTGTACTGGATTTAGTTCTGCTTCATTTCTAATTCTTTTCTACCACTAAGGGGAAATTACTATTCAAATGCCATGATTTGGATGTGTGGTTTCCAATAAAGATTTCATTAATCTATAATATTATTGGGGATTTGTCTAATTTAACAATAAATTTTTTTTTCTTATTAGCTATGTTTCTAACTCCCTATTGGCATCAAGAGTAAATTTAAGATATTACTCTAGTGGCCATAGTTGTGGTTTTATGATATAATGCAAGGAGAAAATTACATTAAATCTAATATATATATTGGAGTGTGTCCAGTTTGCCAATGCACGAATGTTCTACTTTACAAATTTTTCTCTTAGCATAAATCATGGAACCTACATCTATTAGTCAAGTAGGCAAATGTTCCCATCTTTAAAACTCTCATATTTTTTAATATGGACAGCAATAACATTGTTTTTTCCTTTTTCAAACCCACAATTAAATTTGGAAAAAATCTGGTTATCAGAATTCTTCCCTAACACATTTAAAACTGAGAATTACTTATTCTTATTGTCAAAGAAACTCATGTGAAGTTTGCAAATTAATAAGTACACAGAGAAATAATTCTGCTTATAAGACGGAGAAAGAACATCATTTTAAGACTTGGCAGGCATGTAAGAGAGTGAACTAATAAAAACATAGAAAGAACTTGTACTCTCCTATATTGGTTGATTTTGCTACAAGAAAGTGATAGTGCTTGTATGTTTAAAATATATTTAAATTAAATGGATATGGATATAGTTATACATGTATACAAGGTGGGACAAAAGTAGGCTTACAATGGTGGGTACGTGAAACCCAGAGTTTATTCTTGTATAATTATTTATTTATTGTATTATTTTCCATGCAAACAACTATAAACCTACTTTTGTCCAACCATGTGTATGTGTGTGTTTATAGAAAATACTGGTTAAAACAATTTCACCTAAAAATCTGAAAATGGGGAGAAATAGAACAGGTGGTTAAGGGAAATTTTTGGTACAGTAGCGCTCAACCCCCTTATCCATGTGGGATATGTTCCAAGACCCCCCAATGGATGCTTAAAACTGAATAGTAACCAAACCCTATAAATACTATGGTTTTTTTTTCCTATTCATACACACCTATAATAAAATTTAACACAAATTAGGCAAAATAAGAGATTAACAACAACAATAATAAAATAGAACAATTATAGGAATATACTGCAATAAAAATTATGTGAGAAGTATTTTTGAGTGTGAGATAACCCATGTGACTACTAAGTGACTAACAAGCAGGTAATGTACACAGTGGAGATACTATGGACCATGCTATTATTATATTTACTTGTTGGGTAGGATAGAGCAAGAGAACATGAAATTTCATCAAGCTACTCAGAATAGCATGCAACTTAAATTTTTGAATTGTTTATTTCTGAAATTTTCCATTTAATATTTTCAGAATGGTTGACCATGGATAACTAAAACCACAAAAAGTAAAAACCTTGGATAAGAGTGGGCTTCTGTACTGAGAGTTCAGAAATAGAGGCTAATTTATCCTGTTAATGAGTCTCTGAAGTAACATTGGCTGAATGAAAAGATGGGAACCCCACAGGCTTTCCTAAGTTGTCAAACTAAGATTAATGGCACAGTAATCAGGAGTATCGCCAGCTTAATGGGATATGATAGCATGCTGTCTTTTTTGTGAGTAGAGCAACTTACTCTGCTGTCTCTACAGACTTTCAAAAGCAGATAGATCTCCACATTTGGTAAAATCAATTCTAATAGTCTTCTAGTCTCTCTACCATAAGAACCCATGGCTATGAGACATGTATTCACTGTAACATATCTAGTTGATGCTACCACCCAAATTTTACTTTTAAGTATCCACTTATTTCCATATCTACTTACCACACCCTAGGCTCTCACGTGGACTACTTTACCCTCCTAATTGGCCTCCCCTTCAATCCATTTCACCAAAAGCCAAAGTGATTTTTAAAAATGCAGATCAGACCATGTAACCCCTTCCTAAAATCCTTCCTTGGTTTTTTTTTTTTTTTTTTTTTGTGATCATAAAATTAAAGACATATTTTTTAAAGCTCTATATTACAAAGATAGCTTCTGCCTTCCTCTCTAAATTGAGCTAGTTTATACACAATTTCCTGGTCATACCCGGTCATCTTCCAGTTCCTTGAACTTGGTGAACTCCTTCCTACCTCTTGGCCTTTGCACTTAACAGTTCCCTCCATCTGGAGCTCACTTTCCCTCACTCATCACATGGCAAGATCTCATGCTTCCTTCAGTTTAATGTCACCTCTTCAGAGAGACTTCCGCTTGTCACCATATCTAAGTAAGTAAGTTTCTCCTGGTTTTCTTTATCATAGCAACCTTTTTACTTTCTACACTTATCCCAATCTCTCATTAATTTACTGTATGTGAATACTCCTTTCTTGTTTACTCTCCCCTCTAGAATGTCAGTGAGCTCAAATGAGAACAAGAATGTTTTCTAGCATTTTCTTGGTGTTCCTAATGATTAATAGAGTGCCTGGCACACAGTGAGCACTCAGTAAATATTTTTTTTAACAATGAATTAGTGAACAAAAGAATGGTAAGTGGTATTGATATTAAGCTTGCAACTGAAAATATTTGAGAAACTCTTCTCACAGTTCAAAAGACAGTGTCTTTTGTTCACTCTGTGACCATGTATCAGGAATGAGTGAATACAGGCATTTCAACAAGCATTCAATGAACATTTATTACATAATATATTCAAGGTTCTGTGCTAAGCACTGAAGGGGATACAAATATGAATAAAATAGATCTGTCTACCAGGACTTACAGCTTAGTGGTTTTAACAGACACATTTATAACTATAATTCAAGGCAGAGCGCTGTACTAGTGGTATAAACAAAGAACTAAGGAACATGGAGGAGGGAGAGTGACGTGATAAATCCTGTGCCTTCTGCTGATGTTTCAAACAGCAACAGTTCGGTAGAGTCATAGCTCTTCTGCCTCGTGAAGCCCTGCCAACTGCTTAAAGACTCCATTGTCAGAGGAAAGGCGTCTGTTTTCTAAGGCCTGTGGTGCATTAATGAACTAAAGGGCAATTGGAATCGGGGGCAAAGTGGGAGAAAGCAGTAAATCTCTCCAAAGTCTATGTTTAAAAATAATAATGCTGCTCAACTCATTTCTACAAAGGTAGATCTTGGGCATACTTTACTTAGTCTGCTACATATAGTTCATCAGTCTCTTTAATTCCCACATTGAAAAAGAAACAGTAAGACAAGCTGACTAGAAATGTATTTTGAATTTACGATCCATGAGAAATCCATGAGAAGAACATACCAAAGCAGTTTCTAACTGATAAGCTAAAGAGGAAGGAAAGAAGTGTGGGTGTTATTTGCTGAAAATTGATAGCATCAAGCAGACTGTAAGGCAGCAATCACCAAAGTTTAAATGCAGGCAGAATTTTTTAAGTGAGAGGTGAAAAAGATAAGGATTGTCAATCTATTCTCAATATTTGAGTCATAGTCACACTCATTTCACAGTTGAACAATGGCAACAGAGATGCCCACAAATTCAAAGCTGAATTGGGTAATAGGTTAGAAAGTAGACTTAGAAGTCCTCATGTTGCTCTTCCTGGAACCCATCTGCTTAGCATTTATTCATTATGGAACTTTTATTGGACTTCTACAACAAGGACTATGCTATACCCTAAAGAAACTTAGGTGAATAAGACATCCCCAGCATTAAAGCCTGAACCTTTAAAGGGAGGTCAGGCACATAGCAACCAACAATAGGGCCACAGTGCAAGTGTGAGATGCAAAGTGCCTTTGGGGAATTGAAAGAAGTTGTGATGGTCAGAAAGACTGATAGGATTGTGGCTAGGGGAAAAAAAAAAAAAGCCTTGAAAACCATATTTAAGACCTTACCATTTTATTCTGTAGATAATAACGAATCTCTATAATTTTGAGGAGGAGGAGACAATGATCAGATAACTCTGATGATGTGAAAAACAGCTCTGACAAGTGGTATATGGCCCTATCTGTCTAAGTGAGAAATGCCACGGACCTGTAATGTAAGAATAGAGAGCCTGGTATGCATGGGAGAGACATTTTGGAGATACTCCACAGCACTTGGTGTTTATGAGTGTGTGGAAGGTAAGGGTGGAGGGATCAAAAGTGACTTAAACACTTACCCTGAGCAGCGTAACATAGTTAAGCTACGGACGGACAGAGCATTCTGACTGGAGGAGGGGTCTTAGCATAAGCAACAGCAGGAGAAAGAATAGGCTATGGGGAGAAGGTGAGTCCTATGTTGGACATGTTTATAATGAATTACCTCCAAGAGAAGATGCACAAATATATTTAAACATGTGACTTTGGAAAAGGGAAAACTCGGACACAGAGTTATGGATTTAGGAGTTATCAGTGAAAAACTAACAGTAGAAGCCATAGGATTAAACAAGATTACTCCAATTAAGAGTATAAAGCAGGAAGTTTAGAAGCATGATAACAGAATATATTTAATATTAGAATAAAGTGATGAACCAAATAATAATTTATAAGAGTAATATTAGAGTTAGAAGGAGAAACAGGAAACAGTAAGGTTGTAGAAGTCAAAGGAGATTTTTCTGGGCCAAGTCTGAAGCAATGAATGTAATTTCTGCCTGTATTCCATTAGCCAGAATTCAATCACATTACCCTCTTGAATGTGAATGCAAGGTACCTGGCAAAGTAGCCACTGCACCACAGCTCTTGACTGCGCAAAGGAGCACAAATCATTTGTAGGCTGCTACCTATCTCTGCCCCATGACATTGGTCTCACTGGATCTCCCTAAGTAATTCTCCACATTTGCCTCTATAACAAAGACATTTTACAGCAGCAAACATTATTTCAGTCCAAATTATGAGATAAATAAGATAGGCTTTAGATTGCAACCAGTTCCTTGCCAGCTGGCTATGACTAAACCACTTTATTACATCTGAGCACTACACAGAGGAATATCAGAACACTTTGGTGTTATTTCTCTGAAACACCAAAGTGTTGTATATAAAGTTTGTCATTCCAAGAGCTAATGAAATCTATGTGACTATACATTAGTGACTATGATTAGAACAATGGAGAAAACATCCATACTAGAAATATTTGATTCCATCTGTTAGCATGTTCAATGCTACAAATAGAAACTTAAGGGCTAGCTATCTCCCGAGGGAGTGGGGAGAACACTAAGTGAAAATCTATTAGAAAAACAAATATAGTGCCATTATATGTTTTGTATAAAACAAGTTATTTAACTTCCAAACTGCTAAATGTGCAGTGGTGGAGGGAGGGTGATTCTTTCTTTAGAAAAGGTTTTTTTCTTCTAAGAGACCTCATTGCTCTCAACTTTTGAGGTCTAGGGAAATAGGGTTATCATTCAAGGATAGCTCCTCACTGCCTTGTAATCCACAGTTGTCCAAGGGTGAGTATCACTTGTCCTAAGGCTAGAGGGAGAAAATAGAAACAAAATCACAGGCTAAAGAAAACCAATTAAGAGGGTACTGGTGATCTTAGATAATAATAAGACTAGGAGTCAAAAGGAATTGAGTTCAGGAATAAGAAAGTGATAAGAAAAATACACATAAATGTTGATAAATGTGGTGTAACACATCCAGACCATAGGTTAGCCAGGGGCACCATATTTTATTAGAACAGTAAGGCATAAATGGAAATGCCAACATATATTGTAAATTGCTTTTACCCTTTGTATCCTGAACACCATAAGCTTTGAGTTCAGTGAACTGATCGGTCATTCTCTTATGAGTAATGTAATTTTATTATGTCTAAAAAGAAAAGAATTACAGTGTCTCCTTCATCTTTCTCTTGGCCTATATTGCTTGTTGTTTCTCCTGTGTGCCTGATGAGCAACAACAAAGCAAGCAGTACTTTAGCTAGTTTCTGTAGCTATCTAAAATGTATACTAGAGAAATGCAAATGTCTTACTAGGATTTCTTAGTTATGGTAGTAAAATGAAGGCACTAGGGCAAAGTCAATTTTGTGTCTAACTGAAATTTCATTTTCTTGTCAAGACATGAACTTCCCCCCTCCCCCTTAATTCTGATAAGCATGGATTTTCGTTAATTACCTGAAGCATAGGTGGTGGATCAGAGGCCTGTATTCAGGAGTTCTAGTTACTATGTACAGCTATGGATGAGTTATTTAGAGTAATAATTCTTATACCAGGGAGGATACTGATGGTTCCATGAAGGCTGTCCTTGTCTGAGATATTCTCTCACTTAAATAACTTCCCTGCAATTGTGGTTCATCTTATCCAATCAGGTAACCACTTGAATTCAGAAATTCTATGAAGCTCGAGATTAGAACGTGGTAAAATTATTTTTTAATCTTATTGGAATGAAATCTCCATGAGATGATTCCTGTAAGATGGGAAATCTTACTGAAACTTAACAAAAACAAAAACCAAGAAATAAAAAACATGTTTGTTTTTTAGGCTTTAGTGTGAGATATCTCAAATATAAACCTGGCAGAGTAGCCAGTATTCAATATGAAAGAATATCGTCCAGTAGACATTTGGGCTTCCTCTCAAGGAAGTGTTACCAACAAAAATTCACTTGCTACTTTTTCCTTCTGTTGGATTAATTCACTGGATTTTAAATTGAAATTGGGTTCATTTCCCTTTTCTATGACACTTCAAATGAAAGGAATAGAAGAATGGTATTACCAGTGGCATTAGGACTAACCTGGTGGGAAGCAGAGTTACTTAAAGTAATACAGTCCCACAGAGAGTTCTGTGTCCACAGAGCTAGAGCCAGTGTGGTGAGAAGATACATCCCAAAGGCGGTCAGATGTCATTTCTTTAATGCCCAGTTTTCTTTTGCTTCCAAAAAATTTTATGGGAAATTTTTATATGCAATATGCTGTGCTAGCTGCTTTGAAGAACATAAATCACTCAGAATTTCTGTCATAAATGTAAACAGAAACACACATAACCCTCGATATATACACATGCAAACACACATACCTATCCATACATACATTCATACTTCAAGGAGTATTTCATTAGGATGCTTTGAGCTAGAAGAAATAGAAAATTCTAACTCAAATGGATTAAATAACAAATTTTTAGATACTTCATATAACAAGAAGTTCAAAATTAGCCAGCTCCTAATGCTGTACAGTGAGGGCTCAGGTGCTATATTTCTGCAATTCTCTTAGCTTAATTCTTCATTTGGCTTTGTCTTAGAGTAGCTGCCACATGACCACAAGAGGGCCACAATAGTTCTGGGCTACAGGGGCAGATAACACAGCATGCAGAGGCAGAAAAGGGGTTTTCTCTTTCATCACAGAGTGGGAATCTGTTAATAAGATCTGGAGGAATGGATGCCAGCAGGAAACCTTCAGTCTAGTAGAGGAGAGAGCACATGGAAGGGTGGTAGACACTGTATAAAACATATAAAGTATATATATAATGGTCGTTCCAAAGAAAAACTACTCCTTTTCCTCTACTGGAAGGAAAGGGAAGATAGCTGCTGACCAGAGAATACTTCACTTAGGGAAGAGGTTATTAATCCTGTTTGAATTTGAGGTACTCTGGGACCTCCAGGTGCAGAAATCCAATAGTCAGTTGGATGTATACTGATCTAAGGCTGAGAAGTCTAACTTGAGAAAAAGATACAGGATGCAGGTGGTGGTGAAGGCTCAGAGGATGGATGAGCTAATTAGAGGACAGACCAGGACCAAAAATGAGATCCTGAGGAACGCTGACATTTAAAGCATGGGTGAAATAAAGTAGTTAACAGAGACAAAAAATAAAAATGAAAATCTTTTCATGCCATCTGTGTGTGGGATGGGTGTAAGCTAACTAGAAATGACATTTTGTGATATTCACACGTGTGATTTGGGTAAAGGACTGGTAAAAGCTAGGAACTTTTCAATACTCATTCTTTGCCCAGTTGCAAGTATCCTTTCCTAAGAAACTGGTTGAATGAGACAGAATCTTGGAGGTTTGGCTAGACCTGAACAGTCCTCCACCCAAAGAAGAATTGGTATATTAACATTTCTAAAATGAGTTTCTTTTTCTTTTCAGGAGTGGTCACACATTACTTGCCTTTTGGTTTTCCCGCCAAGAGGGAAAACTAAACCGACAGCAGACTATTGAACTGGGACATCACATCCTCAAAGCCCACATTTTTAAGGTAACTAGAGAAGTCAGAGGTTTTTTTCTTTACATCTCCAGCAGGCTTTTCTTAACAGTATTTTTCAAGCTACTGTCATTTTAGTAAAGTCCTTGCTTTCTGAAATTATTGTGTTGCAAAGCCAGTCCATGTCCTGAAAAGTATGACTGTTCCTCCCTAAGCATTTGGAAAGAAAATCTCATTTGTCAACCCAGTTTAAAGAACTGTTGTGCTTTCCAGGAAATGTACATGCATAATCATTTAGATGAGAAGCATATAGATGTATATTCAATATATGACCTATGATCTCCTGAGGACAGTCATGTTGTAGCAGTTGCAGATTTTCACAGTATCTAAAAAAATCACTGAGAGGAAGCACTGTTTCAACTTTCTTATAAATCTTTTTTTTTTAAATTGTTTTTTGTATCTTATTGATTTGAGAGAGAGAGAAACATCAACCTACTGTTCCACTTATTAAGCCATTCATTGGTTGATTCTTGTATGTGCCTTGACCAAGGATTGAACCCACAACACTCTAACCAACTGAACTGCCTGACCAGGGCCTCATAATTCTTTTAGTGAAGATTTTAGTATTTCTAGTGCTGTGATGTTCAAAGCATCTGGAACCATTCTCTCTTCAGATTATAATCCCAATTTTTCTCCCAGTAGTTTCAAAACTTTTAAGCACTCTATAACATCAGCTCTCATCTCTCAACATTCACAAGGCTGGAAGGGAGGACCCAGAGGAGAGTATATCATTCACTGTTTGTGCACAAATGCATTTTTTACTCAGCGGTTACTGAGGCATTGTCCTAGGTACTAGTGCTGCAAAAACAATAAAGATGCAGACCCTAATCTCAAGGAATTTTTAGTGTTCATAATAGTATAGGGCAGTGTTTCCCAAAGCGTGGTACGCGTACCCCCAGGGGTACGGGGAGAGTTTGGTGGGAGTACGAATTGCACCGGAGTTTGGTGGGGATATGCACTGCACCGTGCTTAGCTGCGCCTAATACATCCTTTTTTTTTTTTCTTTTTTTTTTGACAAGGGGTACTCAGTGTTACGAAAATTATAAAAGGGGTACACATATGTCAAAAGTTTGGGAAACACTGGTATAGGGTAAAAACATAAAGGTCAAGGAAGAAATGTTCTGATTTTTCTGGAAGTCCTTACAGTCTCTTCAGACTGCTTTTCCTGGCTCAGGATTGAAAGATACAGGTATCTTAAACAGTTCTCTGGGTTGGACTTCCTCCAGGAGATACTGTTTAAGATAAATCAGTTCTCTTCAGAGAGAAAGATGGCAGGAAAAACAATTCAAAGAGCCTAGCAAATCTTTCCCGTATGTAAGCACACAGCCAGAGAAGGCTGTTCATCAGATAGACGGATGTGAACCCACAGTGACAGGTCCTTTATTTGAATCATAATTTTCTTCTCTGAAAAATCACTGTACTTAAAAAAAAATTTTTTTATCTCACCCAATGATAAGTGGGAGCAGAGTGGTACTAAAATTACAGGCAAGGTGGCTCCTTTCTCTTTGAAATGGACCAAAAAGTATCTGCTATTTTGAGAAATTCTGAGATAATTATTCTTCAGTTAGGAAATTTAACTTTTAAGCATTACCACTTTGAACTCTTAAGCTTTCAGCATCACTGTCTGCCTAGGATCAGATGCAAAGCAATTTATGCTTGTCTTTTCTGTACCATAAAATGAACATCACATTAACAGGTAAATGATAAGAAGTTTTGTTTGACCCCCTGTGACTGTATCCAGTGCATAGAGACCTACATTTTAACCATACACCCATCATTGGCACAGTTTTATCTTATGTTGCTACAGACAACATGGTTGCCTAAGATAAGAGTGGCTCCCTGTGTGATTCAGGCCATAAATACTTGGGTGTACAGCATAGGTGTTGACATGACTGCAAGTAGAAGAATGTAGACTTGGACTACGGTTCTCCTGATGCTGCACTTTTAGGGTCTTTTAAATGCAGAGTGCTCCCTGTTGATAGGCTTTGGTTTCCTCCAGACTGCTAGAATTCTCAGTGCCCATCGGCTGCAGGTCATGAAAAGGCAAAAATGACTCTATGCCACTTAGAACCTCTTATCAGTAGTGACATGTAGCCCAATTTATATTTGTTTCCAATTAATTTTAAATTTCCCTTATTTTAATTATCTTTGTGAAAAAGTACATATCATGTCATTAATCAGTCTAAAAATCTGAGGTTGTGGGACTGTGATTCTGGAGATTAGGCTGGCTATGGAGCCCTTTTCATTCTTTTTGCTCCTAACAACTTTATTGGGATCTAATTTATATATCATAAAATTCACTCATTTTACTCATACAAGTCAGTGACAATTAGTATAAGTCGAGACGTGTAACTATCACCACTATTTGTACCTTTACCCTAGAAATAATCTTTGAGCCCATTTGAAGATACTCTACATGCTGCATCTAGCTTATGGCAACCCACCCATCTACTTTCTTTCTATAGATTTGACTTTTCTGGACATTTCATATAATGGAATTATACAATATGTGATCTTTTGTGTGTGGCTTTCTTCACTTAGCATGAAGTTTTCAGGGTTTATCCATGCTGTAGCCTATATCAATACTTGATTAATTCTTACTGCCAAATAATCTATTTTGTTTATTCATTCACTAGTTGAACATTCAGGTTGTTTCTACTTTTTGGCTATTATAAATAATGCTGCTATGAACATTAGTGTACAGATATCCCCCTTTTTAGTTTTTTTAAAATAAAATTAGCTGTTTTAAAGTGAACAACTCAGTGGCACTGAGCACATTTACAGTGTTATTGTTCAGGTTTTTGTGAGGATGTCTTCACTTCTCGGATATATATTAATATCTAGAAGAGGAATTGCCAGTCTGTTTTTTAAAGTGGCTGTACTTTTTCACAATCCCACCGGCAATGTATGAGTGTTCAGCTTTTTTAAACATTTGCCAATACTTGTTAAACATTGTATTATCTTTTCTTGATATTAAGACAATCATATGCACTATGCCACAAAATATAATTTAGCCATATTAGTGGATATGAAGTAGTTTCTTACTGTGATTTTAATTTGTATTTCCCTAATGACCAATGATATTAAGCACTTACAATTCTTTCATAATCCTCTCATTGCTATTTAGATTTTTTTTTAATCTATGAAAAGAAAGCAGGGTGTTTGTAAATTGTGGCCAGAGATATTTTAATCTAGTTTGTGATGCAGGGTGTTTCACTGGTTTGGGTCTATTCACTGGAATGATTTTGGAATGCTCTTACATTAGTTCCCTAAATGCTACCTTCTAAAATGTTCCTTGGATTGGTCAATCCTATAGCATTTCTTACCAGAACAGAACTGTTGGACACGGGGAAAGTACTATAAGTAGACATTTAGAGCAGCGATTGCCAATATATTTGTAAATGACTTGCCTTATTTCATTATTTTGGCACAAATAGTATCACATTAAATAACCTCCCAAGGTTAGTTTTTGCCATGATCTTAAGATACCTGAGCTATAGTTAAGATCCCTAAGATGAGATTGCTCTTGCTTCTTCATGCTTTCTTTTTCTTCAGGAAATATTCAAAAATACTGATCAAGTTTCCTACCAGCTAGTAAAGTGTTATAAATTTAGATTCTAACAAATATTTAAGAAAGGGACTCCATTACCATTCATCTCTGACAAAACAAGATCCCTTCTTGCCTGAGCAATAGTTATAGATACTAAAAAGACCTTTTTCTAGTTGTCTGAGCCTAAGGTCTCTTTAAGAATCCATCAGTTTAGAATTATGTGGGGTGTTTGCTACCTTCTTCTTGGTAATGGAATCTGCCTGTCACCTTTGTCAACTTGAGTTTCACTAAACTGAACTCTTAAGAGCAAAGGGTCGACCCCACCAAGCAGAAGAAATCAGTAAACTAACAAGTCCGGAGTACAAGGAAAACTTTACCACAAATCCTAGAATCTAGCTCTATATTTCAGACTTATTTCCTCTGTATTTATTCCATCCTCACTGGGACTGAGTGCTGTTTTGTGATCTCTTTACTGGACTATTTAATTGAAGTTAACTACCAACTCCTTTTCCCATTTTTTCTCCTCTAGCTCTTAACCAAGTCAACTAACTAAACAGACTGACTTATGAGTCACTGAAAAAATAAAGCAATCGAGTGTGACTTTTTAAACTACTCTCCTCCTCTCACCAGTAAATCAGTTTATATCATTATCAATTCTTACCTTTCTTTCTCTCATCTTAGGAGACAAGATGTCCCTGTTCCTATTTTTTTATTATGAAATATATCAAACACATAAGAAAGCAGAAATAATTGAATAATCAAGTACTGTACCATTTTTAAAGATGTTAAGATTTGTCCATGTTTGCTTCAAGTCTTTTTCTTTATGTTTAAGAAACAAATACAATAAAAGTCCCCTTTGTATCCTTCTCTTACCCATTTCTCTCCCTTCTCAGAGATAATTTCTACCCTGGAGTTAATATGTGTTCTTCTCATCCATAATTTATACTTTTCCAACATAGATATATATTCATAAACAATATAAAGAATTATTTCATTATTTTTAAACATGTCACAAATAGTATCACAGTTGTTATATAATTCTATGTATATTTGAGATTTATCAAGAGATCTAGATCAATGGTTTTCAACTTGTGCATACAGTAGTCCTCTTTTATCCAAAGGGGATACATTCCAAGACCCCCAGCGGAGCTTCTTCATCAGTGAATGTAACCTCTCTGGTAATTTTTATATTTTTTAGTCCAAACCTCCTCCTGAGTTTGTGTAACCATTCTCTACTTGTGGTAAATGACTAGATGTCACTTGTTTCAGGGGATGCCTTGTGAAAGTTTTCATACAGGCTTCATGCTTTCTGGTATAACTTGTTGTTTTCTATTCATGTTTTCCATCCACAAATTTAACATCTTGTCTATCTTAACTAAGCACTTACACACACTAGGATCATAACTTTTGCAGTTGACCCTACAAAACTAATACAATTTCATTTTCCTTGTTCACAAAAAAGATTTGTCCTTACTGTAGAGATTAACAACTTCATCATACTTTTTGATTTTTTTAAGTCAAGAACTTCCATCTTTTCACTTAAAGGAAGTATTTTACACCTTCTCTTTGATGTATTTGAATCACAAGCATCCCTACTCTTGTGCTTTGAGGCCATTTTAAGTAAAATAAGGGTTACCTGAACACAGGCATTGAAATACCACCACAGTCAATCTGATAACTGTGGCCACTACTAACATGACTACTGGGCAGGTATTGCATACAGCGTGGATACACTGGGCAGAGAGATGATTCACATCTCAGCATGATGGAGCAGGACTGCGAGATATCATCATGCTAATAAGAATGATGCACAATTTAAAACATGAATTGTTTATTTCTGGAATTTTCCATTTAATATTTTCAGACTGCAAATTATGACAAGTAACTAAAACCACAGTAAATAAAACCATGAATAAGGGGGGACTATTGTACATTAGATTCTCCTGGGGAACTTTGAGCACATACACATATTTCTGAGCCTTACTCCCAGAGACCATTATTCATTATTCTGGAGTATAGCCCAGGCTTCTGTTTTTTAATTAGTATGTTTTACTTCTTAGAGCAATTTTAGGTTTACAGAAAATACAGTTTGTTTTCATATACCCATTCCCCCCACCACATTTCCCCTATTATTAAAATCTTGCACTGATGTGGGACATTTGTTATAGTTGATGAGCCTATATCGACATATTAACTGAAGTCCATAATTTACATAAGGATTCATTGTGTGTGTTTATAATTCTATGGATTTTACCAAATGTGTAATATCATGTATCTACCATTACAAAAGCATCATTCAGAATAGTTTCACCTTATAAATTCCAAAGCTATCAAAAGCATCCTAGGTAACTGTAGAATTGGCAGACACACCCCGTGGGAAAGCAGCTCTAATGAAGCCCAACTGTTCTGGGCTTCATTCTATCCTATATCTTTGCCCAGCAATTCTTCTTCAACTTGTAGTTCTTTCATGTCTTCAAGGAGGATGTGCATTAAATTTTATACAGCTTTTCCAGTTGTCCTTAGCAGGAATGTTTGTCCAAATTACCTAGATCAACCATTACCAGAAGTGGAAATCTACCCAAATTCCCCTAAGCAAAAATTACTACACAACGTTCTGAGAACATCCAGCTTTACTCTAAACAGCTTAGGCTTTCTCATTTAAAATTTACTTGGCGCCCTGAATGACTGAAACTATCCTGGGTATCACGCAGAAAAAAAGGGTAATTTACATTCAAGGGTAATTTAAATTCAAGACTTGTAGGCCCTAAGCAGAGGAGTGAGTTGCCACATCTTTCAGAGAAGCTAAATACATGTTGCTGATTTGAACATAACTAGGAGAATGTGCGTTAAAAGGCATAAAGCAAGCAGAAGTAGCTTAAGTTTTTAAAAAGAATGCCTCCCAAGATCTAGTTATTAGATCTCAAACTTCATTGTTAATATCTTCCTGCCCTCAGGATTTCCTGGTTTAACTTCTCTCTTGGCCCAGATACTGGCAGAATGATAAAATAACTGTGAAAGAGTCTTGCCCAAACAACAAAAAATTTAAAACAAATTATTCTAACTTCCTTTTGGAGAAGCCCATGTGAAAGAGGCAAACATTAGTACATGCCATGGGAACTAGGCCAGCCATACAAGAGAAAATTTGTTGCTGATGGCAGTCAACCTATGTTGTTGTTTTTCTGAGGGTGAACAGACATGATCATTGCACTGTGTATCATGGAGAGGAATGCTATCTAATGTAATAAACCTACAAAATCCCATTGACTTAACAAAGGTTTATTTCTCATTTACATTGCAATTCAGTACAGATCCTTGGACATGCTTCTTCCACTTAGTAGTAAAATCTCCAAGGACCTCAGAATCCTCCATTCAAGAACAATAGAAAGTTTGGAGAGGCCCTGGCGGGTATGGTTAGTGGTTGAGCATCAACCCATGCACCAGGAGGTCATTGGTTTGATTCCCAGGCAGGACACATGCCTGAGTTTCGGGCTTGATCCCCAGCATAAATTTGTGTGTGTGTGGAGGCGGGGAGGGCTAATGACTTGTCTCAATATTTTTTTTTCAGGGTTTGAGTAAAAAAGTTGGTGTGTCATCCTCCATCCTCCAAGGTCTCTGGATCTCCTACAGCACAGAAGGTCTGTCCATGGCATTGGCATCTTTAAGAAATCTCTACACTCCAAATATAAAGGTAAATGCATACAAGTTACGTAGATTAAAGAATTAACTGAAACATAGAATTAGGAGGACATTTAAGTGGCTATTTAATTGAGCTTTGACTTGCCTTAGACTGTCTCCTATTAGCCTTTTATTGATAACTAAAGGCCCAATCCACAAATTCATGCACCAGTGGGGTTCCTTGGCCTGGCCTGCAGGATCAGGCCAAAACCGGCTCTCCAACATCCCCCAAGGTCTCCTGGATTCTGAGAGGGTGCAGGCCAGGCCAAGGGACCCCACTGGTTCATCATCAGGGCCGGGGAGGGACAAGGAAGGGCTCCAGGGCATGTCTGGCCCATTTCCCTCAGTCCTGATGGGCTGAACCCCAGCAGCAAACTAACCTACTGATTGGAGCATCTGCCTCCTGATAATCATGCACATCATAGTAAATGGTTAACCCGTTGACTCTCTGCCCCCTGGTGATCAATGCACGTCATATCTAGCAGTTAAGCAGCCTTAGCATATCATTAACATATTATGCTTTGATTGGTTGAATGGATGACAGGACACTTAGTATATTAGGCTTTTATTCTATAGGATTTTTTTAAATATATTTTATTTCAGAGAGGAAGGGAAAGGGGGAGAGAGAGAGATGGAAACATCATTGATGAGAGAGAATCACAGATCGACTGCCTCCTGCATGCCCCACACTGGGGACTGAGCCTGCAACCCCGAATATATGGCCCAACTAGGAATCAAACTGTGACCTCCTGGCACCTAGGTTGATGTTCAACCACTGAATCATGCCAGCCAAGCCAATAATATGTTTTAAATGTTATATTTTATTCTGTGAATTAAAGAGCAAACTATTAACCTTATATAGTAGTTAACCCTGATTTATAGGATCAGGTCCTGCTGCTTTTAGGGAGTAAGTCAATCTCAGGTAGCTTTTGTTTTGGTAGGGGTTTTTCTGACCAACAGTTCAATGATGGAGACTATATTCACCACTACAGTACAGATGGCATTTTCTCTGGTGATTAAATAGTTTATGTAAAAAGACATTTATGTTGCTTTCACAAGGCAAGGAATTGGAAAAAAGGAACACATAACAATTATAAAACAAAGCGGTTAATTAAATGCTACTAGACACTATTACGGGGTCCCAGATGACTTAATAAAAGATGACTAAGCCGAAACCAGTTTGTCTCAGTGGATAGATCATTGGCCTGCGGACTGAAAGGTCCCGGGTTCGATTCAGGTCTAGGGCATGTACCTTGGTTGCGGACACATCCCCAGTAGGGGGTGTGCAAGAGGCAGCTGGTCAATGATTCTCTCACATCGATGTTTCTAACTCTCTATCCCTCTCTCTCTTCCTCTCTGTAAAATATCAATAAAATATATATTTTTTTTAAAAAGAAAAAGATGACTAAAAGGATATGACTAATATTTTTTGAGTGTTATTTTTATTTACTTATTTCTAGGTCAGCCGACTGCTGATTTTGGGAGGTGCCAACATTAATTATCGGACAGAAGTTTTAAATAATGCCCCAATTCTGTGTGTCCAGTCTCATCTCGGTTACACAGAAATGGTGGCCCTGCTCTTGGAGTTTGGAGCCAACGTGGACGTCTCTTCTGAGAGTGGCCTGACGCCCCTGGGCTACGCCGCAGCGGCGGGCTGCCTGAGCATCGTTGTGCTGCTGTGCAGGAAACGGGCCAAGGTAACGGCTGTCTGGCTCCGCTGCCTCTCCTTTCTTCCCTTTGTCTTTCTTCCTGCTGTAGTCATCCTTATCCTCCTGTGTCACCTCATGAATCCAGGTGGAGCACATCAAACCCTGTTAGGGAGCAGATCGAAGGGAGGATGGGCTTCACAGACATCCCAGTGTTTGCATGCCAGCTCCACACTGCATCTGGACACAGTCCTAAACCATTTGAGGGGCACTTAGAAAATCTCATTAGCAGCAGCCACAAAAAGTCTCTACCTAACAACCAAGAAATTCTCTGCTGAGCTCAGAGTAAGGAAGGAAGAGGTGGAGGAGCAGGGAGACTGCAATGGGAAATCTGAACTGAATGGTGCCTGCAGCCTCAGCCTTTCATGTGTAAAGATAAGCTAACCATGGAGATAAGAACAGAGACCAGACTCCCTCTTCCTATCCTTAAAGGTCACCACCGAAGAGGTATGGGGAGAAGGTGGTTCTCTCTGGTTATCCTCAAACTGACCAGAGGGACTCAGACTGTTTCTGTTAGTATATTTTAATTCTCTAAAAACCTTTCTGAAAAATGTGTTTGCTTTATAGTAATCCAAGAGCCACTGATGTAAAAAAAATAACTCAGTTTCAAAATATTGGTGAAAAGAAAAGTGTTGGCCTCAAAATGGAGGTCTCTGGGGAAATCACAGCCTTGTGGTATTTTGTTTCAGACCTGAAAACAAACTGAGGATTTTGGTGGTTTTACCATGAAATATAAGTAATATGAAATATAAGTATGACCTCATTCTGAGGTGTCCAGTGTTTTTACCAGTGAAGAGAATGGGACTCCTGAGACTCCCTTGGGAACTGGAACCTGGGAGACTCAGTGGAATCCCTGAGCCTCTGATGTTTACGGTGACACAGTAATGGACCACCTCTAAAGTCCTGTTCAATAGAATGAACACCTCAAGAAATAGAATGATAATTGGGCCTTATTTCTGTTGCTGTGAATTCACATTTTAATCTCAATGGGGTCTTTCCTGCTGCTCCGCTGTCATTTTATTCATCTCTTATTTTCCCCACAGTAGATGTATAAATCTTTTGTGTTCTTTTCAGTACCCTCTCAAACTTATTTTACGCTCCTACATTACTAAGATTGAGTTCCTCTCAATGTATATCTGAAAACTAAGAATCCTTGCCTACACACCTCTTTACTTCTGCCTTAGGAAGGAACTATTTCCTTCCCTTTCCAAAACAGTGGCCTCCACCTATATTTTTTATCTCAGTAAGTTGCTCATTCTCTCACATTGTATTTCATTCTTTTTCTACATTTATACTGCCTTTCCTCCAGTTTCTACAAATCTATGACTGTCTTCTCTAACTCAAAAGAGAGATTTTCCTTTCTCCTGCTAACCAAAAGTGCCCATATCTTACCTTCCATATCTACCACATCTGTATTTGCTAGCTCTGTTCACTTAGTACTCCTTAACTACTTGCCGAGTGGCTTCCATAAGAGAAGGAGGAGACAAGTCATTAAAAATTATATTATTTGGGATCAAATACAACTTGGTCAAAGCCTACATTTGCACTTACTTTCTGTGAGTGCTTGGAGAGGTCATTGAACCCCTCTCAGTCTCACTTGTTTCATCCAGAAAATAGGATAATTAAAAACAAGAAAGCCTTTTTTTAAAAAGATGAACTCAATCTGATTTAGTGCCTGATAAATAATAGTCTTTTTAAAAAGAACACACTTGGACACAGACAATAATGTGAATAAAGGCCAGGGTGGGATGGGGTTGGAGCAGGGTGGAGAGACATGAGAGACATTAATGTCAACAATTAAACAAACAAACAAATAAATAAAACACAGTCTCCTGGCATTCAAATGTAGCCAATCTCTCAAAATACACCAACAACTGCCAGTCACCAAATAAAGTAACTTTTTCTAATTTCTCACCCCTTAGTATTGATTATACTTCTCAGAACTTGTAATATGATCCTATTACCCTTCCTGCCTGTCTGATTGCTCTTCTCTCTTCCTACTCTTAATATAACTGTTCACTAAGATTTCTGTCCTCTCCTCATACTCCCTCCCATGGCTTTTGCATTAAGGAAATAATGAAGAATATTAGCCATTTATTTTGTAGAAAGTTCTTGAATTTTAGTTTGATATTTTCTCATTGTTAGAATATATTTTTGTCAGTTATACCACCAAAGTGATACTTTTAACTTCTGTTGCTTTGTTAAGGTAGTATCTTGCAGGTTTCTCAAGTGTGAAGTTACTGTCTTCCCTTTTTAATTAAGAATTACATTTTAGGGAGACGCTTTGAGACTTGTTTCTCATGCTTTTGTCCACTAATTTTAAGACCCATCAGTGATTCTTACTGCAATAATTACTGCTATGGTTTGCCTAATAGTGATTTTCTATTTCTCTCATTCCTTCAATATTTTTAATTGGAATTATATTATAAGGAAGAGCTGTTACTTCTCCCCCATGTATTTATTCAATTATTTCTAGCACAGTGGATTTCTAGATACTGATTTTATACTATGAACTATAACCGTTGCTACTATGATTTATTTCGTTGCTCAAATTGGCCCATATTTAACCATTGGAAGCTCTTTTAATATGAGTACTGTGTCCTTTCAAATCCCTAACCCATTCTTTCATAAGACCCTCTCAATTTTGCAGTTTAAACTTCCCCTTTATGTACCCTTCCCTTACAAAAACTAGAATTAATCCTTTCCTATTAGTGAATTAATTTAGACCTAAGTTCATTTGGGTGCTGTGACAAAATACCATAGAGTGAGTGGCTCATAAACAACATTTATTTCTCACAGTTCTGGAGGCTAAGCCCCAAGATGGTGGTGCCAACAGATTCGATGTCCAGTGAGAGCTTCCTGGCTCACAGACAGCGCCTTCTTGCTGTGTCCTCACATGGTGGAAGGGGACAAGCAAGCTCTCTGGGGTCCCTTTATAAGGACATCAATCCCATTCATGAGAGCTCTGCCCTCATGACCTAATCATTCCCCAAAGGCCCTATTTTCTAATGCCATCCGGGTTAGAATTCCAACATATCATTTGGGGGGATACAAACATTCAGACCATAACACCTTTCCGACTAAATTTATTTCAGGTTCTAGCTAAGAATTTTCTGAAATTTTATTGCACATTTACTCTTTTTATGGTATTTACCGTATTTTTCGGACCATAAGACGCACCGGACCATAAGACGCACCAGTTTTTAGAGAAGGGAAATGAAGAAAAAAAGATTCTGAAACAAATAGTGTCCTAAAATATTTTATGTGCATTAAAACCCAACATCACAGTCATAAACACATGTAATCAACCCTGTAAAATAAACGGCAGCATTTAGAACCATTTTAGAGCCGGGCAAGCACACAGAGACCACACAGAGCCGGGCAAGTAAAAAAACTTTTTTTTAAAAGTATATGTGTAGGCTATATTTGGACCATAAGACGCAGGGACTTTTTCCCCCCACTTCTGGGGGAAAAAAGTGCGTCTTATGGTCCGAAAAATACGGTATTATAAACTCCGTTGTTGGACAAGCGTTTGCCATATTGGTCACATCTCCCCTACCTTGTTTGAAAATCTTTGAGCACAGAATTTATATTTTACTATCTTATTCACCTTTTTATTCACCTTGCACATAGTAGGCATTCAGTAAACATTTATTAAACAAATGGCTGAGTGGACCTAAAGCTGGGGGAAATAAGATAGAGAACTTGTTTCAAATGTTCTGTCACTGGAAGATAACCTGCCTGCCTGTCAGAAAAGGCTCTGGTAGATTGGTCTTCATCAGGCCCTTCTTTCAGCCTAAGCCCATGGTCGGCAAACTGCGGCTTGAAAGCCACATGCAGCTCTTTGGCCCCTTGAGTGTGGCTCTTCCACAAAATACCACAGCCTGGGCGAGTCTATTTTGAAGAAGTAGCATTAGAAGAAGTTTAAGTTTAAAAAATTTGGCTCTCAAAAGAAATTTCAATTGTTGTACTGTTGATACTTGGCTCTGTTGACTAATGAGTTTGCCGACCATTGGCCTAAACCAACACTGCATTGTAAAAACTGCTTCTGGAATTGAGTCTAGCATTAAGGTCCAAGTACCTCTAGCTATTTTGGTCAAATCTTTGAGATTCTGCCCTCACCCTAGAAGAAAGCCAAAGCTTGGTGGTCAAATGTGTGATTCATGATATAAGGTATTTTACTTCCTTGAAAGACGAGGGGGGGAGGAGATTGATTGAGAGATTCAAAATGTTTTTGTTTTTTTTCCTTTCATGATACCAAGACAGCTACAAGTCTTTCAAATCTTGGTTGGAAAAGAACTAGTTAAGGACAAAGGAGAATATACCTTAGGAAAACAAAGCTGGAACTGGAGGTTTTTTTATTTGTTTTGTTTTTTGTTTGTTTGTTTCTTTTGATGTGAAAACAAAAGCCTGACCCTGTAACCGCTCCCCCCACCCCAGGTTCTCCCCAGGGGGCTTCTACCAGAGTTATGGCTCCGTAGAGATTTAGGCTGAGTAGGAGAGTATCCTCTAAATTTTCTCAGGTTGGTTGAGGTCATGGGAAAGACTGACTCTTATTAGTCTAGGCCAGTGGTCGGCAAACTCATTAGTCAACAGAGCCAAATATCAACAGTACAACAATTGAAATTTCTTTTGAGAGCCAAATTTTTTAAACTTAAACTTCTTCTAATGTCACTTCTTCAAAATAGACTCGCCCAGGCTGTGGTGTTTTGTGGAAGAGCCACATCCAAGGGGCCAAAGAGTGGCATGTGGCTCGCGAGCTGCAATTTGCCGACCACGGGTCTAGGCTGTGCAGTGGGATGATGTGACTAGAGTGGGGATACAGCCCCAGTCTTCATTCTCACAGATTTCTCTGTCCCCTTCTCTTAGGTGGATCACTTGGATAAGAATGGACAGTGTGCTTTGGTCCATGCTGCACTCCGAGGTCATCTGGAGGTTGTCAAGTTTCTGATTCAGTGTGACTGGACAATGGCCAGCCAACAGCAAGGGGTGTTTAAGAAGAGCCAGGCCATCCAGCAGGCCCTCATTGCTGCAGCCAGTATGGGTTACACTGAGGTAAGAAAGGAGTCAATAAGGTTTGTTGGGGTGTGTGTGTTTTTTTCCAATCTATATATTGAAAGACTATGAGTCCAGGAGAAAAGGGTTGCATTATTGCAAAATTTCTACTCTAATTAATATGAATTAGCTTTTTGATCACTTCTTTGAGGAACAGGAAGCATAGACTCCATGAAGCAGTTAAATTCTAACCAAGGTACCTAGAATTATGGGTACAGAATGTGAGAATTGGAAAGGACCTTGGAATTTATCTAATCCAGCTCCTTCCCATCCATTCACCCCTATTTAACAGACACTGACACTAGGCTCAGAGGGATTATTTATTGAGCTGTGTCCCCGTGGATAGGCAGTGTGACATGGGAATAGCACAACATTTAGAATCTCAGAAGGACTAGATTTGAGTCTCAGCTTTGCTACTCATTAGCTCTGGACCTTGGGCAATTTACCCAATCTCTTGGACCCTTGGTTTTCCATCAGTAGAGTGAGTCTAATAAATTATTTTTACGAGGCTGTTATGAAAGGTACTTTGTAAATTGTTAAATACTATACAAACGATATTTTTGCTAACTTATTTAATTATGATAGTAATAATATAGTGGCAAAATATATGGAATTGGTAGTATACTAAGAAATGTTAACAATCAGCTATGGGAAGGAGAGTGAGTGGAACGGAAGAGGGGGGGGAAGAAGGAGAGAGAGAAAGAGAGACAGAGACAAGAGCATACATACAGTCATGCACCACCTAACATGTGCCACCTAATGACATTTTGGTCAACGACAAACCACATATATGAGTGTAGTCTCATAAGATCATAACAGAGCTAAAATTTTTTATCACCTAGTGATGTCATAGCCATTGTAATGTTGTAGTGTGATGTATTACTCATGTGTGTGTGGTATGCTAGTGGAAACAAACTTCTATCAGTTGTATAAAAGTAAAGCAGATACAGTTATGTACAGTACATAATACTTACTAATGATAATAAGTGTTATTGGTTTAAGTGTTTTGCGTACTATATTTTATCATTATTTTAGAGTGTACTCTTTCTACTTGTAAAAAAAAAAAAAGTTTGGTGTAAAACATTATGCATATTATTCCATCAGCAGCCTCACTCATCTTGTGTTTATCACCTCACCACTTTTTTGATTCAACCAGGGGATCAAATACATCATTTTCAATTGTGCTTGATTTAATCTCATGTTGTTTTGTTCATTATGGCCCCTAAATTTACTGCTAATGTTGCCAAGTAGAGGGCACATCAAGTGATTGACCTGGAAACAAAATTAAGAGTGCTCACCAGTCAGGCATGCCCCATTCCACTATAGCTTCCATCTTTAAGAACAAGAACTACACGTCAGAAGTTGTTAAAGGGTCTGCTTCATTGAAGGCAACCAGACTAAAAATTTGAAAAGGGTCTTTTATCAGACATGGAGAAATTTCTAATGACCTAGAATGTAAATCAGACACATAAGCGTATCCCTCTCAGCACTATGATGATCATGGCCAAAGCAAAATGCTTGTTTGCAATGTTGAAAGAAAAGTCTGGACCCAACTACAATGTTGAATTTACTGCAAGCTCTGGGTAGCTTAAATGATTCAAGAATCATTATTCATAATGCAGAAGTGAGTGGTGAGTCTGTGAGTGCTAATGTGAAGGCATCTGAGGAATCTTTGGAAACTCTAGATAAGCTGATCGTGGAGGAAAATTACTTGCCAGAATTTCAATATGGACAAAACCTCCCTATTCTGAAAGGGATGCCTGAAAGGACTTTCACACATAAGGAGACCAAGTGACTGCCAGGTTTCAAGGCTCTTAAGGACAGGATGACAGTCTTGCCTGGGGGCAATGCTTCAGGCTACAAATTGGAAGAAACTCTTTGTGATCTGGCACAGTAAGATGCCACTTAAAGCATATCAATATGCAGACATTGGCAATGTACTACAGGAGCAAATAAAGTTATGAATGACCCAGTTCCTCTTCCAAGATGCCCTCCTGAATTACTATGCCAGCAAAATGGAAAAGTGCTATTCAGAGCATCACATGCTTTCAAGATTTTGTTTATTGTAGATAATGATGCCGGACATCTTCCTTTTATTGGTGATCTTCATCCCAATATCAAAGTGATGTTTTTCCTCCAAACATCACCACTTTGATCAACCAATGGATCAAGGAGTTATAGCAGCTTTTAAGGCCTACTACCTAAGGAGAACCTTTGCCCAGGCTGTTGCTGCAAGTGTCGAAGACACTGGGGCACTTCCGGAAGGATTACAGTGTCTATGGCTGCATTAAGACCTTTGCTTTGGCTGGGGGTGATGTAACCAAGGAGTATAGAAATGGCATTGGAAGAAGACACTCAAGAGGTTTGTCCCTGATTTCAAAGGATTTGCCAAGGATGTGAAGGTTGCAAAAATCAACAAGGCTGTAGCTGAGATGGCAAACACTTTAACCTGGATGTGGGTGCTGATGGAACCGAGGCGCTCCTAAGGGTAGTTCCGAAGGAACTGACTAATGGGGAGTTGTTGGAACTAGAACAGGAATACATAACTGAAGAAGAGGCAAGATGAAAGGAATTGCAGAAGAAAGAGAAGAAGAATCCCTAAGAAAAATAGAAGCTTTTGAAGACCTCAATAAGTTCCTTTGAAAGTTTGAAAATATGGACTCTAACACCAAAAAAATTTTCATTAATAGTGCAGTATCTGCTGATAGACAAATTTATGATAGAAAATAAAAATTTTTTAAAGACCACCACGGACTTATTTCTGAAAAGAATGACAAGTCCTTAAGAAGAGCCTCAGGCAGGTCTTTCAGGGGATGTTCCAGAAAAAGACATTGTTTTCATAGGAGGTGACAGCTCTATACACGTTATTGCCCCTGAACACCTTCCCAAGGTACCTAGAATTATGGGCACAGAATGTGGGAATTGGAAAGGACCTTGGAATTTATCTAATCCAGTTCCTCCCCATCCTTTCACTACTGTTTCACCCCTATTTCACTCCATAGGGC
This sequence comes from Pipistrellus kuhlii, assembly GCF_014108245.1. Taxonomy (NCBI): domain Eukaryota; kingdom Metazoa; phylum Chordata; class Mammalia; order Chiroptera; family Vespertilionidae; genus Pipistrellus; species Pipistrellus kuhlii. The sequence goes on along the minus strand of NW_023425521.1, from coordinate 8,760,874 downwards.
AAGTTGTGGAGGTAGAAGACAATGATAGTGATGATCCTGACCCTGTGTAGGCCTAGGCTAATGTGTGTGTTTGTGTCTTAGTTTTTAACAAAAAAAAAAAGTTTAAAAATAGAAAATTTTAAATTTTAAAAATAGGAAAAATGTTATAGAATAAGGACATAAAGAAAATATTTTTTTTAATTTTTTTTCTTTTTTTGTTTAAAGTATTACAAATAGTAGTACATATGTCTCCTTTTTTATTTTTCCAATTTGTGCAGCTATACGATGTCTTTGTGTTTTAACCTAACTGTTAATACAAGAGTTGAAAGTGTGTTTTTTAATTATAAAGTTAAAAAGTTATTGAAAAAAAATTTAATTTGGTGTAGCCTAAGTGTATAGTGTTTATAAAGTCTACAGTAGTGAGACCCTAGGCCTTCACATACTCTCACCATTCACTCACTGACTCACCCAGAGCAACTTTGAGTCCTGAAAGCGCCATCATGGTAAGTGCCCTATACAGATGCAACATTTTTTTATCTTTCATTTTGTATTTTTACTGTACCTTTCCTGTAGTTAGATATTCAGATACTTAATATTGTGTTACAGTTGCCTGCAGTATTCAGTATAATAATGTGCTGTGCAGGTGTGTAGCCTAGGAGCAGTAGGCTATACCATATAGCCTAGGTGTGTAATAGGCTAAAGCATCTAGGTTTTTGTTAAGTGTACTCTAGGATGTTCAGGCAAAGACAAGATCGCCTAATAACACATTTCTGAGAACATGTGCCCATCATTAACTAATGTATGACTATACTTAAATTTATTATAAATTTCACTGATACAAAGAACATGAAGTATACAGTTTACAAATGATGAGCACAATACTCTTAATTGAATGCTAATGTTGATGTTTGCTAAATTTGTGTCATTGCCAACCTAGCAAATTGGCTATCATGCAAATCCACCACGATTTTATAAATGGAATTTGTACCCCAATTTACCCAGTAATTTTATTGTCATTAAATCTGATATGTGACCTATTATTAAACTACTTTTTGCCCTCATCCAAATTATGTTCTTAAAACTGGAAGTTCTTTCAACTTTAGCACTAAATCAAATCCTGATTTGTAATGTTTGCCAGTTTCAGGGTGTAGATACTTCTTCCATGGCCGATTTCAAGCTACCAATGTGACATCACTGAACACAAAGGTGTACACTAGGGGTGTCGAACTCAATCAGAGAAGGGGCCAAAATCTAAAATCCAGCCTAAATCGCGGGCCAAATGATTTACTGAACAGTCATAAACTGTCATTGTGATGGAAACACAGCGGAGTGCAGTGATGACAGCACGGTGCGGGCCACATTGCAAGGCCTGGCGGGACGGATTTGGCCCGCGGGCCTTGTGTTTGACACATGTGGTGTACACAGTAGCACACCATTCTGTAATATTTTCATCATACAGACACAGTAGATATAAATCATCTCAAGAGCATAAATAATTGTAAAACAGTTAAATCAGGAAATTACAAGATTTTATTTTTTAACTTTTGTTTTAAATATAATTTAATTGTGATTTAACTTTTAACAAACATCTTTGTTTAACATCGGGCTTGCAAAAGTCCTGAAATTTAAAGTTCAGCTTTCATGGGCCAGTACTAGTCAGCTCACCACTGCATAAGTTGCTTCAGTGATACAGCTACCCTATCAACTGACCTAACATGTCACCTAGGGAATATTAAGTAAAACTGGAATTTTATTATCTCTGTGAGGCTTTTTAAAACTCTCTACAGCCAAATTTCTGGGAACAGAGCTGTCACTTTCCTTTCTAATTTGCAGCCATTCCCCCATGTCCCCAAAACAGTCCTTATACTTAAAGGAGATAATTGCTCTGCTCTGAAGACCTATTGTACAAGCCCTAAGGTTGTCCATATTTATTTTATGTTTTGTTTAATGATTGGTTTTTCTGTTTTTTTGGTATTTTTATTGGGAGGATAAAGGGTTGCTTCTTTAAGTTAAATATAAGAAATATGTAATTTTTAAAAATCACATGCTATATAAGTGAATTGTGTTCAGAGAAGCATGTAAACTGTGCCGGTTAGGAACAAATGCTCATCATGGCGGCTTCGGGTTCTTTGCTAGGCCAGGCACTTCTGTTCCTTTTGTGTGCAAGAGATTTCATAACACTTGTGTCATCCAAGTAGCTTTCCAACCTCACAGGCTAGTGTCAGTAGCATAGTTTTCCACCTGAAGTTGAGCTGACACAACTTCTTGTTTCAGATTGTCTCCTACCTACTTGATCTTCCAGAAAAAGATGAAGAGGAAGTGGAGCGAGCACAGATCAACAGCTTTGACAGTCTCTGGGGAGAGACAGGTACATGTCATGGACATCACTCTCTTCTCTCATGTATGTGTTGTATGTGTGCAGAGGTGTTCTCTGCATCGCCCCACCCTCATTTTTTCTCTGGCACACCTTAGGCATCTCTCTGGTGGCTTTTGTATTGGAGACCAATTCAGCCAAAGTAAAAAGTCAAGCAATTTCCCTCTTTCAATTCGCCTTCCCTTTGGATTCCCCATACTATTAGCACCAGAGTCTTCTTTCAAACAAAACTTTTCCCTGCTCTTGTTTCCAAATATTTTTAAAAGACTGAAAGTTTCCTTACAATGTGCCAAACCAGAGCAGAAAATAGTTGTGGCCTTTCTCTTTTTTGATGTTATCCTTGTAACCGTTAGGAATAAATAATTCTCTCATCAAAATAACTCTCTTCACCTGTAGTTATAAACCAGGAGATTACATTTTTATCTACGACTCTGGCTTCACCAAAGTGCTATGGCAGAGTGGTACTTGACACAGTATGAGTCAAGTTGGTCTTGGCGGCATGAAGGTGCCACCCTGTAAAGCGCAGCCACATGCCATCTCTGTCTATAGCAAAGTGATTTCTGTGTTGCTCGGTATTTACTACATAAACAGAAGCCTCTTCCTTGTGACCTTTGTAGGAAATGATTATTGTCTTTCCCCCCAAGTCTAAACTGTAACATCTGGAGAAACATTAGTAACCTATGTGTTTTTATGGAACCAGGGCAATGAAAACTGTAGAGTCACCACAGATATGTGTCATTTTTGCCAGGAGGAGACCAATATTGAGATTGCCAAGTTAGGGAGAATATTTACCAAACAAGAAGGCTATGTGTTTTGCTTAGAGTCAGAATATTATTAAAAATAAGAAAAGATACTTGAATTCATTTAAAATTTACAATCACCTACTGAATTTCAATGTTTCCATCCATGGCAAAAATCTTACATAGGTTTCATGGCTTCTTTAACATTATGTAGAATGGTCCAAAGCCGAGGAATTTGCTTCTCAAACAATCCCTCCCTCTGTAAGAGCCAAAGGTAGCAGATGCCAGGCAGCTGCAGCTTAAGAGCCTGTGACAGATTAAAGGAAAATGTGCAGCTGGAAACGGCTGTTGTCTCTGGGGCCCCGCCCTGAGGGAAGCCAGAGGACAGACTGGGGGAAGAGACTGGCCAGGACATCAGTCCTGGAGTACGCATGTTGTGAGCGAGAGCTGCAGAAGGGACATACTGGTTTACAGTTCCTGTCAGCAAAGCCTTCCCCAGCACAGCGCTGCCATCCCTCCTAGCAGACTCCCGTGGTCAGACCATGCACATATAACCACAGGGAGAACAAAAAAGTAATGGTCTAATGGTGATAATGGATAAAAATTACAAGACTAACACATTCTAGTTGTGTATTTAAAAGAATTACTAAAAATGTTCAAGAAGGGTGTGAACTAAGTGGAAGACATTTTTATCTTATGAATTGCTTATTAAAATAAAAATTTTTGGTCTCAGGACTTTTAAAACATTTCATACTTTAAGTATGCAGTAAAGTTTGTTACATTGTCTTACACATCTATCATATCTCAAGATTGTGAAAACTCAAAGCTTCGTGTCAGTTTGATTATAATCAGAATTGTGTTTAACATGATATTTATATGAAACAGTTTCAGCATTAGAAACATAAAATGCTATTTAAATATGGCATAGGATGAAATTCATTTTGCAGTATAATTTACAGACCTATAAATTTATTTGACCTTAGAAAAATTTGCGAGAAATGATATCTTTGCTATGTAAAAATGTTCTAACAACCCACCAAAAACTATGAGTTGCTTTTCTTTCTATAGTGATGGAACTAAGTAAACATGTTCCTTTCTAACTTATAGCACATAATCATTTACAATTTATAATGATCCATTGAATTGTGATGTTTCCTCCAAAGACAAAATCTTATATATGTTTCCCTTATATAGGGAATGAAGGTCTATGATCTACAGCCAGCTGGTTGACTGCAACCTTGTTCTAAACAACATAATTTTTCCCTGAAAAAAATATGATGGTCATGATGTCTTTAACAGTCTGTACTACTTACTAAATTGAATCTAAGACATCAGTAACTATAAGAAACTATATAATCAATACATTTTGTGCCAGTACAAAAAACAACTCCACCAGTTAAACTGACACAATTCTTTATTATCAAATCAATCATAAGAGGGATTTCAATTCAGAGGTGTTAAAATGTGAAATAAAAAAGCGAATCTTAGAATCAGTGAACTATTCAGGTGCAATTTTTACATGGCAGATTTTCTAAAAGCAGATCACCAGAATATCCTTGTTGCCTTTGTCCCCATTTTGCAGCCTCTTATCCTTCCAGGTAGCATCTTCCTACATTCAGCTTTCACCCTCTTGCCGACCCCCTCCATCACACAGGGTTTTCACAGACTTTTTATGGAACAGCACAGAAGAAAAGCAACTAGGGTAACAAGATTATTTATCACTTCCTCTTCTCCTTTGTCTTATGAGCAAAACTAGGACCAGCATTAAAAGCTTGTAGCAACTCAAGGGCCTGAGCTATCCCATGGCCCAAAGGAAGCCAGTTCCCAGAGTAAAGAAGATACTCTCATTCATGCCCTCATCATCTCTTGCCTAGATTATTGCTAATACATTCTAACTGATCTTCTTGTCTATAGCCGCACCCTTTTGTGATTCATTTCCCAGATTTCAGACAAAGCAATCTTTTTGAGCCACAGTCTTCATGTCACTTTCCTGCTTATCCCCTTCAATGACCACCTGTCACATTAATTATTTATAGTATTAAGAGACCAGTCATGATCTCTAGCCTCATCTATTGCCCATCTCTCCAGTTACTCCATATACAATAAACATGCTATTTTCTTTTTTTTTTTAATATATATTTTATTGGTTTTGTACAGAGAGGAAGGGAGAGAGATAGAGAGTTAGAAACATCCATGAGAGAGAGTCACCGATCAGCTGCCTCTTGCACACCCCCTACTGGGGATATGCCCACAACCAAGGTACATGCCCTTGACCGGAATCAAACCTGGGACCTTTCAGTCCCCAAGCCGACGCTCTATCCTTTGAGCCAAACCGGTTTCGGCAAACATGCTATTTTCTACCTCACTGCCTTTATACATTCTCTGTCTGTGCCTAACATGCCTCCTCCTTGCCTTTGAATGCCTGTGTGTCTCCTATTCTCTTTCAGCCTCAAGCTCTTCCCTAACTCTTCTTCCCCTGTGACACCTCCATACAACCAACCTCCATGGACTTATTTCTGTTGTATATATCACACTGTATAGTAATTTATTTGTTTATCTGTGATTCTAACTGAACCATGAGTTCCTTAAGAGCAGAGACTGTGTCTGACAAGTAGCTCAATAAATGTTTAATTAATGTTTTGGATAGCAGTGATCAGTGTTTGTCTCACAACACCCCCTCCCGTTGGTCTTACATGGCCTGTCTGCTGCACTCTTTCTAGGTTGAAAAAAAAACAACAAAGAACCATTTGCTTCACTGTGTTCTATTTAGTGTCAGCATCCCATCCAAACAGACTGGCTTTTCCCCAACTCTGAGCTATGTCCTGTCTGCCTCTTCATACTCCTTAGTTTTTTCCATCTGGAAAAGGACCATTTATGTCATATAATCTCATCAGATGCTGACAAGCTAGCGAGCAAATTTTGTTACTGATCTCGAAGGAAGAGATTTGGCTCCACACTGTTGTGCTTGCACTGAGAATCAGTTTGTTGTTTTTATAGAACTGGCTTTACCTTAATCTTTTTTCTTTTATTTCCCAAAAAAAAAGTTTTAACAGTTTTTGATAAGGCTTCTATAAAATCCAGCCAAAGAAACTCCTTGCTTTTGGATTTTGAAAAGCACAGATCCCATTTTACATAGTTGTGTTGCTCTGAGATGAAATTGGCCAGCTGTGTTAATGACCATATCCAGCTATCAGCTTTGAGATATGAATTCCTGCCAAATTACATCATAACCTAAGACGATACAACAAAGAAAAAAGCCAAATAAAACATTCCCTCTCGTATAAATGTGCAATCCAATGGGTTGAAATGAGCCAACCGGAGCGATATAACTCCAGGTTAGAGTGGACAGTATAAGTTTAGTTTTCAAGATGGGCCCTGGTTATGCATGTCAACTGTATTCTGTGAACTGGCATCATTGCTGAAAGGCTGATTCTGAAATACTGTGCATATTTTTTCTAGGGCATTATAAATTCTTTTGTGAAAAATAATGTATTTGTCCCACTTTTCCCATACAGAGGATATTAAAAGGGAAGTTTGCTACAACCCTGTCACCTACTTAGTGGCTACTTTAAATGGGATCAGAACATGGGAGTTAGAAATTTTCCAAATTATTTGTTTTATGTGCCAACAAGGTGATTCTATGATTCTTCACAAGTATCTAACTCAGTCAAGTTCTTAACCCTCTCCCCAGTTTTACTGAGATATAATTGATATATGACATTGTGTAAGTTTCAGGTATACAATGTTATAATGTCCATTCAAGTTCTTAAACTGCTCTGATGTTCTAACCCAAGAATTAAAGTGTTGTTGTTTCTGAACTATTAGAAATATAAACTTGAGAAAGAAGGAAGATCACTTTGATTTGAAGAATAAGAGACAAAATTTCTTTATCAAGTCAATAGTCAGACCCATCAATACCTATACACATCCATTGGTGGTTTAGAAATGACCCTCACCCCAGGTAGAACCAGGCCACTTATCATTTGTGAGAAACAGGACAGAAATAATGTTAGGACTTTTCAAATAAAACTGAAAGTGCACGCCGGAACCGGTTTGGCTCAGTGGATAGAGCGTCGGCCTGCAGATTGAAGGGTCCCGGGTTCGATTCCGGTCAGGGGCATGTACCTTAGTTGCGGGCACATCCCCAGTAGGGGGTGCGCAAGAGGCATCTGATCAATGATTCTCTCTCATCGATGTTTCCAACTCTCTATCCCTCTCTCTTCCTCTCTGTAAAAAATCAATAAAATATATGTTTTAAAATAAATAAAATAAAACTGGAAGTGCACATAGGACAAGGCATAGGTGCATCTAGTTTGAGTGAACATATCTTCTAAAATTGCCCTTCTTAAGCCCTTATCATTGAGGAAGGAAAAGATTACTTAAAGGTTTATCTTGGTGGAAATTACAGGTCGTCTTGGTTTTGCACATGAGTCAGTTGTGGATAAATTTGGCCAAGCCAAAGACAAAATGCTATAATTTACACTTGAAAAAGATCATAAATGACCATTTGATTTAAATATCCATTGCTTCCCTCATTAGATACCAACTGCATCAAAGATCATAAACAAAGAACAGCAACAAGGAAAGACCGTTTAAGTTTCTTTCTGCTGTGTCCCTTATACTCACGATAGCTAATTTCTATCTGTGACCCCATCTTTATATTGACAAGAAAAGAGCCTTTGTCACACCTCTCATCTCACCTTGAACACTTCTGATCCTCATATAAAAATGGTTGCAGATATACTAGAAATGTCTGCCTCAACTAAGGAAGGAAAGAAAAACTGGCCCAAGGCCCGTGGACTGCAGTTTCTAACTTTGGTTCTTGGGTTTAAGGGCCCAAGAACAGGTGGCCACAGATTGTCCCCAGCTAATTCTAAAAACAAGACCTTACTTTGCCAAGGCCTTTCTCCCTGCATTCCAGCCACACATAGACCAGCAGAAGATATGTAGCTAGGAAAGAGGTACCAAAAGAGAGTCAAGGTAGGAAAAAATAAAATGAAGTAAGTTTGATCAAAGGTAATTTTTCAGTAAATATGTACTTAAAATTGTTTCTATATATTATAAATAAGCCCATTTTAATGTAGTTTTATTCATGTAAGTTTTCATGACAAAAGTAGCTAAAATCATTCTTGGAGATAAAGTAGCAATTATATTAATCAAACACAGATATACTGCCATGTTTAACACACAGGATTAGAGATTGCAAGAGCCACCTGTTTTCAGTCTGTGTTCTCTGCCCTTAGCCCTGACAGCTGCAGCCGGAAGGGGCAAACTGGAGGTATGTCGTCTGCTCTTGGAACAAGGGGCAGCAGTGGCCCAGCCAAACCGTCGAGGGGCAGTGCCCCTATTCAGCACTGTTCGCCAGGGCCACTGGCAGGTAAGCAGGGAAGCTACTTCCAGGACCACAGGCAAGAATGAATTCTAGGTGGGAAGTTTGAATGCATAGAGAGAGATAAAAAAAAGAATCACAGAATTTGAGTTACCCAGCAATCATCACTTTCGAGGACTTGGGTATTTGTTATTAATATTCCACAGTTGAGAATATGTCAAAAAGTTAACATTCAGAATCATCTAGATTGTATAGAAAGACTGGCTACTTTTGGCCTTGCCTTAGAATTTCCTTTTTCCAGAGAACATTTCACAGTATCCACAAGTTCTTGGAGAGGTTCATATTTCAACAGATCCCTGCTAACCATTTATTTGCAGGTGTCTGAGATTTGCTAAAAGAAAATGTGGTGTATATAAATTTTAGTTATGCAGTCTTTCCAGATGTTTGGTTTCTGTATAAATGCTAATTTGTACACTTAGGATGGAAAAGGTAACAACCTTTTCAAAGTACTTGAGAAGAAAAAAGGCTGTAGAAGCCAAACAGTGCTAAAGAGTTGAGACTCTCATAGTATTCAGTTCAGTCACAAATATTCACTGCAGGTAGCTTTGCAACTTCTAGAGGTCAGTAAAATGGCACCAACACAGGAGGTGACTTGTGTTGGAGCTTAGTTATGGGATTGCTTAGTCATTGATCATTATTATCTTTTTTTTTTTTAATTATTTAATGGCTGAGTTGAGCATTCAGAGTTGAATTCTTCACATTTAGCTGTCCCTACTAGAGTCATAGATCAGATCACATGGTATAAGGACTGTGTGGAATTTGAGGGGTGCTTGCAGTGGAAAGTTAGGTAGGGGTTCACACAGTGTCTGGGATAGCATGCCTGTGTCTGCTCAGCAGCTCTTCCTGTATAATTGGCTCCTGTTTCTCGAACTTGCAGATAGTTGATCTTTTGCTCACCCATGGAGCTGACGTCAACATGGCAGACAAGCAAGGTCGGACTCCCTTGATGATGGCTGCTTCTGAAGGCCATCTGGGAACTGTGGACTTTCTACTTGCACAAGGTTAGTCTTGGGCTGCCAGAGCTGGATTGTTAGTGCCCATAATTTCCAGGGATGGATTCCAAGAAATGTTAAGAAAGGTATTATTAATCCTTGTGGCTTGAGGGATCTTTAGTATTCTAACTAAATTAACAGATTCAAACTCTTAAGTTAAAGAGTTTGAATAGCCGAAACCGGTTTGGCTCAGTGGTAGAGCGTCGGTCTGCGGACTGAAAGGTCTCAGGTTCGATTCCAGTCAAGGGCATGTACCTTGGTTGCTGGCACATCCCCAGTAGGGGGTGTGCAAGAGGCAGCTGGTCGATGTTTCTCTCTCATCGATGTTTCTAGCTCTCTATCTCTCTCCCTTCCTTTCTGTAAAAAACCAATAAAATATATATTAAAAAAAAAAGAGTTTGAATAATCACCAAACTTTGCATTTTAATATATAGTCAATAAATGGTCATCTTCCAGTGATTGTATTTTGACTTTAACTTTATCAATTATTGCCGGGACCGGTTTGACTCAGTGGATAGAGCGTCAGCCTGCAGACTGAAAGGTCCCGGGTTCGATTCCAGTAAAGGCATGTACCTTGGTTGCGGGCACATCCCCGGTAGGGGGTGTGCAAGAGGCAGCTGATCGATGATTCTCTCTCATCGATGTTTCTAACTCTCTATCCCTCTCTCTTCCTCTCTGTGAAAAATCAATAAAATATATATATTTTTTAAAAACTTTATCAATTATTTTGCAGTCTTGCACAACTAATATTTTTCTTATATCCAAAGAAGGCAGCTGGAGTTTAAGACAATTGCTGACAATGGTGCCCTATTTGAGGACTCAGGATATTATTACCCTCCTCTTGTAATAAATGCCTTTTGACATTTACCAATATTCACATATTCTTGGTGAATGGGAAATAAGTTAAAGAATACACACCACCATCAAAACATTTCAGATTGCTTTTGATTGCTGTGACCTCAGTTACCTGCGCAGAACAGTTATCTGCAGGGCCTCTGCAGTGGAAAAGCTGGGGTCACTGCTGACTCTGCACTACTATTTAGTGGAACTTGAGTATTTATTTGCATGAAGCAGGAGGTAGTGTGATTGTGACTGGTCTTAATGATTCCATTCTAGTTAGCTTCTCCTGTTAGTAAACTGGACCAAAAACATCTATCCATAAGCACATACACTTCAAGGAAACCAGCTTCCTGAAGAATCACGCCCAGGTTGGAGCAGCTAAGGGTAAATGAGTTAGGATGAAGAGGTTTCTTCTAAGATTTTAAACCACAACTTGGTCAAACACTTACTGGATCTTTAGCTATATCTTCCAAAGAAGATTTGTATCCACAACCTCAGGCTCAAAAGGTGGGGTCAGAATCAGAGAACTGCTCTTCCCGAATGCAAAGAAGTTCTTGCTTCCTCAGTACAAGCTACCAAATAAGCCTGGTTTCATGATACCTCTTCTCAGTTCTGCTTAGAGGGAGTTGGCTGAGGAAGTGGGATGTGCCTAGATTCCCAGGATAAGATGTGGCAGGAGTAAATGTCTCAGGACAACCCAAGGCTCCTGGAAAGGCAGGAGCTCCTCAGCCATTGACCTTGAAGTCACTGCACATTCCAATAGAAGATCATCAGGCACCGATTCCAGGAAGTTCTTCTCCCTTAACCACTGCAGAGATTCTGATCTTTGCACTATTTAATTTTTCACACTTAAATCAGAAACTTTTACTAAATCAACAAATTCTATGAACAGTTACTTAGCCCATGTTATTTTTAGAACTCAATGCCAGGAAATGTGAGTAATTTTTTAAAATTAATATACTATAATCTGTGCCCTTTCAAAGGGTCCATAATCTTGTAAGGAAGTGATGAAACAGAGATAAATAACTACCTTAAAAAGCAGAGAATCCTGAGTGCTCTGGTAAAGGTATTTGAGTTAGAATAGGACAGACATTGAAATATGAATAGTAAAAATGTTCTGTGCTCAGGGAAGGGGAGTAATGTAATTGAAAGGTTAAAACGGAGGAACAGTGTTCCCTGTCCACTAAGTTGATCTCTAATTTAGTGAGTATAATGTGCCAGCTGTGTAAAAAGAATTATCTTAGGTTCCCTTTGAAACTAGCAAGAAGTAGTAGGCTCTTTGCCATCCAGAAGCTTACAATTTAAGCTGAGAACCAAGTGTATATAGAATTTTAGGCTAATTACAAAATGTGTCAATTGAGCTTGATCTTTACAGATGAAAATTGACATTTTGAAGGCAGATGCAGACTATAAAAGTGGCTTAGACAGTGGGCATGAAGTATCGAAGGCTGACTAGTTCAATTAAACTTTAAATTTCCTCTATGTCCTGGGTCTCTTTCCATAACTCCATTTCCCTCACATTCTGTCAAGGAGTTTATACTATTATATAAATGAAAACTTTCACTGAGTTCAGAAAACATTGAGAATTTAAAAGATTAACTACAGAATAAGGTGACATATTAAGCAAACTTAAGAGGAAGTAACAGTGAACCACAAGAAGCTTGAAGACGGGGATTGGAGATGGTTCCTAGGAAATAGGCTGAAGTGAGGCAACTTGTGGCGGGCAGGAGGGAGCAGGGAAGAGATATCCTGCACATGGAAGCAACATAACCAAAAGTGAGGGTTCAGGAACATTTATGGGAGGTTCTTGAGGCAGTGAGTACATCCATTTTGCCAAAGTAGAGGATTCTCACAGGGAAGTAGGGAACTAAAGAACAGAGGTTGTGCTTGGGATAGATTGTGGAGGACCTGGAATGCCCAGTAAAACAGCTGGACTTTCTTCTCTTCTACTAGCAGTTTGTAGGATCGATTTTTTTTAACAGTTTTTATTGAAAGGTAACTCACAGGCCAGAAACAAAAGCTGTACTTCAGCAGAATGTACGCTGTAAGTTCAACACTCCCTTCTGCTATTAATTTTCATGTTTCCTCAGCCCTGCCTTATACTTGCTCTCATAGGTGCCTCCATTGCTCTGATGGACAAAGAAGGGTTGACAGCCCTCAGCTGGGCTTGTTTGAAGGGTCATCTCTCTGTAGTACGTTCACTGGTAGATAATGGAGCTGCCACAGACCATGCTGACAAGAATGGCCGAACCCCATTGGATCTGGCAGCTTTCTATGGTGATGCTGAGGTGGTGAGTGTCTTTAAACAAACTTCACAGTGGTAGGGATAGGGGAGTGTTCCCTGTGCAGTAACTTGATCTCTAATTTAATGATTATGACGTACCAAATGTGTGAAAAGAATTATCTTAAGTTCTCTTTGAAACTAGCAAGGAAATAATAGGCTCTTTGCCATTCAAAGCTTATAATTTTAAGCTAGAACCAAGTATATCTTGAATTTTCCATCCATAATGCTATCTAGCGTTGAGGATTACATGTGGTGATTTCTTTTTTTTTTTTAATTAAATTATTATCTGTGTACATATTTTAACATTGCCCCTCCCAAACATACCCTCCCTCCCCAGAGTTTTGTGTCCATTGGTTGTAAAGTTCTTGGAGCTATACTTTAGAGGACAGAAAAATTCAAAACACCACTAAAGACCAAGCATAAAGGTATGGCCTAAAATACCATGGCTACTCAGTCTGGTTCAGACCAGCAGTTGAATAAAGGGCAGGCAGCAGCCAGAACCCTAGGTGGAGCTGAATCATTGCATTTATGTTAACTCCTCTATTTGATCCATGTGCTAGGTCCAGTTTCTGGTGGATCACGGGGCCATGATCGAGCATGTGGATTACAGTGGAATGCGCCCGTTGGATAGGGCAGTGGGGTGCCGGAACACTTCCGTCGTTGTCACTCTTCTGAAGAAAGGAGCCAAGATAGGTAGGAAAAAGGAAGAAGGTGCTGGCCATCTGTGCCCAGAGGCCAGACTGGTCCAGTGGTCTGGCTGCCTTGGGTGTTTGGTGTGAGTGTATATAGTTTCCCCTCTGCCCTGGCCCAAATACTGTCCAAGTAAACAGGAAGGCTCTTGGCCCAGAGAAAGCCATCTGAGCCATGGTCTACACTACCCTGAGTAAAATCACATGGTTCTCTGCCATGCCCCTTGTAGCCTTACCCAGGAGGCTGCTCTGAACCTTCAGCACATCTTAGTGCTAGTGCCTCTATATCAGCCCCACCCTGTGAGCATCCCGGATCCCTGCACGGCCGTGAGCCTTTGCTTCCCTTGCTCTGTATGTGCTTCAGATCCTTAAGCCCCTGCTGCTGCTGCCCCATTCGCTCCCCACCCACAGACCTGTAGACAAGGGTTGGCTTATATGCTGGCTTTTTTGCTGCCTGCCTCTCACTGCTGCTTTTTCCTTCTTTTTCACCTTCATCCATTTTTTTTTCCTCTCCTACAACTTTTTGTTTTCTCCTTTCTTTGAAGGTTGTCAGACGTTACCGAGTCGCCCACGAGGTATATTTCACCGCTGTCAGCATCAGGCGTGGTCTGATGGCTTGGTCAGCTTTGCCTTCTCCTCTTTGATTTAGCCTGCATGAGTTCCCCTCACCTCTAATCTTTTAATTTACTTCACCTTAAAAGAAGATTTTTTTAAATAACTGTTGTAGAGAATAACTTGAACTTTTCATAACTAACCCTAAAAAGCTTAGTTGGTAAATAATTCAGGCATCTGTAAACTAATCAGTTTAACCTTTTCTTTCTCTTTGGGGGTAAAATAGTCCTCAATAATGTTGGCTTGTCTCATGTCTTTCTGACATTGGGACTGTGCTCCTGGTACACAATAAATCCAGGAGTCCTACTCAATACTTAAAAATTAAGGGAGCCTTTAGACTCTTGAATGGTTTCTCTCTGCAAAGTGCATATTTAAATATTAATAAAATAAATAGTTGGGGCCTTTGAGTCCCAAATTATAAAGTAACTTTCTCTTTTTGGATGTTTAAAATCTTATAGTGATATTTAATGTAAACCCTTTCTCCCTTTTTTTTTAATTTAAAATAACTCCAAACTAAGCTATTGTCTGCCCAAATACAGTATGCAGACTTTGCTGCCCTCTTGTGGTACAAACTCAGTTCAGACATTCTTATTTTAAGGTGAATACAGTCCAGTGCAGCTTCTAGGCAGTGGGAGTCATTAAGATACTCCCAGGTCCAAAAGATGAGGAAATTCTTGTGGAGCAAGTTGTTCTCTCAGCAGAAATTCCCCCAGGATGTTTTTTTCACCTAGCTTCCTACCACCCTTACATTGTATGAGTTTTTTACCCATCATGCATCCTGTACACTACAGGTCCAGCCACATGGGCGATGGCCACCTCCAAACCAGACATCATGATCATCCTGTTGAGCAAGCTGATGGAAGAGGGGGACATGTTTTATAAGGTGAGGGGAAGAAGGAACGAAGTTTCCTCAAAACAGCCACTGACTGTTTTCTACGTATGGAACCTACCGAAGTCTTGACAGTTCTCCTCTTCGGTCCTAGAGACAAAGGGAGAATGCCATCCCTCCGTGCCCCGCTCATAAATTGAAAATCCAGGCTTTTCACCTTCTCAACAAGAGAGCAAGAATAGCCTACACATTCCTGTAGCTGATCAACCTAAAGACCTAGTTTAACCACTATTAGGCAGTTACATAGATTCTACATGGAATCTGTTAAGTGGGACCTGAAAATTCATGAGACAAGTCAAAGTAGAATAATGTAGTGCAGATATTTTCAGTCCATGGAAAAGAGTGTTGATCTTGTCTTTCATATTTAATATATACATAGATTTAAGAGTCTATAATAATAATTTATCACTATCTCTGAGAAAGGTAAGACAACCAAGACAGCAATTAGAAGATTTGCTTGAAGTCACTCATTGAATGACAAGAACAATAAAAAGAATGGAGTCTTTTTGTGCTCACAACTCAAGCTGAGGGCTCCATGTCCTCCTAGCACAAAAACTCACGGCCTATAGGAAGTTCCTTAAGAACATTCCATGTCAGAATTACCGTGTTATGTTAAGATTAGCTGAATCGTCCTCTCCTGAAGGTAAACAAACACAAATTCAGCCAGCTTTGGGCATTGGGCCTCACTGAGACGTCTCTAGGCCCTGGAGATGACTATATGTACACTCCCACCCCAGAGAAAGGAATACACAGAGTTCCTGGGGACAGAATTGTATTTCCTATTTCCTGGGGAACTTTGAATGAGACTCATGATAATCTAAGACTCTTAGCCTTCTAGGAAACTTGAGTTCTGACTCAACCATGATTTCACATAATTTCAAGGAAGGGCCTCTTTTGCTGCCATATTTATGGACCTGAGAATGGCATTCCCTCAAGAATCTAAGGCCTGGTTATAACATAACTTCTGATAGTCTAAGACAGGGTGTCCTACCTTCTAATGAGAATGGACAGAGCTACTACTGATTCCACCCAGAAACCCACTTTGGAAGACTCCAAACCTCTTCTTAATGAGAGGTGCTACAGAAAAAAATAAGAAATAGAGATTCCTGGTAAAGTTGCAGCTATACAGAAAGATTAGAGTGGATAAAGATGAACTAGAGGAACGGGGGTGCCTCCTGCATCATTCTGGACTCAGCGTGTAGATTTTCAAATACAAATTGTAAGAAAATTTCAAGGCTTCTGTGACCAGGTCCCTAAGTTCATCATAGATTTGCTTTATCTTGGGAAACCCCTCCTACATAGTCAGATAGAATCACAAACTCTAAACTTCACTTTTCTACTATCACCTTACCCATGCCTTTTCAAAAAAAGGGGGGGGGAAATGGATTGATATTATTTTATGCCATGAGAGTAGGAAACCAGCAACTAGATTGTTTTAGCTCCTGCATCCTTTGTGAGGAAGAGAATGACCTCTTCTAGAGGACTGGCAAGGTGGAACATCAAACAAGGAAAGAGTTTTCCGGATAAGCAGAATTCAGAAAGTAGTCATTTTGGTGTGCTTGAGACTAGGAAATATGTGTTGCCAGGAGATCAGGTCAAGAGAAAGCTCCTCTGAAAGAGTGAGGTCAGAATCCAGTTGAGAAGCTGGTCCCAGGCCTTTTATCACATGGTTTTGTTTCTCAACCAAGCCTTTCCAGACTAAAGGCAAAGCTGGCCCCTTCTGCTCCCATATTCAGAGCCAAACCTACTCTCTGAAGTGGCATTTGGGAGGGCTAACTCTTCATAATGACTGGAGAGAATAAGGAATGGGACCAAACTTAGTTGCTCAGCAGACCAACTTTGTGTTTTGCCATCTTGTCCTCCCATTAGAAAGGTAAAGTAAAGGAGGCTGCCCAGCGCTACCAGTACGCTCTGAAGAAATTCCCTAGAGAAGGGTTTGGTGAGGACTTGAAAACCTTCCGGGAACTGAAGGTGTCTCTTCTCCTCAACCTCTCTCGGTGTCGCAGGAAAATGAACGTAAGTCATTCTCATCCCAGCTCCTTCTGCAGTCCTGGAAGTTGACAGTCCAAGTCACTCACTAGCCTTTACCAGGCCCCTGATTCTTCTCTGGCCCATTTGGAACTTGGTTGTCCTTCACAGAGCACTGACATTTGCAATTTCAAAGAAATCAAACTCTTAAGTACAATCCATATCAAACTATAAAAAAGTTAATGCTGTGGGCACTTTATAGGTTTCTGAGTTTTCATAATTCCCACTGAAAGTGATTTAAAAAACTGTCATCATCCTCCCCACCTCAAAGTTGATTTTCTGGTCGTTGGGAAAATGTGAGAGCAATTGTCACTAAAATTTCAGCTGCAATTAGTTATGAATTTTAATCATTACCTCCCTTTGTAGAAGGCTCCCGAGTCACATATGGATGGGCTGGAAAGAGGACTCGGGACCATGAACTTCAAGATTTAATTTCTAAGGCTAATCTTGAGCTTTTCACTTCTACTCATCTTTTTATTCTAGCATGCCATGTCCCTTCTTTTTGCAGATAGAATCTTAGCACTCTTCCTGGTCCCTAATTATCTCCCAAATAATCCTTGGTCCTTCTTGGCCTGCCTTGTAAATAGTCTCTGCTGCCCGCAGCAACCTTGTCATGCAGACACTCCAAGGCCAAGAACCCTCTCTCAGATCCTGGGAATAGCTAAGATCATGTCAGGAATCTCTGTCGTCCAACAGCCTGAGGTTTCAGAGTTCATCAAGAGATAGAAATAATCTAAGCCAAACAGGAGTGTTGATCAATAAAGAACTCAGCTCTACAATAGTGAGATTTCAGCTCAGTGGTAATGGCTCTGCTATCAATATCAGAGAGATTATTTGCCTATATGATCTTTATATCATCCATCTAAAACCTGACAATGAAAAGAGCCCTAATATGGTCTTGGTGTCTCAGAGGACATAGTTAGGACCCTAAGAGGCAGAGCTGCCCTGGGTGCTGAGGAGAGTGAGGCCACTAGGAGGAGGTGGGTGTCTTAGGGGGAGGCAGTGAGGTTCTTAGATAAAACAGAAGAATCTTCACCTCCTGGGACACCAGCTAGTGATAGTGAGACAGAGTACAGGAGCTGCTGCCACCCTGCTGGCTTCTCTTTGCCTAACAAATAGTATACTTCGAAAAAATAATCTTCCCAGACATAACAATAGTCTTAAAAGAAAAAAGTAAAGGGTAAGGTTGGAAACAGTAGGTATAGAAGACAACCTTGCTAAGATGGAATGCTTTCTCTCTAGCTCCACATTTGTTCAGAAATAATCACCTCCCACGAGCAGTACTCTGGTTAGCACCTGAAGTCTGTCTTTGGTAGAAAATTGCCCATTCTTTTTTTTTTTTTTTTTTAACCTGTGCCCCAGGGCCTTTGTTCTTCCTAAGGCCTTGTTTTCTGCATTAGGAATCACAGTGAACCCAGAGGCTACTGTGCTGTGCTTTGACATTAAAAGAGGAAGAAAAAAACTTCTCTTTTGTGTGAGGGTTAAAAACTATGGTTTTGTGCCTCCGTGGAGCCTCCATGATCAAGAAATGAAGCGATAGCACAGACCCTAGTCATAGACAGGGTCCTCTTTTGGTTTTTTTACTTTAAATGTTCCTAAATAAGGAACCAGTTAAGAGAAGAAACAGACCAAAGAAGTTCTCTGAAATAAAAAGAAAACTACCATTTACTGAGCATCTACTTTGTGCCAAGAACTGTTTACAGAGCATTCATATACTGTATTGCTCTTAATCCTACCTGTGAAGTAGGTATGCATAAGAAAACACACAACACACTCTGAAAGGTCACAAAGCAGACCAGAGAATTGAACACATCGACTGTCCTTACTCTGTCTAGCCAGCACAGACCTCATCCTCTTGGATTTCACTCATCCCTTTGAAAACCAAGGAATAGTGGGTGTGGCAGGGAGGTGGGAAGTAGAGTGAATTTCCATGTGAGGTGTAGATGTGTGTGTCATGGGAAGTGATTATTTCTGTGTGTTGGCTTCATTCATGCGTGTGTAATAAGTTTAGGTTTCCAACTTGAGGCACTTCATTGGGTTGACATTGGGCTTCTGGCCTAGAAAGAGCTTTGTGAGAAAGGCAGAAAAAAGGAAAATTAAAAGTATTTTTATACTTATGGGCAGATAAATTCTTATGAGTGGTTGCAGGGCCACACAGGGCAAAGGCAGAAGGAACGTTCAAGCTGTGGCCACATGGCTAAAGCCATACCAGGCATGTCAGGTCCCAGGTATTCCATCCATAAGTGTCAAAGAAATGTACATATGATCTGTGTTATTCCCAAGTTGTCTATTTTTCATTATCTCTTCAATGACTTATTTGCACACCTATTGTAATGACAGGATTTTGGAATGGCGGAGGAATTTGCTACTAAGGCCCTGGAGCTGAAACCGAAATCTTATGAAGCTTACTATGCAAGAGCAAGGGCAAAACGCAGCAGCAGGTGAGGAGAGAGAGAGAGAGGGTAAAAAGCAAGAGGTCTCTTCTCTGAAAATCTGGCCAAGGCAATGTAGGCCATCCTGGGGCATACGTACCCAATGTGTCTATCCCTGAGGACTCGTAGGGCGCGCTTTGGGAATGGCTCCCATAGCAATACTCAGCTTGAGGTTGGCACGTCTCGGGGCTGTGGAAAGCTAGAGTCTTTTGCTTTGGGTGAAAAATGTCTTTTCCTTGTTGGAGAGTGGCACCTTCTTCCAAGAAGCCTCTGCCATCTCTCAATCGTGTTAACCCCCAAGCAGGAGCATAACGAGACACTGTGACTTAGGAAGAGGTCACTTAGCAACATCCCCTCGACCCTTTCAGAGGGAAAAGTGGGATGGGTCACTTACATCACAGGCTCCTCTTTCTTTTCCTGTAAGCATTTGGGGAGTCCCTGGATTGTTTAGTCTCCCTTGTGGGTCTCCCCTCAAGTCTAGTGGCATCAAACCTCTTTCTTACCTAAAGCCCTACCACAAACTCGTGGAGAAGGAGGCCCTGCTGCCAGGATTGAGGGGACCCACAATGGACTCCATCCCTCATGCCCATCTGCTGTGGTTTGGCCAGTGGGCAGGAAGGGTGCCAGAAAGACCTAGAACCTGCCATCAGTGATCTTAGGATAACTTGTCCCTGTCCTTGATGCCTCCTGCCAGCATCCCACCTTCTCCCAAACTGCATGGGAAAGAACTGCTTCAGGCTCACTGATATAACCAGGGCCGGGATATGGTCCTGGAAATCAAACCCAGGGTAAGTCCAGTAACGACAGTGGCAGTAATACTAATCTTAACTAGCTGGGGTAGCAAAGTTCTTTAGAAGCTTGACTGTCAAGTTCTCTTTCCCACCAAATAATTCCTTCCCCACAAATTCAATTGCTTCTTTTCTGGGCAATATTAATAGAGAATGGGAATATCTTTGATAGTTCACATCCTAATTTTAAATTAGAATCTGAGCTGTTTAGTCAGCAAAACTAATATCTTCCCAGCTTTGATGTAGGAGAATGGAGGAGCAATAGTGCTATGGGATGAGGGGTAGGAAGGGCAGAAGATAGGGTTCTTGCCTAGGATGGAACAGGCCTGAAACTTGGAGCCAAAATATCAAAAATATAATAATAAAAAAAATGCTGCTGTATCAGCAAGATTTTTAAATATTGTAGTTATTATTTTGTTCCTAAGCTAATTGACAGTGACCCTGTAAATGACAACCCCACCCAACCCTCATACTGCCTGGTGTGCATTTGGGCACTAAGAGAATCTTCCTGAAGGGCCTGGCTGGACTGAAAAAATGAGGACATTTCTTCACTGATCCCAGAGAGGCCAGAAGGAAGATGGAGGCAGAACGGGTTAGAGAATCATTCTAGACTCCTCTAGAATGACAGCCTACCTGTTTCCTTCCTTACAAATCAAATAAAACCAAAAAACCCCGACTCTGACAGATGCTCCCACAGTTCTCTGAAATAGTGACCATGTTCTCAGCTCTGGGTGATTCCTGTTGATTCAGAATAACTCCAGTTCCTGTGTTTACATTTTGTCAAGCAGACAGTTTGCAGCAGCCTTAGAGGACCTGAACGAGGCCATCAAGCTGTGTCCAAACAACCGTGAGATCCAGAGACTTCTGATGAGAGTGGAGGAGGAGTGTAGGCAGATGCAGCAGCAGCAGCAGCAGCCGCCACCGCCACCACAGCAGCCTCAGCAGCAGCTACCAGAAGAAGCAGAACCTGAACCTCAGCATGAAGACATATACTCTGTGCAAGACATATTCGAGGAGGAGTACCTGGAGCAGGATGTTGAAAATGTTTCCATTGGCCTCCAGACGGAGGCACGGCCCAGTCAGGGGCTCCCGATCATCCAGAGCCCACCCTCCTCTCCAGCCCACAGGGACTCGGCCTACATCTCCAGCTCACCGCTTGGCTCTCATCAGGTTTTTGACTTCCGGTCCAGTAGTTCTGTAGGTTCTCCCACTAGACAGAGCTATCAGTCCACCTCACCTGCCCTTTCTCCAACTCACCAGAACTCTCATTACAGGCCTAGTCCACCACATACTTCCCCGGCTCATCAGGGTGGATCTTACCGCTTTAGCCCCCCTCCTGTGGGAGGGCAGGGCAAAGAATACCCAAGCCCTCCCCCTTCCCCTCTCCGTAGAGGCCCTCAGTATCGTGCCAGCCCTCCAGCTGAAAGCATGGGTGTCTATAGAGCCCAGTCTGGCTCGCCTGTGCGCTATCAGCAAGAAACAAATGTTAGTCAGCTTCCTGGCAGGCCAAAATCTCCACTATCCAAAATGGCCCAGAGGCCCTACCAGATGCCTCAGCTTCCTGTGGCGGTGCCCCAGCAAGGGCTCAGGCTACAGCCTGCTAAAGCCCAGATTGTGAGAAGCAACCAGCCCAGCTCTGCTGTTCATTCAAGCACTGTCATCTCCACAGGGGCCTATGGTCAAGTAGCCCACTCGATGGCTAGTAAGTACCAGTCTTCCCAAGGGGACATAGGAGTGAGTCAGAGCCGGTTGGTTTATCAAGGGTCAATTGGGGGGATTGTTGGGGATGGGAGACCTGTGCAGCATGTCCAGGCCAGTCTGAGTGCAGGCGCCATCTGTCAGCATGGAGGGTTGACCAAAGAAGACCTTCCACAGCGACCTTCCTCAGCATACCGAGGTGGCATGAGATACAGCCAGACACCACAGATTGGACGTAGTCAGTCCGCATCCTATTACCCGGTCTGTCACTCAAAACTAGATCTGGAGCGTTCCTCTAGCCAATTAGGTTCCCCTGATGTGTCGCATCTAATCAGAAGACCTATTGGTGTCAACCCCAACGAAATCAAACCCCACCCACCAACTCCCAGGCCATTGCTGCACTCCCAAAGCGTAGGCCTTCGCTTCTCTCCATCTAGCAATAGTATTTCATCTGCCTCCAACCTAACTCCTACCTTCCGGCCGTCCTCCTCGATTCAACAGATGGAGATCCCACTAAAACCTGCATATGATAGGTCATGTGACGAGCTGTCGCCAGTGTCTCCCACTCAGGGAGGTTACCCCAGTGAGCCCACCCGATCCAGGACCACACCATTCATGGGAATCATAGATAAAACGGCGCGGACTCAACAGTACCCCCACCTTCACCAGCAGAATCGGACCTGGGCAGTGTCATCGGTGGATACCGTTCTCAGCCCCACGTCTCCAGGCAACTTGCCTCAGCCGGAGTCCTTCAGCCCACCATCATCCATCAGCAACATTGCCTTTTATAACAAAACCAACAATGCACAGAATGGCCATTTGCTGGAGGACGATTATTACAGCCCCCATGGGATGCTGGCGAACGGGTCCCGCGGAGACCTCTTAGAGAGAGTCAGCCAGGCCTCCTCGTACCCTGATGTGAAGGTGGCCCGGACCCTCCCTGTGGCTCAGGCATACCAGGACAACCTGTACAGGCAGTTGTCCCGGGACTCTCGACAAGGGCAGACATCCCCTATCAAACCAAAGAGACCATTTGTGGAGTCTAATGTTTAAAAGACATTTGTTGGAGTGAGACCCATATGTTTTCACTGCACATATTTAGGCTTGGTTTCCACATTTGAGGTAGTTCTCTAGCTTAATTTCTCATGTAGTTTCTGTGTGGTGTTCAGAGGTGGCAGCCCACATGCCGAAATCCTTTGCATGCAGCCGACTGGGAAGCTGGCCTCCAGTGAGCCAGGACTTCAGTTTCTCTTGCTGTGCCCAGCCACATGCTCTCTCCCTCTCTTCGGATGCCAACGAGGAGATTGTTGTGCCGTGTGCTTTAACCAGGGAGATCACACACACTGGTCAGCTTTTTCCAGGAGACAATCGCTTTCACTGATGTTCTTGTTGTGTAAATGTCTTTCTCTTTTTTTACAAAAATAAGACGTTCTTGTTCGCTTTCTTCTAGGAACTTTAGAAAGTGTGTGATGCTCCCTTTGCCTTTGCATTCTGACCCAGTGTTTTCCAGATAACCAGCCCCAGTGCATTCTGGTGCCCTGGTCTCCCCTTCCGCCAGCTCCCTGCAGTCTTCAGGTCTTGAATGTTCCTTTAGGTTGTTGCTGGTCTTCCTGTGGGGGTGAAAGGATCAAAGAGAAAGAGATGTCTGTTAAATTGGAAGAAAAACCCCAATGTAATTATTTGAAATACCACTACATTTATTTCCCAAGAAGCATTTTAACAACATTTTTAAAACCAGCTTTTTAAATATTTTGGTCAGCCAAGAAAATTGGATAAAAATCAAGGATAATTTTTTTAAATTTTACTGAAATCATTCTTTGGATGTTTAGCCAACAATTACCATTAAAAACTACTGATTTTCCATAGGTGAGGGAAGGAATAAATAAATATATAGGAAGACAGAGAGAGAAGGAAAGACTGTCTGGATTCTCGTTGAAAGGCTGTAGAAAATCTTTGGAGAAATCCCCCTTTAGATCCTGAAGTGTCACAGAGCATCAGATTCCACAAAAAGTAAACAGAAGATTGGCTGTGCAGTAATCCTGTTAGGTGGATCTTTGCCTGGAGCTAACTGTTCTACTGGCCCCTTTTTTTTTTTTTTTTTTTTTTTTTAACCAGATGGTATTTAGTGAAGAAATTGGTTCTTTGAGAAACAAATTGAGTTTTCATGGGACTAAAAGATTTATTCCCAAAATTTACACCCAGGGCCATTGCAGTTTGTGCCAGATGTTGTCTCATTCCATTTTGAGATCTATAGTTTCATTATCTATTGGTTGTTTTTTTAGGTAGGAGTGTTCGGGGAGTGATATTTTGAAAACCAGGCACCACAAAGTGTCTCCTTTCAGGGTGCAGAAGGCCTCCTTTCAGCCTGGGTGGGGGCACATCAGACACCAGGTCTTCTGATCCAGGCCCCCTCCACACGTCTGTCTAGTGTTCTCAGCTAAGCTGTCCCCTGAGGGACTGAGGCCGGCATGAGAGGAGTGGCGAGAACACTGAAAGCCAAAGCCTGAGCGTAGGCCCGGCACTGAGTGCTCATCAGTTCGTAAAGCTTAACCTTCCCAACTCAAATCAGCGGAAGAGAATTAGTTCTCAGTTGTGAGGAATCACTCTGTTCTTGTCCGTAAAGGGCTACAGGTAGGGCAGCTTCCTGAATAGAAATCCAGATGCGATCAGACCTGTTTGTAATAGTAAATGTCCTCTGAAAGCATCGCTGCAACAAGCTTGAAGCACGATATTGAGACCAGAAACACTTCTTCACTAATTTAGATTCTGCCAAATAGAAGGACCCCTCTGCCTGCAAGCCTGAAATAGGCTGGGACTTGACCCTGTGCTAGAGGCAACAGCTGGGTTAACTCAAGACCCAGACTCTTTCTCTGATGCCAAAGGACTATCTGCTCAATGAGAGCAGAGTGGGCATCAGCGTGTGTCTTTCCCCCTCTCTCTCTCTCTCTCTCTCTCTCTCTCTCTCTCTCTCTCTCTCTCTCTCTCTCTCTCAGAAGATGAAAATGTACAGCATTAGCACAGCCTACAGCTGGGAGGCCAGCAGCCTCTCACTCCCCCTTTCTCCAGGTCTTAACCCTGTTGGGCTTTTTGCATCTTGTCCCTTTTTAACCACCTCTCACTGAGGAGCCGCTGCTACATTTTGAAAAACTCCTCAGTGTCTTAGAAAAGTGCCCCTGCTTATTTGGAACAAGACACATACATCTGTCCTCCCCTGGCTGGGTGGGTGAACAGGTTCTGTGGTTTTATAAATACGCTACTTCTCCGCACGGTCTCTCTTTCGGTTTTCCAGGATAAATAGGAGATTTTTAGGGTCTGTGTCTCATTGGACAGAACACCTAAAATGTTGATAAAATACATTTTGTTTTTAGCCATTGGAAGAGGGAGTGAATATCACTACTGGGCGCCAGTTTTTGCCTACAAAATGCCCACTGGACCTTACAGGGAGGAGACGGAGTTCTTGCTCTTCCTTGTAAGCAGACTGCCTGTGCCCTGTTTTGCTACTTCACTGCCATGGGATGATCTTAGTACTTTATCTGAGAGTTGCTCCTCTCCCAACAGCATTTGCTGAATCAATGTCTGGCTTCAGGGGGGCGGGGGGGATTTTTCATATGAAACCAGTAAGTTCCTCTCATCCTATTCACATCACCCTGAAATGGAGACAGTGGTGACAAACTTCAGCTTATAGGTTGTTCGTTCCGTTTGCCCAGAATTCTTGCACTAATGGGTTTCCATCACATCATGTCTATAAATGGGTGCACTTTACTGTTTGAATTTGTGACTCTAATACTGGATATTTAAGTGTGAGTACTGTCTTCATTAGAAAATAGCAAAAACGCTCTTGTCTTTTAGTGTGTTTTTCAAGGGGAAAAAAGGAAAGAAATCAAGCAGTGGATCACAACATTTATAGCACAAGAAATAACTTGTATATAAGTATCAAAAAGACTAAGAATTTTTAAATACAAAAAAATATTTGCAGTGATTTTAAAGTGCTTTTCCAGCAATGTTCTTAGGGACTCCTGAGACATGGTTACTTTATTTACTGGATCAGTAAGGCACACGATTAACAATTTAAAATTAATGTTTATTTACAAAGTAAAGGGAAAACCTGTGTAACATGAGAATTTGGCATGGACAAAATGGAGACCATTTTGTATCTGCTGCTGTAGCTTGCCAGGTCGCAGGCCGTGCACTATTAAAGTCCCGAGTTAATAGAGCACAAGCCCGTTCTTTTCTCCCATGTGCCCTCTTTTTAGATGTGTTTGACTTAAACTCGAAGGCTCAGGAAAATTCCAGTAATTAGAATCATGTACAGTACCCCAGGTCTTTGTCCAGAGCTACAAGTTGGCTGATTTAGTTAAGCCTGGATTACAAAACACTCTTCCTAAATTATTGTAAACAGAACAGCTTAGAGAAAGGGATTCTTAGTCCTTATATTGTATAGTAGTTTATGAAACCCTCTTTAAATATTGGTATTTTTGTATTCCAGAGATGTACCCAATAGAAAAAATTAATCAGTATCTAATTTAATATCCTTAAGTATTTTCCTTAGATTTTAGTCCTAGACATTGGGTTCTGTGGATGTCACCTTGCTTCACCATATTTTACCACTAGGTGTCACTGTGGCTCCGCACCAGGCTTGTCCAGTAGCAAAGAAAGGCAGCATCTCCTCCAGAGGCTGCCTCTAGGGCAGCAGGCTGGCCCGTAAGCTCTGGGGGTTCAGGAAGGCAAGCAAAGGTCTGCAAAGGGGTCTCCACACATCTGGGCCAATTGTGAGGATGAGCTCTGTGAACACTCCCTGCTTTGGACCTTCAGCCAGGCAGAGGCTGGGAGAAGGTTGGCCAGCGCTCCCTTGCTCTGGTGGGTGGATGGGTATGTAGAAGACCCCTTCTTCCCCGTGAGCACCCATCTCAGTCCCTCTTGGCCTCCAACTTTTCTTAACTCCAGAGGTGTCATAGTTGGATGGTTTGATTCAAAGATAGTTATTTTTCTACTGCAGAAATGCCTTGGACAAAACCAGTTGGTCACTGAATCTTTGCCACAAAATGGAACAGGCTCTCCTGGGGGGTCAGGATGTGCCTATCCCTGTCCCAGTCTCCCCCACCCTGCCTCTCCGTCCCTGGGCTGCCCACTTCCCAAGCTAACCTGCAGAGCCGCCCGCTGCTGCTCCCGCACAGAGGCGGGCGCTGCCCTGTTGCATGTGCATTGGGAGGTGTGGCTTTTTCTCCCTTTCCTTTAGGAATTCCAGACTGACCATCTACCATGACTGACAACAATGAACAAAGGGCTTAGGGTAAGAGCTACCTACAAAGACGTGTCATGGAAACCTTCACCATGCAATGCCTTGAACTCAGCTCTGGCTGCTCCCAAGAACAGGTGGCTGGCTGGGGGCCTGGACACAAGCACAATGGGGCTGGTGGAGCCATGTGCAGCGCTACTTGAATCACCACCAGGTCTTCATCAACTCCTTTTATAACAGACCACTCAAGGGCTGAAGTGTCGGTAACCTGCATTTCGGTGTCCAATGCCTCACAGCAGCTGAGCCACCCTGAGATGCCTGTGGCCACATGATGGCCACAGTCAGAGCTTTGAAAGTCAGTACCAAATGAACGCATAATTGGACACCAAAAATCAAGTGTTACTTTCATGTTTCCTCACCCACCTCATCTCATTTCCTCCTGCTGACTCCGTGATCTCTCCACTAAGCTGACCCGTCAGGTTTTAGCTGGATGCGTATAGATGCAGGCCAGCATCGCTTGTGTTTTTTCAGACAGACCTACTCTGTGGACAGGAAGGAGCCTAGCTGCATTGTTTTTCTAGCACTTGCTGGCTGGATTTTTTTCTTTTGCCTAATCACTAACCAAAACACTTGGTTAGGGGGACTCAACTCAATCCCTTCTGTCCCCGGGACCAGACAGAGTTAATTCTGGAAAATTCAGTACTTGAATGTACCTGCCTTATTGTGTACCAACTTAACTGGAAAAAAAGTTAGAAACGCTGGCTCTAGATCTCTACTTCATTCACAGGTTATTTTGGGAATCTGTAAGTTACACTTCCTGTTCTGGCTTTGTTTCTCTCTTTTGTTTTTGTTTTCCTTCGGCTGATTCCTGCTGAGTGGGGCCGGCTCCTTGTCAGGCTCAGGACGGGTGCCGTTCTCCGGCGTGGCCTCCCTTCCGTACAGCACAGCATCTCTGTCTCTGTTCTGTCTCCTCCAAATCCAAGATGATTTCAATTAGTACAGAACCTGTACAGTCTACAATTAAAGAGTGATTTGTACTAATATGATTTTGATTCTTCCTCCTTTTGCTGTCCTTTCAAGACACTTGCTGGAAAAAGCTTTAATGCACTTAGTTTTCCTTTAGGTTTTCTATAACTCAGATGTAAAGGACTTTCTCTGTACAGTATATATTATCCAATGCATGTTTGTTCTCTATCCTGATATATTGAACACCACACAGTTGTGAACTTGTGCCGTGGGGAGTCCCACACTCACCAGAGGCGTCTAGCCCCCTGTGTATAAGGAAGGCATTTCCTTTGCTGTACTTGCTTGAGCAGTTTTATTGTCTGTACATGTGAGCTGTGTGAGATAGATGTGAAAAGTTTAAGTGAATGCATTTTCCTGCCCATGTATACAGATCGCCATCTGTACAATGAACTGTATGTATGAAAGCAAATGTACTTATTTATAAATGGGTAACACTTGGAAAACCGTGGCATTGTGGTGCTTTCTCCTTCCGTGCCTCTCCAGGGAGCTGGCTCAAGCTCACCCTCACTGAGGCCTGCAGTGCCGAGGAAGCTCCCGAGGACGACCCTGGCGGGTTAAGGCGAAGGCCAAATGTGAGATGGTTTGGGCGGTCTCGTGTGAGACCTTCCGAATCACCCCTTCCAGCTGTGGTCACTGGTTGAAGTGCTTGAGCACCTCCTTGGAGTTGGACACGGATAGGCCCTGGAGAACCGTGGACCAGAAAAGGCCGTCGGAGGGCCTGTCCGCCGAGGCTCACCGCGTCTGATGAGAACGGGAGGCTTTTTCTTCAGTGGAAGGTTCTTCTCCAGCCTCCCCAAGCGCACTGGCCTCGGGCCATGTGAATAGCTGAGGTGAGGCTGCTCCCAATCCAGCTACCACCCCCAAACCCAGTGAGAGCTGTTAGGTTAGAGGCCCGAGAGTAGGGGGCAGCCCTAGCTGTCCCAGGGCTGGCTCGGTCAGCGCTGGGAGCCCACTGCCTTCAGTGGCTTTATGTTTTCTCCAGAAATCTGGCCGGAAATTCCAGTCCTCGCCATGCAGAGAGCTAGACAGATGCCCTGTGAATGGAGAGGCTGCAGATTTCCTGAAATTGGCTGTGGAGACACCTTGTCTTGCTTACAAAGTGGCCAGCACTGAGTCCGGCCACCTTTCCTGCCTAGCTCCTACCTCTGTTTACTTTAGGGACAAGCAAGGAAGGAGACCACTTCCTCTAGACACCGGATTGTGCTGAACAAACATGCCTGCTGGGTAGCAACTTCCGTTTCCCCCCACACGACCAAAGCTGGGCAGCAGGAGACCAGGGGTGACGGCCATCCCGGCCTGGACGCCAGGACTGTTGGGAGAGGAGAGGGCTCATCTGAAAGCCATTCCTGAGCAGCCAGGTAAACTCATTAAAACACAAAAATAAGATGAGTAAGGTTGGCAAGAGGGGAAAAAGAGCTTTTTAAGGATGCCTGGGACATTGGAAGAAAGGTGAAGGTAGTGACTCCTATTTTGCTAATTCTTAAAAAGGAGCTTACCCTGAACCTGACTAAAGAAACAGCAACAGCAAGGTCTTTGTCCAATCCCAGAAGTCCTTCGTCAGACCGTCTTCCCCTTATTTCCATTCCCTCGGGCGCCCGTCAGCAGCTCCCGTGGCGCGATGCACCGCTGCACATGCGCCCACGTGGTAGCCAGACCCCCTTCCACAGGCAGAGATGGGGGGCGGCACACATTTCATCCTCTCGGCTTTGAAAATGGGAGCTGGAGGAGGCTAGAGAAATTTGGGGACTGAGTGTGTCTGTTCCCAGGAACGAGGATGGGACACTCATCACAAGTGTATTGTGTCTGAGAGCCGGTGGTGAGAGGGGAGGTCCCACAGAGAGGCCTTGTTCAGAGCCTATGGTGATGGGCTGTTTGGAGATGCTGTGGATAGGGACTAGACGTGTTCTCTAATTGTTCTTCACATACCCTCTGGCAGAAGGCAGCATTCTCTCCAAAACAAATGCAAAAGCAGATCCTGAGAACTTTAATTGACACAGGCAAAGGTGGGACCGGCTCAGACCTGCCTGCACGGTTTCCCTGTGCCAGGCTGTCCACGTGCTCAGGAGGTGACCCAAGAAGCAAGCAACCTGAACAAGGCAGCGGGTCATGGAGGACGCTTGGAAAACACTGCTTTGTGCTCCGTTGGAGAAACAACTCTGCCGCAGTCAAGAGGGGTCACTTTGGCACGTGGGGGGCTTCCAGGCCCTTGAGGAGGTGGATCCCTCTCGAGGAGGTGAAGGAGTGACACTGGAGGGAGGGGCGTCACCCTGTCTGGGCCCTTTAAATGTCCACACACACAGGGACCCCTCCGTCTCAGGGGCTCGCACAAAGGCCAGAGAGAGGGCACACTCAGTCAGGGTGCCTCTGCCGCCGCCCGGAGAGCCCGCAGCCCTGACCCTGACTGAGCTCAGCTGTGTATCCAGCAACGTGCTTTGCATGCTTTTAAGCAAATGAAGGTCCTCGGAGAACCTTGATTCAGAGAAAGACTTCAGCTGCATAAAGCAGAGACCTCTGCAGCTCTGGCTCAGACACCGCACTGCAAAGGAAGGAAATGTTAGGAAGAATTTGTGTCAACAAAGGACTGTGACCACCTCAGAGGCTTTGCTGCAGGGTCCCCATGGGGTGAGCTAAGTTGGGGGGTCGTTTTAAGTGACAGAGCTTTTCAGGAGCACGCAGTATATTCCATCCTGTGAGATCCCGGGACCTCAGTTCCCAAAGAGGCATTTTTAAATTTTTATTTTATTTTATTTTATTTTATTTTATTTTTAAGAAAAAGGTTAGTGGAATACTGGCAGAAACGTCTTGCTGAGGCCTTTACCAGCCCCTTACAGCTCCATCGTGCAGGCCCCTCGAGGGGTGAGAAAGGGGGGCTTCCCTCATCACAGGGAAGAGCCCCCCCCCCCCCCCCCCCCCGCCCCAGGCCTGTGCCTGGGCAGGTCTGGGCTGTTTCTGAGCCTGTGTGCCCGCCTGGGGACATCCTGTTTCTCTCCACCCGGCAGAGCAGCTGCCTTCACGTACCTGACTGCCCAAAGCACTGGCTCCTTATCGCCACAATAAACAACGACAGCGGGGAGATGTCTGCTGTAGACATTTATTGAATCTCCTGTTGCATCAGCACTACATTAGCGTTCACAAAAGTCTGGCCACAGGCAAAACACGATAAACTACCGGGTCAGCTTCTGGGGTTTTTGGCTCCCTAGTCACCCAACATACACTCTGGCAAACAGACTGGTTTACGGGCTTTTCTCACCTCCGTTTCTCTCTGCGGCCTTTGGGCAGGGGACAGACACAGCTTCCTTTGGTATAATAGTTTGTCTAAGGTGGAGCTTCCTCACGTGTAAACATTGACTACACAAGTGTGTGCTCGGTGGTGACAGAACTGATGAAGCCCGGGGCCCCCTCTGAGTGCAATCTAAACGGCCAACGCCCTCGTGCAGGCAGGCTGCAGGGGAGGCGCCGGGCGGGGGGAGCCGGCGGGGGAGGGCGCTGGCCTCCGCCGCCTGCTGAGAAGGGGCCTCGCGGAGGCGGCACTGGGGTCAGAAACGGAGCAGCACGGGGCCGTGAAAAGGGCAACGCTTAACAAAGCACACACGCTGGCTTTGGAAATGTTATTAGCGTCATCATTTAAGTGAACTGTGTCTGTCTGGAACTGTGTCATGCTCCTCGGAGCCCAGAAAATGAACAAAACAAGGAGCGAGCACTCGCCAGGTCCAAGCAGCACAAGATCGATGCTCTAATCACGTTATTTCTAAACCGAAGCCAAACGGTGACTCAGCTCACAGCACAGCACATGTGTGGGGCTGGGGGGTCCCCGCTTCCTGCGGAGACGGGCCCTGGCAGGTCAGGGCAGATGGGCTGTCCTCCCGAACAGAAGCGGGCAGCCCACCTCCCTGCTGAAAGGGAAAGGGGCGGGGGGAGCAGCTTCTCATTTATGAAAAGGCCGTGCCCTCAGCCCCTGGTCAGAGCAGTGCCTGCCTGGCTGGGGAGCATGGACAGTGGGAGCCGCAGGCTGAGCTGCAAGGTAAGCCACCACGCCCAGCAGCCTAGCAGGGGCCGCTCCCTCCTCTTCAGCTGCCGGGGAAGGCTTGTCTGTGCCCCATCCCTCTCCCCGCCCAGCCATCCAGCGGCCAAGGAGCTAAAGAAGGGAAGGCTCCAGAGCACAGCTGGGCGGGAGCCCGCTCCAGAGCCTCCCAGGGGCCAGCCCCGCCCCTCTCCAGGGGAGCCTCACTCCGAACCCCCACATAGTTTACAGATAGGATCACAGGCTCCACTGCCAAACCCCAGTCTAACGAGACTCCTGGCTTGAGTTCAGTTACACAAAGCGAGTCTTGGCTTTGCCGGGCCTGTCGCTGAGGCCCCGGTTCCCCCACAGCCCTCGGGCTCTGCCCTCGTCACTGCCTCTCCTGGGGGGGCCGCTCTCTGACTCCTTCAGGGTCTGAGCTTCTGCAGCCACCCAAACGCCTACTCCAAGCCTCTCCGTTTGAGGGGTGATGGGGACACCAGGGGCAGGGTCTGCGCATGACTAACAGGGCACTAAAGCATCGGTGAGGAGGGGGAAGCAGAGGTGGCCAAGCCCTACAACCCGGAAACCATTGCTCAAAGAGGCAGGCTGCCCCCACGGAGCCCTCCCACGCCGGTTCCCACCTGCGGTGCCCAGCATCCCGGGAGCCAGCAATCTGGGAGGCAGCCCCCGGGGCTGTGGGGGAGACAGCTGTGACAACGGGGACCAGAGGAGGCCCCGCGCTCCGGCCCCGCCGCCCCCGCAGGGCCTGGGCAGCCTGTCACTGGGAGCCGGGGCTGTCGCCCTCCGTCAGCGTCTTGAAGTCCATGGACAGGGCTTGCTCTTCGGCCTGGGGCGGCCGCTTCCACTCGGCGCGGGTCAAGATGTAGAGCACGACCAGGGCGAAGCCGGCCAGCAGCAGCCCCAGCACGTTGGCCAGGACGCCCTCGGGCTCAAACGTGCTGTACTTGGTCCTGCAGGGTCAGGGTGGGGGGAGAAGCCTCCCCAGGTCACCATGAGGCCACGGCCGTGCACGGCCCAGCCAGGAGGATGCCTCCCTCCGAGCCCGCCCCTCCCGCCCCCAGCCGGAGAGAGCCACGGGGGTCACGCCCCAGAGGGAGCTGGCTCAGAAGGCGGAGGTTGGGGGGCTGGGGGGCGGCAGACACTCACCCGAGCTTAAACAGCAGCGCCTCCTTCAGGCCCAGCAGGGCTGTGCCCACGGACAGCAGGAAGATGGAGGCGCCGAAGAAGATGTGCAGGGGGCGGTAGCGGGTCCGCAGGGAGAACGAAGCTCCGGGGAACAGGAAGAAGCTGAAGCCCACCAGCCACTGGAAGGGACGGCGAGGAGGGGGCCACGCTGGCCGTCGGCCCACCGAGCCGGACGGGAGCCCCTCGCCCACCCACCGGTTCCCTCCGCCGTCAGAGCGGCGGGGGGAGCGCTGAGCACTCAGGTAAGATCCTGACCTCGGGCCTGGCCTCCCTCGTCATCCCTGCACCCTCGGGGGGCTGGGCCTTGGCCAGACTGCGTGGGTGTCAGCTGGAAGGGCACCGGGACCCGAGGCCCCTCACCCCTAACATCCTGGCTTGAACCCACCTCAGAACCTGAGCGCTGCACCCCGCTGTGCTAAAGACTAAAGGCTTTCAGCTGAGGGCACACACGCACTGTCTTCGCTCCTTCCTCCCCACCCTCTGCCTGCCCTGCCCCCTGGGGCGGAAAGGACTCACCTGCACCACGTAGAGAACGAAGGCGAGGAGGCCACACCAGCTGTGCAGGCTGTACAGGTCGGGGTAGCCCCGTTTCCTGTGGTGGTCGAACACTGCCACCAGGCCTGCGGGAGAGGATGGGCCAGAGGGGGAGGGAGAGGGCCAGGTGGCCCAGGAGAAAGCAGACCGGCCGGGGCGTCTGGGCTCCTGTCCCAGCACCCAGCGTCCCCGCCCCGCCTGGGACGCCGGAAGGCAGGGAGGCGGGCCGTGCGCAGGAACTCACCCACCAGCGCCATGACGAAGGCGCAGCCGTGCAGCAGTCCGTGCAGGATCTTGGTCGTGCGTTTGGCCTCGTTCCTGAAGACGCGGTAAACCAGCAGGGCTGTGGGAGTGAGAGGCAGTCAGCGCCGGCACCGGCCTTCCTGCCAGAGCAGCCAGGAGGCACCCCGAGGCTGAGCGCCCATCTGAGAGTCAAGGGCTCGTCCAGGTACGCCAGCCGCAGGACATGGAGGAGAAAGCTGGCTCCACCCCCTGGCCCGACACCTCCTGGTCAGGCATCCTGTGTATTCCAGGTTCATCCTGCAGCCACACGGAGATGCCCCACTTCTGAGCTCCCCTATGGCTGTGAGGGACCTCAAACCGTCCGCTCGGCAGGCAGTGGGGGCCTCGCTCCTACCCGGAGAGAGGCCTGTCCGGCCTTCCTCCCCAGCCCCAAGCACACTCAGTCTTCCCCCTGGCTCCTCCCTGCCAAGGGCACCCACCCCCCCCCCGGGGGCTCCTTACTGAAGCCAGAGATGGGAGCGCTGGGACCGGCTGGAAAGGGGGAGAGCAGGAGCCACCACCCATGTCTCCGGGCTCCTCTGTCTTCTCCAGAATCTCAGACGGCAGGGGTGGCGGGGCACAGGGCACCCCTCGGAGCGGCTCCGGGGAGCAGGACTCACCGTCGGCCTGCAGGAAGACCAGGCCGATGACCATGCAGAGCGGGTGCACGTTAAACTGCAGGTCGCTCTCCCAGGCGATGCCTCCGCGGTACAGACCCAGCCAGGCGCCGGTCACCGCCACCACCGTGAGGCCCAGCAGCTGGGAGAAAGCCACACAGTAGGACAGCCCTCCAGGGCGGGGGCCGGCACGGCTCTCCATGCTGAGGCAGCAGCTGCGGGAAAGACAGCAGAGCTCAGGGGATCACCGCCACCTCCAAATGACACGGCCCAGGCCCCCCAAGGCGCCCCCTGCCGCCCCCCTCTCTGCCACCCCACATCCCACACCCCTCACTCTGTGCGAATGCGTGCTCATCAGCCTCTCCAGTCCCCAGCCCCCCCCACACCCACCCCCGTTTTCTGAGCGCAGCTCGGTGGGAGTGCCGCTGTCCTGACAGGAAGGAGTTAGTAACACACACTGCCTACAGTAGATACAAATGAGCGAAGAGAACACCTACAAAGCGGCATTTTCACTTATACCCTTACATCCTCTTCTAGAAATGCACGCACAGTCTTTGATGGAAACGGGATCACACCAATTTCACCTGGCTTTTCTGTCTGTAATCCTCACCCAAGGATATGCTTGTATTGTTTTGAGAGAGAGAATAAAAGAGGGAGGGAGGGAAAAAAGGAGGGAGGGAGGGAGGGAGGGAGAGAGGGAGGGAGGGAGAGAGAAACATCGAGATTGAACCCGAAACCTGGGTAGGTGTCCTGCCTGGCAATGGAACACACCACCTGTTGGCACACAGGACACGACACCCCACTGGCTGCACCGCCGGCCAGGCCAGCTTGCTTTTCTAACTTAACGATGGGCGGCTGTTCACTTGTTAAACCCGAGCCCTCAGGGTTCTTTGCACACCTGCTAGGGAACGCCGACCTGGGGCGTGGAGTCCCGGGTGGGGGAGGACCAGGTTAGGTCCTCCTAAGGAGGTCTTAGGCACATTGTGTCAGGTCATCTCCCAGACACACTGCCGTGGTGGTGGGAACACCCGAGTCAGAAACCCCGGCCCACGGGAAGCTCTGCTGGATCTCCCTCCTCTGTCCTTACCTGACTCCCACAGCCAGTGCCAGCTCTGTCCTCCCCCCAAACCAAACCCCACCTCGCACTGTCCCCTAACGTCTCTGCCCGGACATCCTGGCACACACTCCTCTCCGACCGCCCAGGGAGCCAGCGCGGACAGCCCGCCCCATCCGGGGCCCCCCAGGCCTCTCCCCATCACGTCCCTCCTGGCCATCTCCTTTGTCTTCACTGTCACCAGCCTAAGCCAGGCACCGCGCCTCTGCCCCATCGCTCTCCCCGCTCCAGTCTGTCTGACCGCACAGGGACGGCCAGGGAAATGCCAGCTCCGTCACATGACCCTCCCTCAGGCTCCCCCGCAGCCCCGTCCACTGGAGACGGTCACTGTTCTGGGCTAACGACACAACCTGTGACTCCCCGCCTCACACCCGTGCACCGATCCCTGCTCCCGCACCTGCCCCCCTTCCCTCCCACACCTGCCCCCCTTCCCTCCCGCACCTGCCCCCCTTCCCCTCCCGCACCTGCCCCCCTTCCCTCCCGCACCTGCCCCCCTGCCCCTCCCGCACCTGCCCCTCTGCCCCTCCCGCAGCCCCCCCCCCCCCCCCCCCCCCCGCAACCTGGAACCTGAAAT
Source organism: Pipistrellus kuhlii (assembly GCF_014108245.1). NCBI lineage: Eukaryota > Metazoa > Chordata > Mammalia > Chiroptera > Vespertilionidae > Pipistrellus > Pipistrellus kuhlii. The sequence continues at coordinate 8,724,548 of NW_023425521.1, read as the reverse complement.
GGTGTGTGCTCAGCACTCCACCCCCTCCTCCCTGTCCCCAGGGCCGGCCTGGCGCTCACTCACCCTTGTTGGGGTCCTGCTTTCCGTGCTCCCGCGGCCTCTCTGCCAACAGCCCTGGGAGCTCCTTGGAGGCCTCACTCTCCTGTGTGCTGGGTCTATGCCTTGCCCAACGCCAACGGGAAAATGTGCTGCAGAGAAACGCCGGCCTGTCCTTTATTAGATTCGCCCCTGAGAGCCCGGCCGCCAGAATCTGATTAGCTCTGAATTAGGAGGGACAGCAGGACCTGCTCTGGCCCCGGGCCTGCCCCTCCTCTCTCACAGAGGGGGTGGCCGGCCGAGCAGAGCGGGAGCTCAGAGCCCCGGGTGGCGATGCGGCCAGTGCAGGGGGGAGGCGTGCTTGGGGAGGGCAGAGGGTTCGTCACAGGCAACCCCTGCCCTGTCCTCAGCACCTCCCGCGTCCTCCCACGTAACCCTTGCAATAACCCCATGACTATCCCCGTTTGACGGATGAAATGGGGCTCAGAGGATAAAGGACGCCCCCAAAATTATAATATCAGCGGCGAGTAGCTGCTCAACTCAGTTGTTTGCCGAGCGCCTCCTCAGTGCGGGACGCCCTGCTGGAGCCGGATCTGCACGGGAGAGGCCCTACCTTGCGGAGCAGACACGGGTTTTAAAGTGGACGGGCCGGAAGAATTCCAGCCCCAGGTCACACTCGTTCCTAGAGTGCTCCCGGAAAGGCTCAGTGCTCCCCCGCTCGCCCCGGATTGGCTGGCTGTGGGTGTTGTGACTTTGCCACTCCGATGCCCAGTCTCTAGGGCACAGCTGTCACTCTTTCCAAACGCCGAAGCCAATCCGGATCCGAGTGGGAGCTGCCCAGGAAGGTGCTCTGGGGCAGGGCCCACGGCAGTCTCTCCCGAGTCCTTCGCACCCGGGCCAGTGGCCGGCAAACTCCTCAGGCCCAGAGCCAAGCACCAGCAGGACAGCGGCTGCCGTGTCTTCGGAGAGCCGCATTGTTTACACGTAAACTTCTCCTAACGCCACTTCTTCAGAACAGACCCGCCCAGGCCGTGGTCTTTTGTGGAAGAGCCACATTCAAGGGGCCAAAGAGCTGCGTGTGGCTCTCGAGCCGCGGTTTGCCGACCACTGCCCTGGTGGGAGCATGCTCCTAAGGCAGTTTGACTTTTAATCACATGACCACGGGTGCTCCTGGGCGCTGAAGGGTGGGGAGAGCAGGTTAGGGGAGGAGGATGGCAGGAAGGCTCCTATCAAGACCTCCGTGTGGAATGCTCCACAGCAGCCCTCTGGGTCCGCGCGGACCCCGGCAGCTGGGCTCCCAGCGGGAGACAAGGACGCCCTTTGGCACCACGGAGGCCCAGTCTGTTTCCCTCGTCCCCTTCCAATCTGAGGGTGATTCTCAGCCCAGCTATGAGGGGTGACAGGAAAACTCACACCAAGCAAGACCAGGCCTGTGCCTTGCTGCCTCAGCATAAAATGAGATCTAAGCATGAAATCCAGATTTGCAGAAAAGACAAAGCAGTAAGTGTTTCTGTGTCTTACAGACGATGAACTGGGGGATGCCTTCGGCAACGGCATTTCCCCATTGCTTATTTGGTTCAACAAAACTGACTGACAACCGATCTTTTTTAAAGAGGGTGTGTGGGAGGGGGGGGGAGGGGGGGTGTCAGAGTAGACACCTCAAGGCTGGGTGGAATCTGACCTACCCACAAGTACGGTTGCATCTGAACCCTTGACACCATTTGAGATGCTCTCCCTCGTAAGCAAATGCCTCGGGGTCACGCTTCTTCATTCCCCAACGGGGAGAGCAAAGACACTCTTCGTCCTTCCTCCCTCGCTGGGCTGGCCCCCCCAGAACTCTGGCAGTTCTTGGGCCTCCCTTGTTCCCAGCACGAAATGTGGGCAGCAGCTTCAGGGGCCCGGAAGCAGCCACTCTCCATCCCAAAGGTTTCTGTTGCCCAGGCCAGTCTATGAGCCGGAGGGGGCCCCTCACATGGTCAGAGCACAGGATGTGGCGCCCGATCCCTGGCGGCCCCTCAGCAGCCACCCCCCCCCCCACCATGTCCACCTGCGTCAGACGCCACTTAGTGAAATCAGCAGCGACAGGAGCAGCCCTCGGGGCTCCAACCTGCTGAGCATCACGCTCCCTCCCGCGCCCGCTGCTCCGTTAAAAGGTCACCGGGCCTAATCTCGTTGCGGGGACCAGACACTGCGCACGTCCTAGGCCTGGCAGCTGCCCTTCTTATCGACAGCAGGGCTTTAACTGAGTTACAGCAGACTGTGCTGGGGCTGGGGCTGGGGCTTTTCCTGATGGGTGAGGGGAGAGGGGTGGGTAAATGAGGCATGCGGCCTGCCGGGCGTGAGTTTGACATGCTAGTCCTCGGGCGTCCTAAAACAGTGGTCTCCAACCGGTGGTCTGCGGGCCACTGGCGGTCCGAAAGGTGGGCGACCGCCGTCCTGGACTGTGATGGAGGAGAGGCCACCGGAGGGCTGCGCTGTGAGGTAGGCACTCTCTGACCAGCCCGCCTCCCGGGAGCCCCAGGAAGAAGCAGAGCTGGAAGTCGGACACGGAGTCCAGGTCTCCGTGAGGTACAGGGGACTCCGTGCTGGGACTCCATGACTTGTAGGGGGACTCCCTATCCCTCTCCCCCCCACACACACAAAAAAAAAGTCTTGATTTCTGTTAAAATCAGGAGGAAAAATTTTTAGGGTTGAAGAAAATGTTTTAACTTTTGATCCAGTCTGGATGATACTTGTCTTTACACCAACACAGTCATAAAATATCCTGTTTATTTACTTCCACTTTTATGGAGGAAGGGGTCCGCAAAGGCGAAAGCCCTCAGCCTTGGGAGTCACAGTGAGCCCCGCGCAGACGTGTGGTTTCAGAGCCCCAGGCCAGGACCGTGTGCTCCAGGCGGCCGGCTCCCCTGAGCCCGCTTCCCTGTCCATGAGGAGGACACGGAGCTCCCTTTCCTGGCCCGAAGCAAAGGTTCGGTGGGATCGGCCTGTGCCCGAGCCCCGCACACTGCCTGCCAGGCAGCAGGCATTCAGGCAACAGCAATGGAACAAAAGCTAAGTCTGGGCTCAGTAGGAAGAGCCACGTTTCAAAAGCTGTTGGCCCCCGTGGTGTGGGGCTAAAGCTGTTGGCCCCCGAGTGGTGTCAGCAGCAAGATCCCCCTCTAATGAGTCCACACTCCCCGCTGTCCGTCATCAGCCACACTGAGGGGAGCCCCAGGATCTGGGGTGATTCTCCCACCAACTCCTTCTACTTTGGCTGAACCACCCCAAGCTCCGCCTGCCCAGGGGAACAGCGGGACAAGGCGGTGGCTGCACTCTGGGTTGGGAACCCCTCCCACACTGGGGTGAGGTGGCAGCAGCAGCCCTTCCTCTGTACGGGGCTCATCTTGACATTTACATGCTACTTATATTTTCTGCCTCAGTCCAGTTTCACAGGAGAAACCAAGGTTCCTACAAGAAGATGGCAAAGCTTTTTTTTTTTCTCTCTCTCTCTCTCTCTGGAAATACAGGAACAGAATTGAGCTTCATTTGATGAGTCTTTAGAAAATTCCCACGACCACCAAGGCAGAATGAACGCGAGGAGAGGGGCGGGCCCTGGGGGGAGGGGTGCGGCAGGGGCGCCAGCCTCCGAGGACCTGCCAGGCCGCAGGCTCCACGTGGCTCCCTGGCGGTGGTGCCCTGCCAGCCCCCGGTGTCCAAGGCCTGCCTGGCCCAGCCTGCACCTCCGATGCCCACAATGCAGGGCCCACCCAGGCCCGCCGGGGCCACGCATCGGCAGCCTCCGCTCCGGGTTTCAGACCAGCCGGTGGTGGATCACTTCTGTCCTCCACCTCCTCCACCCGGGCGGCCGGGGGCATGGCCCCGTTCAGCCACAGGCCCTTCCACCCAACTTCCGCAGAGCCTGGCAGGAGGAGGCCGGCCGCAGGGACCGCCGCCCGGGAAGGAGCAGGACGAGCTCGCTGCCCGCGGCCGCGCTCGGAGGTCCGGGAGCCCGGGGAGCGACAGGTGCGCCGGCGGGGAGGCCGCCGGACTGCGCCCCGGAGCCCGGCCTGCTGGGCGCGGCCGGGGCGCACCTGCCCGCCCCCTCCGCCCCCACCCGGTGCCCTCCGCCCCGGCCCTCCGCCCGCGCACCTGTTTGAGCCCCTCCCGACCCTCGCGGGCGGCCTCCCCAGCCGGGGCGCCTACCTGGCCGGGCGCCGGCCCCGAGCTGGTCCCGCGCCGCCCACCTGCCGCCGCGCCCGCGCCGCCCGGGCTGCTCCGCCGGTTCCGCCGGCGCCGCCCTCGGGCCGCGGCGTCGCCATGGCGACCGGGCGGCGCGGGCTGGCGGCGCGGGCTGGCGGCGCCAGGAAGGTCCGGCGAGGGGGCCGCGGGGTCCGGAAGGGCCCCCCATGGTCCCGGGCCTCAGGACCGGGTCCTGGCACACCCCAGCCCCCGCCTGGGTCCCGCCACGGCCTTTCAGACCCAGCGCAGGTAACCACCTAATCCGGGTCTCCACGTTCGGGGGCGCACGGTGACCTGCGACCCCGTGGGTATGGGGGGCCTCTGGGCCCCGGCTCCTCGGAAGCCGCGGGCCGAGCTGGAGGGAGGGCGGGGCGGGGCGGGCGGCCGGTGCCCGGGAAGGAGCGGCCTGGGCCTGGGCTCCGCGCTCCCCATTCCCTCCCTCCTCTCCCCGCACCTCCTGCCTGGACCTCGCCCCGCCCTGGTCCCAGGTGGCACTAGGTGTCGGGCAGAGCCCGGGCCTTGCCCACGTTGCAGTCACGAAGGAGATGTTCCTCTGGAAAGCAGGACACCGCCTTCCACACACACCCACGCACACACACACACCACACACACACACCACACACCACACACACACACACTAACATTCTGTCCCTACACACACCACACACATACACACACACACACTAACGTTCTGTGCCTACACACACACACCACACACACACACACCACACACCACACACACACACACACTAACATTCTGTCCCTACACACACACACACACACACACACACACACACACTAACGTTCTGTCCCTACACACACACACACACACACACACAGTAATGTTCTGCCCCTTTGGGGGCTTTGCCTGAGACAGACGTGACTCCCCAATCCCTTAAGGATACCAATCAGTCCTTCCCAACCTCTCATGACCTGGGGGGGAGGGGGAGAGTGGGGGTGGCAAGGCCAAGGCCAAGGTTAGAGGCCAGCCCCTACTGCAGCTCCAGCCAGGTACTTTTTCCAGGAAATGCTGTGGGTAGATGACAAGGCCAGCCCAGACTTCCTACAAGCTCAGAACAAAAGTCCCTTTCCTGTTGAGTGCCTGGCAGGGAGACCTGCTGGGTGCCTTTAGAAGTTGAATTCACGGACAAGGAAGGGATACACAAAGGGAAGCCAAGTTGATTGCAGCGAAAGTCACAAAGCTCTCGGCCTGCAAGAGGGGCCCAGAAAAGGATTGTCTGGAAAGCTCACTAGTCTAGGGCCGTGGTCGCCAAACTGCGGCTCGAGAGCCACATGTGGCTCTTTGGCCCCTTGAGTGTGGCTCTTCCACAAAATACCACGGCCTGGGCGAGTCTATGTTGAAGAAGTGGCATTAGAAGTTTAAGTTTTAAAAAATTTGGCTCCCAAGAGAAATTTCAATCGTTGTCCTTTTGATATTTGGCTCTGTTGACTAATGAGTTTGCCAGCCACGGGGCTGAGTTTAAATGCCCTGCACCTGCCTTCTCTCTCTCTCTCTCTCCCTCTCTCTCTCTCTCTCTCTCTCTCTCTCTCTCTCTCTCTCTCTCTCTCTCTCTCTCTCTCTCTTTCCAGAAAAGCGGCAGCCAATCTATTTTTGCCTTCATCTCCCAGCTGACGGGACATTCTGCCTGTCTTCCTCAAATCCTGACCATCTGGCTCATCTCCCCCTTATCTCATCTTCCCTCCCTGGGGCCTTTTACCCTACCTGAACTGCCTGTCCCCATCTGACTCCTTACGCACCCCCCCCCCCCCACACACACACACACACTCTCTGACGGAGTGACCCTGACTGCTGTGCGGAAACGGAGTGACAGCCGTGGTCAGGGGCCCAGCAGTCGGAGTGCCATCAGGAGAGGACGGCCTAGAGTATGGGGTGTCGAACTCAATCAGAGAAGGGGCCAAAATCTAAAATCCAGCCTAAATCGCGGGCCGAATGGTTTACTGAACAGTCATAAACTGTCATTGTGATGGAAACGCAGCGGAGTGCAGTGATGACAGCGCGGTGCGGGCCACATTGCAAGGCCTGGCGGGACGAATTTGGCCCGCGGGCCTTGTGTTTGACACATGTGGCCTAGAGGACTCCGGAAGGCCAAGTTATCCACGAGGGGTTCCATGTCCATCACCACCTGTAACGTGAGGGATTCTAGGCAGGAAAGCACAACGGCTAAGCAGCTAAAAAGTCAGGGTCCTGCCGAAGCCGGTTTGGCTCAGTGGTAGAGCATCGGTGTGCGGACTGAAAGGTCCCGGGTTCGATTCCGGTCAAGGGCATGTACCTTGATTGCGGGCACATCCCCCCGGTAGGGGGTGTGCAAGAAGCAGCTGGTCGATGTTTCTCCCTCATCGATGTATCTGGCTCTCTATCTCTCTCCCTTCCTCTCTGTAAAAAATCAATAAAAAAATAAAAATAAAAAAAAGTCAGGGTCCAGCAGGTAGGAGGAGAACTCCAGAAACCGGGAGCCTAGGAAGGGAAGGCAGCCAGGGAGAGGGCGGCGGCTGGTGCCCTGGCCCCGAAGGCTGTACTTGCGCAGCCACTCTGCTTATTTGTGGAGTTTCCTTATGTTTGTCTCCACGAGGCAGGAGCTCCTGAAACAAGGGCAGCAGGTTCTGTGTATCACCATGCAGACTCCTCCTTGTTCGACCAGGAGGGAATCGGGGCTAAATGATTATTCAAGGCTGCATTCGCTACGGCGTCCAAGGACCGAGGTCCTGCTCAGGCTGCTGCCTTGGCGGCCGGGTCAGCTCGCCTGTTTCCTTCCGTGACCACACCCAAGCCTCTTTGGTGACCCTGGCAATGTCTGACAGCTACCTCTGAGGGGAGAGACACAGGACAGGAGCCAGTCCATCCCTTTGTGATATTTAATGGAGGGTCCATTCGCGGTCAAGAAGTGTCTTTCCTTCCAGACGGCCACATGGGCGTGGAGGCTAAGAAAGCATGTTTAGAGTCATGTTGACTCTCTTGCCCTTCCCAAGCTCTAATGCTCTTGTAGGGTGATCAGCTTGGCTAGTGCGGCGACGGTGGAGGGGGCGGGAGTTGTACCCCCAGACGGGGGAGTTGCATGGCCTATTCCAGGGCTTAAGGAGGCCCGGTGTTCTCAGGTTTTCTGTGATAATTTCTAAACCTTTTCTAGCCTCGGACTTCAGGGGTTACTGCTTCTGGTGGGGAGCAGAGGTTGGGTCCCAGGAGGAAGGTGACCTTTCCTCCCTCAGTCAGGATCACCCAGGGCTCCTGGGCAGAGCGGACAGGCGGAGCCGGAGCGGACCAGGGGTGCCCCGGGCCCTTCAGTCCTGTTGCTGAGCCATCTGGGATGGGGGCCTTCGCCCTGGGGGCAGTTCACCCTCCCATGTCTCCCCTGCAAACAGGACAGGGTCTGGGCAGCTCTTTCAAAAAAGCCCCGGCCGATCTCCTTTTGCCCCATCTCCCCGCTTTTAGTTCCCGCTCTTGGGTCCCAGGGGAGGGGCGGCTCTGTGGTACATCCCGCCTGTCTCACTCACATCCTGACCATCTCCTCTTTGTCTGCCATCTCCCCTCTCCGTGGCCCCGACCCTCAACTGCCTGAGCCCATGGAACTCCTCAGCCAGACTCAGCCAGCGCCCGGGGTGTGTGTGTGTGTGTGTGTGTGTGTGAGAGAGAGAGAGAGAGAGAGAGAGGGACACCCTCCCCCACCTGCCCCCCGCGCCCTGGGCTTCCCACGGGCGTGGCCAGAAGCTCCAGGAGGGCCCCGGCCAAAACGGGCCTTGCCGAGAGAACACACTTGGCAACCCGCCCGAGGATGCCACCGCACAAACAGCTGCCCCTGCCGAGGGGCCGGGTGTTCCTCTCCGTGAGCACAGACGTGGTTGGGGGGGTAGCTTTCCAGCGGGAGGGAGTTGGTGGGCATTTGAAGTTAAGAAACAGCTTCCTTCGGGTGCCAACAGGCAAGCAGCCGCAGCAATGCCCTGTGAGCTGGGCGTGGAACTGAGCCATTTCCGGGGTGGGCAGAGGGGCAGCGGCTGGCTGGGAACTCGCTCCCTGAGGGTGCTGCCAGCCCCTTCCAAGCCAGGAGGTGGGATGGGGCCCTTTAGGTCCTCCCCTCCCCGCTCAGGACCATCCCCCGCCTCGGAGGGGAGAACACACCCTGCCAGCAGTGCGGGGGGGGGGGGGGGGGGGCAGGGGGCTGCTTAGGTGGAGAGAGGGTGGACGAGGCTCTGAGTGGAGGAGGCTGCCTCCCTGGGGACCAGCCACAGGGGGTCTGAGCTCTAAGGCCGCATGGCTCCACCCAGGCATTCCCAGGAGCAGCTGGTCCCACCAAACTGCAGTCAGGCACCAGGATCCGCCCCCCCCCGCCCCCCCCCCCCCACACGTTACCAGACTCCCCCGCCTGGGATGGCAAACACTCTCCCTTCCTGCCCCCTCACTGCTGCTGAGACCCTGCCCTGGAGGCCCCCCCACAGCCCGGGTGTTGTGGGCGGAGGTGTGGTCCAGGACGTTTTCCATGCAAACTCCGCCCCTCGCACGCCTGCAGCACTGCTCTGGCCATCTTGTTCTCAGACTCACCAGTCCATTCCCACCACCAGCTGCACCGCATCGTGTGGCCGGTCCCTTCAGATGTCAGCTCTGAGCGTGCCCTCCGCAGGATGGCCTTCCCTGCCCACCCAGAGGCCGGGGGGAGGGGAGACACAGGGGGCACCCGGCCTGTGTGCCCCAGTGGCCGTGCAGGCAGCCACACCTGGCGGCACGCTGTTCTTTGGCCAAAGCATTTAAGAAGCAGGAAAAGGCAAGACCGTGAACATAATGACCCATGTAAACAGGACCTGAAACCCCCAGCACCTGCTGATTCTGTCTACCCTGCTAAGGCTAGCAGCTTCAGAGAGAAGGAAAAATCCAGGAGGCCCGTTTACATTTGAATTTAATTAAAAAAAAAAAAATGGGGGGAGGGGGTTAGGTATGTCCCACATATCACATGGCATATGTTAAACATGTATTTGTTGTTTATGTGAAACTTAAATCGAAGTGTGTGTTCTGCATGTTATCTGGCGATCCTACCCCTTTTCCTGTTTGGGGAGGACAGGCGAGGGGCCTCCTGGCTGCGGGGCCCCTCCCAGCACGGCTTCCCCGCCCCAGCACACACACAGCCAGCTCCCTTCTCCTGGGCACGTACGTGCTGGGGCCACAGAGATCCCAGAGGCTTAGGAGACGGGGCCCCAGTCCCAAGGCCCTGCGAGATGCCAACGCTGGACACAGAGTCCATCCACTCTTCACAGCCGCCTCACCGAGCCCCTTCCATGCGGCAAGTGCTGGGCACGCTGGGGCTAAAACAGTGAACGTGACAGGCACAGCCTGGGAGTCAGCACGTGAAAAGGTTGCTTGGCCCAGATCCGGGGTGAGGGCCGGCGTCTGGGCATGTGGCATCGAATCAGAGAGCCCGGGACGAGCAGGGGTGGAGCTGGCACAGGGACCGCGGGCAGGAGAGTCCTGGCCAGAGAAACAGCCAAAGGAGCAAGAGCCCCTGGTAGGTAGCTCAGCTGGTTAATGCCGTGGACGGCAAACTGCGGCTCGAGAGCCACATGCGGCCCTTTGGCCCTTGAGTGTAGCTCTCCCACAAAATACCACGGCCTGGGCGAGTCTATGTTGAAGAAGTGGCGTTAGAAGAAGTTTAAGTTTAGAAAATGTGGCTCTCAAAAGAAATTTCAGTTGTTGTCCTGTTGATGTTTGGCTCTGTGGATTCATGAGTTTGCCGACCACTGGGTTGATGCATAGTCCTGACACACCAAGTGCAGGCAGGTTTGATTCCCAGTCAGGGCACATACAAGAATCAACCAATGAATGCAGGAATAAGTGGAACAACAAATTGATCTCAGTCCTCTCTCTCTCTCTCTCTCTCTCTCTCTCTCTATCTCTATCTCTATCTCTATCTCTATCTCTTTCTCCAGTTAAAACATTTTATTTTAAGGAGCAAGAGCTTGCTGTGCTGGAAGGAGGCGGAAGAGGCGCTGTGCTTGGCCACTGGGGCCGCTGCCCAAACCAACATGCCTGGACCAAAGGCCGCCCAGCTCAGGGAGGTGGCCTTGCTTTGGCACCGCAAGCAATGGAAAGGCACAGACCCTGACCAGGCGACAGAGTTCCTGAGGAACTGGCTCCAACTTCCTTGAAAAGAAAGCTGGGCTGAATGGGAGGCACATGGCTGCTCGGAGAAGCGCACAATGGACCGGCAGTCACTCTGGGCAAAGCCTAGCTGCAGCCGCACGGGGAGCAGAGGGGCCAGAACGGCCGCAGCCCCGGTCGGTCGGTCGGTCGGTCGGGGCGGCAGGAGCCTCCAGCAGAGCCGCCGCCCTGTGGCAGCGAGGAGGGGGAGTTGGCCACAAGTTTCTTGAGCCACGGATGAAGACAGAGTCACGTGAGGCCGCCAGCATTCGAGGGGGGGAGGCTGGGGGTCATCAATGACTGTGTGCCCCACGGGGACCTGGAGCTGAGCGGCCCACCTGCCCAGGAGCCAGATCCACACTGCAGGATGGGAGGAGGAGCAGCGAGATCAGGTGAGGCCAGCTTTTCCGCTCTGCAGACCCCGGGGAACGGGCTGTGAGGTGGGTGAGCAGTGGTGGGGACCAGCTGGGTGCAGGAGGTGGCACAACAGCCCTGGGCACCCGAGGGGGGAGGCAGCGAAAGGGGCAGCCTTCCCCAACTCCCCGCGTGTCTCCGTGAGGCCCCGAGGGGGCGGGTCAGGAGAAAGTTGCTTTCTTTTCCCTCTCTCCCTTCCTCCATCCCTTCCTCCTTTCCTCCCTGCCTCTTTCCCTTCTCTTTCTCCCTTCCTCCATTCCTTCCCTTTCTTTCATAGGGTTTGTTGGGCACTTACTGGTGTCAGGACTGTTCTAGGCCCTGCAGAGACAGTAAGCAGGAAGACAGACAAGCCCCTGCTTTCATGTAACTTATGTGAAGTGGGGGAGACAGAGCACGAAAAAGTAAACTAACAACATATGTGCATGCAGATGTGCACACACGTACACAGAAACCTAGTTGCGTGCAGCAACAAGAGCATGGAGAAAATGGCAGGAGGAAAGGGCTGGAGCATCGCGGGGGGTGGGGGGGGAAGGTCTCGGCTGAGGGAAGGCTCTCTAGGGGAGGGGACTGGGGTGCAGCCAGGTGACGATGAGAGGAAGGCAGCTCCGCCCAGGGAGCAGGAGGGGAGGGCAGACCCTGTGGCAGGAGCGTGCACGGCCCCCCCTCCCGCACTCCGCTTTCCTCAGCACGGAATCAGCACCCAGGGAGGCAGGGGTGTGGACAGGCCATCAGAGAGCGCAGAGGTCGGGATGTGATCAGGGACACCGGTGTCTCACCATGACCACACAGGAGAGTCTGGGCACTGGGTCACAGTCAGTAGGACACCGCCAGGCCCCTCCAGCCAGAAGGTTTGCCCTGTGGATGGTGGCCTGGGCTGAACAGGAGGCATTAGCCCCAGCGTCACACGCCTCGGGCCAGCTCCCCCCTCCAGGAAGGAAATCTTTGGGAGGGTCATGCCCAGTCTGTTCTCAATCCCCACCTCCCTGCTGTTCTCCCGGAGTCAGTCAACCAATCAACAAACATCGAAGACTGTGTGAGAGCTAGCAGCACTGTGGAGAGCAAGAAACGCTCTGGGGAGCGAGAGTGTGCAGCCTGGGGGGACAGAGAGGCACAAGGCGGAGCTGCTGACATCGACAGGCATGTAATCACCTCCAGCCCCAGCCCCAAACTGCACGGCAGGGACTCCTGTACTTTGCTCAAAGCTTGCGACAGCTCTGGGTTCTCACCTCGGGTTTTAAACCTATTCTAACTCTGGCTCCATACCCCCTGCTCCTCAGCCAAGCCCCTGTGCCAGGGGTGCAGTGAGGAAGTGGCAGCCACTCAAGCCACACGTGCAGGGTGAACAAGCCACCGCCCGAGGCTGCCCTGTGGGAGACAGGCGAAGGCACAACTGTGCCTCAGCCGCGGCCCTGGGGCAGCCTCACCCAGGGCAGGGCCTCCGCCGAACCCAGAGAAGCAGGAGGAAGGGGGTGGGCATGGGAGGCCCTGCCTTCGAGGAGCGCATTACTCCTGGGTGACCTCCAAGGTCACAGCGGGTCAGCAGCACAGGGTCCTGAGTCAGAGGTTCCACTCGCCCTGCCCTGCCTGCTCCTCCCTTCTATCCGAGCTACCACTCCTGACCTTGGTCTTCACCTCCGGTCTCAGGTGTGCCGAGCAGGTCAGCTGGTCTTTACTGAGAGCAGATTAGATGTGAAGGCGCCTTGACCTGAACTCAGAAGCTCCCTCACCCAAGAAGCCACACTCCGGCTGGTGGGAGAGCCGGAGCGGCCATCTGCTGCCGGGGAGAGCCACGCCCCTCAGCAGGTCCAGAATTCGGGTTGATCCTTAATGTCCTGTACGTGTATGCCTTCCAGAATTTCAAAATAATGTGATTATCTCTCGGTTTAATTCAGGTGCTCTATCTATCAGATTATAAGCACCCCTCCGCCCGCTGCATCAGTTCAAGGTCTCACCCCGAAGACCCAGGGCCCAAAAGTGTCCCCTGGGGTTGGCTTTAGGTTCCCGGGCCTAAGGCTGCTGGAAGCCAAGACCTTTGCTGTGGTTTTAATACAACGTTATCCCTCCCCACATCCCATTGTCCCCTGTGACATCTGTTGCCCTTCACAGCTCGAGGGGCAGTGTCAGGTCCAAACAGCGTGACTGCAGGCAGTCCCATCTATATACCTGTGGAGTTTTCTCTCCTCCCACAGGCCTCTCTTCATCTGGTGTGTGTGCACACACACACACACACACACACACATATGCATACACACACGCGCATACACACATGCAAACACACGCGCGCGCACGCACACACACACACACACACACACACACACACTCTCCAGGGCCCAATTTGACCAGGGCTCAGTGCTGGCTGCTTCACCTCACTGCGGAGTCAGGGCCTGGCCGCCCCTTTTAGCCTGGGCAGCTGCAACACCAGCAAACTTGATGGCCCTGTGCCAGCGAGCCCGGCTCCCGAGCTCTTTACTGCTCCAGGGTCTCCATGGAGTCCCCACGGCACCCAGGTGGCCAGGTGAGCGCCCTCTGCAGGCCCAGGCCCCATCCAGGCTCCTCCAGGGAAGGGTTTCTCCCCAGGCGTCCTGTGCCTTCTCACCCCCTGACCCTGGAGGGCCTCCTCTCGGTGGGTTCCTCCTCCTCTGCGTCTTGGTCAACTCACCCCGCTGTCAAGGGAGGGGTGACAGGAGGTGGCCTCTGCCTGGCCTCAGTCCACTGCCACCTTCCCCTCAACACGGGACTCTCCGCCCAACATCTGCCTCCAAGGCCCCTGAAGAGGTGTTTCCTAAAACAAAGCAAGTCCCTCCAAAAATGCCGTTTCCTCCTAGGAACCCTCCTCCGACCCATGTTCGAAGCCTGCCAGGGAGTTTGTTTATCGACGGGCCCTGGAGGAAGGGTGGGGACACCAGGCAGCCGGCTCCTACGGGCCTGGCCAGGGCCCTGGACATCTATTGATAGAAGGGAGGGGTGGGCCCCAAAGATAAATTTGCCTCCGTGTTCTGGGCCCCATGATGGAGACTGTGAGAGGCCACCAGGGGTGCCTCTGCCCAGCCCAGTGCGGCCGGCAGACCCCCAGCTCCCGCTCCCCCGCTGGTGACAGCAGCCCCTCCCCCTCCCCCCTCTCTGGGGGTCCCCGCGTTTCTGTCTGTGCTGTCACCACAGGCCTTGTTTTGCCTCCCTCCTTCTCAGCTTCTCTCTCGCACCGTGTCTCTTGCTGCTTCCTCCCATCTGTCTTCCTGCGTGAGTGTGGTCCCAGGGCTCCCTGAGTGTGGGCAGTTCCGTTCACATCCTGGCTCCGCTCCAGGGACAGTGTGTAACATACACAGGCCCAGAAACATACACACCGGGGCGGGGAGCACGCTAGGGCCGGTGAGAGCCCCAAGTCCCCAAGCCTCCAGGCTGCAGGCTGGGCCCCAGTGGGATTAGGAAGAAGGGGTCAGGACCTTCAAGGAAAGAAGTAATATTTTAACTAGAAAAGAAAGACTATTTGGGCTCCAAGGTGATGTAACCAAGAAAGGACATCTGGACCTAGACTGCTATCTGCGATTTCTTTGATAGACCGAGTGATTCTTGTTTTCATCCCTGGATTGCTGACTGTTGAGCCCTTTTTCAGGGACCAGACCCCCAGGGCACTGAGAGAGGGACCGTGGAGGTCGGTGAGAGCTGGGCACAGGCAGGAGGCAGGAGCCACACCAGGATGAGCTTTGGATTTGACACTGAGGAGTGTGCCTTCTGCCCCTCTGTTGACAATGAGCCAGGGGAGGTGTGTTTGTTTGTTTGTTTGTTTGTTTTTAATATATTTTTATTGATTTCCGAGAGGAAGGGAGAGATAGAGAGAGAGAAACATCAGTAATGAGAGTGAATCATTGATCGGCTGCCTCCTGCATGGCCCCTACGGGGGATGGAGCCCAAATCCAGGCATGAAGTTCTGCTACCCCGGCCGGGAATCGAACTATGATCTCCTGGTTCATAGGTCCGACGTTCAACCACTGAGCCACGCCGGCTGGGCCAGGGAATGGATGCTGTGACTGGATTCACATTTCTGGACAAGCATCCTCTCTCACAGCTGTATGTTAGCCTGGTCTGGAGGGGAGGCCAGAGGAACCATAAGGGTCTATAGTAGAGTGAGGTGGGGACAGTGGCCATAGGACTGGAGCAGAGGGAGCCAGGAAGAGGCTAAGCAAGGAGTACCAGCAGGAGGCCGGAATAGAGAGCCGATTATCCTGAGATGAGGACACAGTGGAATTATTAGGGAAATGGAGACAGGCTTCACTTAAAAAAAAAAAAAAAAGTTTATTATGTAATACTAGTGGCCCAGTGCACAAAATCCATGCACATTAAAATTGAATTAGAGAAAATATTTTTTTTATAATATATTTTATTGATTTTTCACAGATAGGAGGAGAGAGGGAGAGAGATCCAGAAACGTCGATGAGAGAGAAACATCGACCAGCTGCCTCCTGCACAACCACTACCGGGGATGTGCCCGCAACCAAGGTACATGCCCCTGACCGGAATCGAACCTGGGACCCTTCAGTCCACTGAGCCAAACCGGTTTGGGCTAGAGAAAATATTTTAATATTGCTATTTGCCTTTTGCTGTGAGGGGAGCTGGGGAGAGGGAACTCGAGCCTCAAGTCCCCCAGGCCGGCACAGGGGGTGGGAATGTGAGCCTCATGTGCCCAGGCAGCACAAGTCCGCTCCCACCCGCTCCTGCCACACAGGCAGCCTGCTGATTGGTCGTTACATGACAGCATCCCGACTAATTTGCATATTACCCCATTATCAGAATATATTATGTATAATATAAGTATGCATATACATGATATCTGATGTATACATGGATTAGGAAGCATGATAAAGCCAACACCCCTAGACCCACTGTTGTCTTGCTGAGTTCTGTCCTTTCCCACCTCCGGCCCCCACATGCACGCCTGGGTTTATCAGCCTCTTTCTTTTCACACAGTGTCATCTTCCTCCTTTTAGAGATTAGTTTTAAAATGTGTCTCCTAGATACGTGTCTAAGAGAAACGAAACCACGTTTTCGAAAAGACTTCCATGCAGAGCAGCCCTGTTCAGAGCAGCTCAGAAGAGGAAACAGCCCACGTGGCCACCAGCTGGTGAAAGGGTGATAAAATGTGGTATATCCACACGAGGGAAGGTTATTTGGCAACAGCGGGAATGACGTTCTGTTAACATGCTACACCACGGATAAGCTCCAATGATGCTCAAGTGTAAAAATGAAACCAGACGCGAAAGACTACATATTGTATGATTCCATTTGCACGGAATGTCCGGTAAAGTCAAATCTATAGAGACAGACTGCAGGCCAGAGGTGGCCTGTGGCCGGGGTGGGAATGGGAAGTGACCAGGGGTGTGGGAAATGTACTGACATTAGACAGTGCGGAAGTTGCACAAGTCTGTAAATCACCTAAGGATGATTAAATCGTACATTTAAAATGGGTGGGTTATGCTGCAACACAGAAATGGGAATTATACTTCAGTAAAAGGCGTCATAGGAGAGTCTTCAGGGGCTTGTGCTTTCTCGTGCAGTGATGTTTCTGAGACCGAGCGGGAGCTGTTTCAGAGTAATGTGCACAGAGCTGCCGTTCATGTATGTTTACAACTCTGTGTGGTCCCCGGCCCGCGCTCCAGGCTCCAGCCCTGTCTCTGGGCACTTGAGTAACTTCTTTTTCTTTCTCTTTCACAGAACAATTTTCCCGGAAGATTCTTGTACACGCCCCCTTGGTTCACACAGGTAACTTTATTGAATCTAAATGAAGCATCAGGGCTTGTATATTGTATGTCTTTTTGTTCACTTTCATTATGTTAGGAATTCACTTCTTATTCCATCTTATGGAAGTGTTATTCCCCCAACGGATTGAAAACGAAGGCAAACACACAACTGGCTCTCGTCCCAGGGTGAGATGCGTTGCTCTGGGAATGCAGTGGGAGTGAGGTTGCTGGGTCAAGGGCACACGACGGTCCGGGAGAGTCCAAGTGGCCGCCTGCTCTCTGAGCGCGCTGTGCTGGTTTGCATTCCCGCCGGCAGTACACGGGCGTTCCCACGTTGCGCCACCTCCTCAGCAGCCCTCAGCGTCGTCCACGTTTTCACTTTACGCCAGTTTCGTGGGCATGGCATCTTCTCACTCCTTTGTTGCTAAGTGAGGTGGGACATCTTTGTATATGTTTATGGGGAATTTGTATTCTTCTTCTGTGCTGTTCTCTTTCTGTCTTTTACCTAATGCTTTTTCTTATTGATTCATATGATTCTTTATGCATTCTAGATATTAGTCCCTTGTCATTTTCCCCATTGGTTTTTTTTAGAGACAGTGGAATGGAAGGAGGAGAGAGGAAGAGAGAGGTAGAGATAGAGATAGAGACAGAGATAGAGATAGAGATAGAGAGAGAGAGAGAGAGAGAGAGAGAGAGAGAGAGAAAAGGGGAGGGGAGGGGAGGGGAGGGGAAAGGATGGAAGGAGAGGGGAGGGGAGGGGAGGGGAGGGGAGGGGAGGGGAGGGGAGGGGAGGGGAGGAGAGGAGAGGAGAGGAGATACACACAGCTGGGATTGAACCTGCAGCCCAGGAACATGCCAAATCGGCCAGGGCAGTCCCTTGTCATTTACATGCGTTGCAGGTGTCCTTCCCAGTTTGGGACCTGTCTGCATTTTCTCGGGGTGCCTTTTTATAGCAGACGGTCTGATTTGTAAAGTAGTTGGATTTTATCTATTCTTTCCCTTTGGGCTCCTCTTCCCTCCCCACATGCTATCTTCCTGCCCAGCCCCTCCTGAACTGACCAGCCCGGCGCAGAGCCTGCTGGGCCGTTCCGGACCGGCAACCTCCGGCCTCGGCTCATCTCAGCCAACGTCATCCTCAGCCCTCGACCCCGGAGCCCGAGCCCGGGCCCGGAGTTCGTGCGCCACCTCCGTGCTCTCCGGGCTGCAGAGACCTCCCCCCCGTGCCTCACAGAACCCCAGCCCAGCACACCCTCCTGATTTCACCTAATTTGTTTGTTTATCTGTTTTTACAGCCCGGGGTGTTTTGCTGCTGCTGTTTTGGTATTGGCCTGGTTTTTCAAATACCTACTGAGCCATGGATTCACAGGGAGGCAGTCCAGCAGCGCGGGCTCCTTCCCGCCGGTTCTCACTAGGCCGGCCCCTCTGGGCGGACCAGGCTGGTGCTTCGGTCGAACCCAGGTGCCTTGCTCTCTTGCTCCCTTCTTTTTCGGATCATTTCCCTTCACATATTTCAGGAAGCCATTGTGGCTCTTGGAGCAATTAATATGCCCAGAACGTCCATTAATTCTCTTGGCAAGCATCTCGCCCTTAACTTGTTTGTTTCCCACAATGCCCGCAGGGCCACAGTGTGGGCTCGTCCAGTTTTGCCATGGTAACTTTTGTGGGGCCTTCCTTTTGAGCAGTGCCCGTTCCCTTGATGCTGACAATACCACCTTTCTTATAGATTCACGTGTGTGTAGCCAAAGGAACAACTCCATGTTTCCAAAAGGCCCCGAGGAGTCTCTTCCCGCCCCTCTGTCTCGGCCATTTCGGTGAATTACTGGAAGATGCAGATGCTGCTGAGAGACACAACCTCCTCTTTTTAGGAGCCTCTCCAGGCCCCGAGGCTGAGCCACTTCCTCCTCTATTCCGTGAGCCCAGGCCTTGCTAAGCATCAGGTGGCTGACAGCATAGGTGTTGTTGTTGTTGTTTTGTTTTTTGGGGTTTTGTTTTGTTTGAATTATTAGGGGTGGGAGCCAGGGGGAGCCTCTTTCTCGAAGAGGCACACTGACACCTGGACCTATTTGCTTTTCATTCAGTTGTAGATACACATCTTGACATCAGAAAGCACAGCAAACAGGTAGCAGACAGACCATCTCTGAGGTCAGTAAGGTCAGTAAAGGTCAGTAAGGTCAGTAAGGTCAGTAAGGTCAGTAAGGTCAGTAAAGGTCAGTAAAGGTCAGTAAGGCCCAGAAAACATTTACTTGGAGGCTATCAGGTCAGGAAATTGCTTGCAGCCACCGCTATCTCAACAGGAACAATCGGTGCTTACGTCAGCCTGCTAACACTCAAGGTCCATCAGCCTTCTGCGTTCCTTGGAGCCCTCTCATGACAGTATTGGCGAGTGGTGGCTTCCTACACGTATGTGGCATATAGTGTGTTACTTGGTCTCATTCATGTTGCTCTTTTTAAATGACAGCTTGCATCCAACGTGTTGATGGATTTGTTCCAGGTGGACAGCAGCAGCCAGATCCTCGTGTACTTTGAAAAGCGTTCCTTCCCCCTGATGTGTCCAGTACCCACCTAGCATAGGCATTGTTGACCCTTAAAGGGGGATCATTTTTACTTTGGATAAGTGTGATTTATTAAAGAGACACAACATTTCAAAACATGGGACTGCTTAGCCACGGATGTTGGAAGGGAACAAGGTGGGGAACCGCTGCTCCTTCTGCCAGTGACGCCTGTCTTACCCATGACACCCTCTACGGACACATTTCCGGGGCCGGGAAGCTCACTGCCTCTGTGGGCTGGACCGCTCTGATTTCTTACGCTCACTCCGACTTCTGCCTCATCATTCATACTCGTCGTTCTTCCCTCTGCTCTCTAGAGAAACACTCAGGGAATCTCTTTCTCTCTTGGGCGTGACCACCCTCAACGGGAGAGGTGGCATCCGTGTCCATGTGGCTCCTCTTCTCGGTGGACACACACCACCTGCACACACCGCAGATCCCTCTGCACCTGCTCATCCCCTCGGGAACGGACCGCAGACGCTTCCAGATGCCTCGCAAACGGCACACGCACGTTCGAGGAAAGCCCCAGGGCCAGTCTGAGGGCACAGAGGGGCCCCAAGCCCGTCCACGTGAGTTCCTGCAGCCGAGGAGGCTGGAGGCCGGGCTGGCAGCCTTGACAGCCCCGTGGTCCACCCTGCACCCAGGAGCTGGTGAAAACCTGCAGCTCTTTTCCTGGGAAAAGTCAGCAGTTTGTTTATATCAGTGGTCGGCAAACTCATAAGTCAGCAGAGCCAAATACCAACGGTACGACGATTGAAATTTCTTTTGAGAGCCAAATTTTTTAAATTTAAACTATATAGGTATATTGTTATTAACTTAATTAGGGCACTCCTAAGCTGGCCTTTGCTAAACACTCAAAGGGCCAAAGAGCCGCATGTGTCTCTCGAGTTGCAGCTTGCCGACCCACTGGTTTATATGCATCCAATCTCTCCCTCTCCAGGCAGAGTGTCCACAGAACCCCTCTTCACTGCTTTGGCTTGCACACCTACCTTTTGAAAAAGTTTTCTTGTGTGCCTATGTTTAGCTCTCCCCCTGCAGCTTCAAGTCCAGCACAGATTTAATGAGAAGGACGCTGTGTGTTTTTTAATGTTCCATTCCAAGGATAACACCCGGTGGCCACTGAGCCTGTTTTGGAGCCCGACTCCACCGCACTCTGGTTTGGGTGCCAGGAGGCCGGCTCAGGGACGGTGCACCTCTCTCGGCCAGGCTCAGGGCAAGGCCCGGCTCTGCCATGGCCGAGGCAGTGGCCGTCCGCCTCCACCGTCCGGGCCAGGAACGTCTGAGTAATCTTGGACTCGTGTCTGCCCTGTCTGCTATTGCCTCATCTCGCCTGGCCCTCATTAAAAACATCTCGCTCCTTTCCTTTCTCTCGCTCGTTCCCCCACACGTTTCTCCCGGGACCACAGTGCCTGTGCCAGAGCCCGGCCTCACCCACACAGACTCCCGGGTATTTACAAGCAGGTTCCCAAGAGGTGCCAGGCCCCTGAGTGTTTCTCAGATTGCGCCCTGATAGGAGGACCAGGAGTTGGTCAAAACCAGTAGCTGGAAGACTAACATTTCAAGCCAAGGAAACAGAGGAATGTCCATCGCTCAGCACTAGGATGTGAGCAGAGGGTACCAGGCTCCTTCTAAGGAAGAGTTAGGTTGGGCAGTGCCCTGACTGAAGGCCCTGGGGCAGTGGAGGGAGGAGCCACAGGGGGTATGGGTGGGAGCAGAGACGGAGGAGAGACGGAGAGACGTGAGGTTCAGGGGCCAGCAGAAGGGACCAGGGAGGAAAAGGGGGCAGCAGTGGTTGGATGGAGGGAGGAGTTGAAAGGGTGATGATGCCTTGAAAAGCATGCTCCTAGGAGAGGAACATTCCAGAAGCAGGTTAGGAGGTGGGAGAGGGGACTAGGTTTTGGAGGGCCCCGGTCCTTGGCTGCGAGGAGGTGGGTGACTGCAGTCAGGAGACCCTTTGCTCCTTTTCTCTGCCTGCCTCTTGCCTCGAGATGCTGCTGGGGATGCTGCTGGACCAGGCTCGACCCGAGAGAGTCTTCAGGAGGGATTGAATGCCCTCTATACCCCCTACACCAATCTCCAGTCCAGCATACTCACAGCTGTTCCTGTCAGGGTTTTGAGAGATGGGTAGGTTTGGGCTAAGCAAAGAGAGGACCACAGGCTTCTCTGAAAACAGACCAATAATCAGGAGATTCCTTGATGAACATAGAACGACAGAAGTAAATATTTGGGCATATTTTTAGTAAGTTACATTGAAATATAATTATACCTAAACTACAAAATCCCCCCATTTAAAGCGTACAGTTCAGAGGTTTCTAGTATATTTGCAGAGCTGTGCAACCATCACCAATAATTTCACCAGAGCATCTTCATCATCCCATGAAGAAACCCCATACCATTGGCAATCACTCTCATTCCCCCTTCCTACAACCTCTGGCACTATTCACCTACTTTCTATCTGTATGGATGTGCTTGTTTTAGACATTTCACATAGTGGATTTATACCCACATGGCCTTCATGACTGGCATCTTTCACTTAGTGTGACCTTTTTTAAAAAAAATTTATATATATATATATATATATATATATATATATATATATATATATATATTAACTTATTTCAGAGAGGAAGGGAGAGATAGAAACATTGAGAGAGAATTATTGATCAGCTGCCTCCTGCCTGCCCCCTCCTGGGGATCGAGCCTCCAACCAGGGCATGTGCCTTTGACAGGAATCGAACCTGGGACCCTTCAGTCCAGTGTTCTATCTACTGAGCCAAACCAGTGAGGGCAGTTAATCTTTTTAAGACTCATCCATATTGTAGAAATATTTCATTTCTTTATAGGACTAAACAATATTCTGTTATATAAATGTACCGTATTTTGTTTATTCATCTGTCAGTTGGTAGACATTTGGAGTTTTTCCAATTTTTGGTTAACATAAATAATATTATCCTGCTTTGAACATTCATGTAAAAGTTTTCGTGTGGACATATTTCCAATTCTCCTGGCTATATACCCAGGAATGGCATTGCTGGGTCACATGGTAACTATGTTTAACATTTTGAGAAATGGCCAATCTGTTATGTTTTATATATATATATATATATATATATATATATATATATATATATATATATATATATATATTTCTGATTTCAGAGAGGAAGGGAGAGGGGGAGAGATAGAAACATCAATGATGAGAAAAAAATCATTGGTTGGCTGCCTCCTGCATACCCCCTACTAGGGAGAGAGCCCACAACCCAAGCTTGTGCCCTGACTGGGAATAGAACTGTGACCTCCTGATCCATAGATCAACACCCAACCACTGAGCCACACCAGCGGAGCCCATTCTGTTTTCCAACATTGCTTCAGCCTTTCGCAAGCCATCAGGAATGCACACAGATTTCCATTTCTCCATCCCTTTGACAACATTTGCTCTGGTCTGCCTTTTTCACTTTAGGCATCTCAGTGGGTATGGAGTGATATTTCATTCGAGTTTGGTTCCCAATTCCCCAATGACTAATGAAGTTGAGCATCTTTCTTTTTTTTTATTTCTTTTTTTTAATATAATTTATTGATTTTTTACAGAGAGTTAGGGAGAGGGACAGAGAGTTAGAAACATCAATGGGAGAGAAACATCGGCCAGCTGCCTCTTGCACACCCCCTACCGGGGATGCTCCCGTAACCAATGTACATGCCCTCGACCGGAATCCAACCCGGAACTCTTCAGTCTGCAGGCCGATGCTCTATCCACTGAGCCAAACCGGCTTTGGCAAGCATCTTTCTTGTGTGCTTGATCATTTGTGTGTGTCTTTGGAAAATGTCTATTTAAATCTTCTGCCCACTTTTTAACCGAGTTATTTGTCTTTCTGTTGTTGAACTGTACGAGTTCTTCATGTATCCTGGACACAAGTCTGTATCACACACGTGCTTTCTCCCAGGCTGTGGGTTGTCTTTTCATTTTCCTGATGGTGTCCTTTGAAGCACAAACGTTTTTCATTTTGATGAAGACCAATTTATCGTTTACTGTTTACCCAGTTTTCTTTTGTAACTTGTGCTGCCGGTGTCATACCTAAGAAACCATTGCCTACTCCGAAGTCACAAGGATTATACGTGTGCTTTTTATCAGACTTTTATTATTTTTAGCTCTTACATGGTCTATGACCATCTGGGCTAATTTTTGTAAACGGGATGAGGAAGGGACCAACTTCATTCCTTTGCCTGTGGAAATCCAGAACCTTCTTCCCTTGCCCACTCCCCCAGGTAATTGTCTTGGCACCCTTGCCAAAAACCCATTGAACATAGATGTAAGGCTTATGTCTGGACTCAATTCTATCCCATTGTTGGTTTGTATTTTCTAAGGTTTTGGTTTTTTTCTCCAGCTGTGTTACCAGGTGGCCCATCCCTCCCTAGACAAGAGATGCAGTGACCTCCCAAGCAGACAGCGTTTCTGGGGGGGGGGGGGGGGGGGTCAGGCCTCATCGCAGGTACATCCTCCCGCAGGGTCCAGACCTCCGCCATGGTTTTGCCGGCAGGTGGGGGGTTAGCTGACCAAACCAAGGACCTTCTCTCTCTCCTGCCTCCTAAGGTTACTGTCAACATCAGGTTAGATTACTTACATAAAAGAATTTGGGAAGGTCTGAAGTGCCATCCAAATGTAAGGTGTATTCTTCTCATCATGGTGCCTCTCCATCAGGAACAACACCTAAGTATCGAGAAGTCACTTTGCATTTTCACTCACTGGGATCAAGGATGTGATGTCTGTGTTGTTGCAAACCCCAAATTAGTGAGGTTTGGTGTTTCATATCCTTTCTTAAGAGGCTGGGAGCTTGCCCTTGCCACCGGGAGATGGAATATCAGTGCTGGCCATCCCTTCCTTCCACACCCTCTTCCTTGAAGGAGGGCCTAGTTAGTGCCAGGCGCTGTGCTAAGCTCACAGGCAGGCACCTCTATCCTCCGAACTCACAGGTTAGCACAGCAGGGAAGCTGTACAATTCAACACGACCATGATGGAGATGCAGGGTGACTCCCAACCAGCCCCGGTATCAGTTTGCTCCAGGTAAAACAGGGGGTTTAGAAAAGGTGACCAGACGTCCCATTTTTGGCGGGACAGTCCCGATTTTTAACAATTTGTCCCGCTTCCCACGGCGTTTTTAAAAAGTCCCTATTTTTTTTTTTTTTTTTGAAAGATTGGAAAGATTCTTTCCAAAAATCAAGACTTTTTAAAAATGCCGCGGGACTCGGGACAAATTGTTAAAAATCGGGACTGTCCCGCCAAAAGCAGGACGCCTGGTCACCTTAGGTTTATCTTCCAACCTCAAATTGCCTTTGCTCCTATGAAATCTCAAGGAGGCAGAGGCTGTCCCATGCTGAACTCGGGCCCTGACCCACATGTTCTGAAGCGACTGTCACAGTGCCACACCGTTAGGCCTGAGAACGGGCATGCAGGACCGAACATGGGCCCCACCATCCTCCCAGGCTCAGCTCTTGGGAGCTTGTCTGGGGCGCGGCCCCAGCTGAAATCTCCTCCATCTGCCTTCTGCACCGCTCCTTCCCTGATAGTGGAGAAGGGCTCCCTGGTTACAAGCTAAACCTCAGACTCTTCTTCCCCTCTACCAATCCCCCGGCTCTGGCCCCCCGGGACCACTCCTCCAGGGCCTCCCTCTCAGAAGACAGAAGTTCACGTGCATGGATGACCCTTTGCCTTCAAGCCTGGAAAACCAAGCTGCCGGGACCACTTGAGAGCTGGGAGGCTCCAAGGAGAAGAGCTGGGCCACTGCCTTCCCCTCAGCCTGGTCCTCACCCCCACCAGGGCCACTCTGATCACGGGTGTCCACTGGGCCAGCACTGACCTACACTGTTGTCCCCTGGAGAGGGAAAAGCCACAGGATCCCAGCTTTCCTCTCCCCCCTCCACTGTGGTTACTGGCCACACCCTGCCTTCCCCACGCCTAGAGCTGGGCAGCCACTTCCCTCTCACGCCCACCTTCCTCCCCACTCCTATCCCGTCCTCGACACACTTCTCCCGGGTACCATGTCACCTGACAGCTCAGTATGACCTCGGATCTGTCTTCTCAAGTCCTGCAGACTCCTGCACACACTCCGTATGGCGAGCATGACACGTGAGCCCTCGTGTCCCTCAGAGTCCCGGGGTCCACACCACCTACAGGTGCCCAGGACTCAAGAGGCTCCCCAAGGCCCCAGGCAGCGCATGGACTAGGCACTCCCAGCAGCTGTCCCTGGCTCCTTCTCCGACCCGTCTGCCCAGCCTCCACTTCTGTCACAGACCCCTCCACATCCCTGGGGGGGGGGGGGTCTGCTGGGGCGCAGGGTCCTCCCACCTATGGGGACTGACGCCATGGTGCTAGGCGCTAGGGAAGAGGCCCCCTGGCCTCCACTTCCACCTCAAAAGCTCCTCCCTTCCCTCTGCTTGCCCCTTAAAGGGACACTGGCTGAGCCAGGGGAAGACTGGTGTCGAGTGTGGTGACGAGGTGACGAGGTGTCGAGGGGAAAGCCACTCAGCCTGAGACTTGGTCTCTTCATCTGGCCAGCCGGGGGCTGTTCTTCCGCTAGGCTCCTCTTTGTAGCGATCAAAGGCTGCCCGTCTGGGATGGCTTCTGCAGGAAGCTGTAACCCCAACAGAAAGAGGCAGGTGTGCCCACGCCCCTGTGCCTCTACCTGTTGTGGGGTGGAACCCTGGGTTCGAAATAAGACCACCGGAGGCTGATGATTAATTAAAAAGCAGGCAAAGATGTATTGAAATATCTGGCCAGGACAGCAGCGAGAGCACCACACACAGGTGGTCTCCACATGACTGCACCGTTTCAGGGGCAGGCAGTCCCTCTTAAAGGTTCAAACCACAGGAATTTTCCTTTGTTCTACATTCTAAATCTTAAAGACTACATTCTAAAGACTGGGGTCAGCCCAGCAGGGTTGCTGCTAGTCACATCCTGCTGGACAGTGGAATGTGGCCCCATCTTGCGATAGCCGATAACACAGAAGCAGAGCTCAGAGGTTATCTACAGTTTCTATCTCTGAAGGTCACTGAGTTAGTGGGAATTACTCTCCTGTGCTCTTGGTCCCAGGCAAGGGAAAACTGCCTTAGCCTCCAGGTCTCCACCTGAAAGCTCAGGTAAATATTCCCCCCCTTGTTTATTCAGGTGCAAGAGCCAAACTAGAAGAGTTAAAATTCAAACAGCAGTTTTTACCTGAGGTGTATATTCTTAATGTCTTATTTCACTGCCCTCCTCCCAGGACAGCCCCTCCATTCTTCCCCCTGTCCCACCAGCCCCACACCCAGGCCCCAGGTGTGTGTGTGTGTGTTGTTGTTGTTTTTTTGTTTTTTTTGTTTTTTTGGGGGGGTAGGGCTCTGAACATCTTTGCAGCACCCCAGGTGCCTGCCAAAGCCTAACCTCTCCCCCCCACCCACATGAACCCCCTCCCTTCCCCCCTCCCTACACACACACACACACACACACACACACACACACACACACACGAGAGGGCAGGGCGGGGTGAGAGGGCAGGACAGGGAAGGGCCAGCTCCTGGTAACTGGACCCTTGTCCTAACCCAGCCAATCAGGTCAGTCAAGATAGTGGCACCACCCCCCCCCTATAAAACCCATTGATATGTTCAATTCTTTCTCTCCCCCACCACACCGTGGCCGTGGCCGGTGTAAGTGGGACCGAGCTCAGACTAGTCCGAAATAAATACAGGCTTTCTGCAATTGCATCGGATTCGGCTCCCTGGTAGTCTTTGGGGTTTATGACACTTGGGCACAACAACACACGTGCGGCCTGCTGAAGGAGGCAGCCAGCCGGGTGCCTGGTCAGTGGCCTGTCCCTGCTGCTTCACCTTGTGTGTCCCTGGGAGTCCAGGAGGCCTGGCTTAGGCCGGGAGGCCAAGCGGCAGACACCGCGGGGCTCAGGGCCGCACAGAGGCTGTGAGTCTGTGCTGGGCAGGAGGAGGGGACTGGGGCGCAGGCTGGGTGTCCCCTCCTCAGAGGTGTGCGTGCTGGGGGGGGCAGCGGGGCCCTGCGAACATCCCGGGCAGGATTCTGACCTCTGCCCCCTCCGCACCCGGGGCCGGGCCGCCGGGGCCCCTCCCCAGGCCGGCGCCCCTGCCCGCCGGTCCCCGCCCCGCTCCCTTAGGCCCGCGGCCGGCGCTCGGCCGGGGAGGAAGCGCGCGGGGCGGGGAGGCCGGCGGGGGTGTGTCGGAAGGCGGCGGCCGCGGGGTTTTATAATCCGCCGAGCCGGCGGCGGGAGCACCGCGCACCGCGCCATGGGGCCCGCGCCGGGCCGCCCGGGGCCGCCGCCGCCGCTGCTGCCGCCGCTGCTGCTGCTGCTGCTGCTGCCGCCGCCGCCGCCCCCCGCGCTGGCGCTCGACCCCGACATGGAGCCCGGAGACTTCTCCGCGGACGAGGCGGGGGCGCAGCGCTTCGTGCAGAGCTTCAACCCCAAGGCCGAGCAGGTGCTGTACCAGAGCTCGCTGGCCAGCTGGGCGTTCGACACCAACATCACCGAGGAGAACGCGCGGCGCCAGGTGGGCGCGGGGCGGGGGGCGGGGCGGGGCCCGGGCGCCCAATCACAGCCCCGCGGCGGGGTGGGGGGCGGGCAGTCCCCGCGGGGCGCGCGCCCCGGACCCCGGGCCCTCCGCCCCCGCCCCCACCCCCGCCCCATCAGACAAGAGGCGGGCGCCGGGCACGGTGCTGGGCACATGGTCCGTGCCAGGCAGGATCGGGACGGATGAGGCCGGCTGCACGGAGACCTACTCCGCTCCAGGGCAGCGCCGGGGCGGGTCAGCAGCTTGGGGTCTCCGCTAAGGGCGCCCTCTGCTCCGATCGCTGCTTTTCTCCGCTTGTTTCTGTCCCCGCTCATCCCGGTCCGTTCTCCCTCTCCTCCCCCTACCTCTCTTGCCCCAATGTCTGCTCCACGCTCCCCTGGGGCAGAGGCCCCAGTTCCTGGCCCCAGGGCCCAGGGGGAGAAAGTCCTGTTCTCGGAGCCCTTGGCCTTCCTGCCCTCCCCCACATGCATCCCCCCCCCCATCCCGTCTTCACTCACTCCCCAGCCCTCGCTGTGCTCGCAGGAGGAAGCCACCCTGCTCAACCAAGAGTTTGCCGAGGTCTGGGGCAAAAAGGCCAAGAAACTGTTCGACCCAATCTGGCAGAACTTCACGGACCCAATCCTGCGCAGGGTCCTCGGCGGCGTGCGCATTCTGGGCCCCGCCAACCTGCCCCTGAAGAAGCGGCAGCAGGTGGGCGCCGTGGCCGTGAGGGCGGAGGAAGCAGTGGCTGCCGCCTCCCAGCGGCCAGCGAGGCCGCGGAGGGGAGCTTGGGAGGGCTGCTGTTAGTGGCCCGATCCCCTGGGATCTGCAGAGAAAGCCACAAAGGCATAGAGTGGCTTCCTGCAGCATTGCTTTCCCTTGGAGATGGGACAGACAGTTACTTAAAGTTACTTTACGCTACAGCAAGTATTGTGGGGTAGAAAGCCCTAAAAGATGAAACAAGAGCCTTCAGAGTTCCCCCATAGGCAGGGTGGGTGTGTGGATGTCCTTAGGAAGAGGGAGGCCTGGGGAGGCCTCGGAGCCGGAGACCGTGAGAGGGGTTTGCCCTCCCTTCGAGGTGGGAACCGACCCCTAATCCCGGGACATTTGTCTCCACCTCCAGCCGCTTCCTTTCTTGGTCAGAAGTGCTCCCGGCGCCACTGAGTGGCCTGAACAAGCCACATCCCCTCTCTGGGACTTTTTTTTTTTTTTTCCTTTTAGCAAAGAGAGGAGGGACAGCCAGTGGTCCTGGGGCCATCCGTCACTAACAGGTTCTCAACTCTCCCCAGTACAACTCGCTGCAAATCCACATGAACAGGGTCTTCACCTCGGCCAGGGTCTGCTACCCCAACATGAACGAGAGCTGCTGGTTCCTGGACCCAGGTACAGCCCCGTCGCTGCTGTCGCTCTCGCCCTTCCCGTCACCCCACACCCTGGTGGGGTGCTTGCTTCACAGAGCTCCCAGCCTGCTGCCCCCCAGCGGATAGAGTGCCCTTGGCCTTGGGGGTATCGTGATGCTGAGGAGGCAGGTGGACATGGAGCTCTGGCGAAGGCT
Source organism: Pipistrellus kuhlii (assembly GCF_014108245.1). NCBI lineage: Eukaryota > Metazoa > Chordata > Mammalia > Chiroptera > Vespertilionidae > Pipistrellus > Pipistrellus kuhlii. The sequence goes on along the minus strand of NW_023425521.1, from coordinate 8,695,364 downwards.
GACGCCGACCTCATCGCAAAAGTCTCCTACCAGGACATGCCTCTTTGTGTCTCAGACCTCATGCACATCATGTCTGCCACGCGGAACTACGGGCTGCTGCTGTACGTCTGGGAGGGCTGGCACAATGCCGTGGGCATCCCGCTGAGGCCCCTGTTCCAGGAATTCACTGCCCTCAGCAATGAGGGCTTCCAGGGAGATGGTGAGCACGCCCCGCCCGCCTCCCTCCCCCCCACCCCCCGGTGTGGGTGCCACCCTCCCCAGCTTGAAAGGTGCTCTCCCACCCACTGTCTCCACGGAGCCCAGCTCCCGAGGCAGGCAGAGCAGCTGGTGGGCTGGCTCCATCCACTGGCCAAAGGCTGCACAGATCGTGGATGGCAGAACCAATCTGCCTTCTACCAGACTACTGCTGTCTTGCCCTGACACCATCCCTCCTCCCTGCCCCTCCTGGCACTCCTCCCCTCCCTAGCATGCGTCCTTGCCTCTCGGCGCTCCGGGATCTAGTCAGCTGGAGTTCAACCCCCTGGTTAGAAAGTTATAGGCCGGCATCCTCAAACCAGCCTTTCCCCGGCTGGCAGGCGCACAAGCCCTGAGCCAGGAGAGGGGGATGCTGGGAGGCGGAGGGTCAGAGCCTCAGGCCTGAGCCGCACCCCACCCCCACCCCCCGCCAGGCTTCGCAGACACAGGGGACTACTGGCGCTCCTGGTATGAGTCGCCCACCTTCGTGGAGGACTTGGAGAGCCTCTTCCATCGAATTGAGCCCCTCTACCTGAACCTCCATGCCTACGTCCGCCGCAAGCTGCACCGGCGCTACGGGGACAGATACATCAACCTCAGGGGGCCCATCCCCGCTCACCTGCTGGGTAAGGACCTGGCCTGGCGCCCCCACACGCCCCGGGGATTGTCCTCACCGGCTCCCCTGGTGGAGCGCCCCACTGGTCCCTCCCACACGCGTGAGCCCTTGCGGCTTGTCCCACGCTATCATGAAGCAGGAGATCCTCATTATCCTCCTGCTTTTCGGATGGGGACCTGAGGCTCACTCGGGGCACATGAGTGACTTGGCAGAGGGCAGAGGGCTGGTCAGAGGCAGAGCCAGGAGACACGCTGAGGCTTCGACTCCGGGGGGAGGAAGAATCATCGTCGTCTCTGCCCCAGGAAGCCTTTCCCGTGGCCCCACCTCAGGCCTGGAAGGCAGGGCTCCCAGCACCATCAGAAAGGGCCCCGCAGCCTTCCCTGGCTCCTGCTTAGCACCCGGGGCGCACCCAGCACTCGGGACTATGCATGGGCCGAGGTGGAGATCCCGGGCCTCAGCCCCGGGGTCCGGCCTCGGGGGGCCCCGGTGCTGCAGGGCCGGGCAGCGGGAGCCAAGCTCTCCGGCTTCCCTCCTTCCTCTAGGGGACATGTGGGCCCAGAGCTGGGACAACATCTACGACATGGTGGTGCCTTTCCCTGACAAGCCCAGCCTGGACATCACCAGTAAGATGGTGCAGAAGGTGAGGCGGGTGGGCCAGGGTGGAAGGGAGACAGGGGAGAGGGGCCAGAAGGGGTCTCGTGCAGGAGACAGGTTGGTAGGCACCCGGTCCCTCCCTTTCTACAGAGCAGCAGCCTGGAGTGCGTGTACCAGCGAGGAGCTGGGCTCAATGTCCCCGGGAGGGGCCAGCCCCTCTCCCCGGGCCCCCACAGGCGGGATGTGAGGAGTCCACTTTCCCATCTGCTCTGGTTGTCAGGGGCAATGCCTTCTGGGGAAAGAGGCCGCAGAGCAGACACACCCTCCACGGGCAGGGAGCTGGCCTGGGTGGGCGACTCCAGACCCGCCCCGGGGCAGCCGCCGTGAGCTCCCGGCAGCCGGCCCCTGACCTGCCCCCGCCTCCACCCCCACCCCCACCCCAGGGCTGGAACGCCACACACATGTTCCGGGTGGCAGAGGAGTTCTTCACCTCCCTGGGGCTGCTGCCCATGCCTCCGGAGTTCTGGGCAGAGTCCATGCTGGAGAACCCCAACGACGGGCGTGAGATAGTGTGCCACGCCTCCGCCTGGGACTTCTACAACAGGAAGGACTTCAGGTCTGGCCGCGGGCAGGAGGGTGCTGGGGCTTCGGGACCGGCAGGCAGCCTGGGCACAGAGGACCCCGTTCCCAGGCCCACCTCTGCCCCAGGCCCAGCTCTGGCAGAGGGGCCTGTCTAGGCCAGGGCTGCCATGGGGCCGCCCCCCTAGCAGCTTTCCCGGTTAGCCAACGCTGCACCCTGGGATGAGGTGGGCCAGGGCAGGGCCAAGCATCTGTATGTTCCCACCAGCGACACACAGGGCAGCCCTCTTCCCACGCTCTGGGCCCTGCCCTGCCCTGCCCTGCCCTTCACCCTCCCCCGCCCCCTCCTCCCCCCCAGGATCAAACAGTGCACGCGGGTCGCCATGGAGCAGCTGTCCACCGTGCACCACGAGATGGGCCACATCCAGTACTACCTGCAGTACAAGGACCAGCCTGTCTCCCTGCGCCAAGGGGCCAACCCTGGCTTCCACGAGGCCATCGGGGACGTGCTGGCGCTCTCTGTCTCCACGCCTGCACATCTGCACAAAATCGGCCTGCTGGACCAAGTCGTCAATGACACGGGTATGGGGGCGTCGAGGACCCAGCCAGCCCCACCCAAACGTCCACAGCAGGACTCCGCTGGCGCCTGCTCCCAATGGCCCTTCTCATTTCCGCTGCGTTGCTCAGGGCGGACAGGTTTGGGGGTCCATCTGAGGCCCAGCTCAGCCCTGCCCAACAGGGCCCCATCGCTTCTCTGCATCGGCCCAGCCACCCCTCCCCCTGGCCGCTCCCCAGCCCCGCCTGATCCTCGCCAGACTCCCTTTTCTCCTCTGACCTCTCTCTTCCCATCCTCCAACAGAAAACGACATCAATTTCTTGCTGAAGATGGCGCTAGAGAAGATCGCCTTCCTGCCCTTCGGCTACCTGGTGGACCAGTGGCGCTGGGCCGTCTTCAGCGGCCGCACCTCCCCTTCCCGCTACAACTTCGACTGGTGGTATCTCCGGTGAGTACATGGGGACCCGGAAGGGCCTGGTGGCTGCCCCTCCTGGGCAAGCAGGAGCCTCCTGCCTCCGTCAGTCCCCGTCCCCTCCTCTCTAATGACGTCTCCTTCCTTTCCCCACCGCCTTCTTCCCGCCCAGAACTCCCTCCGCCAGGAGCCCTTCCTCCCCAGCTCATCCAATGGGGAAAGGGTGGCAGGTGGGAATGCCTGCTTAGCAGCCTTTGCTGCAAAGGCGGAATCAGTCATATGCCTCACTGAGGTCCACCGTTTTCTTCTAGAGTCAAGTATCAGGGCATCTGTGCTCCAGTTATCCGAAATGAAACCCACTTCGATGCCGGAGCCAAATATCACATCCCAAACATGACACCGTACATCAGGTACTGTTGCCCCATCCAGTTCTGTCCCACCCTTCGCTCCCTTCTCCCTCCTCCTGGGGTGCTGGCCCCACCCCATGCCCAGGGCTTGTCCCCACATTCTCCCCTGGAATTCAAGTGGAGCCAGGCTTGGTTCTCCCTTCTCCTCAGGTGGCCCCTGACTACCCTCTGCCCTGGGGAAAGCTGGATGGTGCCCGGGCAAGGGGCCCTCGCCAGCCCCCCTTAACACCCACCCTGTGCCTTCAGGTACTTTGTGAGTTTTATCCTGCAGTTCCAGTTCCATCAAGCCCTGTGCAAGGAGGCAGGCCACCAGGGCCCACTGCACCAGTGTGACATCTACCAGTCCACCAAGGCAGGGGACAAGCTCCGGTGTGTGGGAGGAACTGGAGGGCGAGTGGGAGGGTTAAGGGAGAGGCTGGGGAAGACTATGTCTGGGAGGCAACTGGCTGCTCCCCGGGACCCCACAGGGCCAGCCTGATTGGGGGGCGCCTTTCTTTCTACCCCCTGCTTTCTTCCTCTCACCCAATGGCCATGTGCCCAGCCCCCTTCATGGAGATCCTGGGCCCCAGGGTCTTGATGCCACTGTTCCTGCAGTCCTGGGGGGTGAGGGGTGGGCAGACATGGCCGGAGGTAGGGCAGGTGGGCCAATAGTGGCCTCTGGCCTGAGTCCCTGGTGCCCGTGGGGCCCGTTCTGCCCGTCAGGGAGGTGATGCGGGTGGGCTCCTCGCGGCCCTGGCAGGAGGTGCTGAAGGAAGCCATCGGCACAGATGCCCTGGATGCGCAGCCGCTGCTCAGCTACTTCCAGCCCATCAGCCAGTGGCTACAGGAGGAGAACCAGCGGAACGGCGAGGTCCTCGGCTGGCCGGAGTATCAGTGGCAGCCTCCGCTGCCCAACAATTACCCACTCAACATCGGTAAAGCTCTGAGTGAGAGAGGGGCAGACCTTAGCACACATTCTCAAGTCTGGGCTCTGGAGCCCAGGCCCCCGTCCCAGTTCCTGGCCAGCTCCCCCCGCTGGGCCCTGGTGCCCAGCTCTGGAGGGCCAGGCAGCCCCTTTCCTCCTCAGTAGAACCCTGGGGTGGGAATGGGGCTGTCTTTTCCCCAGCATTCTAGAGAGGGTGTTCCCACCTCTAGGGTCCCCCAGGGGCAGGCGGACGCATCACACTGCTCTGTGAGGTCACACTGCAGGTTCCGCTCTCATTGGCCGGGGGCGGTGGCTGCAGGGCTCCGGTCTCCTGCGGCCATGGGCCAAGGTTGGGCTGGTCCAGGACTGCCCAGCCTCCTCTTCCTCTTCTTGCTCTGCTTTGGGCACCCCCTGCTGGTGGTCCTCAGTCAGGAGGTCACCCAGGGGACAACCAACCATGGGACAACCAGAATCCAGACAACTCACCAGGCAGCAACCAGCAGCCAGACAATCCCAAGCCCAAGCGGGACCAGTGGGTGGACGGGGCAGGGCCTTGAGGGGGCGAGGAGGAGGGGGCAGGGAGGAGGGAGGCTGGGGAGCGGCTCAGCACAACCACAGGAGAGGGCCAGGGGAAGCCTGGCTGTCCCCCTCCGCTCTGTCCCGCAGTCATGGTGACCGATGAAGTGACGGCCAGAAGCTATTTGGAGGAATATGACAAGAAGTCCCAGGTGGTGTGGAATGAGTATGCGGAGGCCAACTGGAACTACAACACCAACATCAGCAGAGAGACCAGCATGATCCTGGTAGGGGCCCACTCCACACCCACACTGGTGTGCGGGGTCTGGCCTTCCCAAACCCAAGGCAGTCCAGCACCCCCCTCCCCCGGGCTCCTCATTGCAGGGGGGCTGCTGGAATTGGTGAAAAACCCAGATGGAATATGTAGAACAATACTCACGTTCAGGTTTGGATGGGCCTCTACTCAACGCCTAAACAAGTGGTAGCTCCTTACCCATCTGTTGTTAGTGAAAGAATGATTTGTACGCCAGTAAGGGATGCTCAAGTCAGTTTTCTAAAAGATAAAAAGCCCCTGTGTGCCACCACAGCCAGGGCTCCCCTCCCCTCCAACCGCCTTCCCGACCTGCGTGGGGAGTGCAGGTTATACCCAGGCGAGCCGCCGAGAACCAGCACTTCTTCAAGATCACAGTGAGCCGGCCAGGGCTCCGTGCCCCTCACACCCGTGGCTCCATTTATTCCTCAACTGCTCTGCGAACCAATGATCTCATTCCCAGTCCCAGCGCTCATACCAAGCTGCCTTCATCCTAACAGCCTTTCCGATATGGGGTGGGGCTCCCCTTCTCTCCCCTGCCAGGATATTAGGTCTAGTAATAATTAATGTCGTTTTCTAATACTTTTTTTAAAATCAAATATATTTAAATAATACAACAAAATTTAATCAACAATATAGTTGCCGTTGTTTTCTACTACTTGTGCCCAACGCCCAGGAAGCATTTTAATCCCTCTGTTGTAAAATTCTTGTGATTTTGATGCAAAAAATTCGGTCAATGCATTTTTGAGGCATTCTTCATTATTAAATTTTTTTCCAAGAAGAAAGTTTTGCAAAGAACAAAACAAATGGTAATCGGAAAGGGCAATATCAGGAGAATATGCAGGTTGAGGGAGAACTTCCCATTCCAACTGGCGCAGTTTTTCAGCAGTGATTCTTGCAGTAGGCGGTCGTGCGTTATCATGGTGAAGAATTACGCCCTTCCGATTAATCAGCGCGGGTTCTTTTTCTCTTAAAGCTTGGGCTAACCTTTCCAATTGGGCACTATACACTGCACTTGTAATGGTTTGGTTAGATGGTAAAAGTTCATAATGAAGAATTCCTTTAAAATTCCACCAAACACACAACATCACTCTTTTCGCATGCAAGTCAGGTTTTGGCGTGGGCTGCGGAGCCTCATTTTTGTCCAACCATTGAGGCCGCCTTTTCAAATTAACATACAGCACCCATTTTTCATCTCTGGTAACAATTTGCTCTAAAAACGGCAAACGGTTTTGACGAGAGAGGAGCGAACTGCAAATTGTGACTCTTTGATTACGGTTATTGTCGGTCAACTCATGAGGAACCCATTTTCCAAACTTTTGGACTTTGCCAAGTGCACGCAATTGATTGGAAATTGTTTTTTGTGAACAATTTAAAGTTGTCGCAAGCTCTTGTTGGGTAATTTGAGGATTTTGCACCAAAAGAGCTTGAAGAGCTTCTTGATCAAAATTGGACACACGGCCTCGACCACTCGTGTCATCTAACGAAAAATTTCCCTCGCGAAATTTCTCAAACCAACGCTGGCATTTTCTGGCGCTAACTGCATCTTAACCAAGAGCACTACAGATGTTTTTTGCAGCCTCACTTGCTTTTCTTCCTAATTGGAACTCGTAAAGCATGCAGTGCCGAATATGCTCTTCATCCGCCATCTTCTTAGCCCTAGTTTTGCAACAAAAACCAAACCAAACACAAACTTTTTCAAGCAAAACTTGTTAATTGCACTTCACACATTCTGTAGATACCACGTGTTTGAAGGTTATGTCAATACAAGTCAAACCCAAGCAAGATTTTAAACGAATGTTTAAAAACGACATTAATTATCACTAGACCCGATATGTCCGTGGGCATCTGTTGAGGGGTGTGGACTGCATCTAGTGCAGGTCGGAGAGGGTCTGAGTAGGCAAAGGCAACAACTTGATAAAACTGCCTCCCCCAGCCCCTCAGGCTGCCCCTCCACAGCCCAGTCCTCCCTGTCCCTTCAGATGGAGAAGAACACGCAGATGGCAAACCACACGGTGGAGTATGGCTCCCGGGCCAGGCTTTTTGACATTACCTACTTCCAAAACGCCACCCTAAAGCGGATGATACACAAGATTCAGGACCTAGAACGGGCAGCGCTGCCTACCGCGGAGCTGGAGGAGGTAGGTGGCTTGGGGAGGTGCGGGGGGTGGGGGGGGAGGATAGGGAGAGGGCAGGGAGTGGAGGGTCCAAGGTCAGGACCAGGTCCCAGCTCAGAGTGAGCCTAGTATAGGGTCTGGCCTTCATGCTGCCGCCTCTTCCTGGATTTGTCAAACCGTCCCATCTGCCTTGTGAGTGCGCCTACAGAGTAACTGAGAAGATAGCGCCTTAGGACCAGGTGCCCGCAGGTCCTTAGCGGCCCCCCACCCCCCCCACACACACACACATACACACTGTGATGGTGCCCGGGGCGCAGGCAGCAAAGGGGTGCAGCTTGCTGCCTCTCTTCTTCCTCCTGCAGTACAACCAGATCCTGCTGAACATGGAAACCACCTACAGCGTGGCCTCCGTGTGCCTCCCGAACGGCACTTGTCTGCAGCTGGAGCCGAGTGAGCGCACGTGGGGAAGGAGGGGGTGGGTGGGGAGCTGGGGTTGGCACAGTGTTGGGGGTGCTGGCCCGTGAAAAGGTGTTTAGTGTTCCTATCCCATGGGGTCAGCACGCCCAGGAAACTCACCTCCCTGTTTCCCACCAGGTGGGCCTCCCTGCCACCTCTCAGACCCAGCACGACTTCCTCTCTGTCCTAAGCCACCGCCTTGCCCACCCACACGCTCCCCCCAGGCCGCCAGGCCAGGGCCCCTCCGGGGTCTCCTTCCCCTCCCTGCTCTCTGCACTCCCAGCAGAGAATCTCTCAAATCTGTCTTCCCAGGACTCGGACTCCCAAATCAGAACAGGGATGCTAGTCACCTCCCCTTCCTGATCCTCTGGATCCTTTCCACGGCTTCCCCACCTTCTCTGGCACCCCCCTGCCCGCCTCCCCCCAAACTGACGCCACAACCCAGGCTGTCCCCACTTCACTCCCTGGACCCACCGCCGCTTCCTGCTGGAAAGGGTGGCCTGGCTGGCGCTTGTCCCTTCTCCCCTTTGGGAGAGCACCCCCTGGACACCCAAGTCCCTACACACAGAAGGACACACCTCTCCCCTCCCGACCCGCCCTCCCAGGCTTGGGGAGAAAAAGGCATAAACATTATTCCTAAGGAATCTCCACCCAGAAACAGTCTCTTCCTGGCCCTCTGCCCAACTCCCACGTTAGAACAATGACAAATAGGAGGGGAAATGGAAAATAAACAGGAGAGAGAAACAGCGTCGGTGGACAGGGTTTGGCCTACGGGTTGTGTATATGGGTAGGCACGCAAAGTGTTGGAGGGGTATGTGCCGTGGGCATGTGTGTGTGTGTGCACACGTGTGATGTGCGTGTGCATGCGTATGTGTGTGCGTGTGTTTACGGAGCAGAGCATTGAAGGGAATGTAGCCCTTGTCCTCCCCACCCCCCATGGACTAACCTCTGAATCCACGGCCAGGTCCTCAGGTCACTGCCATTAGTAAAAACACAAAACATCCTCAAACGCAGAACCCTCACGTCAGCAGAGGGCAGACGAGAAATTCTCCCACTACCATCTTTTCTAAACGAAACGTGGTGTGGACAACCCCACGCGCTGCCCGAAGCGGTCCAGCTCAGGCCAGGCCAGGGAGGAAGGCTGACGTCGGTCTGAGGGGGGCTTCGGAGCTGACCCTCCTGGCTCTGTGACATGGCTGTCAGCTCCATGCAATCCAAGCCACGGAGTCACCGTGGCCTTGACAGGACACACACCCAGACTTCCAGCTCCCTGCTGTTCTTTTATTCGATCCGGCCCGATTACAGTTTTAAAGATGCCCTGAGCCCCACGGAGACACAGGAATGAATGAAGTCACTCCCTGCTCAGGGGCCTCGCATTGATGTTTGGCTCCCCTGGGAGGGCCGGCATTGTCCCCACTTTGCAGCTAGGGAAAGGGTCCCGTGACTAGAGCGAGAACTCAGGTCTTGTGACCCCCAGGCCGGGGCTGAGAGCAGCTCTGAGTCGGGGCCTTTGGATGGTGTCCCGGCTCAGCCACTTCCTGGCTGAGGACCCAGCCATGTCACCGACCGGCTCACATGAAAACAAGCACATTGGAAACCTGCGGTCACCTGGCGTGGTGTCCATGCAGCGCCACGCCCCGGGCCTGGCACCCTGGAGGCCCTGAGAGAGGGCCCCGCCCTACTCCCATGCACTGGCCCTGCCCCCTGAGCAGCTGTATCCCACTCTGAGCTCCTGTGGCTGAGTCCGTCCGCCTTAGAAGGAGGTGGGAGGTGCGCCGAGGGCTGAAGGCTCAAGCCAATGAACACCCCTCCTCCAGATCTGACGAATCTGATGGCCACATCCCGGAAATATGAAGAGCTATTATGGGCGTGGAAGAGCTGGCGAGACAAGGTGGGGAGAGCCATCCTCCCTTTTTTCCCCAAATATGTGGAACTCTCCAACAAGGCTGCCCGGCTCAATGGTGAGTCCCTCCTACCAATATCCCTGGCTTTCTGGTCCCAGCCCCCCTGGGGCCCTGAGAGAGGTCCTCAGAGACCCTAAGCCCAATGAGACAAAGGCCCCTGAGGAGGTGGGGGTGGGGCTCAGGGGGTGGTCAGGTGCCCGAGAGCCCGGCTCTGTCCCCTCTGCAGGCTACGCAGACACAGGGGACTCGTGGCGATCCATGTACGAGATGCCAACTCTGGAGCAAGACCTGGAGAACCTCTTCCAGGAGCTGCAGCCGCTCTACCTGAACCTGCACGCCTACGTGCGCCGGGCGCTGCACCGCCACTACGGGCCCCAGCACATCAACCTGGAGGGCCCCATCCCGGCTCATCTGCTGGGTGAGGGCAGGCGCTGGGCCTTCCGGAGGAGACAAGACATGCCAGGGGGGAGGGGGGGCTGTCCAGCGAGCAGAAGGCAGGCAGGGGAAGGTCTGCGGTGGGCGCTGCAGGCTGGCAGAGCAAAAAGACCTGAGCCTGGAGGGAATGTTGCCAAAGCTGAGTGTGTGTGTGTGTGTGTGTGTGTGTGAGTGCGCGCGCTCGCTTGCCTTTGGTATCATATTTGCTACAGATACACATGGTACAAGTCACATGGGTGAGATAGTTCTTAATCTTGCCACTGGGATCCCATGTCACCCATCACAGCTCAAGGCAGCCTGATACAGAGGGTGAGGAAGGAGCTGAGGGGGAGCTGAGGCCTCACCGAGGTGGGGGAAGGGGTGTGTGTGAGTGCAGCCTTGAAAGATGAGGGGCTCTGACAGGTGGAGAAAGTCGCGGCAGGGAGGCGAAGGTGGACACAGCATTCAGTCTAAGGGAGTTAGGAGACCAGAGGACACTGAAAGTGTAGATCCCTCAGCTGTCGGACCTCCCTTCGGGGGCTGTAAATGCAATGCCCTTACCACACGGAGTAGGCAGTGGAAGACACTCACTGCTTTGTGCTTCAGACTCCACCTCATGTCAGCGCAAGCTTCATCTCTTTTGGCTAGGAACCATTCTGGACCTTTCCACGCATTCTGAATAATCTCCTTTCCTCCAGTCCTCTCGTGTCCTAAGGGCAAAGGCATCAACCTCTCCTGAAGGCGGGTGGGACCGCATAAACCAACCTCAGGCAGCGTGGGGGGGGGGGGGGGACACAGTCGTGGCTGGTCGGGAGTGCAACTGCCTGCCTGCCTGTAAGCCCGAGCCCCTTCGCTTAGGAGCCATGGGCCCTGGGCAGGTTCCTTGCCTCTCAGTAAGTGGTGGCCACATGCATGTAGATGTTCCAAAACTTGTATATCTGTACTCAGTTGCTAGTCACACTGGTCTTCACTGGTCAGGGGACCACCTTGACTCTCTGATGGCAGCAAGGATCTCCCCCATGAGCCAGGAAAGTGGGCTGGGTGTGTGGACTGAAGACCATGTATGTCTGATGCCCAAACAGTAGGAACTCAAGAGATACATTATGATCAGCAGGACTGGCATCTGTTTCCCTCTCCCTGCATGATGGTGCTGAGCCCAAGAAGTAACACCTCTCTCTCCTGTCTCATCCCCTACCCGTTCTTCAGGAAACATGTGGGCCCAGACCTGGTCCAACATCTATGACTTGGTGGTTCCCTTCCCTTCAGCCCCCAGGATGGATGCCACGGAGGCCATGATAAAGCAGGTCTGCCCCTGCCCTCTCTGGACACGCTTGCTCTTCCAGAGGGGCCCCAGGGCACAGAGGCGGGAAGACCCTGTCTTGGGGGGCGGGCCCTTTGAGCCAGTTCCTTGGGCGTGGCCCTCCCTCAGCACTCTCCCCCACTGGGGCACACAGTCTGTTCCCAGTGTGGGCAGCGCTCCCTCGGTTTGCAGGGCTGGACACCCAGAAGGATGTTTGAGGAGGCAAACAATTTCTTCATCTCCTTGGGACTGCTGCCCGTGCCCCCCGACTTCTGGAACAAATCGATGCTGGAGAAGCCAACCGATGGGCGGGAGGTGGTGTGCCATGCCTCCGCCTGGGACTTCTTCAGCGGCAACGACTTCAGGTGTGTCCGAGGGTCTTCCCCCTGAGCCCATGGGCAAGGGGACGAGCCAAGGGAAGGCTCCACTGCGTGCCCTCTCAGTCAGAGCTAGCAGAAACAGGTGCAGAGGCCAGAGTTGAAATGGAAGGTCCAGAGGATGGGGCCTGGCCTCAGCCTGGCCACTGGCTCCTGGCTGTGAGGGCCTTTTCAAATGCCAGCCGGCTCTGCCAGCCTGGTCAGTCGTCAGCACCCACGATCCCAGTCGTGGGTGTGAGCTGCCCAGCCTTCCCTCACTTTGGGGAGGCCCGTGCATACAGATGGCCCTCTCCTTGGGTGCATGCGCCTTGACACAGGGAGACACATGAGGACATGGGTGACTTCTCACAGATCCACATTCCCTGAGGCTCAGGAGCTATCTTCATCAGAGGATGTTTCAATTAGCTGGCGCTCTATAACAAACCACCTCAACACGTAGCAGTATAATACAACAGTTTGATTATTCTTATGATTTCATTGGTCAGGCAGCACAGTGGAAAAGGCTTGTCCCTGCTCTGCATTGCTGGAGACCACAGCGAGGGTAGCTCTGATGGCTGGGGGGCTCCATGAGGCCATCTGCCTGTGGCCTTAATTTTAGCTCTTGGTTTGGGTCTCAGTTTTTCTCCATGTGGCACATGCTGGGGCTGGAATGTTCAAGCTGGCTTTTGTCCTCACACGCTGAGTCGGGATGACGGGGCAGCTGGGGGCTGGCGGGTCATTTCTCTCTCCATGCTAGCTTGGGCTTCCTCACAGTATGGCAGTCAGGCAGTAGGATTTCTTACCCGCATTCCCCAAAGCAGAAGCAGAAACAGCTAGGTCTTTTCACGCTGAAGTCCAAAGCTAGTACAGATTCTATTAGCTAAAGCAAGGCCAACCTAGACTGAAGAGAAGGGAAAGAAGACCCCACTTCTTAGGAGGGAAAGTGGCAAAAACGATCCGTGACGGCAGATGAAGTGTCTCTTACGAGGAACGTGGACACAGAGAGCATTCACAGGATCACTGGCCTTGGCCTTTCCTTCAAAGGCATGAGAAGAGGTGGGAGCGCTTTTAGGAGTTCTCCCTTGTAGGGGAGTCATGGGAGAAGGTGGACAAACCTAAGCCTCATGGACACCAAGATGCTGGGCAGCTCTTCCCCTTCCCAATAGAATGGCAGGGGGGAAATGGGGTCAACTGACCTGAAAGGCTCTGCTTAGATCCAAGTAGAATGAGGATCCAAAAGAGAATGAGGAAAGGTGGAGAGAAAGACGGAACCTCTGGCTTGGATGGCACTGCAGATGTCATTAAAGTCAGAAATATGTTTGCTGGTGTTGGGTACACGAGACACAGAACAGCTCAGACACTGGGAGAGCAAAAACATGTGCACGAGAAATCACAAAAACCACATTCTAGAAAGTCCTACGCTGACCATAAAGGAGTGTCCCAACGCCTCTACAGCGACCACGTTGCACCGCCAGAAAGTAACATGGCCATGTGGGCTGGAATTGTTCACAACAGCTGGAGGCGGAAGAATGTCCTGGATGACTATACTCCAGGGGCTTCCAACCCCCAGATTGCCTCTTTCTCATGTTCACTCCAAGTCTCCTCTTGGCTTTCTTTCCCATAATGCTGTGTTCCCGCTTACAGCAGGCGGTGGGGGTCTGTTTGCAATAAGGACAGCAGGTCCCTTTGCCTCGGGGCTCCTCGCTGTCCCCTTTCACACCCTCTTCCCACCCCCATGTTCCCAGGATCAAGCAGTGCACCACCGTGAGCATGGAGGACCTGGTGGTGGCCCACCACGAGATGGGCCACATACAGTATTTCATGCAGTACAAGCACTTGCCTCTGACCTTCCGGGAGGGCGCCAACCCGGGCTTTCACGAAGCCATCGGGGATGTGCTGGCCCTCTCCGTGTCTACCCCCAAGCACCTACACAGCATCAACCTGATGAACAGCGATGGTGGCAGCTACGGTAAGGGAAGAACAGGAGATCCCCGTGGCCTGAGGGACCAGGAAGGGGCAGGGAGCTTGTGAGGTGGGGAAAGGGGATTGCATGGCCCCTCGGGAGAGGTTGGGACAGGAAGGAAGGCCCCCAGCAGGGTAAGCCAGGAGGATGGAACCCACAGACCATGCCAAGAGGCAGGTCACAGGAGCCAGATAGGTGCAGCTCCCTCCTTCCTCTCCCTGCTTTGCACACCCATCACAGCCGAGCTGCTAGGACATGGCAGGAGGCAGATGAGGTTCTGATCTGGAATCCCTTTCCTTGGCAGAGCAAGACATCAACTTTCTGATGAAGATAGCACTCGACAAGGTCGCCTTCATCCCCTTCAGCTACCTCATTGACCAGTGGCGCTGGAGGGTGTTTGATGGAGGCATCACCAAGGAGAACTACAACCAGGAGTGGTGGAGCCTCAGGTTCTAGAACATTCCTGTGGGGGTGTAGGCTGGGGACGTCTCCATGGGTGTCTGTATGTGCCTGCGTGTCTGTGTATATAGCATCTAAGTGTGCATTTGTGTGTGTATATGTGCACATGGGTCTTTGTGTGTAAGTGATGGAATACGTAGGGGTAGGGGTAATTGTGCACAGAGACGCTGCATGCTGGAGTGTGCAATGCCCAGGGCAGCCCCAGGTGCAGAGACCCTCCTTCAAGTCAAAAATGCCAACCCTCCCTGGCTTGATTCTCCCCATACCCTTTCTCCAATCTGTCTTCTACCTTGACAGGCTGAAGTACCAGGGCCTCTGTCCACCAGTGGCCAGGTCTCAAGACGACTTTGACCCAGGGGCCAAGTTTCACATTCCTTCAAGTGTGCCTTACATCAGGTAACAAGGGGAAGGGAGGAGGCCACTCAGTGTTCAAACTGCTGTCGCTGCCATGTGAGGTCAGGGGGACCTGGGAGACCTGCCTGCACTGGACTGTGTGCCTGAGCCACTCACCTGCAACCAGGGCGCTGACCATTGTTTCATATATATGTGTGTGTGTGTGTGTGTGTGTGTGTGTGTGTGTGTGTGTGTGGAGAGCTTCTACCCTGCACAAAGTTGAAAACAGAAACTCTACTATAACTGGTTAATGGTTACAAGACCTGGGTTGGGTAGTTAACATTATTAGACGTGACCCATGGCTAGATCATGCCCTGAGCACTGTTCCTCTGTTTTGTTTTGTTTTATTTTGTTTTTCTTTTCTTAACAAGATTGTGATTCCCCTACTTTAAATGTTGAACATGTTGCCTGTGGTATAATGTGAGTTGTTCCTGGAAGACCATCTATACACTGAAACTAGGAGTAGAGACTCCGTTAGATGGGGAGGCTGCATTGGTAGAGGCATGGAGTCCTGGGCTTGGAGTCAGACAGAACTGGGTTCAAATCGTGTTTCCACTCTTTTTCTTTTTTCTTTCCTTTCACGTGTTCCTCAGTGTCTACATCATTTCCTCAATTTGTAGCGAAAGTGAACTTCCAAACATACTGTCCAATGCAGAGCAGGCTTGTATGAAACTGCCCTCTGAAGTGACATGTGTGAACCCACTAACGCCATGAGTCTGCCGCAGTCACATGAAGATGTCCAGTGCTGCCCTTTTCCCTCTATGCGTACAGGCTACATGGGGAGCTGCAGGATCTGGAGTCCTCCTGGGAGGCAGGGGTCTGGGGAGGCCTCAGGTGGAGTTCCAGGTGCCCCTGGACTGTATGTAGCACAGGACACCGTGAGGCAAGGCACCGAGGGCTGAGAGGGCTGCCTCAGGAGGGCTGTGCCTCCATCCAGACCTTGCCTCCCATGGCCCCTGGAAGCCCACTGTTGGAGGGCCCACTGCGCCACCTTTCCACCCAAGCACCCAGCATGACATCGGCACCGAGCCAATAAAGAAGGCCTAAATAAGCATGGAGCGGGTGAATTGTGTCCCCCAGGGTCCAGCAAGGGAAAGAGCCTGTTCAGATGCTCTGAGTGGGCAGGGGACTGAGGGAGATTCAAGGACACCTGGGAACAGGCCTGACCTTGGCAATGTGCCAGGATGACCTGTAGGGAGGGCTTCCACCCGCCTTCTCCACTGGTTTCCAGACTTCCAAGCTAGCATTCGCTTTCGCACAGAAGCCAGGCCCACGTGGTGAGCTTCCGAGCTCAGCATAAATAATTCTCCAGGCAGGGCCGGCGAAGGAGACTCATTCCCGATTCTGACCAGCAGCTTTGGCAAAGCGCTTTTAGGAAACACCAGGAAAGTCAGTGGCACATGGCTTGTGCCCAGCATTCAAAGTGGGAGGCCTGTGCTGTTTGTTTGGGACATTCGGAATCCCTGCAGACTCAGAGGTAGCTCCAGCCCTGACCAGCTGCTTTCTACCAGCGACTCTCTGCGGCTTTGGGATCAAGGAGATCACTGGGCCGGCTGCCCTGCTCAGAGCCCTGCCAGATGGGCGTGACCCTTTGGCCAACACCTGGCCTCTACTTGCACCTCCCCCAGGGACAGAGACTGCCCTGACCCTCCTCACCCAGGAGGGAAGGGGCCTGGGTGACTCTGAAGGCCGGGATGGATTCACCCTGACATCCTGGCTGTAGTGGGAGCTGGGGTATCAGGGGCTATGGCACAGGCTCCGCCCCCAGCCACGCCCCCTCCCCTCCAGGTACTTCGTGGGCTTCATCATCCAGTTCCAGTTCCATGAGGCGCTGTGCCAGGCGGCTGGGCACAAGGGCCCCCTGCACCAGTGTGACATCTACCAGTCCAAGGAGGCGGGGAAGCGCCTGGCGTGAGTCTGCCCTAGGTTTCCTGTCGCTGTCCCCTGCCCTCTGACCCCTCAGCCTTCAGGAGCGGGTGGGACGCTTCTGGACACACCTGCCTTTGTGGTGCTTGGGCCGGGAACGCCCAGGTGGAGCCCATGAATGGCGATGAGCCCTCCCCCAAAGGAAGCCAGGGCCTCCTGGGCCCCGGCCACCCCTTGCCCAGCCCTGCTGCGGAGGTGGGGTTAGGGGGCCAGGCTGAGGCAGGAGGGGCAGAGAGCCTCCCCCCCACCCCGGTCCTCTGACTCGGTGTCCCTTCGCTGGCGCTGCCCAGGGACGCCATGAAGCTGGGCTACAGCAAGCCGTGGCCCGAAGCCATGCAGCTGATCACAGGCCAGCCCAACATGTCGGCCTCAGCCATCATGAACTACTTCAAGCCGCTGCTGGACTGGCTCCTCACCGAGAACGGGCGGCACGCGGAGCATCTGGGCTGGCCTCAGTACAACTGGACGCCGGACTCCGGTACCAGCACCCCCTCCTCTGCCCCGGCAGCCCTGCCCCAGCCCCCGCCTACAGCGGCCTAGGGGAGCCGGCCGCCCTGCCCCCTGCCCAGCCCCTACCTCCCCCCCTGCCCTCTGCCTTGCCCACCGCCCTGCTCTCCTTGCTTCTCCTGCCCAGCTCGCAGAGAAGGCTCCTACCCGGGCAATGGCCGAGTCAACTTCCTAGGCCTGAACCTAGAGGAGCAGCAGGCCCGCGTGGGCCAGTGGGTGATGCTCTTCCTGGGCATCACCCTGCTGGTGGCCACCTTGGGCCTCACCCAGCGGCTCTTCAGCATCCGCCACCACACCGTCCACCGGCCCCACCGCGGGCCCCAGTTCGGCTCCGAGGTGGAGCTGAGACATACCTGAGGTGATGACCGGGCCGCGCAGGCCAGCTGGGGAGCATCGGCCATTGAGACACTGGGATAGGGACCTGGGGCGGGCCCCAAACCCCCCACTCTCACCGCTCACCCCAGCCCTCCCTCCCCCTCCTGCCCCGACCCTCCTCCCCTTCTGCCTCCAGTTCTGCGCCGAGAATCCGTCCTCCAGACCCAGAGCCACCGTGACCCCTGCCCCCGGGTCCCCGGGCACCAGGCCACCTAACAAGGAACCCCCTCCCAGTCTCTCTGCAAATACAATTAAAGGTCCTGCCCTCCCGTCTGCGTCTGTGTCCCTCGCTGGGAAGCCAGGAACAGGGTCAGGGATGCTCTCCCACCTCCTGGCAGTCAAACGGGTCACTTCAATGGGCGTCTTCATCCCCCTCCAAGAAGAGCCTGGGAAAATGCCCCCGGAGCTCTGGCCCGGGCACCACCCCGCAGCGCCCACGCCTGCCTTCCCTCCCGCCCAGGCAATCGGCCAGTGTCCTGCCTTGGCAGGCAGCCCCTGCCTGGCCGGGGCACCAACCCAGGAGGACTCTGGGAAGCAGACATTCTGGCCTCCCCACCTCACATTTCCATGTGCTGGGGAGTCCTAAAACCCCAGCTGTTCCCATAAATGGCCACGTCCTCGGAGGGAAGGCTCCCCTGGGGGAAGGTGCCTTGCATGTGCCTGACTCATGAGGGAGCAGAACTGGCCCCGTGGCCACCTCAAGCTCCTACCCCCGCCAGCTCCCTGTCCACTTACAGTATGCTCCAGCCAGGCCCCTTTGCCCCAGCCGGAGGAGGGCCCTAAATGCCGGAGCACGGCAGGAGCCAGAGCCGCCCCAGGAACTCCCTGCCAGGTGCTGCCCCGCCTGTGGCCCCCGCGCATGCCCTCACCCTGAGCCTCCCCTCAGGAGGCCAGTATGGATTTGAGGGAGTGTCATTTTGAGGAACACATTTTCATAGCTTTTATGTTTACTGTAGAAAATTTGTAAAATGCAGAAAACTTTAAAGAAATAAAAACCCTTTATGTTGATAAGAGAGCAGCACTGTGGACATGTTGGTGTCTGTCTTTCCAGGCGTTTTCCTCAGCCCATAGCTGGAATGGCTCACACTGTACTTAGTTGTGAATCCTTTTCCCCACTAGCAGGACCAGGTTTATTTTTCGAACATGTAAATGCCAAACCTAGAATCTGGCCAAATGGAAGTGGGTCCGTTTTCCACAGCCAGCCTGGCCCCCGCCAGACCCAACCCTATACCTGTCCCAATATTCTTTTTGCTCCCCCATTTTCAGCTGCCGTGTGTGTGTGTGTGTGTGTGTGTGTGTGTGTGTCTGTCTGTCTGTGTGTTTCACATAGATGTGGTTGTACAGCCTTGTTCCATGGGGCAGGATGTGGAGTTGAGGTATTTGGGATATGCAAGAGGGTGGAAGTTTACAATTACTTAGGGCAATGGAATTTATAAACATATTCTCTAAATAGTTCCAAACCTCTCCATCAATAGACTTAATTACCTCCTCCCCAGCCTGATGTTTTGAAAGCTCTTGGTCTGCCAGGCAGAGGTCATTGTCACATTACCCCTTTCCTATCTCCCTGATGAGGTTCATGCTGCTGTGAGTGTGTGTGGGCAGGGTTAGGGCACCGGCACTCGACACCCAAAGGCCTGAGCTGCAGAGGGAGGGCAAAGAAACATAACATTGTGGTCAGCCTGGCCAGCCTTGTCCACTGGGCCTTTTGAAATATTTAAATTGTTCAGACTCCCGTGGCTGTCTCCTTGGGTGATGGGGAGGAGGCCCCGTCTACCCGGGAGGTGGCAGAAGAGGAGGTGTTGACAGCAGTTAAGACAGGCCATTCCAGCGTTCAGCTTACTGGTGGCTCAAGTCTGAGCCCTTCGCTGTGCTGAGCCCGCCAGGCATCGGCCCCTGGGTGACCAGCCTTTTCTTTACCTTCGTGGGTCAAAGGTGGTTATGGTTGCTTGGCAGTTTCTCAACCCGCTCTCAACCCCCACAATTGACAGATGAATGGATAATGAAAACGTGACTACATATACAACAACGTGGATGGACTTGGAAGGCATTGTGTTAAATGAAATAAGTCAGAGAAAGACAAATACTCTATGATTTCACTTATATGTGGGATAATATTAAAAAAAAAAAAAAAAAAAACTTTTAAAGAGAACAAATGGAGTTGCCAGAAGTAGAAGCTGGGAGGAGGGGTGAAATGGGTCAAAAAGCCTAAACTTCCCGTTATAAGTCCTGGGATGTGATAATGTACACATGGTGACTGTCGTTCAAAAAAAAATACTGTTTTATTAATCACTGAAGCAGGAGGAGGGATTTAGTTTAACTGATTTTTCTGTTAAGTTTTAAATACATTTTTATCATAACAGGTCATAATTAGAGGGCTGTTTGGTCAGTTTCTCAGGTAATAATGTCAGCTTGTGTGAAGGGGTGTGAGGCTGTGGATACACTGGGCTGAGGATGGTGAATGAATGGGACATAGGAGGAGATAGTCTGGGTGTGGAGGAAAGTGAGTCTGGAGAAGGAATGATATGTAGCCCTGGCTGGTGTGGCTCAATTGGTTGCAGTATCATGCTGTACATCATCATGCTGTTCAATTCCAAGTCAAGGCACATGCCCAGATTGTAGGTTCAGTCCCTGGTCAGGGCATATGCAAGAGGCAACCAATAGATGGGCCAATAGATGGGAAGCAACTGATCTCTCTCTCTCTCTCTCTCTCTCTCTCGCTCTCGCTCTCGCTCTCGCTCTCGCTCTCGCTCTCGCTCTCGCTCTTCCCCCCCCCCACCTTCTCTTAAAGAAAAAAGAAGAGAAAAAAAAGAGCCCCGATTCTCCGCTTGGCTCTGTCACTAACGAGCTGTGTGAGCTAGGTCCTGTGTTCACCATTGTGGATCTCAGCCTTCTTACCTGTAAAATGGGTTTTAAACCAGAAGGTGGGTGGGGCTTTCCAGCTCGGACATTTCCTGGCTGACCCTCTAGCCCCTGATGTCACACTATGGAGCCAGATCATGACTGGCTTATAGCTCCTCCCAGCTTTGCTGTTCTCTTGGTCACGGACACAAGATGGACTTGCCTGGATCTTCCCTACTTGCCATGGCTCAGGAGTGAGGGTGAACAGAGCTCAGGTGGGGCATAAGATCAGACAAGGAGACCAGGCAGGGGCAGGCTGCTCCCAGGATGGTTTAATGCCCACTTCCTTCTCTGCAGACAAGCTCTACAATGAGACTGTGGCAAAGTCATTCCTGCAGTTGTATGAGCATATAACCAAGACTGTGTGGAACCAGTTCATGGAGGCCACCTGCAACTATGTCACCAGCATCACCAAGAAAAATCAAGAAGAGATGGGATAGCACTTGCAATCCCAGCCCCTTCTCCCCCCCTGTCCAGAGTTACAGGAAAGAGAGAAGTCCCCAGTCTCCATGCCCTTGGTGACACTAAACAATCTCTGGGAAAGAATCTCTCACTGCTTTCCTCTTGTAACCATTTCCTGCTTGCCTTTAGAGATCCAGACCTTCTCTCTTCTCCCTCTTACCAAATCTTCAATGATTCTGAACCCTTAAAGTGTGCCCTGGGGGGAGGTTGGAGGACTGTGGCCCTGGAGCTCAATGTGGGACCCTTACTCCCATGCCCCATCACTTCCCATGACAAATATGGTGACCCTCCTTCCAGCTGCACAAGGAGGAGAGATCCCAGCACATGCTGTGCTTTGGCACCCGGGCCTGTCTGTTTAAGAGCACCAGGTCCCAGGGCCCAACCGTGAAGCTCATGCTGAGTAAGCTGCAGAACAAGGCAAGGCAGCCCTGCCAGACAAGCTCCCAGGGGTGATGAGTGGAATCCCCAGGCCTCCAGGCACCTGCTCCCCACCCCAGCGGGTGATAGGCTGCCACTGGGGAGCCAGGGCAGGATTGAGGTTGGCAGGACAGGGTCAAAGCATCCTCTGGCGAGGAAGGAAGCAGAGGCTGCTGGGAAGATGCCTCAACCATCTAGTGGGGCAGGCCCATGGCTCAAGTTTGCTGGCCACAGCTTGGTTTGGGGCGACTATGAAGGGCCCTAGTCTGCATCATTCAGGTGGTGGTGGGTGAAAAAGGGCCCCTTCATGATTCCCAGTCCCATGTGTTTTCAACCCATTTATTTAATAAATAAA
Source organism: Pipistrellus kuhlii (assembly GCF_014108245.1). Lineage (NCBI taxonomy): Eukaryota > Metazoa > Chordata > Mammalia > Chiroptera > Vespertilionidae > Pipistrellus > Pipistrellus kuhlii. The sequence continues at coordinate 8,673,934 of NW_023425521.1, read as the reverse complement.
AATGCATTGTGTCCTCTGCAAGCTGGGTCCAGTTTTGATACCAGGCAGCATCCCCTGTTTTCTCCCCCAGGTCGAAGTATGAGGACCAGTGTCCCCATCCCTCGAACAGAGGATGAATTTGATCCGGTGCTGGATTTTCCACATCTCTGCCAATGTGCCCTACGTACGGTAAAGGTCTGGGCCCTGCCAGCCAGCTTGGGGATTGGAGGTTGGGGACATGAGGACCATCCAAGGACTCCCAAAAAGGCCCTGATCCAGATGTCCCCCTGCATCCCCTTCCATCTCTTACTATCAGGTTCCAAGCCCTCCGAGGGCCCGCCCTGGAACCCCTAGGGCTTTTATATCAGATCCTGTGTGGAGGATGGAGGAATATTCCTGTGTTGTCCCCGAGGGGAGGGCAGGAGAGAGAGAGGCAAGGGTTGGTTCAGAGGCTGAGGAGAGTCCTCGCAGTATCAGAGGGCCATCCTGCAGGGGGTGCCTACACCGGAGCTTTGGCTGCTGACTGGGATTTCATGGCCACTGCTGTTCCCATCAGTCAGAGGATACAGGTTTGGTGAGGTTAAACCTGGATCTACTGGTTTCAAGACCAGTGCTCCAACCACTGACATGGTCTTTTCCCCCCTTGATTTTCAACTGATTTCTAGAGGCCCATTTCCCTAATTGGTCAAGGTCATCTTGAGTTTTATTCCTGTCTCCCAGAGGATTAATAAAGCCACACATTTCGCATCCTTTGTAAACGTAATGAGCACATTTGTGACCCCACCATGCAGTTTGTCAGTAACCACTAGGCCAGATGGAGCTGCAGGACTGAGCCCCTGGCTTCACTCCCAGGCAGGGGTGCACCTTGCTCGCCTATTGTTTCCCTAGTCTATTTGCTTTTCCATCTTTTCACACTCCAGGGGTTTATTCCGGTCAATTGCACAGGTTGAATTCTGTTCTGAATGCACAGAACAGAAGGAGCTTCTCTGCCTTCATGTCTATGACTGCCCATCATTCATTCATTCGGCCAACATTTACTTGTGCATATGCCCACCAGCCTGCTCGGCAGCCAGCAGGGGGCAATGGGCCACAGGATAAATCAGTAACCATAATACAAGAAAGGAGCTGGTGTAGTAGGAAAGTGCTTTGGTGAACATGCAAAGAGGGTGAAGAGATGCCGGGGGACCAAGGAGAGATCTCTGTTCCCAAAAACAGTAATGCAAAAAGCAGCAGCCATTTGTTTTCAACACATCAACTCACTTTTAATTCTGAGCCTTCATCCCACTCGATTGGTGGCACATGGGACTCCATCTTTCTCACCACTTCCCTCCTCCACTCCACCCAGAGCACACAGGCTCCCAGGGTCAGACTAGGCACCCAAGCACGTAAAGGCCTTGCCACTCTTTGCTGATCTACTGTTTACTAGTCCTCATGCATGATTGTCCAGACTCCTGCTCAGGGAAGACCCTGATTTCCAGGTTTAGGCTTTTAAACACCATTTTCTGGGCAGAGGGCAAAGGAGAGGTCTCTGAGAAAAACGATGTCATGTGCTTTGAAGAGGAGAGATGATAGCAGAGTGGAATATGGGCTGTGGAGGGAGGAGTAAGTGAATGTTTGCATGAGAGAAGAATCAGGGCAAGATTTTTTTTTAATGGAGATAACACTGCCACCTTTTAAATATATTTATATATATTTAATTGATTTCATAGAGGAAGGGAGAGGGAGAGAGAGAAAAACATCAATGATGAGAACAAATCATTGATCAGCTGCCTCCTGCATGCCCCTTACCAAGGACTGAGCCCGCAACCCAGGCATGTGCCCTTGACCAGAATCAAACCTGGGACCTAACAGTCCACAGGTTGACGTTCTATCCATTGAGCCAAATTGGCTAGGGCAGGGCAAGATTCTTGGCTGCTCTTTTGCCTAATATATCTTAAAACTTGATTTTGGTATTTTTGACTCATCTTCCTAAATGTATTTACCCTGAGCCAGTCTCTGTTCTAGTTCTGCTGGGGATGGAGGGTCTAAAGGGACTTATTACAAATTTCCAAAGTCCCCCTGCCTCAGCCAGCCAGCCAGCCACGGTGGGCTTGACCTGGTCCATGGGGCCTGTGGCTGCCATCGTAGAGTTGAGAGCTCTGGGCAATACCCAATTGCCACCTTTGCAAGTCTCGGATGCTGCCCACTTAGGCCATCAGCTGGGCTTTGGCTCAAACCTCTTATTTCCCTCTCTCCCTGAAGGATTTTCTAAATAGGCATATTCTCAATGGTCTAGCCTGCCCTGCGCCAGCTCCTACCCTAAACCAAACCTGCTGTTGCATGACCTAACATGCTGCAGCCTCAGCCAAGCCCGTAGCCCACACCCCAGCACATGCCCCAGTTGCTTCCTTGTGTGCTGTCCAGCTAGATGCCAATCTGGCATCAGAGCACAGGATGGCATCTTGTATCCTGACCCCTGCAGGGAGACACTGCTGATCACCATAGGGTACGTAGCCCTATCTGTGCGATCTCCTCTTCTGCAGAGTCAGACATTCCTGTACAAACCCTTGGTGCCCAGTTCATGAGCACTGGGCTCTGTACACTGGCCAGCACATCTTTCTGCTGATCCTCTGGCCTGCCCTGTGTTGGCTGCATTATCTAGCCCCCCAAAGCTACTTGTCAGCCATCTGAGATGCAAGTAGCTTCATAAATGCCCACGGCCCTCCCTGCCCCAGTCCAAGCCCTCCCAAATGGAGCCAGTGGGTAGCTGGGCATCCAGCCACGCTTGATTAATGATTGACTTCTTGAATATTTAAACAAAGCTCATCTCCAGCCACTCGGTTTCAGAGATGGCCTTGTTGGACACACACACCTGCTGCCTGGTCTGTTGCCCTGGGGACTGAGCACAGGGCAAACAGCACCTTTCCAGATTCAGTGGAGGAGGGAACAACAGGGAGGGAATGCTGTTGGGGGACTCTAGGGACAAGCCTGGAAGAGAAGAAGAAGGCCTCTGCTCTTGACCCTTCTAGCCCATTCTTTCCAGCCTGGGTCTGCCTGCAATTGAGACAAACTGACTTTGGATGAGGCCCCCTGGGCTCCTGGGAAGGCTGAGAACCAGTTCCTATCAGAGATTAGGGAGTCTTGGGGGGAAGTAGCTTCACAGAGAGGAGGCACCAGGACCTCAGCTGAGCTGGTGGGATGGTGGCCAAAAGATGAGACTGGCTTTCTCTAGATTAAGAAGTCAGGGGCTGAGAGAGAAACATCGATGTGTGAGAGACACTTTGATTGATATCCTCCCACACTCTCTCCCTACCTACCAATCGACCTACCAGGGTGGGAATCAAGCCTGCAACTAAGATCTTGCTATATAGAAACAACCAGTTATGCCTTGTGATAAAAATCCAGAGCAACCCAATAGGAGTCACAGTAAAGATGAAAGGAGGAAAAATAAAACATGGAGAGAAGGAGAAGGAGAAAAGAAAGAAGAAATGGAAAAGGATGGAAAAGAGAAACTGGCAAAGGAACAGGAGGAAGAGAAGAAAGGAGAAAAAATAGAATGTGAGGAAGAATATCCGGAGAAAAGATTAGTCAATAAGCCCCTCATGGACACTCTCTGGGCAACGTTCAAGTTAAACAAGTGCCCCACAAAAGGACTTAGTCTGTCGCTTGCATTTGAATTTAACATGACAGAGAAACAGGTAAATCAATGGTTTTTTAAAAAGAGAAAGAAATTTAAACAAGAAATGTATAAGCGAAAATACAAGAGGAAACTCAAGAGAAAGAAACGTGATTGAAAGAAATTAAGAAGAGGACATCTGTATTTTTAATAGCATTGGGCAGTATATAGAATTTTTATATATTATTATTTATGTACGTTTATATGCATATATTCATTTATTGACTCACTTGATTATCACTCTAAACCACAAATGAGGAAACTGAACTGCTGGGAAATAATGTGATTTCATCAAGTACCAGTCCCTAAAACTCTAAGCTTGAATTTGTACTTTGTTCTCTCAGGCATTTTCATTCTAGGCTATGTCAATTTGTGTTTCTTATGTAATGTTTATGCACTCCTACTTTTCTCTATTAAAATTCTAATGTGGCCCTGGAAAAAAAAAAAAAAAGAAGAAGTCAGGGGCTGCCTGGCCTGAATGGCTTAGTGGTTGAGCGCTGACCTATGAACCAGAGGTCACGGTTTGATTCCCAGTCAGGGTACATGCCTGGGTTGCAGGCTCTAGTGCAGGAGGCAGTCGATCAATTGATTTCCTCTCATCATTGATGTTTCTATCTCTCTCTCTCCCTCTCCCTTCCTCTCTGAAATCAATTTTAAAAAATAATGTTTTTTAAAGAAGTCAGGGGCTCAGGGCACAGAGGTGCTGGTCTGAGTTTTCCATGGACCCTGCCTCTGCCCAGATTTCAAGAGGTCTTCCTAAGTTTTGACTGAACCCTCACACTCCTTGCTCAACAACAGGCTTCACAGCACCTTCATTTGATGTCTCTGTCACTATGTTGCTGAGTTGTAATGTCCTCATTTGTCCCCATTACTAGCTTTCAGCTCTATAGGGGCAGGGCACCTATCAGGACCGTACCCCCCTGTAACATTTGTAGCCAGCACCGACCATGGCACATAGTGGGGACTTGGAAAATGTTTGAATGATTGCATGAATGAGTATCCCACTGTCCTAGCCCTCCTCAGAATTCAGCGCCCCAAAAAGTGAGCCCATGAAAAACAGCCCTACCTTTCCTCCACAGCCACTCTGACTCCCCCCACACACACACAGACACACAGACAACTAAGACAACTCTGCCCTCTCCCCCGGAGGAGGCCACATTTGCAGCTCTCCCATCCCTCAGCCACTGTGGCCAGTGAGCCTCCCATCAGACACTGTGGCTCTGAGTGGCAAAGGCACACCATCCCAGGACTCCAAGCCTCTCACCTGGATTCCAGCAAAAACCTCACTAAGCCTCTTTGTCCATCTTCCCTTTCCCACTTGTTGTAGTTTATTTCACCGAAACATTTCCTTCATGTCTAACGATCTAAGAACTTGGTTGTCCATCAATTAAAGCTAGATGTTCAAAATGCCATCTGAGGATCTCTACCAGTCCCCTTTCCTCCAACCTCACCTCTCATAGCCCCTTGGCACTGATTGTATTATCAGCCTTTGCCATTTGAATGCTTGCCCTCCAAGGCCTGCCTCAAAACTGGTCAAAGCTCTAAGCCTGCCAAGGTGCTCAGGGAACAGTGGTCCCTTTCCCTCCCTCCTTTTTAAGAAGATTCTTACAACAAACCTCACCCCATTTTCTTCTAAGTGTACTCCTTTTCGATCGGTACCCAGACACACTTTTATCAGTGGTTACTTGCTAATCGGTGGTTTTAAATCTGCTCTCCTCGCAAGCAGCGCCTGGATGCTAAGAGCCCTCAGGCCTCAGAAGAAAGCTCCTAATTGTATTTGTGCCTTTCTGGTGTGCTCCTACCCTATCCCCCCAGGGCCGGGTCTCAGATGGACTTGCCACTAGGAGTTCTGCATGGGCATCGGGGATCGTTGGAGGGCACAGCAACAGGCATGCAAGAAGTCTAACCCGCACCGTTGCCAGGATCTGGCCCAGACCATCTGTGGCCTCTAACAACCTGTTCTGCCCGCGCCTTTCCCTGCCTGAGAGCCTCTCCCCAGCAAGACAACTCCCTACTGCCCTTTGATGTCGTGAGAGGTTCCTAGAGGGGCTGCGGCCACTGGAACAAGAGCGTGAGGTCTTCAAAGAAGCCCTGCCCCATTCCCGGAGCCGGACTCCCGCCCGGCTCCGCCCCCTAGGAGCCATGGCCCCGCCCTTGCCCCGTGGAGTCCGGGAGAAGTTGCCCCCGCCGCGGCCTCGCGGCTTGTTTCAGCACCGCGGCGCGGACAGCTCCCGGGCGGCAAGGAGGGGCGGAGGCGCGGCGAGCCTCGGGCCGGGAAGGGTCAGGGCGGGCAGCTACCGTGGCTGCAGGAGGGCGGGCGGGGCACCGAGGCCCAAGGCCCTCCTCGGGGGCGGCGCCGCTGAGAGCCAGGACAGGCGAAGGCACCGGGAGCCGAGGTTCCGGTGGCTCCGGGCAGAGGCCTCGGCGGCCAGAAGATGCCGGTCCGCAGGGGCCACGTCGCGCCCCAAAATACGTACCTGGACACCATCATCCGCAAGTTCGAGGGCCAAAGTGAGTGCGTGCGTCGGGGTGGGGGGACGATCTGGAGTTCTGCTGCCTTGGCGGCAGGAGCAGTCGGACCCCTTTGCTAACTTTGAGTGGAGCAGGGTGGGGGATACCGGATGCTGAGAGCAAAATTATTTGCTTTAATGTCCTCCCCCCCACACACACCATCTTCCCCAGCAGCCCCACTTACCTCAATGTCTGTCCTCTTCTCTTCTGGAGCACGAGTCAGCTCAGCCCACCCCACCCCTACCCCCTTCCACTGCGTTTTTTCTTGCCCTCAAGCCCTGACCTTCCCGTTCTATCAATGCCCAGCTTCCGCCTCTTTACACCATACCCGCCCCTGCCCACACACACACACACACACACACTTCCTCCAGAGGTTTCCTTGGTATTCTCCTTTTCACCGCCTGACCCTCGCCCCCCCCCCCCCCCCCGTCTTTCTAGGAGCTCCCCCAGGTCTGACCCCCAGGTCACACCCCTGCTCCCTCTTCCTGACCCTCTCCACTGTCTCCTGGAAGCCTTAGGCCTCCCTCCCACTTCACTGACCCCATTATTGCCCTGGTCTTCCCACAATCCCCAGGATGGACTGTCCTTCCCCCACTTCTCAGGTCACTGTTCCACTCCCTGCTTCTGATACCCTACCCCCCACCCCCATTACTCTCCCGCGCCCCCATGACTCAGGCCTCCTTGGTTTTCTCACCATCCTCAGGCCTGACCTCTCCTTCCCTCATTCTGGTCGCCGCTCTGCTCCCCCATCTAGATACCCCCTCACTGCTGCCAAGAGTCCCTATAATCTTTCCCTCCCTGACACCCATTGCCATGGGCTTCCCCCACCTCCTCCCTTCCACCCCAGGCCGAAAGTTCCTGATCGCCAATGCTCAGATGGAGAACTGCGCCATCATCTACTGCAACGATGGCTTCTGTGAGCTCTTTGGCTACTCGCGAGTGGAGGTGATGCAGCGGCCGTGCACCTGCGACTTCCTCACGGGCCCCAACACCCCCCGCAGCGCCATGACCCGCCTGGCGCAGGCCCTGCTGGGGGCCGAGGAGTGCAAGGTGGACATCCTCTACTACCGCAAGGACGGTGAGGTGCCCTCGGGCCACGGGTTCTTGGCCCCTGTCTTGTTCTGCCAGAGTGGCCTTGGGGAGGGCATGACCCTGGGACTAAGGGCTCGGATAAATCTTGTTTCCTGTCTGGGCCTCAGTTTCCTCGTCTGGGTGGGGAAGTGATGGGCATTGGATGTGATGCCTCTAGAGGTCCTTTTCAGAAACAGGACATCAGGCTGAGCCACTGACTGCCTCGTCCTAGTTCTGGGCAGAGCCTCCCGCTCTCCACCATCACCCCACCCCCCCACCATGTTCCCAGCCTCCTGGCTGCCCACTCTGTCACTGCCAGCCCCAGCTGTCAGGCAACTGGGATGGAAATTAGCTTTTCCTCATCTCTGTCTGCTCTGGGGATTAGGGGACGAGTCAAGGCCTTTGCGGCCAAGTAAGGCATGGTGGCTGCTGGATGGGAAAGAGGAGTGGGTCTGGCTCACCCAGCCCAGGCTCCTTGGAAAGAGAAGGTCCGGAGATTGGCCTGACCTAGAGGCTCATTGGGTTTGGGATGTCACTGCCAAAGGTACTGCAAGCAGACCAGAAGCATAGGGCAAGGCCCGGAGATAAAGACCTCTGCATCCTTTGAAACTCTTCCCCAGGACTTCTGAGCCCTATTGCATAAAGCATGGGGGCGGGGCGGGGGTGATGGGGGGGAACTAGGATCATAAAAGTCCCTTTGAAATTACAATACTTGGATCGGTGCCTCCCCTTTACTCCCCCCCCCCCCCCCCCCCCACACACACACTCACCTGGTTCTATTGTACATCAAAGTTACCTGGGGCTTGTTTTCCGAAACATACCTTCCCTGGAGGGAGGCTGACTCAGAAGTGTGAGGTGAGGCCCAAGCAGGTATATTTGGGAAAATCCCCCTGGTGGTTCGAATGTTCTGCTACGTTTGGGAACCACTGGCTTAGATCAATTCTTTCACGTCCTGGATGAAGAAGCTGAGGCTAAGAAAAAGAAGGGACTTGACAAGAATCCTGCTGCTGGGGTCCAACGTGGGGCTGCATTCCAGGTCTTCGGGTACTTTCCTAGAGATGTCTCTGTTCTGAGTAATCCCAAGAGGGGAGAAAGGACCCCAACTGCCTCTGTGCTCAGAGGCAGGACTTTGGGGAGAGTCATGAGGGCCGTCTGAGTGCAGACACTGGTCAGGCACCTCTGGATGGGAATTGGGCAGGGCTGAAGCTTAAGTTCCAGGGGCCAGGTGTGTGTGTGTGTGTGTGTGTGTGTGTGTGTGTAGCACAGGTGTAAGCATGAATGTGAACACATGTGTGAGTGTGTGTGTGTGTGTGTGTGTGTGTGTAAGGGCTTCCAGGGTGCTTCTTGGGCAGGCCCTGGCTGTCCCTGTGGCTGTCTCCTGCTGTTGCCACCCAAGTGAATGCAGAGGTAGAGATTAGGTGACTAGGAAGAATCTGGCTTAGTGTGGCGGTGCTCACGGGGTTAATGAAGTCAGAATATTTTAAAAAGCTGTGATCTCACCTCCTCATATCATTGCAGGGAGGAGGTGACAGTCAGGGGAGTGCAAAGGGTCCCGGAAGAACAGGACGGGACAGTAGGAAATGAGGAGAACAACAGGTCCTTCTTTGTCCCTCTCCTGGACCCCAGAGCTCTGCCTTGGCCCCAGAGTGGTGGGGGCTGATTCTAGACACCTGGAGAAGTCACATCAGGATTCTCAGGGTCTCCTCAGCACTCTGCATGTGACTCGGCAGGGGCAGAGGTCAAGGCCAGGCTTTGGCCCTCTGAAGTTAGAACTTAGGTCTTCGGAACCCTCCACCTGTGTCAGAAGGGACCCTGGCATGCACTCACCCACATATTCATGTTCACACGTACACCCATGAAAGCGGGCTCCAGGTGAAAATGGAAAATTGCATACCTGATGTCCCAAATGCCAGTCTACTCCCACCCCTACTGCAAGCCCTTTCCTGTCCTGTAGTCCAAGCCTGTGACCGCCTGGACCTGCCTGAAATCAGCCCAAAAAGGGAGCGCAGAGAAGGGAGCTTCTCAGCCTGCATTAGCCTAAAGGAAGGATGTGGCTCTTGATTGATTTGTTTACCTTATGGCCCACTCGGACCACATGATCCTCTTTAAATATCAGATTAACATACATCTTACAATCCTGCGGAGGGGCATCCTAATGTTGACTTCCTCTCAGTGCCCATGACTCACAGGCCCTGGGCTGGCAAGAGTGCCAGGCCCTGGCTGGGGAGGCAGGCCCACAGCCCTGAGGCCCCAGGAATGGGTCACAGAGGCAGGTGGGTGGCCTCTGCTTGGTGTGGATGTCTCCCCTGGGGCCCAGTGCAGCAGCTGGCAGATGACTGCCTGGTGCCTGGGAGTCTGGGAATCTGATCCAGGAGATTCCTGCTTCCAGGGAGGAACGTGGGAGGAGGATGGAGAGAGCTCAGCTGTACCCCATGCTGATGGCTGTGAGGAGATACCAAGGGAAGTGAGCGCTAACTGGGGAGCCAGGAGAAGAGCGATGCTGGCAATATTCCTGCCAGCCAACCTCCCACCCTCTCACATTTACATATTCACTCAATAAACAAACAACACCTGGGACAGGTGCTGGCCGCTGGCAAATGAGACAGACCCAGACCTGGGCAGCTCTGCCTTCTGACTTGCATGTTTGCCTGAGGCCCCTGCCCTTTAGAATCCTGCCCTTTGGGCCTGACACCCCCAATGGTTTGAGTTGAGGGACATTGGACCACCAGGTACTAGGGAGAGCAGGCTCACGGGTGTCCACCCACTCACCCAGCCCAAAGGCAATTTTAGCTTGTTCTGTTCCATCCACCTATGTAGGCAAGGGAGCAAGACCCTACAGCAACATAAGGAACAGGGAGGCAAACACCGGGGGCTAGGCTGCCCACAAGGGTAGAGAGAGTGGTAGGAGGGGCCTGTCCTGTCCCCAGACTGCCATCTCTCTCCTTCTCCAGAGCCCAGGCCATTCACTGCCCTGCCCGCACCCCGGTCCCAGCACCTCTGCCTGGAAGCTCTGCTCCCCTTCCAGGCCCGGAGCAGCCGCCTGGCCTTCTCTCGGGCATCCCCATCCCAGACAAGCCCCGCCCCTCTCCAGGCTGCTGTGTACTGAGAGTTCAGGGATCCCTGCTCCATGTCTTCTCCCAGCTCCAGCACATCAGTTTCTCAGGACCCAGGCTCTCATCTGCAGAATTGGGGTCTCTGCCTCCCCACAAAGACCCAACCGGCTCCCCCACGGAGACTGGGTGCCAACTAGCTCAGTCAATGATGAGATCCTTCCAGTGTCGGCTTTGTGGCCTGGGAACATGGGAGCTGAACCCAGGGCCAGCCTGAGCTTCCTGGGGCAGAATGCCCAACCCACCTCCCCACTTAATCTACCCCCATCTGCTCCGCTGTAATTACAGCAGAAGCAAACCTCAAGGTTAAGCCCTGAGCAGAGGCCTGAGCACAGACTTGGACCTGATGCTACATGATCTCATAATCAGCAGCTTAGCTGCTCTCCCCACCTCTGCCCTGTGGCATCAAACCCCCTCCCTCCCATCGAGGACTCCTCACCCTGTGGCTGCCATTAATTTTACTTTTACCCAGCTTCCCCTGGCCAGGTTCCTGCAGGAGAGGACCCCTTCGGTGACCCCCCCCATGGTGTTTGCAGCCTCCAGTTTCCGCTGCCTGGTGGACGTGGTGCCCGTGAAGAATGAGAATGGGGCCGTCATCATGTTCATCCTCAACTTCGAGGACCTGGCCCAGCTCCTGGCCAAGAGCGGGAGCCGCAGCCTGTCCCAGCGCCTGCTGTCGCAGAGCTTCCTGGGCTCCGGTGAGGAGGGTGCAGGTGGCGGAGGGAGGGGTGAGTGGGGGACACCAAGGAGAGCAGCTGCGCCCTGACCCTGGCTGCTCTGACCCTGGCCCTGCTTTCAGAGGGCTCTCACGGCAGGCCCGGCACGCAGGGGGCTGGCACGGGCAGGGTCAAGTACAGGACCATCAGCCAGATTCCGCAGTTCACGCTCAACTTTGTGGAGTTCAACCTGGAGAAGCACCGCTCCGGCTCCACCACGGAAATCGAGATCATCGCGCCCCACAAGGTGGTGGAGCGGACCCAGAATGTCACGGAGAAGGTCACCCAGGTTTGGCCCGCAGGGCGAGGCACACTGGGCTTTGCTGGGCCTGGAGGGTGGGAGGGGCGGAGCGGAGAGGGCTCAGCTGCATGCAATAATCAGCCCCCACCTAGGATTTATAAGAAGGAGTCAAGGTCGCCTGGTACTCAGGACCGGTCCAGGCCCCACACTATCTACACACCTGAAATTGGGCTCTTTCCACGGAAGGAGCTGGCCTCAGGGAAGGCCTTCCCTGGTCCAGGCTCCACAGGGCCTTCCTTCTCAGGCGTCACCCCCACATTTCCACAGTCCCCAGACCCATCTCACCAGCAGCAGCCGCCCCCACTGACCACCCCATGGCCCCCACCCCAGGTCCTGTCCCTGGGAGCAGACGTGCTGCCGGAGTACAAGCTGCAGGCGCCACGCATCCACCGCGGGACCCTGCTGCACTACAGCCCCTTCAAGGCCGTGTGGGACTGGCTCATCCTGCTGCTGGTCATCTACACGGCCGTCTTCACGCCCTACTCGGCCGCCTTCCTGCTCAGCGACCAGGACGGGTCCCGGCGCGGGGACTGCGGCTACACCTGCAGCCCGCTCACCGTGGTGGACCTCATCGTGGACATCATGTTCGTCGTGGACATCGTCATCAACTTCCGCACCACCTACGTCAACACCAACGACGAGGTGGTCAGCCACCCCCGCCGCATCGCCGTCCACTACTTCAAGGGCTGGTTCCTCATCGACATGGTGGCCGCCATCCCCTTTGACCTGCTCATCTTCCGCACGGGCTCTGACGAGGTGAGTAGCCCTGCAGCCCTGGTGCCTCCCAGAGGGCACCCGGCACTGGGCACCTTTGCCAAAGCATGTGCAGGGGGGAAGGGGGCAGGCATCTCCTGTCACCTCCCAGCCCTGGAAAAAGGACCACCAAGGCTGCGCCCCAGTCCTGGGTGGCCTCCCTGTGCCCCACAACTCAGCCCCTTCTGGGGTAGGCATGTTTTAGTCCCAGGTTCTCATGCTGACTTCTAAACCGCACTCACCTTGGAGTTACAAAGGGACTATGCAAGCTGCTCCTTACTACAGGCTGACCCCTTCTCACCCCTGAATCCTGAACCCTGTGCCACTTCCCACAGCTGATGTGAGGGCATTTTCATGCTTTTCTTAGAGCTGCTAGTCCCACCATGTCCTTTCCCCCACCTCTTTGGGGTCAGCTTTCCACTCCAATGAGCTCTGCCTCTTGTGTTCCGGTCATCCCACCCCCCAATCACCCCAGCCTGTGCAGCAGGGGCTGTCCCTCATGACTCCCTGCCCCCATGCCCACCCATTCCCAGAAAATCTTTCCCCAAATCCTCTCCCCTCCTCTCTACCCACAGCCCCCGCCTGGACACTGAGTGGCTTTCTCACCCATGTCTGCCCCAGCCCCACGCCTGCCAGCCGTACACCTTCCACCAAGAAGCCGGAGAGGGTTTCAGATCACTCAGATGACCCCGTTACTTATCTGGCCCTGTCCTCGGAGCCTTAAGCGGCCACCCAGCGGCTTGGGATAAAAGCCAATCTCCCTCTGGGACTGCGGGGCCCACAGGAACAGCCCTTGCCCACCTTCCAGGCTCATTTCTCAGTCCTCTGCCATCTTCCTCATAAGCTCCACACTTGGTTTCCCACGTGGGTGGTGCCATTTCACACTTGTAGGCCTTTGCTCTTGCTGCTCCCTGAGCCCGGAGTGCCCTCTCCCTCCTATCTGCCTGGTGGCCTGGCCTCATCCCTCAAGACTCGGCTCATGTGTCACCTTATCTGTGTAGCTTCCCTGCTCTGCTCCTGCAGCCTTGACCTCTCCTTCCTCTGTGCTCTCCCTAGATTTCTGTCCTAGTAACTGTAATGCTGCCTTTGAGCTCCTAAGGTCCCACTCTGAGCCCAACTGCCAAGAGCCTGGCTCCGAGCAGGTTTTTCAAGACTGTTTGTTGAATGACTATGGGACCGTATGCACGGGGAAACAATTGCGGTCCTGAGCACAGACTTTCAAGGGCTGACCGCTAGTCCCATGGCCCCCTCCCTGCCCCTCCAGACCACCACCCTGATTGGGCTGCTGAAGACGGCTCGGCTGCTGCGGCTGGTGCGCGTGGCCAGGAAGCTGGACCGCTACTCCGAGTACGGGGCGGCCGTGCTCTTCCTGCTCATGTGCATCTTCGCCCTCATTGCGCACTGGCTGGCCTGCATCTGGTACGCCATCGGCAACGTGGAGCGGCCCTACCTGGAGCCCAAGATCGGCTGGCTGGACAGCCTGGGCGTGCAGCTCGGCAAGCGCTACAACGGCAGCGACCCCGCCTCGGGCCCCTCGGTGCAGGACAAGTATGTCACCGCCCTCTACTTCACCTTCAGCAGCCTCACCAGCGTGGGCTTCGGCAACGTCTCCCCCAACACCAACTCCGAGAAGGTCTTCTCCATCTGCGTCATGCTCATCGGCTGTGAGTGCCACCTCCTGCCCCGGGCCCTGTCCACAGAGGTCGGTTTTTGTTTTGTAGTGAGATGTAACAGCACAGAGTAACAATGTGTGTGATAAGCGGGTCCTGAGCAGAGAGCACAATGAAACGGTGCCTGTATGCACCAAGTACGCACAGCATTTAACACCCTGCAGCCCTTGCCACGTGCCAGGAACCATTTGCAGGGCCCAGTGCAAAACAAAAAGAGAGAGCCTTTCCTTAAAAAAAAAAAAAAAAAAAATATATATATATATATATAATATTTCAAGACAACGACTGCAGAAAATTAAACCAAATGTGGGGGGAAGAGTGGCCTTCTTAGCATAGGTCACCTGCCTCTGAAGCCAGACCTGCCAGGCCCTTTTCTAAGTGCTTATCAAAGGCCCACATTCCGTTCCAATCACTCCCCACGTAAGGGCCATATTATGAACCCAATTTACAGACCAAGAAACCCAGGGTCCTCCCCTCCCAGGGGACACACGGAGACCCCGTTCCAGTCCCGGGGGCCCTTCCCGGGGCCGTGTGTGCCCAGGCTCTGCTCTGTGCTGCCGGCTTCCCAAGACACCGGGGCCAGGAACGTGAGAGGCGCTGTGGGATTTCACACGTGGAGGAAGTTGTCATGTTCAGAGTATTTAGAGACGTGAAAGCCCCGAATAACAAAAACAAACAGCAAGGAGGAAAAGAAAAAAAAAAAAGAAAAAGAAAAAAGGATGAAAACAAGACCAAGAGTTTTCCCTTTATTATATTTTTACAGCTGAATGAAAAAACAAATTTGAACTAAAAAAAATTTCATTGCCCTAGTTGTTTCTCTCAGGAGTTTGGGCTCTGGGCCCAGGGAGATGCCAAGAGGCAGAGGGTAGAGGGAGGAGGGCAGGAAGTGCTCTGGTGCTGTTCTGGGCACTTCTGACTCAGTCCCTGATGGAGGAAGAGGGAGGCTGGAAGCAGGTCCCGGGGTGCGGTGGGGTGGCTGGTGGGGATGCACAGGAGCTCACTCCCCGAACCCCGGCTCCCTGCCCCAGCCCTCATGTATGCCAGCATCTTTGGCAACGTGTCCGCCATCATCCAACGCCTGTACTCGGGCACTGCCCGCTACCACACGCAGATGCTGCGAGTCAAGGAGTTCATTCGCTTCCACCAGATCCCCAACCCGCTACGGCAGCGCCTGGAAGAGTACTTCCAGCACGCCTGGTCCTACACCAACGGCATCGACATGAACGCGGTGAGCGGCCGCCCTGCCCGGCGGGGGGGGGGGGGGGGGGGGGCGACCCAACTCAAGCCCACTCTTTTCTCTTTTTAAAAAATATTTTTGTTTATTTCAGAGAGTAAGGAAGAGGGAGAAAGAGAAAGAGAGAAATATCAATGATGAGAGATAGCCATTAATCAGCTGCCTCCTGCACACCCCCAACTGGGGACTGAGCCTGCAATCCAGGCATGTGCCCTTGACCAGAATCAAACCTGGGACCCTTCAGTCTGCAGGTTGACACTTTATCCACTGAGCCAAACTGACTAAGGGCTCTTTAAAAAAATAAAATAAAATTATATATATATATAATTTTTTTTTTATGAAAAAAAAATCAGAAAGGGAGAGGAAAAATGAGATAGAAACATCAATGATGAGAGAGAATCACTGATAGGCTGCCTTCTGCACGCCCCCTACTGGGGATGGAGCCCACAACCCAAGCATGTGCCCTTGACGGGAATGGAATCCGGACCTTTCAAGTTCACTCTCTATCCACTGAGCCAAACCACCCTTGCTAATGGAGAAGACAAGGTCCCAGGCTCAGGGCGCCCCCCAACCCCTTTCCTTGCCCGCTGCCTCGGCCCCACCCCTCCCACCTGACCGCCTTGCAGGTGCTGAAGGGCTTTCCTGAGTGCCTGCAGGCTGACATCTGCCTGCACCTGCACCGGGCGCTGCTGCAGCACTGCCCCGCCTTCCGCGGCGCCAGCAAGGGGTGCCTGCGCGCCCTCGCCGTCAAGTTCAAGACCACGCACGCGCCCCCCGGGGACACGCTGGTGCACTTCGGGGACGTGCTCTCCACGCTCTACTTCATCTCCCGCGGCTCCATCGAGATCCTGCGCCAGGACGTGGTGGTGGCCATCCTCGGTGGGTCAGGCGGGAAGGGTGGGATGGGGGGACCGGAGATGTCCTGCCTGGACCACCCCATTCCTGGGGGGGGGGAGGGGCGCCTTGTAGGACCTGTATGTGCCCAGCGTGTGCCAGAGAGCTTTCCCCCGGCTCACTGAATCCTGAAAACAAACCTCTGCCATAGGCCCCCTTTCCTCGTAGGGAAGTTGAGGCTCAGGGAGATCATGCTGGTACGGGGCCAAGCAGGGATGTCTGACTCCGAAGTCCTGGCAAGCAGGCTCCTACCGTTTTTCCCTGTGCGGGAGCACAGGGTGAGAGCGTGAGGGCTTGTGATGGGTGGAGGGGGGGTCTTCGGTGTTAGTCAGCGCTGGGAAGGCTGGACTTGGGAGGAAGGATGTGAGCGCTGGGCAGGGGACAGATGTGGGGCACCTGCAGCCTCTGCCCATTACCAGCTGTGCCAGTGTGACCTGGGGCAGGTGGCTTCACGTTTCTGAGCCTCACAGGGTTTTCTCTTTCTCATCTTCCTCCCCTCCCCTCCCCCAACTTCAGCCACCCCAAGTCCCCCCAGCAGCCCCGGTCAGGCCCCCTGTGCCCACTCCTTCCCCTTCTGGTGTGCCCTCAGCTGGAGTCCACCAAGCGTGGGGCTCTGGTCTCTTCTCATCCCGCACTTTCACCGGGGCCAGCTCCTCAATCCCAGGGTCTCAGCCTCCATCTGTGCCTCAGGCACTCCCAGAACTCTGTCCTAGCCCCAGGCTCTCCTTAGACCAGATGTTCCATTCCCTCCTGGGCTCGGCCACCTTCTCTTCCGGAGGCCGACCAAACAACGTATCTCAGCCTGAAATCCCCGTCTGCCCTCTAAGGCAGCTCTCATGGCAACCCCGTCCTGTGAGCCGCCCATGGCCTGAGCCAGAGACCTTCCTGCCCCCTCTCGTCCAGGTCACCACGGCGCCCCTTCTGTCTCCCTCTCTGTCCCTCACGGGTCACCTTGTCCCTGCCCGGGTCTAGCCCTCATAGTGTCCTTCCTGGACAGTTCCTGCATCTGGAACATTCCCATGTTCCTGCATCTGGTTTGCTCCCATACGCCATCTTCCACCTTCTGCCAGCGACCTGAAATTCATATCCTCTTCTGTCCAAAACCTTCCGTGGGTCCCCATGGCTCCCAGGACAAGAGTGAATACCTGTGGGCACAGTCTTCCACCGTCTAGCACCCCTACGTCCTGCCACCCTCCCCCGGGTACTTCTGGTTCCAGCCATGCAAGCTACGTGTCACTCTCTAAGCCTGCCTGTCTGTCACACAGCCCTGCCTTTGCAAGGGCTGCACCTCCTCTTGGCACCCCCGCCTGGCAGACTCTGCTCACTCTTTAAGGCTGAGCGTAAGCAAGGCTCCTCTCTGAGACCTCCCCTCACTGCCAGCCTATTTTAGAAGTACCCTTCGTGTGTCAGGGATAATAATTATTATTAATAATTAAGAAGCCAGTCCAATTTAAGTTTCAGTCAGAGACATGAAATCCCATTTTGTCCTGAGTGGAAATGGACTTGAGATCATAATCCTTCATCTGCTAGAAAACCATCGCTTGATAATGTTGCCCAGATTTCAAGATCCTGGGTTTCATATGTAATCCTGGCAAATTCCTTCCATTGTTAGGACTCAGTCCCCTCTTTTGTGGATGATCTTTGATCTTATTCTCTTGGGGGACATGTCCTGGCCTCCATCCATCATTGTCTGTGACCCTTGTTACAGCATGACCAGACTGAGGGGGCTGAACTTTCCTGCCGGGAACTCGGACATCAAAGCAATCAGCACGCCGCCCTTGGCTCTCTGCCCCCCAGCCCTGACCGTAGCACTGACCACACAGTGTTTTTCTACCAGATTGCCTTTCTCCTTGGAGCTCAATCCTCGTCAATTCTCACCACCCAGCCCCCACTTCGGTTCCTCTGTCCGCCCCCCTCCTCCCTGCTCCCCAACCACTCCTAGTAGAATGAGCCCCTCCCTCTTCTATGGTTCTTCCCTGTTCTCAGGTCAAAGATCATTCTGTAAACTAGCTGCCTGCTTATGGGCCTGTCTCACAGGGATTTTAGCGGGGGGACAGCATCTTCTTCATGTTTACATCCTGTGGCCAGCATGTACCTGGCTCTAGGAGGGCCCAATACCATCATCACATGCCCCAATGTCAGCCCATGTCCACATCTGTTAATACCAACGCCTTGAAATCACATGCCTGGAGCCTTTCATTATTCAAGGTACTTTCTCAAGCATCACATCTGCTCCTCTGGACAGCCCAGTGGGGTAGACAAGGGAGATACAGTTATGCCCGTTTTAGAGATGAGGACACTGGGGTCCAAAGAGGGGAAGTGACTTTCCAGGCTTCCTCTGCCAGTGTCATGCTGGTTACCGGGCCCCACAATGGTGAGTGGGAACACAGAGTCAGAAGCGTCCGGGCCCTGTGCTAGGGGGCTCCTGACTGTGGATTCCTCGCACCCCAACATCACTGCAGCAGGCTACGGAGAGGGGAGGAGGTTGATCAGGGAGCCGTTGGTGTCCTTTACTGCCCACTGACCCCCAGGGGGATACTGCCCACTGAGCCCCAAAGCATGTGGAACTAGGATGGGGGATTCTGACAGAGGGTGGCCCGAAGGGTCCAGAGACAGCTGAAGCACCCACATTCTGGAAAGGGGGGAGGGGTTCCTCTGCAGAGCTCAAAGGACAAGGTAAGGGCACACTCCTCATCCCCGGCCAGGACATCCAGCTTCGTCCCCAGAGCTTGATCCTGAGCACCAGACCCCGCCCCCCACCCCCGGCGGAATCCCTGGGGTGAGAGAGAGGTCCTGGACAAGGGGCCCTCAGGAAAGAGCCTTAAAAGAGAGCTTGGAACCAGATCCTAGAGGAACCCCCGCCCCTCCGGCTGACAGGAAAGAATGACATCTTTGGGGAGCCTGTTAACCTCCACGCCCAGCCAGGCAAATCCAGCGCCGACGTGCGAGCCCTCACCTACTGCGACCTGCACAAGATCCAGCGCGCAGACCTGCTGGAGGTGCTGGACATGTACCCTGCCTTCGCGGACAGCTTCTGGAGCAAGCTGGAAGTCACCTTCAACCTCCGGGACGTGAGTCTGGGCTGGGTGGGCCAGGGTGCAGGCAGCCCTTGGCCAGCTGGTCACAGAGAATGCCCAGGCAGCCTGCTGAGAGCTTGGCCTGCTTGGCCTGGGGGATCCATCTTTTTCTTTCAGCCCACGCTGTGTTCTTTACCATAGTTTCTTCTGTGTCCACTATGGCCTGCACAATGCTAAATGTGATGATAGCTCCCAATGATTGAGCACCTACTATCCTGTTTCCCCAAAAATAAGACAGTGTCTTATATTATTTTTTTCTCCCAAAGTTGCGCTAGGTCTTATTTTCAGGGGATGTCTTATCTTTCCATGTGCTAGGTCTTATTTTCGGAGGATGTCTTATTTTCGGGGAAACACGGTATGTGCGAGGCGTTGGGCTTCTTTTACATGATCTCATTTAATCCTTTTTCTTGCAAATGCCATTATTATCCCCATTTCCCGGATGGGGAAGCTGAGGGCCAGAGAGGACACATTGCCCAAAGCCATTCAGCCCCTCAGTAAGCCATACATACAGTCAATGGCAGAGCCAAACTGTGGAGTCAGGTTTGTGCCACTCCTGAGCCCAGGCTTTGCCCAACCATTGTTCTAAGCTGAAAGGGAGGGTGTGTGCTGCCCAGGGGCTCCTGGTGCCAGGTCCGGGGGTGTAGACAGTGAGAGAGCTGTCTCTCCTCTCAAGCTTATCACTGAGCAGAGGAGATTAAACAAGCCAGGGAAACAGAGAGCCGCGTGGTTCGATAACCAAGGAAGTCACACAGGTGTGCAGGGAGAACACATTTCCGTGGAGCCCAGGGTTGCCACGGAGTGGGAGGGCCTGATGAGGCTGCATCGAGGCCGGGGTCTGGAATCAGCCAGTGGGAAGGAGGTGGCAGGCATGCTCGATAGGGGCAACAGTGGCTGAGGCCCCAGCTCTGAGCCCCTTTCCCCCAACCTAACACCCAGCCTCAGGAGGAGGGCTCTGCTGGCCCAGGATGGAGGGTACAGTGCGGAGACAGGTTTTCTTACTAGGCACAGCCCGCCCCACCCAGAGTCCTCTGCTGTTCCCCTCTCCCAGGCTTTCCTCTTCCCGTCTGATCTGTCAGAGATTCCTTGTAAGGGCCCTGCCATGGGCCCCCCAGCCACTAGGAGCCAAAAGCTGGACTGAGTGCTCAGTGGCTGGATACCAGGGCAACAGTGATGTGGTCTCCATGCACAACTGCAGCCCCGTAGGGTGGCCCTAAGTGGAGGTACCAGAAGGGCACCTGCTGGACTGGGGGTTCCACGCCCAGTCTCCTCCAAGGAGACCCCCATTGGCCATGCTGAGGGTGGGAGCATGGAAAGGGAGGACTGGAAGAACAGCTCCCCTGCCCCCTCCACAATCCCCCGCAAACAATCAGGATGCTCCGAGTAGCCTTTCCCAAGACGCTGGGGGTCTGCAGGCCTCCACGCCCCTGTTCACCCACTGCCCACCAGGCAGGAGGCACCTGCAGAAAGCTGTCAGGAGCATTATGGGAGAGCCCAGCCACCTGTCACCCCTTTCTCACAGGGGCCACAGGGGGCATTGGAGGGGGGGGGGGGGGGCAAGGGAGAACCAAGAGGCCCTGCCCAGCTTCGGTCCCCGTTACTTGATGCTCTTGTTCCCCACAAGGCAGACGGGGGTCTCCGGTCATCACCCCAACAGGCTCCGGGCAACCAGGACCACCAAGGCTTCTTCCTCAGTGACAACCAGTCAGGTGGGCAAAGCCAGCCTCCTCCGGTGTCTGCCGCCCCCAGCCCAGAGCCCCGCCAGCCTCCTGTGCCCTCGCAGTCCTTTCATCCTGCTTCCCCTAGGAGAGGGTTCCCCTCCCCCGACCCCTGGATGAGTGGAGCGGGCTCCCTCCCTAGGCTCGGCGCTGGGGGCCTTTCCCCGTCCTCCCCATGGCCTCAGAGCCTGGGTGAGGGCTAGTGGGGTGCCCAGTGCTGTCACAAGAAGGGGAATATGGGCCAAGCCTCTGGGGTTCCACAGCAAGGCTACAGGGAAACCACTAGGCTTTAGCTTCCTAGAGAGTAAGGCCAGGCCTCAGTGCCCCACCCAGCCAGCCCCCAAAGCAGGAGCCCTATGCCTCCTCCTGGGGCTACAGCCTTATGGGTCATGGATACCAGACTTCTATGGAGACAGGACTTCATACTCCTGGGCGTGCAGGTGGGAAGAGCCACCCCTCCCGCCCCGCGTTCCCATGGCAGGTGGGGGGGAGGGGCACGGGCTCAGGTGTGTGGAACCAGCTAAGCCAAGTTCAGGCTTTCCTTCGGCTCCCGCAGGTGCAGCCCCTTCCCTGAGCCTCTCGGATGCATCTGGCCTCTGGCCTGAGCTGCTACAGCAAGTGCCCCAAAGGCCAAGGCACAGCCTTTCGGACCCTCAGGGAGACCCAGACGGCTGGTCTCGGGAGCTGGGCCCCAGGCTAGAGCAGCTCCAGGCCCAGGTGAACAGGTGAGTGCCTTGCAGGCCAGGTTCTGGGGGCTGCAGGGAGTAAGCCCAGCAGCAGGAGAGGCACGGGTGCCCCCTCCTGGTGGGTCAGGAACCTCACTGGATGTCCTGTAAGTTTCAGAATGGCCAGCCCCATTGAACAGCAGGCCTGTCCGCACAATTCCTTAGATGGCTTGTCCCAGCAAACCACGGAACACGTCAAGGAAGCTCGTCCTCTGGTTGTATATAATGAAGAAAAAATTAGGATGCAAATCCTAGAGAGTCTAGATCTTTCTTTTCGTTTCTGAAAACAAGTTTTATTTAAATAAGGGTTTAAATACATAAAATAACATTAAAACTAAAGGATGGGGGAAAAACACCCCAAAAATCTTTTTTCTTTTACTTCACATGGCATTGGGAAACGGCTGGTCTCTACAGCTAGCTATTATACATGACTGACACTTCAGTTTGAAATTTGTTCCCTTGTGTTAAGTTTAACTTGGATAGAAGATGGCCTCAAATTATGGAGTTTGGACAACAATTAGCTAGGATATGTCACGTCAAAAAGACGTTGGTGGCAAGCCGGAAGTCCTTACACCTCCCTGGAGTGAAGGTGGCAGGCTGCTCTGAGATCCATCAGGTGTAGATCTTTGACTGCAGAGGGCTCCCCCTAGTGGTACACAGGGCGCTGCTGCCTGACCCCTCTCCTCTCAGCTTCACCCAAGGCTGCTCAGGCGGTGGGTGACATTCTCTGAGGGCAGGGAACTCTGGCGAGGAGCTTTGGCCAGACATGGGCTTGGCTGAAACCTCACGGTATTGCTTTTTCAGGCTGGACACTGCCCGGCGCCCACTGCTTGAGCTCTGTTTAAATGAGGGACTTCAAGACCAGACAGCATGGCTCTTTTCAGTTTATTGCACGAAGGAATCACACTAGTCCAAGCTAAAAGCAGGCCCCAGATGGTTACATCATACAAGCTGTGAGGTTTTTAAACTTGTGACAAGGGACAGAAGGGAAATTCCACTCATTGCAAAGAAATCCTCACTTAAGCTTCAGTGAGCCCAAAGCACTTACAACCCAGGAACCTTCAGCTGGTGGTCCTTAGCCAGTGCGGTCTCGACGAGGAACTGGCATATGTTCTGGCGCTGGTCATATTGCAGCTGAATCGCTTCTCCATATTCTGGATGCTCAATGACAGTACCATTGCCGGCAAATTTTTTCCTAAAGGCCTTCACTAGTTTATTTTGATCGTAGTCATCAGCGATCCCTTGGACGGTAGTAAGGGTCTTCCTGCCGTTTCTCTGTTGAATTCTTATATGGATATGACCCTCAGTGCCAGCGGGAAGCAGATCATCACCCTTACCTGCGTCAGCAAGGGGGCTGAAAGAGTGGAGATTCTGGATAGCGGACATATGTTTCCTCGGGGGAAACGGCCTGCAGAAGGCTGCAGCGGGAGAAGGGCATGGGGAGGCTCAAGGTGGAGGTTGCTGAATCCTCCTCGGGGGCAGCTCAGTCCCTCAAGGAAGATTTCTTGAGGGAGGGGCATAACTTCGTGCAGAGAAACCAACTTCAAGGGCCCTTGGGAAAGGGGTGTGGCCTGTGGATAACCAAGTTGTGGTGGCAGAATTAGGGCTTAGGGGCAGTACAATCCTGGGTTCCAATGCTGACTCTGCCTCTTACCAGCAAGAGTGTGGGCAAGTTACTTAATCACTCTGTGCCTCAGTTTGCCCTTTCAGAATACCCATATCAGACAGAGCTTCTTGATGAAGACCGAATGACATGCATACGGCACCTGGTCACTTATTTTCAAGGTCAGGGATGTGCTAGGGGAATTTGGGCAGGGGCTCTGGACTGTAGCAAGGAAATAGCTTCAATAGGCCCCAGGCTGCCCTCCCAAGCAGCAGGAACTGCATGTAGGCTACCAAATTGGGAGCTGTTCTCAGGCCCTGAACTGCCCACCCTAACCCCAACCCTGGCCCTGATCTTGACCCTGACTGTGGCGTTCTGTCCTGTTTGGCAGGCTGGAATCCCGCCTGTCCTCAGACCTCAGCCGCATCCTGCAGCTCCTTCAGCAGCCCCTGCCCCAGGGCCACGCCGGCTACCTTCTGGGAGCTTCCGCTAACGACCTGGCCTTGTTTCCTGTGGCCTCAGCGACCCAGAGTCCAGGAACGAGGCTGCCCCAGGGTGGCCTGCCCCCTGCACAGGTGAGCAGGGGAGGTGTTCCCCAGGGGCTTGCCTGGAGGCTGCTGCATTCCTCCCCCCACCCCTTCTCTCTCGCCCTTCTCAGGCCCCAAGCTGTGGTGACTTGGACCAACGTGAGCCGAAGCACAGGAACTCCCCCTCCGGGATGCCTCAGCTGGCCATGGCCGTGGACAAAACTCTGACACTGTCCTCTGAACTGGAGCGTCCCGAGGGGCCTCTGTCATCCCCGGCCTCACCTCTGCATCCCCTGGAGGTACAGGGACTCGTCTGTGGTCCCCGCTTCTCCTCCCTCCCGGAATACCTCGGCGCTGTCCCCAAGCAGCTGGAGTTCCCCAGACATGGCTCAGATCCTGGATTTGCAGGGAGTTGGAGCCACTGAACCCCAAGACAAAAGACACTGGAAGGGGATCGCAGGTGGGTGAGGTGAGAGTGAAGGATTTGGGGGAGGCGGAGCGCTGCCGAGGCGGACCTCTGAAAACCATGCTCTCTGAGTAGCTACAAACTGCTAACCCAAGGTGGCAGAAGCGAGGAGGCTCAGGATGTGTCCCAGCCTCCGGGCCTCTGTTTAGATAGCAAGCCTGAAGGACAGGCCAGCACCTTGTGTGTGCAGTTAGCTGACAGGGAGCGGGGTCAGTGAGGAAAAGACAAGTTTCTGATCTTCTGTGTGAGGGCCTTGCTCTGGGCCCAGTGAAATCCCCTCCTGGCTCAGAACTATCCACTGCCTTTCCGCCCAGCACCCAAAATTGGTCAGACTCCCCGTGAGAGCCTGTGTCCTGGCTGGAGACGCAGGTGTCCTCTGTAGTGGACACATCAGGGCACAGGGCTCCAGCCCTCGGTGGCTCAGTCCCTTGTGGTTTTGTGATGACCTTTGGACTCTAGCGGACGGTGGAGTGTATCATGGCTAATAAAGTCTGCACATTTCACCTTGGGCTGGGTGTGTCACTTACCTGAGGGTGATTCTGCCCTTGACTCTACCATGACGCCAACATCTCAGCTGTCTTCTCCAAGCCCCTCTCACCAAGAACTATGTGTTGGGGTCTTGCAGGTGGCCCTGCTGGACCCAGAAGCCCTGGAACCGTGGAGCTTTTAGCCAGGCTGGGGTGAAGGGGAGTGAGAGGTACTGGCTTGGTGGCCATTGGGAGTCATGATAACAGCCAACACTTTCATAACAGTCACCCCAGCACTGCCTCAGGTATTAGTTTATCTAATCCTCTCCCTGAGGGGTCACTGTTTCTCCCCATTTTAGAGAAGTGGGATCAAAAGCGGAGATAGACAGAAAACTTACACAAGCACAACTTTCGGTACCTGTTTCCTGGTCTAGGTGCCGGTTACATGCGTGTGTTGTGAGAATATGTGCACTTCTATGTATAAGTTATACAATAATAATAATAATAATAATAATAATGGAATCTTGCCCACAATAGAGGGGAAAAAAGGATGTTATTTCAACCCAAATGGTTTGGCTTGAGAATATGCACAATTAACTACCCCACTGAAATGGACTGTTGTCCAAAAAGTACCTGGTCGCTGGTCTTCAGTCCTCTTTGCTCCCTAAAAGAATTATTCCCTAAAAGAATTTGAAAATGTATTTGCCTCTTTGCACATTTTTAAGTTGACATATGAAGTATTTCATTATTAAGTTTAAATAGCTGTAAAGGATGTCATTTCCAGTGTGTTGAATATATTGACACTTTTTAAACTGTTTTATTGCCATGGATCCATTTTGATCCAAAGAGCATAGTGGTTTGAGAGCCAACACCATTCATTTTAAAAACACTAGAACAAACACTTCTTTAACATCATTTATTTTTTTCTCATAATTTTATTCTCTTCTCCTCAATTTATGCTACATATAATTTATTATCCTGCTTTAAAGTTTATTATTCATAATCTCATATTTATTTGCAACAGGTATGTAAATTGAAAATATATACTGTACATTGAAATTTTAAGATTAATTTTTATAATATTACTAAGGCAAGGGTTACACTTACTAGTAGAGAATTGTTCAAAATAAATATATATTAAATTTTTATAGAAACTAAAATTTTATTGGAAATGCATCACTTTCTTCTCAATTAGTTCGTGTGTGGATGAGTAGCTTTGTTGTTGTTGTTGTTGTTAAAATAAGACAAGGTTCAGCAACAATTTTGTACCTATTTTTCTTTCCTTTAATAAAAACACAAAACTTAAGCACAGAGAAAACTTGTTCACATAAATGGATGGGACAAAGCTCTGTTACATAACAGCACTGTCACTCAGTTCCTTGAATTCTTTGAGTTGTCTGATAATAATCACATCATTATTAAAAAGCAACTGTATTTAGTGATACATAACAAGTCATTATAATTCTCCTTTAATTTTGTTGAAAGCAAAGAATCGGAAACCATTTAAATTATAAAGATCTGGACCCTTCTCCATTTCAAACTCGGGACACATAAATGTAGCGCTTGATTAGCTTTTCCTTGGGGATCTGAGGCGGAAAAGGGATGGCAAGGGATCTGTAAGAACTTAGAGCCACGCTGGTGGGAAAGCTGCGTTATGAAAACCAACCCCAGAATTCCCAGCATTTGTAGACGGACAGGAAAGCTCGGGAAGGCCTGGCTGACTGTGGCCTGGCCCAGAGAACACCGGCGGGTCGGTCTGCACACCGCCTGTCCGCTCCCCTCCCGGTTCAAAGGGGGCGTAAGCGAGAGAGAGGAGGGAAAGCGGTTCCCGTTTGGCTCGCCGGACTGACAGCCAGGCCGCGGGTCTCAGGGCCGCGAAGCGCAGCAGGCCCTTGCCCACGGCAGCATTTTAATTTCCACTCGACAGAGTAGAGAAGCCGCTCAGAATAGCAGCTGCGGAGTGGAAGTCAAAGGAGGTCACCCTAGAGGTTTCGTTGGCCTAGAACTTGGAAGCCTGGGGAGCCACACGCTCGCCTCTATGCCACCCACGCCCCCATTCAGCCGCACTGCGCTGTTATCTCCCTGACTGACATCTTTGTCAGCCAATGACCTTTGGGACTGAGAAAGAGCCCGCCCCCCTGGGATTAAGTGGGACGAGTCGTTGGAGTGACAACCATTTGCGCCAATAGCGAGGGGGTTCCAAAAGCTAAAGGTACAATAGCCAATGAAGAGAAGGATCCGTCTTAAGTGACGTGTCAGGCAGCCAACGCCCGGCGTCACTGCGGGGAACGCGTGGCTTCCGTTCCTGGGGGGCGGGGCAACGTCTCAAACGGAAGGTGATTGTCGTCTGAGCCAGAAGCTGGTTTGAAACTGGGGGGTGGGATCCGGCGGCTGTCGTTGTCTGTCGTCTGTCGCTGAAGCCCCGCTTCCGGGCTAGGCCGTCCCTGCTCGCCCCGGCCCCGCCTCTCTTCGGACCCTGAGGTCCCAGGCCCGGCTCTCCGCCTGACGCGCGCCCCCCCGCCGCATCCCGCTGCCGACCCGGCCCGCACTGCGGCCCCCGCCGCAGCCATGTCCCTGCACGGCAAACGGAAGGAGATCTATAAGTATGAGGCGCCCTGGACCGTCTACGCCATGAACTGGAGCGTGCGTCCTGACAAGCGATTTCGCCTGGCGCTGGGCAGTTTCGTGGAGGAGTACAACAACAAGGTGGGCCGGGCAGGGGCTCGGAGCCCAGCTGACGGGGAGCGCCCTTTCCGGGCCGGAGCCCAGACCCCAGACCCCAGACCCCAGGACCCTCCTACGGAATTGCCTTTGGCACCCACGGAGCGGTTGTTCTGAGTCTGGTCCTGAGCAGAGGGTTTCGCACTTGTTTCATTTAATCCTGGCAGCATTCCTGGATAGTCAGGAGTGTAGTGACCTCTGACCCCCATTTTACTGATGGGGAAACTGAGGCACAGTGTTGTGACTTGCCGGAGTCAGACAGCTATTGTGGCAGAAACAGATCGCAAACTCGAATTTACACCCTAATGCTACGCTATTACCACTCCTGTCTCCCTCCTCTGATGCCTCATTGCTCCCGTTGTGGGGCGGAGGGGGAAAGGAGGAGTGATAACTTGTGAAGGATGATGCTCGCGCTTCAGTTGGTGGTCATTCACTCCTGGCCACACTGGATTTCTATCAGGGCTGTTCATTGCTCAGACTGCCCCTCCTCCCACTCCCAGCCCCAGGTACTATTATTAATGGTTACCCAGGCCCCTCTGCCAGGATTGCCATTGCTGCCTTATAATCTGTCCTTTAAAAAACGGTCTCTTTTTGGAAATCTTGGCCCATAGCCTTGATCCCACTATTGTCTGAATAGAGGATGGCACTTGCCATATCTTTGCTTGGCTTCGTCATACTAATACAGATTTGTAACCTTGAATGGCAAGCATCCGTCAATTTGAGAAGCCTTCATAGAATAAGGGTTAGAAGCTTTTAAGCTGGCAGTGCAGCATAAATTTATTTTTGAAAGTTGTTGAGTGAGTCAGTGGGAAGAATTTCTTTCCTTTACCGCTTCATTTCTTTCTTTTATCATATTCGAGTAAATGTTGTGATGACTAGGATCAGAGCAATTGAAAGCCTTGGCTAGTGTGTTTAAAGCATGCCTGCTCTATAGGCTGGTGCAAGGGGGAAAAGCCAGGCCTTGAGGATTGGGTCCTGTCTGACCCATTGACTAGCTGTGGGGAATTGCACATGTCAGTCTTACTGTTTCTGACCCACAGCTTGTAGGGAAGGTGCAGGTCCTGTCAAAAACATTTTGAACATTGTAAATTTGTTTACAGTTCTTCAGGAGCACAGCTGTTTCTCTAGTGTTACGTTTTCACTTCTTTGGAATCCCCTTTGAGAAACTGATAAAAGCGATGGACTCCCCTTGCCCTGAAGTACACCATGGAGTGCACACTGATCTTGAAGTCAGCCCATTACCCACGGAGCCAGAAAGTCCTGAGCAAGACATACCATTCTTTTCTCTGATTCCTCTTTCTTCCTTATTGTGGCCATAGTGGGCAGCAGAGCTGGGAATGGAATTCATGGTCCTGATGCTGAGACCGTGTTAGTGAAATTAGGAACACTAGAACTATTGTTTAAGAATACCTGTTTAAAAAAAAAAAAAAAAAGAGTAAAATAATGTTCTTTAAAGGGTTTGAGTCTTCATACAAATAGATGTGTTTTTTTTCCTTGCAAGTTCTTCCAGAGTTAACTTGAGTAAGTGGTAGAAGTTACATTTTTAAGAAAGACAAACTGAGCCACAGTCTTGCTGGTGGAGTCAGTGGAGTAATTTGCAGGAATTTACCGTAAAGTTTGTCCCTTCTTTTAGCAACTGTCTAAGAACAACTTGACTTTCCGATGTTCCAACATAAGAATAAATTTGGGAATCATTGCAGAGTAAAGAACAGGATAGTGTCAGTCACACCTGGAATGAAAAGTTCCATTATCAGGATTTATATTTGTTTTTTTCCTCACTAAGGATATATTTTTACTGATTTGAGAGAGAGCAAGAAAAGATGTCTCTCTATCCTTAGTCTTTTGCTCATTAATTCAACAGCTATGTATTGAACACACGCATATTGTATATGTTTTAGGCCTAGGGATGATGCTTGGTAACTGTGCAGTCTTCATTAACAGATATGAGATTGGCAGCAATAAAGACAGTGTGTTTTAGTGCATGTAGGTATTTTTGATTGATATTTATGCTTTTGAGAGTTTTGCAGTGTTCCATCAGTCCCTGGCAAGACTTGGGGCTTTTTTTTTTTTTTTTTTTTTTTTTAATCACATACATAATATATATGAACCTTCATGTTCTAGTACTAGCACTCTGTAATAGATGGAATACACCATTTTCTCCCTGAGGAAGCTCATATTATTAACAAGATAGATCGGACATCTTTTAATTTTTGAAAAATATAAGGTATGCATAATGTGAATAAATTTATGTTGTTATTATGTAAGTAATAAATGTAAAAGTGAAGATGTGGTCATGCCTTAAGGAGTAAATATTTCATTTTGCATATCTGCTCCTTAGGAGACATTTGACATAGGAAACCACAGTGTAAAAATTTGATATAGGAAACCACAGTGTAAAAATAATCTTGCTTCACAGCCTTTTCTTTTAGGGGCACTTGTCTCACGTGTTGGTGTAAAGTGTTGTGAAGCAGCAGTTACAGAAAGAGAGTGGAGATGGGAAATAAAAGAAGTTTAGCAGGAGGATGGGGAAGACTAGGGAGGAAAAGGTAGAGGGATAACCTAAATGTTGATAATAAGATGATTAAAGTCAAGTAGTTTTTCCTTATCTTCTGCAAGGATGAGGAAGGATGGCAGTATGATGAACATCAAATGGGCTGGGGAATATGCTGAGAACGGGTATCTATGGCTTCAGTTTTAAACTCAAAAGAGAACAGTTCTCCAGAATAGGATTTTGATGGGCAAAATCAATCCTTTGTTTGGGAGAGTGAAAAGAGGGTGCACAGGCTGGCAGCGGGAGCTTCTTCAGACCCCATTTGACACTTTGGGCAAGAGAGGAGCTAAGCTTTACAAGAAGACACATAGTTGTGCTGTCTTCTCTGGAAGTATTAAATGAGGCAGGTTGGATGAGAGACTAATTGTGAGCAGCGTGGCAGCTCATCTCTGTTGGCTGGCAAGATGCAAAAGCTTCATGTATTTCTACAAACTTGGGGCATGACTATACCTCTCTCCCACAGGAACCTTCTTTACATCATCTAGGAAGAACTTACAAAAGGAACTGGCACAGTAATTATAGAAAGATATTATAAGAAAAGGGGGGGGGGGATGGGAAACCAGTGGCAGGTAAAGTACCCACACTAGAAAAATGTTTTTTGTGGGGGTTTTTTTTGTTTTGTTTTTTTACCTCAGTTGAAAATTAGTGGCCAGTCCTGCCACCATAAAGTCAAAGAACTTAAGAAAGTAAAAAACTCCAAGCAGAGATACGGATGATCAGGTAAAATGAGGCATAGTAACAGGAGAAAATAAAACATCAACAGGTGCAGCCCAGGGAAATAGTGGAAGAGAAAACAAAAATTACCAGGGGATTAAAAGAATAAAAATATCAACTGCTAAAAACAGAGTGAAGGTTAGAGAAGACAGATTGAGAAAATGGAAATAAATAATTAGAAAGAACATAATAGATGCAGAAAAAAAAGATCTAACTTAGATATAATTGGTACTCCTGAAGAAGTCCAAAGAACCGAGACACAAAAACTCAGATATGCAGTTAAAGAAAACTATAGAAATACAGGTTTGAAGTAATGGGTTCAAACTATACCTCAAGAAAAATTGACACAGAACAATTGGCAACAAAACATTTCTTAGCCGGGACCGGTTTGGCTCAGTGGATAGAGCGTCGGCCTGGGGACTGAAAGGTCCCGGGTTCGATTCCGGTCAAGGGCATGTACCTTGGTTGCAGGCGCATCCCCAGTGCAGGAGGCAGCTGATCGATGATTCTCTCTCATCGATGTTTCTAACTCTCTATCCCTCTCTCTTCCTCTCTGTGAAAAATCAATAAAATATATATTTTAAAAAAAACATTTCTTAGGGAAGTTTCTACATTTTAAGGATGAATAAAGAATGTTTTGGACATCCAGGCAAAACAGTCGAGTCCTCTTGAAGAGGGGACAATGAAATTAGGCTAGCCTCATTTGACAGAAGATAATAGAGCAATATGTGCAAGTCCACAACTATTATAGATTGTTCTCTGAAAATACACTTAATAAGTAAGATTTATATGGGGGAAATGCACTTTAAAAAAATATATTTTATTGAGTTTTTACAGAGAGGAAGAGAGAAGGATAGAAAGCTAGAAACATCGATGAGATAGAAACATCGATCAGCTGCCTCTTGCATACCCCCTACTGTGGATGTGCCTGCAGCCAAGGTACATGCCCTTGACTGGAATTGAACATGGGACCTTTCAGTCCACAAGCTGATTCTCTATCCACTGAGTCAAACTGGTTTTGGCGGAAATGCACTTTTTAAAAGATAACTCAGTTTATAAAAATTGACCATATATATTTTTAAATTTTAATAAGATAAATCAACAGATTGGAAAAAATACTACATGTCAATACTTATGGGAAGATGAGAAAGCCCAGATATGTTAACTGATTTACCCAAAGTGATACTGAAGATAAAAGCAGAGCCAGAACTGGAATACTGTCTCCAAAGTTTTAAATATATGCTGTTGTAAAGAGAGGGGAAAAAATTATGGGAAAATGGTGTTGAAAAACTTTGGGGAACACTTGCTCTATCAGATTAGAATAAGCATACTGGAATTGATATAGCCAGAGAAGTTGGTGGAACCACATAGAATGTTACAAAGCAGATCTAAATATATGTAGAAATGTAGTATTTGATAAGATAGTACCTTAATTCCCTGGGTGGGTGGGTGGGGGGTTAATGAATTATATGACATAATTGGCTGTCCATCTGGCAGGAAAATTTAAAACCCTCTAATTCATGTCATACATGAAAACCAAATTCCAGGTCAAAATATCTATGTAAATAAAGTTTCACAAACAGTAGGAGAAAATTGGCTAAGAAATCTGTACTGGGGCAGTGGGAATGAGCAGAGGAGAAAACAGTCTGTAAGTCACTCATTAAATCCAGAGTCAACTAAGGAAAGGCTTAACAGATTATAGTACATAAATAAAACATTTCTATAGGAAAAAAAAAATACGTTGTCAAAATACCGATGATAGTCCTAACTGGTTTGGCTCAGTGGCTAGAGCATTGGCCTGGGGACTGAAGGGTCCAGGTTCGATTCCGGCCAAGGGCCTGTACCTTGGTTGCGGGCACATCCCCAGTGAGAAGTGTGCAGGAGGCAACTGATTGATGTTTCTCTCCCATTGGTGTTTCTGGCTCTCTATCCCTCTCCCTTCCTCTCTGTAAAAAAAAAAATCAATAAAATGTTTTTTTTTAAATGACAGATGATAGGCCGGGGGAAATATTTCTAAAACATGGCAGACAGTAGGAACTAATTTACTTAATATGATTTTTAAAAAATGGACAAAGTATAAATAGCCAGCTCCAAGGAGAGGAGATGCAACTGGTTAATAAATAAGAAAAGGTACTCAACCTCACAGTACCTTTATATATATATGACAAATCATATATTTGTCAAAATCTATAGAATGTACAACACAAATACTGAACTCTAATGTACTGGGTATACCGGTTAATAATGCGGATTTTGTGATCAAAGAAAACACAATAATTTCAAGAGAAACATCAGAAATGCTTTATTCAAAGTAATGTCCATCGTTAGCTCTTTTTTTGGCACGAAATTCGACATTTTTAAGTGTAAAAATATCTATGATGTTAACACCATCAGAAAATTTGACATAGGAAGTTTTAAAGCTTGTTGTCAATACAACAAAATAGCATACATATCAGAGCGCAAACATAACATATGTGGAACCAGGTCTATTGAAAAAAAATCAGCATTGTTAACTGATACACCTACTAAACTCTGGACTTTGAGTGATAACGATGTATTATTGTAGGCTTGTCAGTTGTAACAAACATACTACTTACTAAGTTGATAGTGGAGAAGGCTGTGCATGTGTGGGGAACTCAGTACTTCCTGCCCAATTTTTTTGTGAATCTAAAAAATTTAACAGATTTCACCAGAGAATAAATACAGGTGGCAGATAAACACATGCAAAGATGCTCAGTATTGTTTGTTGCTAATACACACCTGTTAGAATTAAAAAGAAAAGTTGGCAATACCAAGTGCGGACAAGTGTGTGGAGCATATGGAACTCTAATGGATACTAGTGGGAATGCAAAATGACAAAGCCACTTAGAAAACACGTTGCCAGTGTGGCTTAGTTGGTTGGGTGTTGTAGACAAAGTTTTTTTTTTTTAATAAAGTTAAACATACACTTACATAAACCAGCAATTTTACTCTTGATTGTCTACCCAAGAAAAAAATGAAAATTTGCTCCCTCAGAAAACAACCTCATACATAAATGTTTATATCAGTTTACATTAATGGCCTCAAATTAGAAATAATCCGAAAGTTCATCAACTGGATATAGTGTTTCCATATAGTGCAATATTATTCAGCAATAAAAAGAAAACACTACTGCCCTCGCCAGTTTGGTTCAGTGGGTAGAGTGTCAGCCCTGGGACTGAGGGTGCTGGGTTCAGTTCCAGTTAAGGTCATGTACTGTGGTTGCAACTCAATCCCTGGCCCTGGTCAGGGCATATGCAGGAGGCAACCCATTGGTGTGTCTCATATGGATGTTTCTGACTCTCCCTCTTCCCTCCACTCTCTAAAATTCAGTGTGTGTGTGGGGGGAAATATCCTTAGGTAAGGATTAACAACAACAAAAAGAAAACACTACTGAAACACACAACATGGATGAATCTCAAGGGCTGCATGGTGAAAGTCACAGTCTCAATACCATAATTCCATTTGTACAGTATTACAGAAAAGGCAAACCTATATATAGGCCAGGGGTTGCTTAGGACTAGGGCTAGAGGATTGACTGCAGAAGAGTCCCAGAGAACTGTTTTGGGGTGATGCAAGTATTCTATATCTTAATTATTATGGGGGATGCTAAAGCTTATACAATTGTGTACATTTGCAAATATATATATTCCAAATTATTGAATTGAACACTTAAAGTTAGTGAAATTTTATTGTATGCAACTGTACCTAAATAAAATTTTTTTAAAAAGTAGATAGATAACTTGTATCTAAGACTGAAGTAAGAGTAACAGGAGTTCTGTTTTCTGTTGTATGGTCAGTGCTTATCCTCTCATTATGGATCATTAGCAAAAATTTTCCATTCCATCTTCCAGTTGCTGGAAATTCATAAGCAAATACACATGGCATTTTCCACTGAGCCTGATTAAGTTTGACAGCAAAGAATGGAAATCAGTATTGGCCCAAACTTAAATCAAAGAAAAAGTGACCAGAACCAGGGAACTTCCTCTCAGTGGTTTGTTTGTTTGTTTGTTTGTTTGTTTTTGCCAGTAGATGGTTTGGATTCTTGATTGCTTGTTTTTCACACCTTTATGTGTAAATTTGTTACTGGCCAATGTGGGGGAAAGGCCAGTTTGTACATGAGATGCACTTTGTTGTATGGAACTGGGACTGCACAGGGTCTAAATTCACACGGCACTTCAAGACGAGTAACTGAACCACACATTATCAGATGCTTCAGGGTTGTGGGGGAAGGTGTAACCTGCTGGGCAGGTAATGCAGTTCTGTGGGTCAAAAGTGCAGGATTTGGCCTGGCCAGTATTGCTCAGTAGTTGAGCATCAGCCTATGAACCAGGAGGTCACGGTTTGATTCTCGGTCAGGGCATATGCCTGGGTTGCAGGCTTGATCCCCAGGAGGGAACGCGCAGGTGATAGCTGATAAATCATTCTCTCTCATCATTGATGTTTCTATCTCCCTTCCTTTCTGAAAAAAATTATATATATATATATATATATATATATATATATATATATATTTTTTTTTTTTTTTTTTTTTTTTTTTTTTTTTTTGAGTGTAGGATTTGGAGTCTGAAAACCTGTCTTCAAGTTTTGTCTCTGCCTCTTACTAGCTTTGCAGTGTTGACTGTAACCCAACCCTTCGAGTCTGGGCCTGAGAAATGGGGTGGTTGGACTAGATGTCCTCTCGGTAATAGTTCTTGACTCCCAGGAATCTGACGTCTCTGACACGGTTCAATTTTGTTGTGTTAACAGGTTCAGCTTGTTGGTTTAGATGAAGAAAGTTCGGAGTTTATTTGCCGAAACACCTTTGACCATCCATACCCCACCACAAAGCTCATGTGGATCCCGGACACAAAAGGCGTGTATCCGGACCTACTGGCAACAAGTGGTGACTATCTCCGTGTGTGGAGGGTAAGCAGGTGCTGTTTCCGCTGTTAGCAGCAGCATGGAGTCACAGAACAGGCTGGGCTTGGAGGCAGCCGGTGTCATTGCCACGGGGGAGAAACAAATGCTAGCGGATCTGAAATGACCTTGTTTGACTCAGCAGATTTCCTAGTAGACCTAGCCAGGATTCCTGGAAGTCCCTGTTGCTGGCCACAGCCAGCCCTGGAAATCAAGGCTCAGCTAACCTGATAGAACTTTCTGGGAGGGTGAAGATACTTGAGGCCTCTTATTCTGTTTACAATCAAGATACTTTTGAGTAAATTGAACAGACTACCGGGCCACCGATTCTAGTCAAGTATGCGTGTGGATTATGGAGTTGGTGAGTTCACCTCCCCTCTCAGCTGAGCTCATCAGCACTGGCGTCTCCTGGCCTGGAGGTGTAAGTGCCCAGCCAGGCCAGGTGAGAAGATCTCTCCTCTAGAAGAATTTGGAAAACAAGCTAGGCAGGGGGAAAAGCTTGTAGAGAAGCAACAGTCAGGGAATTCCTCTGAGTTTTATTATTCTTTATGGTAAAAATATCCCCCCCACCATGTCTTATATTTACTATGATATTGTCTAAAGGGGGCTAAAACGTTTTTTGGGAAAATGACTGGCTGATTTTTTCTTTTTTCGTTGTTCTTTTAGGTTGGTGAGACGGAGACCAGACTGGAATGTTTGCTAAATAATAACAAAAACTCAGATTTCTGTGCTCCTCTGACCTCCTTTGACTGGAATGAAGTGGATCCTTATCTTTTAGGTGAGGGGGTGTAGATTACAGTTTGAAGAAGCAAAGGTATGTTTTCTCAGATTTAACCAGGGGCTTGAGGTACAGGCATCAGCCTAGAATGGGGCCAACGGAGAAAGAGACTAGATAGGGAATGTGGTTCATTCCTCATGGAATCAAGCTTCCCATGGGTGTATGTTTGTCTCCAGTCAGGGACTAAGGTCCTATGATAGGGATTGAACACTTGACTCTGCTGGTACCCTCCCTGTGCTAGGAAGTGTTTGTGGCACGTGGTCTCCTGTGCTGAACTGGTGAGTAGGCACAAGGAGAGCAGCTTGCCTGGGAACCTCACTCCTGTCAGCTACTGACATGCACTGATTGTTTCCAGGAACCTCCAGCATTGACACAACCTGTACCATCTGGGGGCTGGAGACAGGGCAGGTGTTGGGGCGAGTGAATCTTGTGTCTGGCCATGTGAAGACCCAGCTGATTGCCCATGATAAAGAGGTAAGGATGCTGTTCCTCTCTGCTTTCTGTGCCGTCAGTGGGGTCACATTGTCTTGTCTCCTCACTGTTTTGCAAATGATGTGGAAAATCATAATGCTGACATTGTGTCTGAATTGAAAATAGTAACGTGTCAAGAGTAGAAACAACACTATTGTAAAGGAATGTGTTTTTTCTGACTGATATCAACAACTTGTCCTGTCGTAATTTTTCTTTTCATGCCAAAGAATGCTGTTTTTTTAACAATGAACTCTCTTACAGACAAATTTGGACCTGATGTGATTAACAATGAATCTTAGGGCCGAGACCGGTTTGGCTTAGTGGATAGAGCGTCGGCTTGGGGACTGAAGGGTCCCTCCCGGGTTCGATTCCGGTCAAGGGCATGTACTTTGGTTGCGGGCATATCCCCAGTAGGGGGTGTGCAAGAGGCAGCTGATCGATGACTCTCTCTCATCGATGTTTCTAACTCTCTATCTCCTTTCCTCTCTGTACAAAATCAATAAAATATATATATATTTTTTAAATGAATCTTAGAGTAACACTTATCTTGAAATATATTTGCTTCTAGGAGGGAGAGGCAGGAAGAGAGAAATTTCATGGCTGTGAAACCTAGTTAATCAATTTTTCTCTAAACTTGTTTCATGAAATTCTAGTATGTTCACTTAATTCTTAAAACTATTTGGAATTGAATATGGTTTATCTTGATGGTTATGTTTCTCCTTTGTTTATTGCAAAAGCCACAGGGAGCTCTTTGTGGCCGCATTTTAATCAAAGCATTGTCATGAGTGATTTTGGAAAATGGTCCTAAATCTTCCTCCCAGAGCTGCTGCATGCACCTAGTTCTCTGATTTCCTGCGGCAGTGTTTCCTTTTCTCTTCTACCTTTCCCTGCATAGCAAGAGATATTAATATCTGTACAGATAAAAAGGATGACTTGACTTTAGGTCGGAAACTTGAGGTTAGCCACAGAATGGGAGGTTGGTGACCAGGTTATCATTCTTAGTAAGGGGCTGTTGTTTGGCTTTCTGTGCTCATAAGGGTAAGATCTGTTACAAGACTGCTGGCCTGGGCTGCTGCTGAGCCAAGGGACAGAGGAGGGGTTTGTCCTGCAGAGAGGACCAGTAAGGGACTTCTGGAAACCCAGCTGACATCAAGTGGAACAGGTCACTATGTTTTAGTTCAGTGACAATGTATCTGCTGTTCTCTGTCAGGGTCCATTTCAGAAATCCAGAGCTACTCTGTATGCAAACAGAGGGGATTTAACCCAGGGGATTGCTTACACAGATATGGCAATCTAGAGAATAGGAGCAGTGAGGCAATCTAGAGCAGCGGTTGCCAACCTTTCGGATCTCACGGACCACCAGTGGCCCACGGACCACCGGTTGGCGACCGCTGATGTAGAGAATAGGAGCAGCAGGGAGTGGCACTGCCCTCAAGCCAGAAGGGCCAAGGGAACAGGTAGGGTTACTGGAGTTCAGGGGCTGAGTTTACCTGGCAAAAGCTAAAGCCATGGAGGGGACACATCATTGCCAGAGATGCTTCAGGGAACAGGGAGAGGGGAGGAGAAATCCCTTAGCCTCTCCCAGCCAGAGGGGAAGGCCAGGACCAGCAAACAGGCCCTGGCCTTGAAGAAATGAACCTGAATATCTGAGTATAGTTGCTGTGAGAGAAACAGTGATACCTCCTTGCACCTATGGCTTTTCTCAGCCCACCTCTCACTATCAAAGTAAAGTCTTGATTGGGGGCTCCTGTTGCTGCCTGGTAGGTTCGTGTAGAGGAGGGTAGCATATATGTGGGTTGTCATCTCCCCTTGGTTTAAAATGAAATGTACTGGTGGAGCCCGATGAAGAAGCAGTCAGTTAAAGCTGAGCGAGCTTTACACACTCGTCACGTTGCCCACACCGCCTTGTTGCTTAGTGATGCTGCTGTGGAGTCCCTGTTCTTGGTTCCTGAGAGCCGGCCCCCTGGGGTGCTCACGTTGATAAACATGCCCCTACCCTCAGGCAGGACAGAGCCTTGAGCTGCAGGGCCTCCTTGTGGTGACTGTCCGGTTCCTTCTGAATCATTGCTACTGTAGAAAGAGAAGTGTGATCTCTTCATAGTCAGAGAGGAAGGAATTTGGGGTTGAATAGAACTAGATGCTCGTGTTGCAGTGTCCCTTGACAGGCAGAACCTCGAGAAGGTGGAGCCATGGTACTTAGTGAGAGTCAGTCATGTCTCTCCAGAAGTCAGCTGTTGTTAATCTTGACCCCAGAGATGGGTTTTGCTTTTCCTTTCATTTGTTTTTCTTTTTCAGTTTGTCTCTTCTCTCTGCTTGTCTGGCTCTGGCTTTGTCTCTCTCTGTCCTTTTTCTCTCTCTGAAGTTCTCTGTTGCTCTCTGCCTCTGTTTTCTCATAGACAGTAGTGGTGTGCAGCGTTTGCAGCAAGTAATAAATGCAGGAAACAGTGGTTCAAAACCTAAACCATTTATGAATGCAGACCAACTAGGAGAAGAAACAGCATGTCTTGCAAATATCGGAATGCCTCCCATGGTTTAAGTCTCTCTGCCAGTGTAGAAATGCCTCCCGTGGTATAAATCTGCTTTACTTCTCTCTTGGGAATGAGCCTCAGGGCCAGGTTTCACAGCAGAACCAGCTTGGCTGAGCGGCCACAGGAGAGCTACTCCTACCTCTCTAAACTGTGATCTTGGCCTCATTGTGGCCATGGATCTGCCTCTGACCCCACACAAATGGAAGCCATCAGGGTTCAGGAAATCCGTGTCTCACTCTTGTATCATTATAGAAGACCACAGCCTGTCTAAGCATATGGAATATTTGCTCAGAACTCCGTGTGCTCTGTTGGTCAGCAGGGTATGTGCTCTTTGTTTATCATAGGGGTTGGAGGAAGAAGACTTGGAAAGCAGGACTGTGGGAAGAAGCCAGCCAATTTCTATAGCAGAATGAGCTTCACTCTTTGGAAAGTCACTGATGTTAGAGGTCTCAGGTTCCAGACTTTGCAGACATTGTTTGGTTTTATTTCTCTCCTCCTGTGTTATAAACGGGTTTAGATGACCCAGGGATGGCAGATTTCCTGCTATGGAAAAGGAGGTAATGGATCGGAATCTGGCTAAAGTGTTTTATTCACCAACAGGTCTATGATATTGCATTTAGCCGGGCTGGTGGTGGTAGAGACATGTTTGCCTCTGTGGGTGCTGACGGCTCAGTGCGGATGTTTGACCTCCGCCATCTAGAACACAGCACCATCATTTATGAAGACCCACAGCATCACCCACTGCTTCGCCTCTGCTGGAACAAGCAGGACCCTAACTACCTGGCCACGATGGCCATGGATGGAATGGAGGTGAGCACCCTGTTTCAGGCTAACATGGCCTTGCAACCTCACTGTGGCACTACTTAGTATATCTAGGACAGTGGTTCTCAACTGGTGGCAGTTTTCTCCCAGTGGATTTTTGAAAACGTCTGGAGATAGTTTGATTAACCCAGCTCAGGAGGGGGAGGGGGGATGAGGGGAAGAGGTGTGTATTACCGGCATCTATTAGTAGGTAGAGGCCAGGGATGCTGCTAAACCTCCTACAATGCACAGGACAGAGTTTTCTGACCCAGAATGTCAGGAGTGCTGAGATTAAGAAAACCCGATCCAGGATAAGCACAATGTGTTAAAAACTTTTGATACTTGAAGAGTTGTGGTTAGTGTCAAGAAAAGCATTATCTAAAAAGTAAACCAAATCATACTTGCTTACGAGGCTAAGTAAGAAGCAGTTTCCCCCTCTGTAGTCAGGACAGACTCTTCCAGCTTTAGCAAACACACATGGAAACGGCAACTCTCTGTAGCCTCTTACTTGACACAAGCAGTAAATTGTGGGTAGAGACAGTGCAGTTACTAACTTTGTTTTGGTGAAGCCAGCACCTCAGAATCCTTACATTCTGAATTCTGCTTTGGAGGCAGAGGGTGCTGTCACTCTGTCCCACTGAGCTTGCACCTAAACCATTTATGAATCTTAGCATACACATCTAACGGACTTGGTGCTTTATCCAGATTCATGTTACCTACTCCTACTTCTCCCCTTCCATTTCAGTCTAAAGACCCTGTATTACTTTAGATATAGACTATAAACTACCTGTGTCTTTTTTTCTTTTTCTTCAATCCAGTAGCTACTTTTGGGGCAGAGACCCTCTGTATCTATTATAATAATATTTAAATCCACAAATGAGGAAATTATGATTAAAAATTTTTGTTTTCTTTTGTATAGTGTCTTTTTTCTCTCTCTCTTTCTCTTACACTCTGAAGCCTTTTCCTTGTTATTTCTGCAGGTAGTAATTCTGGATGTCCGAGTTCCATGCACGCCTGTCGCAAGGTTAAACAACCACCGAGCATGCGTCAATGGCATTGCGTGGGCCCCACATTCATCCTGCCACATTTGCACTGCAGGTAAACATGGTGGGGGAGGGCAGGATGTGGACGGAGAGGTAAGGAGATCTTTCTTGTTTTCTTAGAATTGTTATCCTTACTATTTCCTAAGGATAGTTTGAGAGACTTACCAACGTAACTCAATTGAGAACTTCTCTACACTTGTGAACACGAAGCAGTTCAATTCCCAAATGCGCTTGTACTCTCAGAGCATCTTCCATGTACTATTTTCATCATGTGTCAGTTATAGGCTGTGTCATATGTCCACCCCTGAAATCTAGGTTGACACAGAGGACTTGGATCCATGAATGTGAAGGAGAGGGACAGTCTGTCGTAGACGTAACAGAGTCTTTGGGACTGCCAAGATTGACATCTCCCTTAGGAGATACAATGAACCTACAGTGAGCTCTGATGCATTGAAGGGCCCTGGGTAGCCTGGTCTGGTCATTGGTGTGTGACCTGTAGCTTTCACATCTCCTTTTGCCCACATGAACCTAGCCAATTAGGGTTTAGTTTATTCAGCTCCCCTGTGTACAAAAGACAGGCTTGCCCTAGCTGGTTTGGCTCAAAGAATAGAGCGTCGGCCTGCGGACTGAAGGGTCCCAGGTTCAGTTCCAGCCAAGGGCACATACCTGGGTTGCGGGCTCAATCCCCAGTAGGGGGCATGCAGGAGGCAGCCAATCAAAGATTCTCTCTCATCATTGATCTTTCTCTCTCTCCCTCTCCCTTCCTTTCTAAAATCAATAAAATATATATATTTAAAAAAAGGCAGGCTTTCACATCTAGGTAGGCTGATGGATTAGAAGACACTCTGATATTGAAGGTCCTTGCCTTGCTTTTTCTTCTCTTAGACTAATAAATTACTATTTCAATTATAAAAGTAACATGATAGACATTACAGATCACTTAGGAACTAGAAAAAAGTAAACATAACTCATAACCTTGCCATCTTTATCTCATCCCTTCTTCCTTTCCTGGTGCGTGCTATAGGATGAGAGATGCCCACCAGGTCCCATTCTATCGCCTACTTCCGATGCAGTGAACACAGCCCTGGGACAGCCAGAGGCTAGCTTTGAGTCCTGGCTCTACCACTCACTGGCTCCATTGCTTTGTGGTTTTGGGCAAGTCCTTTAAATTTCCGAATCTCAGTTTTCTCATCTATAAAATGGGGGCTTAAAATCTTTCTCACTGGGTTTTGGGGAGCAAATGTTTTGTAACCTGACTACCAGCACCACCAAATGTAGGGATCATTATCCTCTTTGCCTGAGTTTTGACCTTGTTTCTTGCTTCTGCCATTCTCTGTCACCAGCGGATGACCATCAGGCTCTCATCTGGGACATTCAGCAAATGCCCCGGGCCATCGAGGACCCTATCCTGGCCTACACAGCTGAGGGAGAGATCAACAACGTGCAGTGGGCATCCACTCAGCCCGACTGGATCGCCATCTGCTACAACAACTGCCTGGAGATACTCAGAGTGTAGTGTTGGAGGCGCCATGTTCATGAGGCTTTCGTGTTTCCCGCCTCTGCCCCGCCCCAAAGTAAGAAGAAACATGTTTCCAGTGGCCAGTGTGTCTTTCATTGCTTTGCACCCACTGTTACCAGAAGCTGCTCTAGGAGTTCCTGGCCAGTCACCCCATTGCTCTCTGTGCTGCACTCAGGGCTGTGTGGCACCTCCTCAGCCCAGGGCTGAGTTTTAAGATTTTCTCTCCTTTCTTCTTCTTTAGTTCCTCTATTAAACATTTCTGTATATTAGTTTGTCAGCCGTTGTGTTAATGAGCATTACAGGCACTGGCTGTGTTTGTATTCATCTGCCCCAGATGTCTCTGACTGTTGCCCAAGGCAGCAATCTATGTCCATGTCCGTGTTAGCACTTAAGTGGGAACAAATACCAATTTGAAGTTGTCTTTCCTCCTATTATCAATGTCTGTACAAATTTCAACTTTGTATATTTTTTATCTATCAGGCTAATTTTTTTATGAAAAGAATTTTACTCTCTGGTTTCTTCCTTTGT
Source organism: Pipistrellus kuhlii (assembly GCF_014108245.1). Lineage (NCBI taxonomy): Eukaryota > Metazoa > Chordata > Mammalia > Chiroptera > Vespertilionidae > Pipistrellus > Pipistrellus kuhlii. Next base: position 8,630,889 of record NW_023425521.1, on the reverse strand, counting down.
TTCAGAGTCCTCCCTGATAGCACCTTCCTCTCCTCCCTCAGTGCCCAAACCTGGCACTAGGCCCTTGACTCCATGAGCAGTCTGCCTTCTTGCATCACTGCCTGAGCAGAACAGACCTGACTGGGAGTCCCAAACCGCCTTGGTGCTCTGTAGTTGGCCAGCTTTCAAACTTTTTTTCAGTCTGGCTCTTCTCAGGTGCATTCTGGGCTCCAAAACACACATGTGAAGCCTTCTGTTTCTCACCAAAGTACCTCTGTCCAACCCCACTGGGACCTATTGGGAACGTGCTAGAGCTGAAATAGGCTGATTCAGGCACCTAACTTGAGGGGAATAGTTTCAGGAAAGCTGAGCCTAGAGCATATTTTCAGTACATAGTTCAGAGTCTGTTTTTCCCTCCAAATAAAAGCCCCAGGCCATTCTGTTTCATGTCTTGAATGATGGACAAGAATGATTTATAAATTAAACTTTGTTATTTCTGTTTGGTTAATTGCGACTGGTGGTATATCAGCCACTCTTTGGATTGAGAGCTCTGAGGTGAGAGACTCCAGCTTGAGAGGCATCTGAACAAGATCTCCGTTAGAGTAAGGGAGACTGTCAGCTTTTGTAAGGGAGGCCATCATGACTTCAGACCATCAAGTAAATAGTTGAGAACACAGGGTCATCCAGGTAAGAGCTCCAGTTTAAGTTTGAGCAGTATTTGAACTTGAAGGCTGCAGGGATCTGTTTCCATTATGTGAATGAGTTCCATGGGGGCTCTTGGATGTCACCGGTAGTTGGCTGAATTTGGGACATGCTCAGATTCTGGGCGGGAGTTTGCCCGGTTCATCTTGCTCTGCCCAGTGGCTGAAAGTTTCTAAGACCCTGAGAGCAGCAAACCATCAGGCTGATGATTTTGTCCACTGAGGCTCTCACCTGCTCTTGAGAAACAAGACAGTTAGCTTTGATCTTCTGAGTCCTTTGAACCCTTTGGTTGAGTCTTCCTTTTCAGAAGCAGATGTATTTTTATCCCCAAAGCTCTTTGCTTTACTACACAGGGGCTGTCCCAAAGTAAAAACAAAAGGCCCTTTTGTTAGAGTATTTCCTTTCTACCTTTTACTTTTTTATTCTGGTTTGGGGGCTCTTTGGCTACTCAGCTGCTTGAGGTTTACTCTCCTGCATTTATCAGATTTGCAGCGTGTCATTTGGAGATGTGAAGTGAGCAGTTCTTGGTCAGAACCCTTCTTTGCTAGTAGTTATGTTTGACGTCTCCAGAGCCCTTCTCTCAAATTGATGGCTGTTTGCTCTAGGAGGAAAAGGGTCTGAAGTGGAGATGAGAATGGAAGAGAGAGCTGGTCCTGCTGAGGCAGGGCTTAACTGTGCTGAGATCTGATTTAAGATTCCTTCCCTGATCTGCACCTAAGCCTGATCTGAATAGTGAGATTTGTACAACTAGAATTCAAAAACAACCTGGAGAAAAATAATTGGTTAATAGTAATTAGAATATACTTGGGTAAAGTTGCTATTTATTCTGGGAATCTATAGCTTCTGATGTTTTCCCCCTTGCCCTCTGGACTCTTTCCTAGCCCCATCACTGTCCTTAGGCGCCACAGTGCAGTCCTGACATCCAGCCTGGGGCCTAGCTGAGACTCCCACACTCCCTGAGCAAACACTCCCAGTTGCTGGGATGCTGGGGTTTGGAAGTCCTGGTTCTCACCCTCTGTGCCACAGGCCAAATGCCTCATGTCTGAGGAGGGGATTTCTGCAGTTCCAGGACTGAGACAGCCTCTTAGCCAGCCATGTTCCAGGAAGCAGAGACCTGTGTAGTTTCAAGAGCAAGTGTCTGTTTAGTTTGTTTAGATTCTCAAATTGTCAGTCAGAGACCACGGTGGGGGCTCTAGATCTGCTCTCCTCGAGAGGGAGAAGAGAGCTACCAGGACTTCACTGGAAAGGCCACACCCCCTCTGGGCTCTTGCTCTGGTGACCCTTTGGCTTGTTGGTGGCCCCTGAGCTGTAGCTGCCTTTGGTTTTTCTCTTCTCCTCTGAGGGGAGAGGAGGAAGTGCTGAATAAATTAGGCCTCGGGTTCCACACACAGAGCTGGCGAATGGGCACAGGGCTTCAAGAGCTTGAGTGCTTACCCTCTGGAGAGTTTAACCCTCTCCTTTTAGGTAGGAATCGGGCTGCAAGATGAGGACTTGAAGATGGAAGATATTTGATAATGAGGTGAGAATTTCTTGTCAGAACCAGGATTGGCTCTCAGAGAACTGGTTAAGATTTGGGAACAGAAAAAATTGAAACTTCGGCAAGGTTTTGATGGTAGTTGTGGCTGAAATTTTAGGAGGCGATTTAGGATGTGGGAGAAAATCAATAGTAAGTGTTGCTTTAGATCAAAGGAGAAAGTATTAGAGGGCAGTAATGGCCTGAGGTGAGGAAGTATTCAGACTGCTGTGTGGCATGAGTTGAGACTGTGTTAGAAAGCCGAAGGAGCAGAGGTTGTAAACAGTCATGCTGAATTCCCCACGCTTCCCTTTCCTCTTACCCTCTTTTCCCACTCCCTTTCCACTGTAAAGCTTTCTCTGCTGCAGCCTGGGCCTTAAATTCCTAGGCTGTACAGAAGCTGCAGGGTTTTTCAAACATGGCAGTGCCAGCCCCGTACCATCTCTCCACCTTCCCCAGTTTGAGAATTTGGCAGTTCCTTCAACTGCCTGGCTTGGGGTAAGGGAGACCATTGAAGTAGAAGTCTCAAAGCAGACTCCCCTCTACCGTCTGTACTTCAGAATGAGGAAGGAGCGTTATGCTTGGCACTTCAGTCGAGTTTTCCTGGGAGGAAAGCTGAACTGAGTAGTCACTATGAACTAGGGCCGGGCTCTCTAAGAATTATCTTTTCTGTACTAGCTGAACTAGCTACTGAGGAAGTCCCATGTTGCAGAGCCTTGCCCACCTCCCCCATCTGCACCCTTTTCTTCTCCCACAGTGGTCATTGCTGCTAATGGTCAAAGGCAAATGTACGGGCCTGGTCCTCTCAGGCTTCTTTCTGGGTGTTATTTTTTAAATATAGGACATGTAGGTGCCTTTCCAAAGAGGCTTGGACTGGTATTAAAAACTAGAAACAAATAAGCTAATGGAAGTATGAACTCAAGAAGAAAGATGTTGGCAATCTGTGTAACAGCTGGGAAACTTTTAAGTGCCCACCTTTGGGACAAGTAAGTGAATATGAACTTGTGATATCTGCTATTTGAAAGAAATTTCTCACCTTGGGTTGATTGTGTACAGTATGTTATGAAACTTGTTGAGCTAAAGCTTTGACTTGCTTGAGTCAAGTATGAATCATTTACTTTGGTTCCTTCGTATTTTATGACTTTCCATCCCTCCTCTCCCTAGTGTGAATTTGTAGCATGATTGTACAAACCTCTCTGTAGAAATGGAGATTTCTTGTCCTCTGAAATGTTACGCTCTAGCCAATCGATCTAGCCTAGTGTATCTGGACTTACTTTCTTATTATATATTTAAACTTTTCCTCTATTCTATGGATTTTGTGGCCTCCTATGGTCAGGTGGAGAGGAAGCTGCCCCTTACACAACTGTACTGTAACTATTTTTCTTTTTAAGAAATTATTTTCACAGGACTGATTGTACACAGGGCTTATAATAAAATTTTAACACTGTGCTGTGAAACCACAATGGTAAATCCCCACTGACGGCTATTTCAAAGGCACCTGAAAGTGGAGTGTTATGTCTATGACTTTATTTCTTGCTTCCTGAGTATATTAAACCTAATTTTTGCCCTTTCATTCTGTTTCAGCCTCCTGTATAAGACCGTATTTTCTGCCCATCATACTTTGTAATAAAACTTGAACATATATAGGTTGACTGAATAATTTCTTGTGGTGAATTTAGTTCTTCTCATTCTGCTACCATGGTCATGTTCCAGATTCACGGGCTGGGGGGTCAGACTCTACCCCAGCTCATCACTATCTGACAGTCTGACTTATCACCTTTAACAAAACACAGAGCGCCTACTCTGTGCCAGGGACCATGACCCACAGGTTGCTTACAGTCCACCAGAGGAAATGCCACACAAACAAATACTGTCAGTGTTGTGCATTAATAGGTGTGTTCAGGCTTTCTGGTAGCCCTGGGGAGTTAGTAATCACCTTTGACTGGGTGGGAGCCAGAGATGGTCGGGGGGAACCTCATTAGACAGATACTTGAACTGGGCTTTGAAGGCTGAGTTGGGATTCTCCAGGAATAGGGAAAGGCATTTCAGGCAGAGGAAACATTCAGGCACCAATCTATAAACGCAAGAAAGGGTGTGATCATATTCAGAGAAATACAAGTTGATGTGGGGTTTTATATGGGAACTGGTGGAAAATGCGGCTAAAGTGGTAAGCAGGAGCCAGGTCAGAATCTTTTGTGCTTTGTAGAAAGATTAGACCTTACTCCTATATGAGACTGGAAATTATACATAGAGGGAAGCCTTGCTCAGAATTGCATTTTAGGGAGCAATAAAAAAATTACCTCTCGCCGAAACCGGTTTGGCTCAGTGGTAGAGTGTTGGTCTGCAGACTGAAGAGTCCCGGGTTCGATTCCGGTCAAGGGCATGTACGTTGGCTGCGGGCTCATCCCCTACAGGAGGCGGCTGGTCGATGTTTCTCATCGACGTTTCTGGCTCTCTATCTCCCTCTCTGTAAAAAAAAATCAATAAAATATATTTTTTTAAGAATTACCTTTGAGTGAGAGGTGAGAGGGAGTTAATTCACCTGATATAATAGTCAAAGTGAGAAAAAAAGAAAAGGGGGGGGGGGGGGGAGCCTGAACTAAGGAGAAGCAGGAAAGGAGAAGAGGCTACAATTGAAAATATTTAAGAGCCAGAATAATCAGGATTCAGTAATCGATTTGAAGGATAAAGAAATAGTAACTCTTAAATCCTGTGGGTTTGGACACTAGGCTCTAATGTGAGAAGTAGAGTTTCCAAGCCCAAGCCACTTCCCCCAACAGTAGGGTGGAGAGGGAGTTCCTGTCCACACGCATCTAAATGCAGGAAGTCCTAGCTGAATACTCCTCCCACTTATTTTTATTGTCATTCTTTATTCCTGTTGGGCCATTTCAAGGGAAGAAAGAAAAGCAAAATTGTGATTCGTTCAGTGAGCCAGATTTACTAAGTGCCTGCCCTTCTGTCAGAAGAATGGAGCTGGGAGTGGCAATGGGTCACTGAAGGGAAGTATATACTCTGAGAGTTTGTTTTACGTGGCAAAATGAGCATCTGCTGGCTCTGTTAGAACTGTGCTATGTGGTCTGACTGCGCATTTTATGGGAAATACATGTTTCTTGCTCTGGTTTTAAAGGGGAAAGCTGGGAGACTAAACTATTCATCTCAGACTGGGCTATGCTGCAGATAAAAATCTGAGACTGAACACAAAAATTTGGGGGTTTGCTTATATCAGCAATTTTCAACTGGTATGCCACAAGAATTTTTATTTTTCTGTGAAGATTGGAGAGGTTTTGTTTTATTAGTTTTTATAATAAGTTTTTTGTTGTTGTTGATTTTAGAGAGATAGGAAGGGAGAGAAACAATGTGAGAGAGAAACCAGTTGCCTCCTGCATGCCACCCACTTGGGATCGAGCTCACAATCCAGGCACGTGCCCTGGATTCAAAGTGATAACCTTTCTGGTCACACTGACCAGAGCCATGAGTGCTCATAAAAACATTATTCATGATAGTCAAAAGGTAGAAATAACCCAAATGTCCATCAACCGATGAATAAATAAAATGTGCTATAGTCATACAATGGAATATTTCTTGGTAATAAAAAGGGATGAGTACTGATACATGCTACATGTATGAACCCCAAAAACAAGCCAAGTGAAAGAAGCTAGTCATAAAGGACCATCCTCTTCCACTTCCACTCAGCAATCTGGTATTTCTAATCTTCAAAATACACGGAGGAAAGTGTTGAGCCCAAGTAGCTTGTATAACAAACAGTAATAAAAGAACAATGCATAAGTGAACTGTGAGTTACAGCCTAAAATTCAAAGGGGGATTCTTATTGATGATCGCTCTATTTACATAAGACTTTTTTTTTAAAACTGCAAGGGCTTATTTTGTGTAACCTTATGTAAAGCAAGTACTAGTAGCATCCTTATTTACAAATATCGGAAAGGAAGTTCAGAGAGATCAAAGGATTAATTAGGTAAATCACACCTCTGGTGGGCGATTTCTTTTCCTGCAAAATGAGGTTTGTTGGAGTATACATTTCTTTGCAACAACAAAATATTTTCATTTTGGACCTTCTCTGAGTTGGCAAGCAATTCAGAAGCAAAATTAGTTTACTAACTCAGACGTATCTCTACTAAATCATTGTGGGAAACAAAGTCCTGCGCTCCCCAGGGCAACCGAGGTGGAGGGCGTGCAGCTGCGGAACGGATTTTGAGAGCGGTGGGGACGCATTTTTAGAACGGACCGGAAAAAGGAAGTGTGTTACACCAGCCAGATGACCCACTCCCGCTGCAGCGGGTGCGGCGCGGGGTCCGTGGAGTTTCGGCTGCTCCCGGCGGCCCTAAGCCTTTGAGTCACCGGTGACAGGTGAAGGCGACCGCAGGCTCCTGACCTGCTTGTTCCGGCGGTGACTGGACTGGCGCTTTAGCCGCTTCCTTTTCTCTGTTCTTGCTGACCTTGGCCCAGGGTCGGAGCCAATGGCGGCTTGGACCATTGTCAGTCTGAGCCGAACCGCTGCACCCTGCTTGCGGGTTCTAGGCCCTGGAGCCCAGGCGGCTTTTCCGTGCGTCTCCCCAGGCTTTCAGCCCCATCCCCCGGGCTGTAGCCCCGCTCGGGGTCGGACGCTGCACCGCACCACCGCAGCCCCCGCTGGGCACAACAAGTGGTCCAAAGTCCGACATATCAAGGGTCCCAAGGACACTGAAAGGAGTCGCATCTTCTCCAAGCTTGCTTTGAGCATCCGCCTAGCCGTTAAAGGTGAGAACCTGACCGACACTCACGGCTGGTCCTACTGCCCTCTCCGTGCCCAAAGCCTCATTTGCTTAGTTTGTCCGGGAGCTGGGCCAGGGCCTATCCCATCGTTGGCCCTTCATTTTTCTAAAGACAGAGTGAATTTAAAAATTTTCTAAAACATTTCTCCTACATATTCCATACAAACACTGGATAAAGTATTCTAAACTAACCGAGAACAAAGTGGTAATTTGCCACTCTTCTGGGTAATGAGGGGGTATAGGTCTGGAAATAATTAAATGAGATGACTTCACTCATTCTTTTCTATCTCAGAAGGAGGCCCCAACCCTGACCTCAACAGCAGCCTGGCCCACATCTTAGAGGTGTGTCGCAACAAGCACATGCCCAAGTCAACAATTGAGACAGCGCTGAAAATGGAGGTGTGTCCTCAGCTTGACATTCTTGTTATTAGAGCTTCTACAGGATCCATGTCTGAAAGGCCACCAAACACTCCTTAAGTCATCAGAGAGATGACTTAAGGTTGACACCTTCAATCCAGAACCCTTTGGTGGCTCTCCTTGGCCATTGGTTATGGGAGAACAATCAAGAATAGGGTGGATAGACAATGTACAGAGTCTTAGAAACTAGGATTGAGGATTGCTCAGCTGAGTTGTGAGGAGATGGGGTAGAAAGAGTAAGCACAGTGTGGGGCAAGTTCTGATGTTAGATTGAGGAAGGATTTGTTTTCTGATATTTATGCACAAAGGAGAAAAGCCAGTAGAAAGAGGGAGAGTTCAGATGATAGTGATAGAGCCCAGGTGAGAGGACATCTCTTCCTCTGGAACAAGTGGGAAGGATCTGAAGAAGTAATACTCATCTTAATAGCTAATAGCTGAGCGCTTACTGCAGGCCAAGCACTTTGATAAGAAAATGGAATGTTGAAATCCTCAGAACAACCTTAAGTGGAAACTGAGACACGGAAAGGTTAGGTGACTTGACCAACTGAAAACAGACAGACTCCAGAACCTTGCTCTATCACAAATATTGCTTTCATGTTGGCCTGGTGTAGATAAGGTGGTAGAGTCGGGATTTTTCCCCACCTGGTGGTGTTTTATTTTCTTTGTGCAAGAGGAAGGGAGAAGTTATCAGTTGAGAGTTCCTGGGAAGGCAGCAGGCAGGGTACTTGGAGAAAGTGGCAAGGACTAGATGCATGGGCAAAGTGGCATGGGAGATGAGATTGGTCATTAAAGTTTTTGATCAATTGTTTGAAATTTGGAGGCCATGCTATTTTCAGTGGCTCTTGTGAAAAGGCGTAGGTGTGCAACTTTGTGTAGTGGTGCTCAGCAGCCCAGGGGTAGGAGCAGCCCAAGGGTAGCACAGGTGGATCTCATAAAGGATATGGTGAAGGAGGTTGAGTTTTGGTTGGAGTTATAAGGGTGGGTAGGTGTGAAATTCGGCTGCGGAGAAGAAGAATCAAAGCTGGGAGATGGCTAATTGGTCATTCAGAGACCAGAGAAATAGACTCCCTTCCAGGTAAGGAGTAGTACTTCTAATTACCTTAAACGTTGGTCCCATGGGCCTCCTCTCAGAGCAGGGAGGGAAGAAACACAAAAGTAAACACTTGAGAGCTTGGGCTTAAGCCCAAAGAGCCCATTCATGGAGTCAACTGTACGGTGGTGGTGCCTGTGGTTCTGGGCTGACATGCAGGGAGGGAATTGGGAAACAGGAAAATATGCTTATGTTGTTTTTTGCAGAAAACCAAGGACATTTATTTGTTATATGAATGTCGAGGCCCAGGTGGCTCTTCTCTGCTCATTGAGGCATTATCTAACAGTGGCCCCAAGTGCCATTCGGACATCAAACATATCCTGAACAAGAATGGGTAGGTGTGTGGGGAAAGTGGAGGAGCCTCAGTGGATAGAGCGTCGGCTTGAGGACTGAAAGGTCCCGGGTTCGATTCCGGTCAAGGGCATGTACCTTAGTTGAGGGCACATCCCCAGTGGGGTGTGTGCAAGAGGCAGCTGATCGATGACTCTCTCTCATTGATGTTTCTAACTCTCTATCTCTCTGTACAAAATCAATAAAATATATTTTAAAAAAAAAAAAAGAAGAGCCTTTAGGTTCCAATTCTGTGCAAGGAAAGTATTGTCCGTTCTGGTGCTGGTGCAGAGTTTATACATTCTTCATCCTCAGCTGAATCTAAATGGGATCATTTAGTCTCCCTTAATGTGTTCTTCACTAGGCAAGATCCAAAAGACTTGTTCATAACAGTCGAAGGGGCTCTTTATCCCATCTCATCTATGGCCTTATAATGTCCACATCTTAAAATGTACCCCCAGGACTGGAATCTAAATGGCATAGGAATTGATGAGCAAAGTCTTGCATCCTCTAAACTTAAGTCATGGCAGAAAATAGAGGGTGGGGATATATTTGGATTATTCCCTTGCCCAGTGGTGGCTGCATCTTCAGGAAGAGAGCTGCTCCATGTCCGTATATGCGCCAGAGGTGAGGTGGGAGAGAGACATGCAGTGCTGTGTGGAAGCTGAGCATCTAACAGCATTTGTTCTGACCCATTTCCTTTATCAGGGGAATGATGGCTGAAGGAGCTCGCCACTCCTTCGACAAAAAGGGGGTGATTGTGATTGGAGTGAAGGACAAAGAGAAGAAAGAAGTGAACTTAGAACGTGCCCTGGAGCTGGCGATTGAAGCAGGAGCTGAGGATGTTAACGAAACTGAAGACGAAGAGGAACAAAACATTTTTAAAGTAAGTATGAAGCCTTAGCGTTTGGTGGACTTCCAAGAGGGCCTCATAGATGCATTAAGGCATGCCTCTCTCAGTTTCTTCTTTCCTGCCCCTGGGGTACAGGTGAGGTAAAAGGTTTCACCTATTGCACAAACATTTATTACGTGATTACTAGATAGGATTTACTCTACCCAGGACTGTGAGGAGGATTCAAAACAATTGAAAATGATATCTCTGCCAGTGAAGAGCTTAAGCCTAGAGATATAGAAGTTCTATTCAAGTTCTTGTGACGTTCTGTCTAGTTTTGTCCTGTTATCTCCTGGCTCCTCATCCCTTGACTTTGCTTTGTCCCTAGTTTATTTGTGATCCCTCTTCACTACATCAAGTGAGGAAGAAGCTGGACTCCCTGGGCTTGTGTCCTGTGTCCTGTGCACAAGAATTCATCCCCAACACAAAGGTGCGGCTGGCTGACCCTGACCTGGAGCAGGCCGCCCACCTCATCCAGGCTCTTGGCAACTATGAGGACGTGATCCAGGTCTATGACAACATTGAGTAACCAGACTGTGTGCGCCCTCCACCTCCTTCCTAGGCAACTGGCAGCTTGTTCTGGAGCACAGGCTTCTACAGTGTCCTCTAGACTGAAGTAGGTCTGCAGCCTAGCAGGTTCAAAGGCATAAGATCTACAGCTTTGTGGACACAGGAATCCGCATACTTCTCAAGGGCCTCTTTGTCAACTCCGCTGGTGTCTCAGAGCGCTCCTGGATGAGTCTCCCCATTCCCTCCTGATGCAGAGTGGGGCTGGTCAGCTGGTCAGACTGTGATCTCAGGAAGTTGGCCCTTCAGGGGATGGGGCTGTGAGGGCCCTTTTACTCTTAAATAAGAGTGTTGCTGCATTGTTGTTGTATGGCTCATGAGTTTTCCTGGTTTGGACCCTCTTGACTACCTTTCAAGTCTATAAGCCTAGTTCTACTTCTCCAATCCCAGGACTGTTGTTTTGGGGTCTTTTTTGTTTGTTTGTTTTTTAATTGACTATAGAAATGTAACTCTCTCCAGATACTCTGTGCTCTAATGCTGGTTTGATGGCCTAAACCTGTCATTCATTCATGCAACTGATGTTTATCAAACACCTACTATGTACCAGGAACTATACTTACTAAGAGCATTAGCTGTTCAATTGGTGTCCTGTGTTAGACCTTACTCTAAGATAGGGGTGTCGAACTCAATCAGAGAAGGGGCCAAAATCTAAAATCCAGCCTAAATCGCGGGCCGAATGGTTTACTGAACAGTCATAAACTGTCATTGTGATGGAAACACAGCGGAGTGCAGTGATGACAGCGCGGTGCGGGCCACATTGCAAGGCCTGGCGGGACGAATTTGGCCCGCAGGCCTTGTGTTTGACACATGTGCTCTAAGACATAGGGCCTCAGGGGGAGCTGTCCTAGGGCAGTGCAAGCTCCTGCACATGCATTCTTGTTTTCTTTGTGTGCCAGGGAGCTGAAGGCTCTGGCCCAATAGGAAATCAAGTGCCAATGATAAGAGACTCCTGCTTTGCCCAGGTTCCTGTGTGCTCTAAAATTTGTTAGAGTGGACAAGTCAGCAAATTAGGTTACTCTCAGAAAAGGCCATACCAAGCTGGTTTAGAAAGCTGTTTGAGCCGGTACCTTTTGCTTCTAATAGTCACTTCTGGGTTTAGAGAGACCAGGAGTGCCAATCACCTGTTCTGGAGCCCATCAATCATGTCAGGCCTGGACTGGCTTTTTGATCCCTGCAATTCAGCTATTTATAAGCCAGTCTGAGTTCAATTTTCCTAAAGAAATCTCAGGTAGCCGAGACCGGTTTGGCTCAGTGGATAGAGCGTCGGCCTGCGGACTGAAAGGTCCCGGGTTTGATTCCGGGACTTTGCTTGCGGGTATATCCCCAGTAGGGGGTGTGCAAGAGGCAGCTGGTTGATGTTTCTCTCTCATTGACGTTTCTAACTCTGTCCCTCTCAATTCCTCTCTGTGTAAAATCAATAAAATATATTTAAAAAAAGAAAAAAAAGAAATCTCAGGTAAATGAAGATGGAAAACTAAAACGAAATTAGTTATAGATGATAACTTCAGCTTCTAGAAAAAACAGATTACTAATTCTTTGATGACTTAAGCATCTGAAGAGTGAAGGCTAGGGGAAGGAAAACCAATGAAATAACCCATGATCATGCCAGAGTATATGCTCTTATACCTCCTTTCATTATCATTATACTACCTGGGATTCTTTAGTTTTTAAAAGGAGAAAACTTATCTAAATATCTGAATAGCACATCATTAGAATAGGGCAACTTAAAAGTTTAAATGATACTTGATAAATTATAATGTATTTTATTTATTTGGTATTCACAACAAACCTAGAAAATAGTTAGGCCAAGTATTTTATGCACAAATAACCTCATACCAAGCAGGTAAGAACAGGTCTAATACTAGTACATCTTGTATTGATAGACCTTAGTTTACAAAATAGCTGTTTTTGTAAATGTTGAGTATAAACTTGGAGGAGTGTGATCATTTCTAAACTAAGGAAGCCCACTCTGGAAGAAAATTTGCTACTTATGTGGAATAGTGCTTCGATAGGATTTGTTAATAGGGATTCTTTAACCAATTTTCTTACATCAAGGCATACTAGATGGCTCTGCACTGACCCCTGGTGGTGCCTCAGTCTTTCCTGCAGTTAATATGGGAAAGGCGGAAATGAAACCTTACTTGAACTTGTTCTGCCTCTAGATACGGTAAAGAGAACCTTACCTATACAGGGTAGTTAAATAACTATTTAACTGAATAGTTAAAGATGGTATGAGTTATTCTGCCACTAGCTATTATTTCCCAAAGAATATGTCAATATATTGCATATGTCAATATATGCAAATATTTACAATATAATGTTAAGTGGAAAACAAAGATGCAAGGCCCAAATTTAAAATATGTATCATGCCATAAAAATGTCTTTTTAGCCCTAGCTGGTTTGGCTCAGTGGATAGAGTATCCACCTGTGGACTGAAAGGTACCAGGTTCGATTCCAGTCAAGGGCCTAATGCCTGGGTTGTGGGCTTGATCTCCAGTAGGGGGCGTGCAAGAGGCAACCAATCAATGATTCTCTCTCATCATTGGTGTTTCTCTCGCTCTCTCTCTCTCCCTCTCCCTTCTCTAAAATCAATAAAATATATATGTATTTTTTAAAATGTCTTTTTTAAAAAGGCTAAAAGGAATTGTAGCCAAAACCGGTTTGGCTCAGCGGAAGAGCGTCGGTCTGCGGACTGAAAGGTCCCAGGTTCGATTCCGGTCAAGGGCATGTACGTTGGTTGCGGGCATATCCCCGGTAGGGGGTGTGCAAGAGGCAGCTGGTCGATGTTTCTCGCTGTCTATCTCTCTCCCTTCCTCTCTGTAAAAAATCAATAAAATATATTAAAAAAATAAAAGGAATTGTACCAAAATGTCAAAACTGGTTATCTCTGGATGATGATGTTATAACTGAGTTTTATTTTCTAAAAAACTAGTCACAATATTGTCCAACTAGGAAGGCAGCATGTGAGAAGATGGGAGTCAGGCGTACCTTAAAGTCAAAAGGATGGGCTCTGGCCCTGGCCTGCCCTAGCTTTATCTTTGGTCACTGTCTTAGCAACATAAAATTATTTAGCACCTTATAGCTGGTTTGGGTTCATTTTCAGGCATCCTTTCAGTGGGTTGGAGGTATCTGTGATAGGCTCTACCCATTGCTTTGACTTTTAAAAGAAGCATTCATGTGATATGTAACTTCCCCCCACCCTCTGCTAGAGGCCCTGCTGAATGAAACAGGAACAGTGAAGGCTCTGCCTCCAGCCCACTATGAAGATTCATCCATGTGGTTGAGTTACTTTCTTTTCTGTCTCTGAAACATAGCATAGCAGTCAATAAAACATCAAACTCTAAGAGATCCCAACTTTATACTTTTATTTGAATCCTTGGAGACTGCTCTGGAAACATTCTATAAAGAGAAATGAACCAGTAGTTCTGACAAAACAAAATGTTATGAGAGATACCACACTGGTCTTAACAAATCACTTTCTCTATTCTGTCTCCAGGCAGCAATTTTTTTCTCTCATTTTTTTCTCTTTGTCACTGCCAGAAAGGTAACATTTATTGTTGTTTTTGTTTTTTTAAAGCCAACCCCTATTGAAATATATACCAATAAAAGTCCCATCTAATCCCATCGTCTGTAATATAACTACCATTTACCTATGTTACTCTACTCATTGGAACCAATCTGCTGGGGAACAAATTCTGTCAGTTGCTAGAAACTTTGGATGAGAACTTAACCTCTCTGCAGCTATTTCTTCAACTGTAAAATGGGGGTAACAGTACCTATTTCATACAGTTGTTTTGAGAATTAAGTTAATATACATGGTGGAGCAAAAGTAGATTTACAGTTGTAAGTACATGAAAAACAGAATTTATTCTTTTACTTATTTTTAAATATATTTTTATTGATTTCAGAGAGGAAGGGAGAGGGAAATGAGATAGAAACATCAATGATGAGAATCATCAGTCAGCTGCCTCCTGCATGCCCCCTACTGGGGATCAAGCCTGAAACCTGAGCTTGTGCCCTTGACTGGAATCAAACTTGAGGTGCCTGTGGGATACTCAAGGGGTCATGGCTTTGCAGCTCAGTAGAAAGTCCAGTGTGATGACTGCAGCGTGGAAATGGTTGAAATGGCTGGTTCAGGGACAGACAATGGAAATGAAGCCCTCAAAGAAAGCAATTTCTAGAGAGGTAGAAGGAAAATCAGAAGGTTCTTTTCAGCTAGAGAAATATTAAGTAGTTGTATTGCTATTCTCTACTACATAAGAGGCTCTATTCTAACTGCTGGTGATAGGGCAAGGAACGGAACAAAATCCCTGATCCTACATAGCAGCTTACGTTCATCGTAGTTGGAGGAAAGACAAAAAAGTAAATATATAATTTGGGCACTATGACCAAAAATAACAGAATATGAAGATCCAGAATGATGGAGGGGAGTGAGGCTATTTTAGATGAGGTGGTTAGGAACTCTGTAAGAGTTGACATTTGAGCAGCGATCTGAATGAGAAGCAGGAATTAGCCATGGGACATCCTGGGGAAGAGTATTTCAGGCAAACCAAATGGCAAGTACCTGAAATGAAAGGGTCTGAGCTTGGTAGGTTCAAACTCTGGTGAGAAGGCCATTGTGGCTAGAGGACAACGATCAAGGGAGTGGTAGAGATGAGGTAGGAGGGGATGATGGGGGCCAACTCATTTTGGCCATGACAGAGATTGTGTTTTTTTTAAGTAAATTTATTTATGTTAATCCTCACCCAAGGATAGTTTTCCATTGATTTTTCGAAAGAGTGGAAAGGAGAACAAAGAGAAACATTGATGTGAGAGACACACCAATTGGTTGCCTCTCGCACATCCCCTGACCAGGGCCAAGGATTGAGCCTGCAACCAAGGTATGTGCCCTTGACCAGAATTGCATCCGGGACCCTTCAATCCATGGGATGATGCTCTATCCACTGACCAAAACCAGCTAGAGTGGCATTTGGTTTTTATTGAAAGGTTGACAGCAGGGGCATGACATGACCAGAATTACATTTTATAAGAATCTGTCTGCTATGTGGAGAATCATTTATTGGGTGACCATAGAGGAAATAGGGAGACCAGTTAGGAGGACATGGCAGTGTTCTGAGAGAGAGAAAGAGAGAGAAAGAGAGAGAGAGAGAGAGAGGATGGTGGCTTGGACTGGGGTGGTAGTGGTAAGATGTGGTTGGGTCCAGAAACATTTTGAAGCAAGAACAAATGCATTTTGAAACAAGAGCAGAAAGATTTGTTGAATGATTGAATATAGGGGTGTTAGACAAAGAGTAAAATCAAGGAAGACTAAGAATTGGGAAAACAGAGGAGTGGGGATTTGGTGGTAAGAGGAAAAGAATCAAGAGTTCAATGTAAAATGTTAAGTTGGAGATGTGTTTCAGAGTAGGATAAGTACTTTGATGAAGAAAGTACTAGGTGTTCTGGTATTCCAAGAGAAGCTGCCGAATAGACTTTTGGATACAGACCATGAAATAGGTGTTAGATTTCTACTAGCATAAGTGTGTCTTTTAAAAACATTTATCTCAGATAAATAAAATAAAGGGTCAGATCTGAGTCTCAAACTGGCAGATTATGACCTCCAGCATAATCCTATTTCACTCTCAACAGAGTGATATCCCCAAAGGGGTGACAGAATTTGGGTCTTATTCTGGGTGAAAAGAGATTCTTAATGGGCAAAAAATATCTTAAATACAATGGTGTGTGGCCTTCAAAGCTCAACCCTAACAAAAATTTTATTCCTTAATAGTTTCTCTCATCAAGAAGAATTTAAATGTAATTAACTAGGAGGGTGCTAATAATAATAATAATAATAATAATAATAATAAAAAACGGTTGAAAAACACTGGCCTAGTGCAAAAACATAGCCTTTGGGTATCAGATAGTCCTTTTATGAATTCTGACTCTACCATATGTACATGGTACTTAAGTTCTCTGAGTTTTATTTTCATAATTTAAATGCAAATAGTATTATTGACCTCAGAATATTTAGGGCCCAGCCAGTGTGGCTCAGTGGTTCAGCACTGATCTATGAACCAGGAGGTCATAGTTCAGTTCAGTTTCTGGTAAGGGCACATGCCTGGTTTGCAGGCTCAATGCCCAGAGTGGAGTGAGCAGGAGGCAGGCAATCAATGATTCTCATCTCTCTCTTTCTCCCTTCCTCTCTGAAATAAAAAATAATAATTTAAAAAAATAATTATTAAGAAGATGAAATGAGAGGACATTGCTGGCCTATTGTAAATGACTGATAATACTAATTTTCTTTTCCCTGTACTCTATTTCCCATTCCCAGAAAAAGAAAAAAAAAAGATTATTATGGTTAGGGAACTACAATAAACTGGATAGGGATCTTTCAACAGGGAAAATGATAGACTTAAAAGCTTGTTCAAGGGGGAAAAAAACAAAAAAAACTAGCAGGACAAAAGGCCAGATAAATATTGGGGTGGGGGTATAAATAAAGAGGTAATTCTTAAAGCCGCCACTAAAGGCTCTTAGTTAACAGTTGGAAATCACATCTGAGGAAGAGCACTCCGGCATCTCATTTATATTACACTGGAACAGGGACCCGAGGAAGGGAGCTCTCGGTAACGGTGGTGGGCTTGGAATCTGAACATCTGGGTGTATAAAAGGTTGAACAATTGGGGGGGGGGGGGGAATTCATTATGGTCAATCTCTATTTTGAAATAGCCAGCCAGTACACTTGTTTTGGAACAATATTCAGTGGCACGGAACACACTTATAATGTAAGCACACCACAAAACAATCTGAAGCCATTTTTGTCAAATGTATATTTATCTAATAGATAGGAAAGATACAGTAATCTCTGAGGTGGGATATCTTTTTTCCAATATTAATACAAAGAGCTTGTATTGCTTTTACAACAAGAAAAGTTTGTATTACCTCCCCGCACCCCTAAAGAACCACTTGGCTTTGCCACTTACTGGTTTAGCGGCGGGACGCCCAGATTTCCGAGGACCCACATTCTAGCTCTACCCCATTCTCTCGGCGGGCGTAGCCCCGGAGGTCTGAGGCACAGGAGAGGCAGACCGTGGAGAGGCCGCCGCTGCCTCCAGGCCAGCGCGGTGTCTGGACCGGAGGACCTGCCAGGGGATCGCGTGGAAGAAGCGGCCACACGTCCGCCGGGAAGCGCTCAGAGCCAGAACCCTCCCCGCTGATTACGCACCGGCGTGGGCACCAGGAGGAAGGGGCTGGACCCTAGCTAGCCTCGGGAACGCGGAGCGCGAGGAAGGCGGAAGGCCTGGGGACGCATCCAGCCGCTTTCCTTCCCAAACTCCAGCCCCAAAGTAGCCGACAGGGAACCGCGCCAGCCCGCGCGCCCGGGAGCCTCGGGCGACTGACGCGAGGTGGGGGTGTGGGCGGGGCCTCACGCGCGAGCTGTGATTGGAGCAAACTGCACCTCCCGGGGAGAGAGGGCGGACGAGCCGGCGAGGGATGCGCAGAGGCGGGTGATCAGAACCGTCTCTGTGATTGGCTAGCAGCGGAGTGAACCGGGTGCTGTTCGGCTGATTGGCAGGCGGTAGATAGCCCTCGGAAACCTCCTTGGCTTCGCCCATTGGCATCCTGTGAGAGTAGGCGGGACTGGTTCTTCGTGTGGTGCTGATGATTAGCTGGCGGCTGAGAGGGTGTTGGGAAGGGAGAGGTGGGGGGGGGGGCGGTGGCCGCGGGGGAGGGGAGGACAGTGACTTCATCCTTGTCATTGGCTGCTGGAGTGAGTGGGGGTGGGACGAAGGTCCCGCGACTACCTAGGATTGGCGGGCGCTGGGGTGAGTGACAGGCAAGGGGGCGAGCTGCGCGACCAGCGGTTTGTTTTTCGGAGCGTTCCTGAGGTGGAGAACGGTGGCCGGACGGAACGACTGCTGGACCGAGGGGCTAGCGGGCGGGCGGGCCGAGCGGCGCAGCCGAGGCCGCGCTGGGCCGAGCCGAGGAGCGCCGGGGATGTAGCGAGCCACCCTGCCCATGCCACAGCGCCCGGCCGCGGGCGGAGCCGGAGCCGGAGCCTGGGGAGGCGGCGGGGGCCCCGAGCGCAGCCCGCGCCCCCCGCCCGGAGCCGGGCCCGCTGCCGTCCCCGCCGCCCGGGCCCCCGGCATGCAGCTCCGGCTGCGGAGGTGACACTCGGGCCCGACCAGCCGCCGCAGCCATCGCCACCATGGGTGAGTGTCGCCACCGCCCCGGCCTGTGCCCGCGCTCCTTCACGTCGCTCCGCCCCAGGATGAGTGAGGGGAGGAGGAGGACCCTGGGCCGCCGCCTGACAGGCATGGACAGCCCGCCCGGCCGGGGCTGCGAACTGTCGGAGCCCGCCCGCCCGCTCGGCTTGCGGCTCCGCGGTCGGGGGGAGGAGGGGTCTGGCTCCCCCCGGCCCGCCCGGGCGGCCCAGGCCGGCGGAACACACTCCGCAGCCTCCTTCCGGGCTGCGCGGCGGGCGCATCCCGAGGAAGCAGCGGCGGGATGGGGGCCCGTGCTCGGCGGGGCAGCCCGCTCGGGCCCGAGCGAGCCGGACCGCGAGCCCGAGGGCGGGCGGGGGAGCCAGAGCGCAGTGTGGGGCCCGGGCTGGAGGCTGGTGCAGGCCCAGCTGCTGTTGTGTCTTTTCCTTGATTTGCTTTTTTTTCCTGCCTGTGTCATTTCCTTCCCTTTGCTCACACTGGCCGGTCTGTGAGAGTTCCCGGGGATTGCTCTCGAGCCCTGTGCGCGCCCCAGCGCAGGGGGGAGGGCGTGCGGGGAGATAGGCTGGGAGGCGATTGCCACGGCAATCACTGTTATCAGCAGCGCGGTGGAGAAATGCTAGCTGCTGCACGTAGATTGCTGGATGTTGGGAATTGGTCCGGGCCCGCCAGTTATAATTCACGTCCTACTTTTTTAAAAACCCGGTTGCAGTGTTTTGCATCATTTTTTTTTTAATCTTACGATATCTCTGGAATTATATAACTTTTGAGAGAAGCATTCGCTGCACAAAAGAACCGATGAAATTATTTCCTTTTTATCAATATTTGCAATTTCTGTTGTGAAGATGTAATCAAAGAAGAGCTTTTAATTCCTTCCACTCACACACAGCATCTGAACCGAATTATATATATTTCATGTCCTTTTTGGTAACTTAGAACTATTGGACTAGATCAAGAAGCAAATAATATTTTAGATGTACTTTGCTTGTCTCGTTGGACCAGTTATTGTAATACTGTTGTATGCAATCCCAAGTTTTTGGAAGTTTTGGTATTGTCCTAAATAGTCAAGGAGTATACTTCAGTGAAAGAATCTTTTGCAAAGCTATTTATTGCATCTGTGAAGTGCCCCGTGTGAAGAGGGAGCATTAATGTTTGCTTTGCCCTATAGCAAGGTCAGGTCATTTTTGTAGGAGGTTAAGTGTATGCTGTGTCACATTGGGCAAACACTCTGTAGTGGCCTGTCTTTACACTCTGACTTTGAATGACTTGCCTTGTTCTATTCCAGGCTCCCCCTCATACAGTAAGGAATGGGTTGCTCGCTTGGGGACTTACTGTTTCCTTCCCATGCTTTATTTCTCCTGTGACAGTAGACAGAAAAGGAATCCAATAAGGCCTGGTATTTAAATACTTATTGAACATTTACTGTAAATGGAGCACATAATTCTTCTTGTCCTCCTTAGGCTTCAGATATTTAACTTGTGTTCTGGGATTTGATGATTGCATAAATTCTTTGATTTGATTTGTGAACTTATATTTGTGATAGTCTTCCTAATAAGTCTTTGGGGACAGTCTTAAGTCCCAAAGGGGAGTGTGAAATACTTGAGGGTGTGCAGACCTCCTACTCCCCACTTTCTTAACTGCTAAACTAGTTAAACCCAGATGTGTTGGCTTTTTTTCATTGTCTAACAAAAAATATATGTCAGCTTTGGCTGGTGTGCTCAATGGTTAGGACATCAGCCAGCATATCAAAAGATCTCATTCGATTCCCAGTCCAGGGCATGAACCTGGGTTGCAGGTTTGACCCTAGGCTCCATAAGGGTGCATGTGGGAGGCAACCAATAGAGATGGCTCTCATTCTTTTCTACTCCCTTTAAAAATCAGTGGGAAAAATAGCTTCAGGTGAAGATTACTAAGTAACGAAAACAAAATACTTGTCAGCCTGTTTCCACATTTCAAACCATTTTCAAAAGTTTATTTTAAGTGTATGGATCTATAGAGGGGCTAGTGATGGGGAGGAAAGGAACTATATAGCTTTAGTCTAGAAACGCTCCGGCCCCCACACCCCACTCTCCCCAGCCCAGCCAAAAAAAGAAGGAAGGTGAAAGGATTGAGAAATATGGATTGGTAGTTACAAAATAGTCATGGGGATGTAAAGTACAGCATAGGAAACATAATATTATTGTAATAACTATGTATGGTGCCAGACAGGGAATATTGGGGGGAAACACTTTTTTTAAAATATATTTTATTGATTTTACACAGAGAGGAATTGAGGGGGACAGAGAGTTATAAATGTTGATGAGAGAGAAACATCGACCAGCTGCCTCTTTCACACCCCCCACTGGGGATGTGCCCGCAACCAAGGTACATGCCCTTGACCGGAATCGAACCCGGGACCCTTCAGTCCGCAGACTGACGCTCTATCCACTGAGCCAAACCAGTCCCTGCAGTGGGAAACACTTTTTAAAGTATATTATTATCTAACAATTATGCTGTACACCTGAAGCAAAATAATGTTGAATGTTAACTGTAATTGAAAAAAAATTTTTAATTTTAAAAAGAAAAAAGGACCAAGATCTCAGTGTCTTCTCATTTGTCCCAGTATCAGTTTTACATGAAAAAACGAGGGAATTAACTTGCCTGGTGGCTACAGTATATTATTAGGCAAGGTGGTTTAAGAACCAGTGCCTGGCTTTCTTCAGCCTTATACCATTCTCTTTCCTCTTTATAGATAACCTTGACTTGCAGAGCTAATACTGAATTTTCCTAGAACCTGGCTCTTTAATTTGCTTTGTAGAGGGTACAGTAAGGATACATACATACTCACACATACACTGCCTCTCTTGTATTATATTTTTTATTTTTTATTTTCAAATATATTTTATTGATTCTTTACAGAGAGGAAGGGAGAGAGATAGAGAGCTAGAAACATCGATGAGAGAGAAACATCCACCAGCTGCCTCCTGCACACCCCCTTCCGGGGATGTGCCGGCAACCAAGGGTCCCGGGTTCGATTCCTTGACCGGAATCGAACCCGGGACCCTTCAGTCTGCTGAGCCAAACCGGTTTCTGCCACTGCCTCTCTTTTAAATACTAGTTTCCATTTTGGTAATATTAATGCTGAAAATTCAAATTCCGAGACTTCTTGGTTTACTTTAGTTAGTTGCTATAGTTCTAAATAAACTTAAGGGTTGATATGAGAGAAACATAGATTATCAATATTTTCATTACACTCATTAAACTTGAGCCCAGTGAGGAAAGGACTAATTTGACTCCCTGCAGGTTCTTTGACCAACAGTCATATTTTCCTGAGCTGTTCCAAACCCCAGACTCAAGTCTTTTTGACAACTTGGGCTGCTAATAAAAATGTCAGATTTTATATTGGCTGTTAGCCCCAGTAAATTTCTAGTGGAAACTATACTTATCCCTGTAAGTATTCTTTTTATTTTGACTTCGATAGTATGTGGTTATTTTTAAAAATTGGGATTGACTTGTCATATTCTCTTGGTCATTCTAGAATTCTCCTAGTTTTTAGTAATTTAATGGCAAATTTTATTACTAATGCCTGAGATTAATTCAGGCATTATTTGGACTTTTAAATAAATGCAATCTGAAATTTAGTGGGAAGTATTACTGAAAAATATGTAACAACTTGGAAATGTTACAGGAAACTAATGAACTGAGTCTAGGATTAAGGATCATGTGGTTCTGGTTTGATAACTTGGTTTGAAGTCAGAATCAATACGATTTATAGACAACTTGGAAATTCCCAGTTTGACCAGTCTCAAATTAGTTTGGCTAAATCTCACCATCTATGCAGACTGAATAGTTAGCAACTGTTTTCTTTGAAATTGAGATCGAGATATAAGAAACCGATATGGCAATGTTATAACTAGATTTCTAATATTTTATTTTTTTAAATATATTTTTATTGATTTCAGAGAGGAAGGGAGTGGAGGAGAGAGAGAAATATCAGTGATGAGGGAGAATCATTGATTGGCTGCCTCCTGCACCCCCCTACTGGGAATTGAGCCCACAACCCAGGTTTTTGCCCTTGACTGGAATTAAGTCTGGGACCCTTCAGTCCTCAGGCTCTACCCACTAAGCAAAACCGGCCAGGGCTAGATTTCAGATATTTTTAAAAAAACGACAGCTGAATTTTAAAAACAGAATTTTAGCCATTTGTAAAAAGTAAATATCTGTCCAGTTGAATAACACTTAGGGAATAAAATGATAAGAAACAATTTTCTTGGTTATATATAAGCTATCCATTTATTCTTTGTCCATCTATTGTCATTTATATGTCAGATGAAGAGTTAGGCCCCATACCTAAATTTATCATGTCCTTAAGAAATTATTGTTAGGCACAGTAAATCAGAAACATGTAAACAAATAAGTGTAATGAGGTGTTGTAGGTTGTACTTTGTCAAACTGTAAAGGTACACAGGAAGGGGAGAGATCAATACTGTGGTTTTGGGATTGACATACATAATCCTATAGTCAGACTTTTTTTTTTTTTAATTTATTGATTTTTTTACAGAGAGGAAGGAAGAGGGATAGATAGAAACA
This sequence comes from Pipistrellus kuhlii, assembly GCF_014108245.1. Taxonomy (NCBI): domain Eukaryota; kingdom Metazoa; phylum Chordata; class Mammalia; order Chiroptera; family Vespertilionidae; genus Pipistrellus; species Pipistrellus kuhlii. The sequence continues at coordinate 8,607,863 of NW_023425521.1, read as the reverse complement.
TTGATGAGAGAGAAACATCAACCAGCTGCCTCCTGTACACCCCCTACTGGGGATGTGACCGCAACCAAGGTACATGCCCTTGACCAGAATCGAACCTGGGACCCTTCAATCCGCAGGCTGACGCTCTATCCACTGAGCCAAACCGGTTTCGGCCCTATAGTCAGACTTTTAGGTTAATTTCATTAAACATTAAAATATGTAGTGGTGAAATATTGATTCTTATGAGGAAGCAGTGGCTTACTTTGTAATATATATTTTTACATTTTGAGCCACCAACTAATATGAAGGGCTCTTATATCCCAAAAACAGAAAAATAAATACCAGAATTTGACTTTGAGAACTAGCAAAAGTTCAACCACATCCTTGAAGGAAGAAAGTTCATAGTGAATTGAGGATTGGGCTGTTTTTGCTTATACTTAACTATAAAATGATGTTTGCCTAGGTATGGACAGGGTGGAGACAGTGGGAATATGTGAAATATGTAGAATAAGATAGTAAAGTCTGACTCAGAGAGAGTCTGAAGTTCAGGATCTCCTGGGTGAGAATTGTGATCAGATGATCTGGCATAGTAGGGTAGAGTGTTGGCAAGATGAAGAAATAACATTAGTTAAATGAAGAAAAATATTTCATTATTACTTTGGAGATTTGCATATATGGAGAAGAGTGTGTCTGACATAGTAAACAGACATCAAAAAGGACAACAGTGTTTACCAAAAGACATGGTTCTTCTAGAAACTTTTCTGGGTTTTTAGCCAAGAGAATTCATAAATGGGAGTGCCTTAAGATCCAGCTTTTAGGTAGAGAAGCAGATGTAGTTGGGTCTGGAAGTGAATTCCTGATGGAGCTAAAATAGAGAGGTGTGTTGCCTGGTAGCCCCCATAACGTAGGTCAGAGTATCTGGAGAAGAAGTGTACACTGGCAGCTAATTGTGTATAGCTGTCTGCTTGAGACTGCCTAAGAGTTTAAGCCTTGTTTCATAAATCCCTTCTTTTCTATTTTCTATGAATACTCTTCCCCTCTAGATTCTTAACTTCTTAATCTCTAGAATCAACTTCTCTGCTGCTTCCTGGTAGCTTTTAAGTGTGTCAGATCACCCCATCCTCAGGAAATCTCTTCTAGGTTATAGCACACTATTACCTGCCTCAACTTGTTCACATGTAAAGTTCACAAATGAATTAATTGTTGACTTCTATTTCTTCCAGTTTTCTTTTAATCTCCAGCTTCTTGATTCCCTTTAAAATTTGTTTTCTGCCTCTACTACTCTATTGGATCTGTCTAGTTTACATCTGCCACTGCCCTTCTTTGCTCTTAACTTCTGTGGTGTCACTATTTGTTTTTTCCAATCTTGTTAAAGGGTTTTTTGCTAGCATACCTTCTTCCTCCTCTCCTCTATAAGGATTACAGTGCACTGAAGATTAGTCTCTTCTCTTCCCCTTTACCTCTCACTTGCTTTTATGTCCTTTCTCCTCCTCAGTCCATTTTTAAAAAATATATTTTATTGATTTTTTACAGAGAGGAAGAGAGAGGGATAGAGAGCTAGAAACATCAATGAGAGAGAATCATCCATCAGCTGCCTCTTGCGCATCCCCTACTGGGGATGTGCCCGCAACCAAGGTACATGCCCTTGACCGGAATAGAACCTAGGACCTTTCAGTCCGCAGGCCGACGCTCTATCCACTGAGCTAAAACGGTTTCGGCCTCAGTCCATTTTTTAAAACTCCTTCATAACTGGAGCAGCTTGCTTTTCTGAATGAATCTTTATTCTGTTAATAATTATGTAAAAACCTGTACAACCTCTTGCTACTTACACTGTAAAAAATTTTTTTTACACATGTGTGTTTATGTACCATGGTTTGTATACTGTCTGACTCAGTCTCTATTTGTATAACCTCGTGTTTCTGTGTTTATTCTTTGAATACCTTGAAGTATCTGTCAAAATTAATGTATATTATGTTATACGTTAACCATTATATTCAGTAAATGGTTATTATTAATAAAAATTCGGGAATAAAATTAAGTATTAGGGTAGATTAAGTGGCTTTAGTCTTTTCCTATTGACCTTTTCCATTGATGATAATACTAGCCAGCATTTTTTATAGCATTACTAAGTGTTAGGTAACATGAGAGATAATTGTAAGTTTGTTTATTTTCTTTTAACTCTCACAGCAGCTCTGTGAAATGATGCTTTATGTTCTCCATTTTACAGATGAGGAAATTGAGGTTTAGGGTGAATAAGTGATTTGTTCAAGGCCTGCTTAAACCCAGATCTTTCTGACTCCAAAGTTCATTGACTGCTGTAATCTAGGAAAGCGGCTATTTGTTTTCAAAAGTTTTATTTGTTTTATTTTTTAAGGAATTCCATACTGGAGTGATAATTCAGTTAAAATCTCATTCCAGGAAGAAATGCCTAAAAGTGCCACTTTATTTACTTCCGTCTTTATCCATGCTCTGTTTGAAGTATCAGTTTAAAACCCTGTCTGCCTCTAGCAATATATTCAACTTTGATACAAAATCAGATTCCACCTGGCCAGAGTGGCTCAGTGGTTGAGTGTTGACCTATGATCCAGGAGGTCATGGTCCAATTCCCAGTCGGGGCACATGCCCAGGTTGCGATTTCAATCCCCATTGTAGGGCATACAGGAGGCAACTGATCAATGATTCTCTCTCATCATTGATGTCTCTCTCTCTCTCTCTCTCTCCCTTCCTCTCTGAAATCAATAAAAATGTACATTTTAAAATAATCAGATTCTATAATCCCGTTCCACTTGCGTCAGTTGTCTGGATTTCAAGAGATAGTGCCATATCATCGCTCTAGAGTTTAGTGTATTATTCTCAACACTGGAACTACCAAGCAAGTTTACCCATTAAGTAATGCAAGGAATTGGTTAACTTCCTGGAAATAGAATTTGTCAACCTGATAAACCAGCTCTTATAATAGCATCATCTTATACAGAATTAAAAATGACGTACGAAGTCTATTTGTCATGGATTTAACTTAAAATGCATGTGTGTGTATTTACGTCCACTTTGGTTTAATATATGAGTTAAGACAACTGAAATTCTCAATTCTAAGTGTGGTTACCTTGATACGGAAAACTCCATGCATTCTGCTGCTAGAAATATTGTTGGATGCCCCTGTGAAAACACCTACATAGTCATAATCCTCCTTATATTGATCACAATTTACTGTTACAGTTGGCCCAATTTTATACATACATCTTTAATAGTATATGAGCCAATTTAATGTATAAGCCTATATATATTGCCAAACTTCCTAGTCTATATATTATTATCTACTTTTTAAATCTTGATTAGGAGGTTAAAATACAAATAAACAAATATCCAAGCAGTTCCCTTGTTTGAAGGAGCCTATAGAAATAGAAAGTTGTTAGAAAATGAGATAATTGATGGGATATATGTGTTTGAATTTTAACAGATGTCTTTCTGTAAATACCAGCTTTCTTCTCACCTCATTCTTTATCCCATTTACCCCATTCTTTTGGTACAGTTGTATCATTCTCATGCATATTTTTATAAATATGTATATTTTGAAGTGGAATTAGATGGGAAGCTACTCATGTTTTTCCTGCAAGTTTTTTTATTTTTATTTTTATTTATTGCTTTTAGAGGTAGAAAGGAAGAAGCTGGGGAGAGAAAGAGAAATATCATTTTTTTGTTGTTGTTCCGTTTATTTATGCATTTATTGATTGATTCTTGTATATGCTGTGACCTGGATCAAACCCAAAACTGGAGCATATTGGGACAATACTAACCAACTGAGCTACCCAGCCAGCCAAGGCCTCAAATCTAATTTTACTGTTCTGAGCACACAAACTTCTTCAAGGGCATCCTTCTCTGGGGTCATGTAGGACACCTGAGCAGATTTGGTCTAGGAAGAGGGGAGGACCATAGAGTGCAGTTTTACTTCTTATACTTCATGCTGTTCTTTCCTTCCCACCAGGCATTAGAATATTTCCAAGGGACAGTGATAAAGGGCAGAAGATAGGCACTGCCTTTGGGTGGAGTCTTTTGTTCTTGATTCGTTTAAGGTGTGCCCCAAGTCTCCAGGTGACTCACTTGTCACCAAAGCAAGTATAACAACTCTATCCCTCATGTTCCTTTCCAGATCAACAGATTTATTTATTTTTAACTCTCAAATGCTATTGAAGTGGACAGGGAGAATTTTTTAAAACATGGAATTTGTCTGGTTTGGATTCTAGAATTTGGCCAGTTGTCTTAAGTACATGAGAACTCTAGTACTTTATGCTATTTCAAGAAAAGGAGTTTGAAAGCAAAGTCAGTAAAAAAGAGACAATACATTGCTTGGTCAGTTAGGGAAGAAAAACAATAGAACTGCCTTTTGACTTCCCTGTGGGAAGCAGAAGGCCTATATACTTGTGAGGGGTTGGGAGGAAGGTATTCAAAGGCTAGGCTTGTAAGACAACTTCTGTTCAGAGCTACTACCTGAGATCCTTGTTTGGTATCTTTTAAAATGTGCTCTCCTACATATGATACTTGAAGAATAAGTCTGTGACTGACTGTTCCATAATCAGCTCTCCATGAATTCATTTTTTCACTCAGTACCCTACTACACTGTGCCACGTTGTTCTTCAGTTCTCCAACTTTCCATCTATTTTTCCTGGTTGAGTTTCTGTGACATTGGAAGAATTGCTGTTTGAGCACCTCCCTTGCCCCCAGTGAATGGGTAAATGTTGCTGCCTATGATCTGATTAGAGAACTATTAAGAATCCATTAAAATTCAGACTGCCATAGTCTGACCTCAGTTACTTTTCAGAGAGATTTCAGAGAGGAATGTATATAATTATAGTTATAGAGCCTCTCATTGTACCTGGACAGAACTATCTGAGTATTAGTCATATAATTTGTGAAAGTACTTTTCTGGTCTGTACTAAAGTATCTTAATCCATGTGCTCTTTTTCACTGTAGATGAACAGGAGGCATTGAACTCGATCATGAAGGATCTGGTGGCCCTCCAGATGAGCCGGCGTCCCCGGGTGCCTGCATATGAGACCATGAAGAACAAAGACACGGGTCACCCAAATAGGCAGGTACGTGTGGCCCTGGTAGAATTAACAAAATTTGTTGGAGAGGAGTTTTCAAATAGGAAATATTGTATTTGAGAAGCCAAGAATATGTACTTTTAAGTGGTATATGTCACTTACCACTTACAAGATTGTGAAAAGAAACCTGGCTCAATGGTTGAGCATTGACCTTTGAACCAGGAGGTCATGGCTCTATGCCTAGGTTGTAGGAGCCACATGCCTCGCTTGTAGGCTTGATTCCTAGTAGGGTGATGTAGGAAGCAGCCCACCAATGATTCTCTGTCATCATTGATGCTCATATCTCTCTTTCCCTCTCCCATCCTCTGAAATCAATAGAAGTATACTAAAAAAAAAATAGATTGTGAAAAGAATCACAATCTGGAATCCCAAAGCCTTGTGCATCTAACTTTGTGTATAGTGTTTCATTTGCAAAAAATGAGAATAATTCTTTTATTTATTATGCGGACAGTATTTATATAACTTTTCTGTTTTTTTGGCTAATATTTTATCCAAATTTATGATCCCAAACTCAGAAGACAACTTTACAGTATATACTCAGGAAAATTTAGTTACTTTTAGTATTAGCTTATATAAAATATAATTATGAAGGAAATTTTATTTAATAAAATGTCATATAATATATTGTAAAGGTAATAATGAGTGAGTGATTTTATTGTTGTTGTTTACAGTTATTTTCCTTTATTAACTCAGATAGTTGAGAATGCCTATTTTATTAAGAGTTGTGTGGTTCTTTAAGAAAAGATTTTATTTTTGTTAACATTTAAACTTATGTGCTGAGAACCTTCTCATGTGCGGTGTCATTTACCTCCCTGTTTCCTGGGTACTTTGGCCTGCAGGAAGGAATAAATGATGGGGAGCTTTCTTCCCTGGTGGTTATCTAGCACTCTATTAGATGGCGGTGTTTGGTGTGTTTGATGAAAACTTGTCCATGACATCCTCCCGTGGTGGATCTCTTCATTATCAGCTAACCTCTCTCCTTATTTGTACCTTGCCTACCAATTCTTCAGAAGTACCCTTGGCTTCTCGAGAAAGTATGATGTTCTTAAAAGTTTTTCTGTCCGAGGTCTGCTGGATATGGCCTCCTAGAGTATTTCTTGTCTTTAGTAAAACTGGGGACCCTGGGGACCTTCTGTTTCATTTTAATAGAAAGATTAGTTTAGAAAGTTGTTTTTATTTTTGTGGTTACCTATAGAACTAAGGGAACAACAGAATAGGGCCCATTTTTGTACTATTTTCATACGTTATTCTAATTGTGTGGGTTCTCCCTTGCTATAATTCATTTCTATTCAAAGCTGCTTTGGAAGGAGCATTTTACCAGAAGTGAGTCCCCTCCCCCAGGCCTGAGCCTAATGACCTCACTTTCCTTCCTGTCTTCCTATGTGGAGCGTGCTTGCTAACTCTGCTCTAGTCAGCTGACCTTTCTCCAGCCTGGACTATTAGCCTGTATATCAGTTCGTAGGTGAAAAGGAGAAGCTTTCTTGAGTTAGAGGGCCCAAAGGGACCAGGCTGGAAGAAGAGGGATAGAGTGGACCCTGATTGATCCTTGAGGGATATTTACCTTTTAGGGATTCTGCTTAGAGCTAAAAGCCATAATAAGGAAAGTCCTGATTAATGTGTCTACTGCTGTTATTGGAGTGAAGTCAGTGGTTATGAAGGTAGAAGGCTGTGAAAAATATTGACTGCTGGGTAGCAGGTAATCTTAGCAAGAGGCACTGGCTATTTGAATTCATAATTTTGAATATCATCAAACTTTTTCACTTGCATAGAGGAAGATACAAGCTATTAATCTCAGTTTTTTTGTTTTTAAGAAGAAAAAAAAAATAACAGCAGTATCTCAGCCTTTATGAACAGCCCCACAGTAACAACAAGCTTATCTACAGGGGCCGGTGAGACAAATTTTTGGTAAGGAACCAAATTACCTGTTAAAGTTAAAATATTCTTTTGAACTTGATACTTTTGAACATGCAAGAGTATGGAGTTCATTTCCCAGACAAGTTGTGGATTTGTAGGAAGTACTGGTTACTTGTTACCTATGTTCAGTGCTTCTCATCACCATTCCTTACAATAATATTATTCATAAGCAGACTCTGTCAGTGCTGTTCAATAAAATTTCAGTAATGATAGAAATGTTCCGTATTTGTGTTGTCCAATGTAGTAGCCACTACCACACATAACTAAAGAGCAACTGAGAAACTGAATTTTAAATTGTATTTAATTTTAATAATATAAAATGTAAATAGCCACATTTGACTATTATCTTGGATAGCACAACTTTATATATTATATAAGGGATTACTGACTTGTTGGGCAAGAAATTCAGTACATGCTTAGTGATTCATTGACATATTCATTTCTTCACACAGGTCATAAGCTTATGAAGCTGTGGAACAAGCATGGCCATTAAAAAAATATATTAAGCTAATATTGGGTAAAAAGGCAATGATAGTTTTTTCCCTTAATAAAGTCAAGGCTATAGAATGGTCTCTCCTGGGAAGTCTAGTAGATGTTTAACATTAACCAGGAGAAATATTCTTCAGCAAAACCCTGAAAGCAGAAAGAGGGAGGAAGTCTCAGTGAATGCATTTCTAGGAAGGTTGGAGTGAGATGTGAGTGGAGGGAACTTTTAGGGTGAGAGGTGTTTACAGCTTAGTGTAATGAAAAGACCCTACTTAAGAGTCTGGAGACATTAATGATTTGTTAACATAGGATTTTACAATTTACAGAGTAAATTCACATTTTTAATTATTTTTGTTTTTGTTCACTTGGGCCTGGGGTGGTATTAAACAGTTTTCTCCATTACCAGATCTTCTGCCAGAAGGTCCATGCTTAGGAGAAGAAAGGAATGAAAGATCAAAACCTAATTTAAATGGCTAAGAGATGTCAAAATTGGACTAAAGATTCAAATTGCAGAGGCCCAGTTGAAAGTAGCCATCTATTTTGGCCAGCGAGAAAGGTGGTTTTTTCATGCGGGAGATAGCACTGGCAGAGGCAACAACACTTTAGTGTGAAAGTGGCAGTGCTGGCTACAAGGCAGAGCTGAGATTGGCACAGATTTATGAAGCTCAAGCTTGGTACAACAAGGAAAGCCAGAGGAGCTGTGGGTTCACTGACCAAATTGTTTGGGGGCTGAGGCCTGGAAAAACTAGACCACCTAATTTATTATGTCTGCTTGGCAGGGCTTCAGACATCCTCTTCTCTAAGTATTAGGTCTAGTAATAATTAATGTCGTTTTCTAATACTTTTTAAAATCTAATTTATTTAAACAATACAACAAAATTTAATCAACAATATAGTTGCCGTTGTTTTCTACTACTTGTGCTCAACGCTCAGGAAGCATTTTAATCCCTCTGATGTAAAATTCTTGTGATTTTGATGCAAAAAATTCGGTCAATGCATTTTTGAGGCATTCTTCATTATTAAATTTTTTTCCAAGAAGAAAGTTTTGCAAAGAACGAAACAAATGGTAATCGGAAGGGGCAATATCAGGAGAATATGCAGGTTGAGGGAGAACTTCCCATTCCAGCTGGCGCAGTTTTTCAGCAGTGATTCTTGCAGTATGCGGTCGTGCGTTATCGTGGTGAAGAATTACGCCCTTCCGATTAATCAGCGCGGGTTCTTTTTCTCTTAAAGCTTGGGCTAACCTTTCCAATTGGGCACTATACACTGCACTTGTAATGGTTTGGTTAGATGGTAAAAGTTCATAATGAAGAATTCCTTTAAAATTCCACCAAACACACAACATCACTTTTTTCACATGCAAGTCAGGTTTTGGCGAGGGCTGCGGAGCCTCATTTTTGTCCAACCATTGAGGCCACCCTTTCAAATTAACATACAGCACCCATTTTTCATCTCCGGTAACAATTTGCTCTAAAAACGGCAAACGGTTTTGACGAGAGAGGAGTGAACTGCAAATTGTGACTCTTTACGGTTGTTGTCGGTCAACACATGAGGAACCCATTTTCCAAACTTTTGGACTTTGCCAAGTGCACGCAATTGATTGGAAATTGTTTCTTGTGAACAATTTAAAGTTGTCGCAAGCTCTTGTTGGGTAATTTGAGGATTTTGCACCAAAAGAGCTTGAAGAGCTTCTTGATCAAAATTGGACACACGGCCTCGACCACTCTTGTCCTCTAACGAAAAATTTCCCTCGCGAAATTTCTCAAACCAATGCTGGCATTTTCTGGCGCTAACTGCATCTTAACCAAGAGCACTACAGATGTTTTTTGCAGCCTCACTTGCTTTTCTTCCTAATTGGAACTCGTAAAGCATGCAGTGCCGAATATGCTCTTCATCTGCCATCTTCTTAGCCCTAGTTTTGCAACAAAAACCAAACCAAACACAAACTTTTTCAAGCAAAACTTGTTAATTGCACTTCACACGTTCTGTAGATACCACGTGTTTGAAGGTTATGTCAATACAAGTCAACGCCAAGCAAGATTTTAAACGAATGTTTAAAAACGACATTAATTATTACTAGACCCAATAAATAAGCTAAGTAACTGATTGAGAAAGAAAATGCCTTAGGGAGCATCTGAGCAGCTATGGAAGTACATGGGCCATGAGGTGCTTAGCTAAGAACAATTTGCTAGGAGATAGGATCTGTGTTCTTTGTACTTTCCGTCCTGTACATTAGGTCGCTGAAAGCCTATAGCCTGATTGGAGCTGGCTGGACATTCGTGGCACATTCTAAGTGTGCTGGGGCCTATGGTTAGTCTTGCAGGTAGTGATGTGCAATATCCCTTTAGCAGTCATCAACTCACAGTGCTTTATAATCAACAGGTGCTATTTCTCTGTGAGCTTGACATCGTTTGTTACTCTTAGCACAGGAAAAAGATTACTGGTCAGAAGCCATGGAGTGTTAATAATCCATTTACATAGGCTTTTACAACTAACAGAGGGCTTTCCACAACAGTTAACAACAACTATAAGTGTGTGTGTAGTACCTTAAAGCTTACAAAGTGATTATGCAAGGTTATTGAGGAGAGCCAGGAAGCAGACTCAGATCCTCTGACTGACTTCCTGATCACAATAATTTTACTATGTGTAAGTCTAACAGCCTTTATAAACCTCAGTATTTCCATCTAAAATATAGAGACAATGACCATTGTGTTTATCTCATCAAGCTGTTTTAAGTTCATGGACAGAATGTAGAGCATTTTATACATTTAAAACTAATAAAGCGGTAGCGATTACAAGCAGGTCAGTTCTCTTGGCTATCAGTTCTAGAGGGGAACTTTAAGAGTTGTTCCCCAGCAGGATCAATGATTTAACAGACTGCCTTTTGTTTTTACTATGATAGACCTGGCTCTTCAGGACCTCCTTTGTCTTTCAAGGCAAGATAGGCTGGCTAGTTTGAAAAGAAAACATAAAGGAACATACATTGGCTGTCCAATGTAGTAGCCACTACCACACATAGCTTAGCTAAAGAGTAACTGGTTAGAGAGTTGGCCCACACACCGATTTTGATTCCCGGTAAAGGGCACATATCTGGGTTGCAGGTTCGATCCCTGGCCCCCCATCTGGATACATGCAGGAGATAACCAATTGATGTGTCTCTCATATCAATGTTTCTCTTTCTCCCCTTCCCTTCCATTCTCTTTCTAAAAATTAGTGGGGGGAAAATGTCCTCAGGTGAGGATTAACAAACAAAAATCCTCATAAAGCAATAGACAAGCCTGGTATTCTATGTTGTAAGAAGCCGCTTTAAAATAATGTCTTCCACTGACTGATCTCTTAGGACTTTCATGAGTCACATACCAATAAAATGATTTTTATTGCCCTTTTCTTTTTCTTCTCATTTATTTATCTTTGGCAAAATAAAGATTCAAATGCCAAAGTTGTGGGAGCATCAAAAAAATATAGTAAATACAGAGAGAGAGAGCACTACAGAATTAGAGGGAGGGTACCAGACCTGATGGCTAGCTGAGCTCCTTGCCAACTAGTTCACAAATTAGTTCACAAACCTTTGTTTAATAAACACTGATTTTTTTTTTTTTTAAATTCTTACAAGCCATGTGCAGTTGTTGAGTTCAGACTTTAAGAAGTTCATTGCTGCATAAGTTTGGTGTCATTGTTTGTTACTCTTTTTTTTTTTTTTTTTAATATATTTTATTGATTTTGTACAGAGAGGAAGGGAGAGAGATAGAGAGTTAGAAACATCGATGAGAGAGAATCATCGATCAGTTGCCTCTTGCACACCCCCTACTGGGGATATGCCCGCAACCAAGGTACATGCCCTTGACCGGAATCGAACCCGGGACCCTTCAGTCCCCAAGCCGACGCTCTATCCATTGAGCTAAACTGGTCCCGGCTATTTGTTACTCTTATTGCCCCTACTGAGGTCCCAAATATGGAGGTAACCCTGGAGACCTGCACTGTTCTCCTGGGTGAATCTCTCATATTCCCTTTAATAGATGGGCTGTAATGGGCAGGGGACTCTTGAATCTAGATATGAATTTTTGTACTGGAACTTTTAGCTCAGCAGCTATGGCATCTCTCTGTTTAGTTCAGCATGTGCCTATTGTTTAAATTTCTTAGACACACAAAAGAAATATAAGTTATATTTGCTGTACCCTGGTAAGCATGCAATCATCTTGGGAAATGAGAAATTCATGAAAAACAAGAAACTAAGGTAAATGTGACTGACTATGCCTAAATATATGGTACAAGTATTGAACGCAATAGGAACCAGGAAAGTGAAAGATGAACTTGGACCAAGGGGTTATGGAGTCATTTCTGGAGGAGGTGGGACTTGAACTGGGCTGTAAAAGTTTAGTTAGGTGGAAAGGAAGAAGAGTGGCATTCCAGGTTGGGAAACAGAATGGTTAAAGGCCTAAGGAAAGGGATGAATATGGCATATTTCAGGAAATAGGATGGACATTGATCTGTCTGGAGATAGGGTTCCTGTTGAGAACAAGCAATGTGAGATGGACTTAAATTCCAGAGAACTTAGAATGATAGCTGAGAGCTTAGACTTTATTCCATAAGGTCATGGGGATCACTGATTACTTTTTTAACGAGAGGCCTGGTGCATGAAATTCATGCACGGGGGCGACTGGGGGTGGGGGTGTGTGGCCCTCAGCCCATCCTGCACCCTCTCCAATCTGGGACCCCTCGAGAGAAGTCTGACTGCCCCTTTAGGCACGATCCTGGATCAGGCTTAAAGGGGCAGTCAGACATCCCTCTCGCAATCCAGGACTGCTGGCTCCCAACTGCTCGCCTGCCTGTCTTCTTGATTGCCCCTAACCGCTTCTGCCTGCCAGCCTGATCACCCCCGAACCACTCCCATGCCAGCCTGATTGATGTCTAACTGCTCCCCTGCTAGCCCGTTTGCCCCCAACTTCCCTCCTCTGCCAGCCTGGTCACTCCTAACTTCCCTCCCCTGCAGGCCTGGTGCCTCCCAACTGCCCTCACCTACTGGCAATCTTGTGTCCACATAGGGGCAGGATCTTTAACTACATGGGGGCAGCCATATTGTGTGTTGGAGTGATGGCAAATCTGCATATTACTCTTTTATTAGATAGGATAGTGCACAGGTGGGGGCCAGCTGGTTTGCCCTGAAGGGTGTCCCTGATCAGGGTGGGGGTTCCCTTGGGGCATGGGGCAGCCTGAGTTGAGGGGTCTGTAGTGGTTTCCAGCCTTCCATGCCCCCCAGTGACCCAAGCAGAGGCCCTGGTATCTGGGATATATTTACTTTCTTTTTCTTTTTTTAAATATATGTTTTATTGATTTTTGTACAGAGAGGAAGGGAGAGAGATAAAGAGTCAGAAACATCAATGAGAGAGAGTAATCGATCAGCTGCCTCTTGCACACCCCCTACTGGGGATATGCCCGCAACCAAGGTACATGCCCTTGGCTGGAATCAAACCCCAGGGCCCTTCAGTCCCCAAGCCAACGCTCTATCCATTGAGCCAAACCTCCCCGCTGGGATATATTTACTTTCTACAATTGAAACTTTGTAGCCTGGAGCGGAGTCATGCCTCCTGTTCACTCAGTGGTGGCAGCCGTTTCTGTTTGGATTTGTTTACCTTCTATAATTGAAACTTTGTAGCCTTGAATGGAGGCTTAGGCCAGCAAGGGCAGGCAGAAAGCTTGGCTTCCTCCCTTACCGGGGAAATGCCTCCCTCCTATTCTCTGTGGCTGTAGCCATCTTGATTGGGTTTATTTGCATACTCGCTCTGATTGGCTAATGGGCATGGCTTGTGGAGCAGAGTGATGGTTAATTTGCATATTATTCTTTTATTAGGTAGGATAAGGAAGGGACATGATGAAAGCAGTGGTTAAGATGATTGAAATTGTAGAGGAATGTAAACTATGTTGGAAAGGGGTTGCCAAAAAGTACAGTTACTTTTGGAAACCAGGAGTGAGAGAATAAGGGACAAAATGAGTGATGATGGAAAGAGTAGGTAACAAAGTCTTGAACCAGAGACCTTTGAAGGGAGAATTGGAACTTGCTGTCTGGCTGTGAGGAGGGGAAAGAAAGGAAAGGATCAAGCAGAACTCTGAGGTTTGAGCCTGTAGCCAAGAGAACAGTGGTTCCAAGGTTAGAAATAGCAACACTAAGAAGGGAGACTAGTTTAGGAGGGTACTTGATGCAGACTAAGTTGAGTTTGTCTAAGTTGAGTTTGATATTACATTGAAAAATTCAGACCGTGCATCTATATGTACATGGGATTTTTTGCAGGTTCAGCATCCCTTATCTGCAATTCTGCAATTCAAAATAGTACTGTAAACTGAAAGGCAATTTTTTATTTTTTGGTAAATTTGTGGCAAACTTATTTGGCAACAAAACCTGGTGTGGCTCGGTTGGAGCGTCATCCCATGCATCGAAGGTTCTTGGGTACGATTCCTGGTCAGGGCACATACCCAGATTGCAGGTTTGATATCTGGTGGAGGTGTATGTGGGAGGCAATCAATGTTTCTCTCTCACATCAATGTGTCTCTCTCCCTGTCTTTTTTTCTCTCTCTCTCTAAAATCAATAAAAATAAAAAACCATATCCTCGGGTGAGGATTAAAAAAACACACCTGGTCTGAATGAATATAGGGTGTAGAGTCTTTATTCCATTTGTTGTGATACTCATACTTTTCCTTACTAGTTTATCAGATACACCCTAAATCTTAGTGACTTAACACAATATGTCCAATACAGAGAAGGGGAGGACAGGATTCCTCAGTCACTTAGGGACCCTAATTGAAGTTGGCTCCACTGATTTGGAACATGTGGCTGCCAGGGAAGATAGTCTGAAACTCAGTTCTGTTCCCAACTCTTGATCAGATATACTCACAAAGCCCAAAACTAACTTCAGGAGAGGCTAAGCAATGCAGAGGAGTACGGAGATTCCTGTGAGCATTCTACCTCTGCCATGGGAGTGCTGCCCCAGACACCCTCCTCCTGGGGGGAGGTGTCAAATAATACGTAGAGCATGTACCATACGACCTCTCTAAATCCTAAAGTGCATTCTGAAACACTTTTGGCCCCAACAGTTCTGGCTAAAGGATACTGAGCCTGTATTAATATTATTGAGCAATTATGATATATCAGTTCTCAGACTTTAATCAGTTATTTCATCTAGTTCTTTTTTTTTAATAATATTTTTTCTTTTTTTTTAAAATATATTTTATTGATTTTGTACAGAGAGGAAGGGAGAGAGATAGAGAGTCAGAAACATCGATGAGAGAGAGTCATTGATCAGCTGCCTCTTGCACACCCCCTACTGGGGATATGCCCGCAACCAAGGTACATGCCCTTGACCGGAATCGAACCTGGGACCTTTCAGTCCCCAAGCCGACGCTCTATCCATTGAGCCAAACCGGTTTCGGCATCATCCAGTTCTTTTGATAGCTCCAGGAAATAGATACTATCACTATTCTCACTTTACAGATGAGAAAACTGAGTCACAGAGAGGTTAGTAACAAGTTCAAGGTCACAGAGCTAAAAGGTTGTAGCCAGGGTTTGAAGTTAGCGCTACATTCGCCTCCTCCTCCCCCTCCCCCTCCTCCTCCTCCTCCTTCTACTCCTCCTTTTCCTCCTCTTCCTCCTTTTTTAATGTTTTTACTGATTTTAGAGAGAAACATGAGCCTCCAACATGCACTCTACTGGGGATTGAGCTCACAACCTGGGCATGTGCCCTGATGAGAATTAAATCAGCGACCCTTTGATGCATGGGATGACGTTTAACCAACCAAACTACACAGGCCAGGGCTAGCACTGCATTCTTAACAACAACATATCTGCCTTAGATAGGTGGCAGACAGAGGAGTGGTTTTTTGTTTTGTTTTTGTTTTTGTTTGTTTGTTTGTTTTAGTGTCCTTTTTCCCCCCCATTAACCTCTCCCTGGATGAAATTTTATTTGAGAGATTGGAGCTGAATATAGAGATTTTTTTTTATTTCTACTGAGGAGAAGATGTGAGGAGGGATCAATCCAGTAAAAGTCAAATATCAGGACAGGTCTTGTGTTGGGGGAGGGGTGGGAGAGGAAATGAGGAAGAGGAACCAACAAAGAAGCAGAAGTGGTTAGAGTGGTGGCAGGTTTCCCTGGGCTGGCATAGAGTCACAGAGGCGGGAAAAGAGAAGCTCATGAAAGGGGACTTGGCCAGTTTGAAATGCCTCAGAGAGGCAAAGAGAGTGTTTGGCAGGAAGGAATTGAATTAAGTTATCTTTATCTGAACTTTCCTTATCCATGGCTTATTCTTGTCAGCCTGAAAAGGGAAACTGATTTGGGAATTTGGCAGATTTTGGCACTTGGTGTGGTACATGGAAGTTGGTCATGAGAGTGCTCTGAAAGGCTGTCACCACATTAGAGAAGGGCTTCTTTGCTTATACTGCTTACCAACCACAAGCTTGAGGAGGAGTGATCTATAGTTTGAGACAAAAGTTTAATTCCCTTTTCAACTAAATGCACTAATTTCTGACTAATAGAATAGTGCTTAGATAATGGCCCATCATGAATATATTTGGTTCCCTCAGTCCCAACGGACTGAGGGTATTCCTTCATAGGTGCATCTAATTATCGTCCCAGTTTAAAAATGAGAGCTATTGTTACATGCTTGTTATTGCTATAAAAATTAGATAAAAATCAACAGAGAAAAACCTAAGGACATCTGGAAAAACTATAGACTTGAGTTAATACATCAGGATTGGTTAATTAGTTATAACAAAAACAAATGTTCCATACTAGTATAACATGTTAATACGTAATAGGAGAAAGTATAGAGAGGGAATATGTGGGTATTCATTACTATATCTGTTCAATTTTCCTATAAATCTAAAACTTCTAAAAATAGAATCTATTAATAAAAAATAATAATGAAAGACTACACCCCCTCCTGCTCACAGTCCAAGGCATCCTGGACTGTGAGCAGGAGGGGGTGAAAGGATGTGGTAACTTACCTGCAGGCACAGACAGGTCTGCAAGCTATGGTGAGCACTTGGACTACTACAGAGCCCGTTGTGGAACTAGGGATGTGGGAAGCTAAAAGAGGGCATGTCAGAGCTCGGCTGCAGGTGTCGGGCTTTGGAGACCTCTTGCTTTGGTAACTGGTGAGTGTTTCAGGGGAAGGAGAAAAAGAAGACAGTGAAAAACCTGCTGTCACTCGTTATAAATCTTGAATCTACAGGATAATTTCCTTTGCAGCAGCACCTCCCCTCCTTTCTGCTACACATACACATATCTTCACCCTCACCTAGAATGCAGACCTGGTGGGGCACAGTGCCTTCCCCACTTACCTCCTCCATCCCATCTACTCACAACCCTAACCACAACCCTCCCTACTGGTCCTCCAGTTCCCATAGCTTGTTGCATGATTGGTACCAGTCTCCCGGTCCTGACTCCATTATTACCCTAGATATGGGGAGTTTCCATCTCCTCCACATGAGTTCCAAAAAGTAATATCACAAAAGATCATTTAATGGTTTCCTTCTTTCAGTGCTCCCATTGAAGCCCTGCACTGTGAATAAAATAAACCTCCTTTGCCTATGTAATGCTTAATTTGTAACCTAATATGGTAGTTAAGAGCTGGGCTTCCTCAGTATGAATCCTGGTTTTTCTTTTACAAGATTCATGACCTTGAAAGAACTTATTTAATTTCATTGTAACTCAGTTTCTTATATAAAATAGGGATAATAATAGTACCTGTTGCTTTACCCGGTTTGGCTCAGTGGATAGAGCGACAGCCTGTGGACTGAAAGGTCCCAGGTTTGATTCTGGTCAAGGGCATGTACCTTAGTTGTGGGTACATCCCCAATAGGGGGTGTGCAGGAGGCAGCTGATTGATGTTTCTCTCTCATTGATGTTTTTAACTCTCCCTCTTCCTTCCTCTCTGTAAAAAATCAATAAAAAATATTTTTAAAAAATAATAGTACCTGTTGTGAGGATTAGTTTAATTGATATATGTAACACTAGAAGCCCGGTGCACAAAACTTGTGCACTTGGGTGGGGGTCAGGGTCCCTCAGCCTGTGCTCTCTTGCGGTCTAGAACAGTCCTCTCTCCTTACTGCTCACTGCTCCTTAGTGCTGCTGCAGAGATGAAGAGGCTCCCACCACTGCCGCTGTGCTCGCCAGCCTTGAGCCTGGCTTCTGTCTAAGCAGCCCTCCCCCTGATGGTCAGTGTACATTATAGTGACCAGTCTTTCTGGTCATTCTACCATAATGATCACTCAGGCTTTTATTATATAAACTAGAGGCCTGATGCGGGCTCAGCCCCTGCTGCCTTGTGGGCCCCCCCCCCCCAACTGGTCGTTTCAGAGGTCATTTTGCCGTCCAGTCTAATTAGCATATTAGCTCTTTATTATATAGGATTAATAGATAGATGCTTAGAACAAGTCTCAGTAAATAGTATATGCTCAGTAAATGTTACCTGTTGTCATATGTTATTCATGGATGAAATGGCCCATATGTTATATTAAGGATGAGAGGGCTATATCAGGGCTGTATTTGGAAGAACTGTCACATCACAGACCTGCTCCTCAGGGAAGCTTTGGTCTCCACTGTTTAGTAGGCGACCTTTTCAGGGCCATTAAGTTCTCTGGCCCCCAGTTTCCTTGTATCCTATTAATAAAAGCCTACGTGGTCATCATGCCCTCATGCCTTGACGCCCTCATGCCGCAACGAGCGATCACCAGGAGCTGCGGGTGGGTGGGGATTTGACACTATGCATAGTGGCAGGTCTTGTGGCTCCATGCCACCAGGCCTGGGGGGGTCCCGAGGCTCTGAGCAGTATGGAGGCAGGACTCCCAACTCCTGCCTCTTTGGGGCAATCCATCAAGGAGCCCCAGATGGGTGGGCAGGGCCTACCTCTTTGGGATGATCGATTGCGGGACTCCCGCACTGTGAGAGGGTACAGACCAGGCTGGGGCACCCTTCCTCACCTCCTCACCCCCAGAGAACAAATTCCGTGCACCGGGCCTCTAGTTTAAAATAATGGGTTAGCAATGTTTCCCAAAATGTGGTACGCGTGCCCCCAGGGGTACGGGAAGAGATTGGTGGGGATATGCACTGCACCATGCTTAGCTGCGCCTAATTCTATGTTCTCATGAGTACGAGGGGTACTCAGCGTTATGAAAATTGTAGAAGGGGTACACCTATGTCAAAAGTTTGGGAAACACAGAGAGGTTGGTATACTTATATTTTAATTCAGTGATTCTCAAGGTGTGATTTAGGGACCTCTAGGTGGTTCCCAAGACCTTTTCAGGAGTCCTTGAGGTCTAAACAATTTCATAATAATACCAAGATGTTACTTGCCCTTTTCAGCTTCATTTTCTTAAGAATCTAAAGTTTTCCACAGGCTACATGATATCTAATATTACAACATATTGAAAGCAGAAGCTAATATGAGAATTCAGCTGTCTCCTATTAAGCCATGCATTGAAAAGATTTGTATTCTCTCACTAAAACCTTTTTTAAAAATGTTTATTTATTGATTTTAGAGAGAGAGGAAGGAGGAGACAGACAGACAGACACGTCGATTTGTTGTTCCACTTATTTATGTATTTATTGGTTGCAGCTTATTGTGTGTCCTGACTGGGGATTAAACTCACAACCTTGGTGTATCAGAACATTGCTCTAACCAACCCAGCCAGCTCTCACTAAATTTGTAAAAATCATAGTTATTTTATTAAATAAAAAATGTATTTACATTAACATGCACTGGTTTTTTATCAATACTTTAAAATGAATAAAATAAATGTTCTCAGTTTTAATTTCTAATATGGCAAATATTAGATATAATTTACATAAGCCAAAGATCTTTGGGATTCCCCACAATTTTAAGGGTGTAAATTAGAACCACTGGTCCAGTTGTTCAGTGGACCGGAAGAGAATTCTAGGTCCCTAATCTCTTGGGAAGAGGAACTTTATATGTATTCATCCTACCTTTCAGACTCTCTTCCTTTTTTGTCTGCTGTGTTCCTCATCTTCAAATTCTTTGAAAGCCTCTACTTTTTTCCATGCCATTTTATAAACTCTTTCTCAATATGATTTTCATTCATTGACTATGAATTCTTTCTCTTCTCTATATTATTTTTTGATTTCCTAATAATCTTACTTTCCTCCCCTTCTATACGAGTTATTCTGTCATACTTCTTCCCTTTTCCTTTCATTTTTAACTCCCACGAGTTGTTTGTTTGCCCTTCATAATATCTCTTACTCCTTGATTTGTTCCTTAACATATTAACACTTCTACTTCCTTTTTTTTCTGATATTTACACTCAACTCTGTTCTCTAATTAATCCATTTAATAAATATTAAGGCCAAATATTACATATCATTCTCTTGATTATCTCTGGGTACAGAAACAAAATAGATGCAATTCCTGTTCTCCTGTAGATTATAGGCTACCCATGATGGTCATTTAGGATAAACCTGGGGCAGTTATAAGGTACCGTATTTTTCGGACCATAAGACGCTCCGGACCATAAGACACACCAGTTTTTAGAGAAGGGAAATGAAGAAAAAAAGATTCTGAAACAAATAGTGTCCTAAAATATTTTATGTGCATTAAAACCCAACATCACAGTCATAAACACATGTAATAAACCCTGTAAAGTAAACAGCAGCATTTAGAACCATTTTAGAGCCGGGCAAGCACACAGAGACCATACAGAGCCGGGCAAGTAAAAAAACTTTTTTTTTAAAGTATATGTGTAGGCTATATTTGGACCATAAGACGCAGGGACTTTCCCCCCCACACACACTTCTGGGGGGGAAAAAGTGCGTCTTATGGTCCGAAAAATACGGTAATTTGTCCATGTTATCCCCTTGGGGGTAGCCTTGAGAGGATCACAGAGATCAGTAGTAGCAGTAGCAACCATTTATTGCATGTCTACTGTATATAAGGCATTTTACTTCTATTATCTTATTTAGTTCTCATAGCAACTCTGCAAATTAGATATGTTTAGCCATATAACTAGGAAGTGTCAGTACTAAGATTTCTTTTTCTGTTCAATCATATCAGCCAAGACAAGAAGGAACGGTATCCTGGCCAGGAAATTATATGGAGGGATGAAATGCCAGAACATAGAACTAATCTGGGGCAGCCACCTAGGAATCTTGTCCTAAGAGCTTTGTTGCTCCTGAGCTTAGAACTGGAAGACTACAGCTCATTGGAAAAGGGAATGCCCAGGGGGTAGAGACACTGGAAAAGGACATCAGAGATATTTGCTTAATGTTGCTAAATGACTGCCTATTGCTTACCTGGGAGTAACACATGCCAGAGTACCGCTAACTTGTCTTATTTCTTTGGCAGAGTGACGTCAGAATCAAGTTTGAGCACAACGGGGAGAGGCGGTAAGTCTGCTTTCTGATTAGTGGTTGTGTCCCTGGAGTGATTCTTGTGGGGTCACTGGCTGGATAACAGGGTTGATTGGACATAAAGGGTAAAGTTTCACCCTTGGCGTGGCCTACCAATTGAACCTTGTTACTATAGTCTATATGGAAGCCATTTAAACTGCTGATGTTTTTCTCTCCTGCTTTTATTCTGTTACTGTGAGATCTGCTAATTTGCTAGGGAAAGAAGTTAGGACTTCCGCCCTTCTCAGAATCATAACTTCCACAGACACTGACAGCGTACCACTTGCACACATTAGAGGGAGTTTAGGATTCTCCTGTGATGTGCCATTCCCATCCCTGGTAGAGTGGCCCTAATTTTGTCCATGTCGGGGCCAGGGTGATGAATTGGAAGTTTTATAATATCTAGGTTAGTGGTTGGTAAATTCATTAGTCAACAGAGCAGCAAACCGCGGCTCTCGAATCACATGTGGCTCCTGATCGAGGTCATGGGAAGCTTCTGCAGATGTGAAAGAGTTCAGATCATTAGAGAACATAGAAAGAGGGAGTTTTTCAGTCTATATTCAGTATCTTATCTTGTTAGAATAGTGAAAGTAATATTACAAAATCTTGATGTCCTTTTCTCCATTGTCAGTATTTAGTGTTTTGGTTTTCTTTTATTTTTTTGTAGGAAGTTAAGGTAGATGTTCTTAGTGACAAAAAATATGACTCCACTTAATTTCTCATGCTAGTTAAAGAAAAACTTCTAAAAACCATAGATAACTCTGGTCATGGGATATTTGGGACCCTGTGTGTATGTATGAGTATGTGCATAAGTGTGCCTTTCATATCTGTTTCCCACTCTTTGCCTTTCTTCCATTCATATCCCCCATTTTTCTTTGCTCCCAGGATATGGAGAGGATACTACTGAGTATAAGGTCCCCCTACTTTACAAGTTTCTCCAGACATTTTTAGTATTGGCACCTCTCTGCTGCTGGCAGTTTTCAGTCCACTTTGAAGCTAGTCCATAGGATATTTGTGGCTATAGCTCTTCCTTAAAAAGATACATCTACAAACCCACAAGGTAGTCAGAGCCTGCTTAATGGAAACATTTTGCAAAAAGTGGTCTGCAGAGCCACAGTCTTGCTGCTGCCACAGGCCTGGAAGGAGGAAGGCCTCTGAGCCCTGTCCCCAGCTGCTCCTCTTGTGTCTTGCCAAGAGCTAGGAAGTTAAATTGTCACTTCATTATTGCTGCTTTTCACACTTCTGACCTGACTGGGCTTTGGAGGCATGGCCAGACTTGCAGCCCAGTGTTTTCAGTAGATATGAAATCAAAAGCTCAATTGTGTTGGAGCCTAATTATGCAGTTATGCTCTCCTGAATTCCTGTTCCCAAAGTGGTATGCAGTTACAGTGAGCAGACTTACACTGAGAACGTGTATGTGTTTAGTTTCAGAGAAGCTGCCAGATCGAAACCACAAATATTTAAGGTGGTCAGGCAGGAATGGTCTTTTGAAGCCCTGAGCAGCAGAGCATTGGTATCAAGGTTTTGAAAACTGCATTCTCTTTTTATGGAGCTGTTTTTAGGAGCCATAGCATTTCACTGTTTGTGTACTGTGTGTGGAACTGAGGACTTTATAAAGTTGGTGCAAGGAAGCCAAGTTCAATCTGCTTTGTGCCAGAACAGCTCTGGTTTTGTGTATTTCATGTCTTAAAATTTTGTAGAGAACGTTATTGTGGGCTTTCTCTACTTTTTACAGGGAATATAGACAGTATTTATCTAAATAGTCCCTTATATAATTAAAATTTATAGAAAAAAAGAAAGAAGTAGTGACTTTTCCCATTCATCTATTCCAAGTATCCATTCTGGAGAGCTGATTTCCCCTTTGCTTTGGAAGGTTGGGATCCAGACTTCTGACCTTTCTCCCTCTTTAACCTCAAGAGGGCAGAAGAGGAGGCCTGTAGATTAGGATCTCCTTCTGTTTGAAAACTTTCATGTCTGGACACTGGTAAGATGATTGTCATGGGTGTTCGATCCCTCTTTGAAACACTGGCCTAAAAATGCTTGCTATTCACTGGGTTGGCAGCAATTTAGATCTTACCAACTCTGGAAGTCCTGGTTTCTGATCCTGACCAAGCTTTTGGGCTGCTCTTGGGGGCTTTGAATGGCTTGTCTCCAGGCCAAATGCAGGAAAATTTATTTCTGAGCCGATCCTTTTTTCATAGTGTGCTGGGGACATCTGAGTGGTCTTCTGATTCTTTATTCAAAAAGGCTGGCCCCTTTTGAACTGCTGCTGAGGTCCTGATGAAGGGGGCAGAGGTATGATTTATGATTAGGAATTTACAGGAGTCATTCTCTCAGGCTCCAAAAAACACTCATATCTAGATAACCCATATCTAGGTAGCATCCAACAGTATCATTGCTTGGGACAGATGATTTAAGGGGGAAAAACCATAAGAATTACAATATATTTAGATTTCCTGGTGGACACAGAATAATACATTCAGCAATATAACTTCCAACATTAAAGAAGTTATCTGGTTAGATTTCATTAAAATCCAATAGCATAGATTCCTCTTTCCTGTGTCTTATTGCTGCTGCTTCTGGTTCATACCTCTTCCCCCTCTGGGGAAGCAGGAAAGATGTGAAAGAACAACACACAGTTTCCTCTCAGCATGGAGGAAGGCAAGAACTATAAAGGTTCCATGGCTGAGTGCTTTACCCCACCACATGGAAGTCAGATTTCATCTACCCAGGACCTACTAAGAGATGAAGGAAGTTTCAATAATGCATTTTTCCCATCACACTAAGCTTCTTTTCATGTGTTTATTAGCCATTCATAACTCTTTGAATTGTCTCATCATATACTTTGCCCGTTTTTTTTCATTGGACTGTCTGTCTTTTTCCCATTGATTTTGCATGTATTTTCTCCAAGTTTGGTGTGTGTGTGTGTGTGTGTGTGTGTGTGTGTGTGTTAATTCTCACCTGAGAATATTTTTCCATTGATTTTTAGAGAGAGTGGAAGGGAGAGGGAGAGACAGAGAGAGAGAGAAACATTGATGTGAGAGAGACACATCTATTAGTTGCCTCCTGCGCGTGCCCTGACCAGGATCAGGGATTGAGCCTACAACCAAAGTATGTGCCCTTGAATCAAACCCAAGATCCTTCAGTCTGTGGACCAACACTTTATCTACTGAGCCAAACTGATTAGGGCGATATTTTCTTAAACTTTGTTGATGATTTATTTTGCCATGAGAAATTTAAATTTGTTGTCAGATCTGTATTTATCCTTTTTGTCTTCTCTATTAACACACACAAAAGTAGAGAAAATATACTGAACCTCCATGGACCTGTCACTCAGCTTCAATATTATCAACATTTTGCCAATCTTGTGTCATCTTTTCCCACTTTTAAATTTTGCTGTGATAGTGAATGACAAATCATGTTAACACCTGTATAATCTTTTTTAAAAAAATATATTTTATTGATTTTGTACAAAGAGGAAGGGAGAGAGATAGAGAATTAGAAACATCGATGAGAGAGAGTCATCGATCAGCTGCCTCTTGCACACCCCTTGACCGGAATCGAACCCGGGACCCTTCAGTCCCCAAGCTGACGCTCTATCCATTGAGCCAAACCGGTTTCAGCAACACCTGTATGATCTTAACAAACTGTACAATTCAGTGGCTCCTAGTATATTCACAGAGTTCTTACTATATTCTCCATTACAGGAAATGTTCTTTGAACCGACCTGATGAGTCTTTGTAGAAGAGCATCAATATCAGCACTACTTACATACCTACATGTGTCACTGGTTAATAAACTAATCAGACATATAACCGACTCAAGGGAAATTCCTGTGACTCTATGGCAGGAAATTTTTATTTCAAGGATAATCAGTATTGAGATTCCTATGATATCTCAAACATGAGCAATGGAAAAAATCTTTTAAGTCTGAGGTTGAGTCACTTAGGAGTTAAGACCATGGTTTTAGGACTGCTGCACCAATCTCCAGGTTTTCTTCCTAAGAGGAGTATTTGGAACATAGTTCTTAAATCTAGATGTCCTGCTATGATACTGAGCTGTGATTGACAGAAATATCTAGGCCGAAATGGTGGAGCAGTGGTTGCGACTAAGCAAATACTTGTGGTTACTATTAGCAAACCTGAAAGATGCTTAGAGGAAGAGTGAAAAAAATACAGACAGATAAGAGAAGAAAAAGAAACAATAAAGGAAAAAGGCAAATTGTGTCCTATATTGAAAAAAACAAAACAAAACAAAAAAAACAAGATAATCACTCAGAAGTCATAGCTTTCTACATCCTATGTTAAAATATGCAATTAACCATGCTTCCTATTCCTGTTCAGAATTATAGCATTCTGCCGGCCTGTGAGATATGAAGATGTGGAGCGCAAGGTGACAACAGTGTTTGGGCAGCCTCTTGATCTACATTACATGAACAATGAGGTGAGAAAGTAGATGGATGCTGTGGGGCAGCTGCCTACCTTTTTTCTTTTTGCTTAGCTGAGGATCTCCTGATTTGTTCTTGTAATATCATCACATGTTTTTACTTTCTGGAACATTTTTCTTGATTCCAGTAACTCTGGTATCTCTGGTGGGTGTTTTTATTTGTTTTGTTTTGTTTTCACTATATGGGGATATTACATAGCTATTTTCATTTTCCTTGCTCTTTCAGTGCCGGTAGCTCTAATACTACATTGTGGAATCAGGTATGGTATCAGAGCCAAGGCTTATATTGTCTCCTTTACATTTTGGAGGTAATCTTTTTCTTCCCAGCACAGACTTAACTAGAAGCAGAGGAACTGGGAAGGTGGAGAAAACTGGTGGATAGAACCTCTATTGACAGTCATAAATGCTGGATTCTTCTCTCAGAATTTAACTCCTGATTGTAGCTTGCTTCAAAAGTTAGCACGTACTTCAATGATTTTTTTTGCCTCTTCCTCCTCGAGCTACTTGACCAGGACATGTTATATATATATGTTATATATATATGTTTTATATATATATATATATATATATATATATATATATATATATATATATATATTTTTTATTGATTTTACACAGAGAGGAATTGAGAGGGATAGAGAGTTAGAAACGTCGATGAGAGAGAAACATTGACCACCTGCCTCCTGCACACCCCCCACTGGGGATGTGCCCGCAACCAATGTACATGCCCTTGACCGGAATCGAACCCGGGACCCTTCAGTCCCCAGGCCGACGCTCTTCCACTGAGCCAAACCGGCTTCAGCTTAAATATATTTTTATTGATTTCAGAGAGGAAGGGAGAGGGAGAGAGAAATAGAAACTTCAATGATGAGAATCACTGATCAGCTGCCTCCTGCACGCTTCCTACTGGGATTGAGCCCATAACTCAGGCATGTGCCCTTGACTAGAATTGAACTCGAGACTCTTTAGTCTGCAGACACTTGCTCTATCCACTGAGCAAAACCAGCTAGGGCAGGAAGGAATTCATTTGATTGTCAGTTAGTTGGCTGTTCTAGCTATAAGAAAGATGCTAGAGGCTGCATTAGTCTGAAAGGTAATGTGTTTGTGCCTAGTAAAGAGAGTATGTCTAAAGCATTGATTTTCCACCTTTTTCAGCTCATGACATACATACACTAATTACTAAAGTGTTTATTTTATTTATGTTTATTTATTTGTAATAATAGTTTTATTAATAATTCATCTACCATAAAATTTACTCTTTACAACCCTGCTATGTGGTCTAAATTTGTGTCCTTATTTGAGTAATAGTTTTCATCCTTTTACTGCATCCCTCTTCCACCTGTGCCTTTTCTGCTTATTTCGTTAATGTCAGACAGGATTCTACTGCTTAATTTGGAAAGAAATTTGGGGACTATAGCTGTTTGGGGGGGTGACCATAAATAACACAAGAGATCTTTTTTGAGCAGTGAAACTTTTAAAATTGTAATGAAGGTTGCACAACTCAGTAAATTTACTAAAAATTATGGAATTGTACATGTAAAGAAAAGAAAATACCTCTGTAGTTTCAATGTGATCTTTTAAAGCCCCATAGTATCCAACGAGATTGTTTTCTTTCAAACTTATTTTTATTTTTTGTTTATTTTGCTTATTTCTGCAAACTAAAGACTTTTATATGATTTTCTTTTTTTGTGTCCTGTGTCACAGCTCTCCATCCTGCTGAAGAACCAAGATGATCTTGATAAAGCTATTGACATTTTGGATAGGAGCGCAAGCATGAAAAGCCTTAGGATATTGCTGCTGCCTCAGGACAGAAACCATGTAAGTAGCCTCTGTCATAGCCTGGCAGCGGAAAACAAAGCTTGCTGTCCTTGAAGAGTTCACCTTGCTCCCTTGACAGAATTTTGTGTTCCTCAGCCACTACTAAAGTGAAAACAAAAGCATAGTCACTGTGTCGGTGGCCAGTTAGCCTTCTGCATTTGATTTCACTATGAAGCCAGATCATCAGTGTTAAAGTTGCAACTAAAGATGACTTGACTTGTGGTGTGGGAGGAAGAAAAACATTTTATAAAAAAGGATTTTTTTCTCCCTTCTAAATTTATGTCCTTTCAATTAGATTTGGACCCTAACAAGAGATTTGATTAGTATGGAGAGTATTGCTAAGCAAAGGCTACCAAGGATTCAAGACTCATGCTTTATAAATCCCAACTCCAACAACTCAGCAACTGTGCCTTTCCCTTGGGACACATGTAGGAAATAAACTTTTCCTTCTCTTCATTGGAAAAAAGGCCATTGGGCTGTAGGGCTCTTATAACTTACCAGCTGCTGCCTTACCAAATGGCAGGGACTGTCAGAAGTGAGGAGTTATTCTTTATTCAGTTTCCTTTCCTAAAGGGTCTCTGGGGGACTACATTCCACAAGAATGCTTATAAACTGGGTCTGGCTTTTAATCATGAATTCTTCTACCAGTTTTCTTCAGATGTATGTTCCCAATGATTTCTTGGCTCTCTTTCCTTTCCTTATGCTTGAAGACAGCCAGCTGTAGACAGCTGACATTGCTGGATGAGAGCCATGGGTGCTTTATACCAGGACAGAATTTAAGTGGAATGGTGCTCAAGCATATGCAATGGTAACTTCAACCTCTACTGATAAAAGTAATCTGATGAACAAAGGAGCTGTGCACGTCAATGAGTTGATTGTGAATCCTCATCTGAAAGCGATCCCAAGTCTTAGAGCCCTCTTCACAGGGAGTTTTTCTTATAGTGATTCTCAGTGTCTTGGTAGGCACCTGAACTGGTCCTTTCACTTTGAGATTCTTTTTTGTTGCATGCACCTCTGATCAAATGAGCATACACCTTCTCCAAAGGCTTTACATTGAGGCTGGTTAGAGTAATTGTGATTTAGTGAATCACCACCTGTGGTTCCACGGGTGTCTTTTCAGTACCTTTAAAAGCCATGGCTGTGACACAGCTGCCTGACCAACTTGTTCCTGGGTAAGAGTGAACAGTTGTGAGGCAGGAGTGGGAGGGATAGAGCTGCATTACAGCTGCAACCGTGTCTTCCTCCGATCATTTATTTTTTTAAGAGACGTATGGGGTTGGATGGTCCTATTAATTAGGAGGAGGCACAAGAGAATGCAGTTAGGAAGCCTTAGAATTAAGAAGACATTTTCTGATATTACAGACGTGTTCTTGTGCATAAGGATTGGTCTTCTTTATCCCAAGTGTGTCTTTTAAAAAAAGATGTTTTGGGAAGTATTCTGAAATAAAAATACATACTTTATTATTTCATTTCTCTATTTAAATTTCTCTCCTGCTCTTTACAGTTCTTCCTTATTGCCTGTCATATAAAATCTACATTTAGCCTAGCACTCAGGATTTATCACCCAACTATCCTTGCTTTTAATTCCCCAGTCTCATCTTTTTACATTCTTTCTTATACTCCCCCATTCTTCAGTTCTTCCTTCTTTGTCAGACCATGGCCATTACCTTTTTAAAGGATCTAGCCTGATATACCCCCTACAATTTAGTTAATATATTGACTGAGGCCATTTTGTTTATTCCCTATTAGTTTAGTCATTGGATATAATTTGCATACCACTTTATAAGTTGCTTAATAATTATCCTCTAGTTGTTGCATATTTGTAACTTTTATCCTAACAGATTATACAATCTTCATAATCATAATTTATAAGGATACATAATTCCCTTTAGTTGGATATACCATAATTTAATTAAATAACCATTTATGCTATACTAGAGACCGGATGCACAAAGATTCATGCAAGAATGGGCCTTCCTTCCACACCGCCTTCTCTCTGCCTCCAGCCACCTTTCCACCTTCCTACGATGCCCAAAGGCCCAGAGTGGCGGGGGTGGCGTGGAACGCCTGCGTTGTCACCATGGCAACGATGACGAAGCAAGCGTCCTGCCCCACCCACAGCCCACTCAGCCCCTGTGTATGCAAATTAACCTGCCTGTGATTTGCATGCTCACTCGTGATTGGCTAGAGGGCATCATGAATGTACGGTCAGTTAGCATGTTACTCTTAGGTAGATTGGGACACTTAAGCTGCTATTACTTTTTGCATTTATAAAGATGTGCATTTAAAACTAACTGAGTGATAATGGTGGTAATTATATCTTTCCTTTGGAATTCCCTCAACTAGACTTCAAGCTTCTTAATAAACAGAAGTATGATTCAAAAATTGCTATGTGCTCAGGAATCCCACCTCTAGAACAGTGCTTCTCTAACTTTCAGTGATGCTTCACTCTCATATCAATGTTTCTCTCTCTTTAAAACAAAAACAGAAAAACATTTCCTCAGTGAGAATTAAAATAAATAGACTTTTCTAAACATGTGTGCATCTAATTGTTAATTTATCTTTATGCTCTTGATCTTCTTAAAACTTTCTAGACCCAGGTTTTAAGCTTAGCATTCTTTTGTTTCTGCAAACAAAAGCATATATAATCAAAGTCTGCAAAGCATTGAAGAGCAGAAGTAATGAAAACAGGTTTATTCACCTAATCTCAATATGGATTAGCTCCTTGAATATTGGTGGTATATAACAAAAAGAAAAAATAATTTATATAAGGGTTGTAAACATGGTATCCATTATTCAAGTTGCACAGCTTCAAAACATTTTAAAAGGTTTTTAATAAAGTAATGTTAAAGCTGTAAATTTATTAAATAACTCACCTAGATGCTTCTACACCTATCATCACTACATTCAAGCAAATGTCTCTTGGTGCCCCTATTGAAGCAGAGCACTGGTGAGATCCAGGGTCCTGTTTCTCAGCTTGTGTTCCCATGAACCTAACTAAAGGAAGTGTGTACACACACACACACACACACACACACACACACATACACGCTCCTCCCTGCCCCACCTCTGCCCCTGCAGAATTGAATCCACTTATTCCTTTTGTTTGATGCCACCAAATCTTTTATCAAGATTGTAGGTTAACTTTTATAACCACTTTGTCTGCTAGCTTCCACTCATTGCAGTCTTTATGTACGTGGTTCTCTGGTAATGTTGCATGTTGTTTGTGTCAGCCACACACACTGCTATCCGCAGAATCCTTCAGTAAAGTTTTCATTGAATGGTCAAATGCCACATTCTGTTTGTTATCTTTAGAATGTTCTTCTAGCTACACCTTTCACACCCGTTGACTTTTTTTTTCACTTTATTACAGTCCCCATTTATTTTCCTCGTCCTACCTTCCTCCTTCCTCTTTCCCACTTCTAAGTCTTATCCTGAATCCTTACATCAACCTCATTTTTGTTTGCTACACCATTCTCTTTTATCTCCTTAAATTGGCGTTTTCAAACTTGACTATTACAAACACTTGGGAAGATTTGAAAAATGCCAATCTTTGAGCCCCATTCTCAGTTGTTCTGAAGTGTCAAAAGCCTCATGGGTAGTTTGTGTTTTTTGTGTTTTTTTTTTTTTTTTAATATATTTTATTGTTTTTTTACAGAGAGATAGAGAGTTAGAAACATCAATGAGAGAGAATCATCAATCAGCTGCCTCTTGCACACCCCCTACTAGGGATGTGCCTACAACCAAGGTACATGCCCTTGACCGGAATCGAATCCGGGACCCTTCAGTCCGCAGGCTGACGCTCTATCCACTGAGCCAAGCCGGTTTCGGCTTATGGGTAGTTCTGATGGGTGGCTAGGGTTGAGAATTGTTGCTTTAAATTGAAGACTGACTCACTTTCTAAGACATTGCTGTTCAAAGTATGGACCATGTGCCAGCAATATCACCTGGAAGTTTGTTAGAAATGTAGATTCTCAACCCCACCCAGACCTACTGTATCAGAATCTACTTTTTAACAAGGTCCCAGGTGATCTGGGTACACATTGAAGTGTGAGAGCCTTGCTTTGAAACCTTTTATTAATTTCCCTTCATCTGTTTTACAACCTGTTGCCACAACTTCAGCCTTTTTTTTCTTTTTACAAATCTATACTTACGCTGGCTGTTGAACCTACTTTCTTATCTCAACTTTTAGATTTTAAAATTAAGAGTTTAGAGTATATGTTCTTTGATACATTTCTATTTCATGTTGCCAAGATTGAATTCCTACAATGTGTAAGGCCCTGTGTCCAAGCAGGTGCTCATCATGCAGCTCTTCTGATTGCAGGGCTGTGGCCTTCGCTTGCCCTTCACTGGCCTGCTCCCTCAGTATGTGGCTTTGACTTTTTCCTTTCTGACTCTCAGCAGAGAACTATTGCACATTGGAGGTTTCAGCAAGAACATTCACTTCCCCTTGGTTCTGACTTCCCATTAGAGCAATAGTTTGTCGAGACAACCTGCATGTGGAAAGTCTGGCGTGGGGAGACTAGAGGAGGCTGCTTGGCAGCTGAATTCACCCCCTGAGAATGGGAAGCCTTTTTCCTGGAGGACAGGATATAGTTTGTTTAGGTCAGATTTTTTTTTTTTTCTTCTGGGAGGTAAAAGACAGAGATGTAAGTAGAAACTTTGACCCAAATTATTGACCCAAATAAATGGCCCTAAAGAAAAGGGCTATTTCTTGAATTCTGGGAATTTGTATCAAGGGGAAAATCTGGCCTTAACATTGTTGAGACCCCTGCTGCCACTATAAATCCCAGGCTCCCATTTCCACTCTCAGTAGTGCTCTGTATATTTGTAAGCATATCCTGACTTCACTTGCTCACCACCAAACTTCAGATTAA
This sequence comes from Pipistrellus kuhlii, assembly GCF_014108245.1. Classification (NCBI taxonomy): domain Eukaryota; kingdom Metazoa; phylum Chordata; class Mammalia; order Chiroptera; family Vespertilionidae; genus Pipistrellus; species Pipistrellus kuhlii. The sequence continues at coordinate 8,575,852 of NW_023425521.1, read as the reverse complement.
GCTTTCTCAGTGCAAGGATCCCCTTTATTGTTTTATTTTCTATCTAGGACTTGGCCGGATCAGTGCAAAAGTTGGGGGTCAGTGTGGTAATGCTGCTGATCCTGTTTTGAGGTCTTTGACCTCTGGCAGAATAGAAATAGCCTTTCCCAAATGAACACAATTCTGAGATGGTTTACATGTAAATTCCAGTAATATGAAGCAACTGAAATCTTACCTTAATTTGCAGGGAGTGATTATGGGAAGAAATAGCGTATCAAGTTACTTTTTTTAAAGATTCTAACCTCAAATATTCTCTTTTTTAAAATATATTTTTATTGTTGGTAGTATTACAGATATCTCCCATCCCCCTCCTTTATCTTCTCTCCTCCCAGCCCCTACCTACCCCCCTCAAGTTACTTTAAAAATACATATTTATTGCCGAAACCGGTTTGGCTCAATGGATAGAGCGTCAGCTTGGGGACCGAAAGGTCCCGGGTTCGATTCCGGTCAAGGGCATGTACCTTGGTTGCGGGCACATCCCCAGTAGGGGGTGTGCAAGAGGCAGCTGATCGATGACTCTCTCTCATCGATGTTTCTAAGTCTCTATCTCTCTCCCGTCCTCTCTGTACAAAATCAATAAAATATTTAAAAAAAAAAATACATATTTATCAACCAGAATTTTGTTGGGTAGGGAGGTTGCCATCATTCTCTATTCTGATCCCCACTCGGCAGGTGGTCTCACTGCTGAAATAATTTTCTGCTTTTCCTGCTATTCTTCCCAAGTTCTCTGGAGAATTTTATGAGAGGGTATTTACAACTCTTTTCTGTTTGGCAGATTAATAGAGGAATGCTGTTATTCCTCCTTGTCTGGGTCATTGCCTATTAAATTGGGGCACTGGGTCTCAGTGCTCATATGTCAGTGAAGCCATAAAACTACATAGAGCAAATAGTGATTTTCCAAGACAGTCTGAGGAATGAAATTTGGAGAAAAGCTGGGTAGCTGTAGCTCATGTATTGAATGCATGAAGGCAGCTGAAAATATGTGGATTCTAGATAAGGGTGATGAGATTTTTCTCAGCTCACCTTATCTCAGTCTTTTTCCTCTTTATCTTGCAGACCAGTTCCTCTTCCCTCTCCGGGGTGTCCAGGCAGGTGCGGATCAAAGCTTCCCAGTCTGCAGGAGATATAAATACTATCTACCAGCCCCCTGAGTCCAGAAGCAGGCACCTCTCTGTCAGTGAGTATTTCACCCCTTTTTTTCTCTCATCTAATTAATCTGCCCATATTTTTAAAAATTATTAATTAAAAACAATCAGCAAACATTATTGACTGCTACTATGTACAGAATAATCCTCTATGCCTTTATTTGGGAAAAAGAAATAAAAAAAATATGACTGGAATGGTATTGTAATCCTCAGGAAACTTACACTGTAATGATGTGATGGCGTAATCAAATTCCTTTTAAATATCTCTGAAAAAGTGATCTCCTCAGACATCTTTGTGAAGCCCTCCAGCAGCAGTCTACCTTCATTTTTTTTACCATTCCTTCCCCAAAGGATCATGGACTTGTGGAGTTCAGAATCAGATCTAAGTTTGACCTCAAACCGCCTTTGATTCCTGAGGAGTCCCTGTGCTTAGAGGTAGATGCTGACCAATGAAACTCTTGAAAAGTCAAATTAAGTTGTCTGGGAAGGACAAGAGACTGTTGACGTAGTATATACAATTGGCTAATTAAGAAGAAAGCTGTGTAGCTGCTGCCAGGTCTCCCCAGGAAATAAATTAAATCATATCTGTGCATTATACCAGGTAACCCCATATTGCTCTGGATCCTATTTCCTGGAATCTGAGGAAAAGGGCCATTTCTTGAATTCTGGGAATTTATATCAAGGGGGAAATCTGGCCTTATCAAACATTTGTGTTGAGCCTACTGTCCTAACTTTGCTGAGACTCCTGCTGCCACTATGAAACCAAGTTCTATCCATACAGGGAGAATTGCATCAAATTAAACTCTCTCTGAAGATCTTGAGTTGAGCTTGGGGAGGGGAGGTCTGAGCATTGGTCTTGTTGTTAAGCTTGTCTGTGAGTGATAAGCCTCCTGAAGGAGCAGCAAGAAGAATATGTTGCTGAGGCATTGACTTCGACTCACTGGGTAATTTCTTGAACTCAAACAAGCACTGGTAGTAAATGTTAATAAGCTGAAAGTCTGTGTATAAGTTTCATATTTCTCTAAAATTTTTGATAATTGGCAGTTGTGTTTCCAATAAGCTGGTTGAGGAGGGAGAGCCAAAACTCCAGCAAAGACTGTCCAGAGCATCTCTGGCCCTGGAGATTGAGAGCCTGGGAGGGCAGCATTATTCATTTGTGGAATAAGTAGTGAGAATGGACTTGGGGCAGTGACGAGGCCTTCTTTTCCTAGGCAAGTGCCTGTGATTTGTATGTGGAAGCAGGAGCTAAATGCTGGGCCATTGTTATAGGGCAGTGTTTCCCAAACTTTTGACATATGTGTACCCCTTCTATAATTTTTGTAACTCTGAGTACCCCTCGTACTCATGAGAACGTAGAATTAGGTACAGCTAAGCACGGTGCAGTGCATATCCCCACCAAACTCCGGTGCAACGCGTACCCCCACCAAACTCTTCCCGTACCCCTGGGTGTACACATACTACACTTTGGGAAACACTGTTATAGGGAGTCATATATGAAATTCCTTGTCTGAGAATGCTGAGAAATAAGATTTCTATGAAGTAGTTCCTGTTTATCTAGAGAGTGGGCAATACAGCCTCCCAACACAGATAGATCCTGGGTTCCTTCATTCAGTCAACATTATGTACCAGCTATTGGTCTGGGGTGAATGCTACAGTGAAGGCTAAGGATGGTGTGGGAGCACAGAGGAGGCAGGCAATATCCAACTCTGCCTAGCACTTTGGAGAACAGCTTTCACAGAAGAGGGAACATCAGAGCTGACATGAGTTTAAAGCAGAGACACACAACCAGGGCTGGGGTCTAATCTGAAAGCCGGACTGGGGAAAGACCCACTACTGAGCTGCAGTGCAATTCCACCTGGAGTGAGCACAACCTTCACAGGTTAGGGGTGCAGTGCCCCACACTTCAGACACCAGCTGCAGGCTCAGGTGTTCCCCAGCCACCTGCACTTCTGACCAACAGCCAAACATGGTGGTGGTTCCCACTACTACCTCCACTCAGGTTCAATAATTTCCTAGAGCCACTCGAAGAATTCAAGGAAGTGCTATACTTAGGGTTACAATTTTATTTAGAATACAAATCAGTACCAGCAGGGAAACTTGCTGTGTCTTCAGGATGTGTCCACCCTCCAAGGACATGATGGTGTGTCACCAACCGGAAGCTTTCCAGTCTCCGTGTCCAGCATCTTCGTTGGGATGCCATCACACAGGCGTGGTTGATTGGATTACTGCCCACATGACTGAGTCCGTCCCCAGCCTCCCTCTCTTCCCCAGAAGACCGGCTGATAACATCTGGCTCTGGTCCCCAACCTCCTCATCACATGGTTGGTCTTCCTGGCAGTGATAGGACTGAGTCCTCTCTCTGCATATCACTCTATGCTAATGATACCTTCCACTTAAAAAAAATATATATGTTACTTTCTTAGAAGGAGGAAAAAATAAATAAATAAATAAAATAAAGTAGAGACACATTCCAACCACAAGAAAGACCACCTGCCAGGCACAATCATAACAGAAGGCGGTGAGATCCAAGAACCCAGGTGGTTTGGAGTGGTAGATGTGACGAGAGTAGTGGCCAGAGCCTGCCAGGCTTTCTATAAAGCTGAGAAGTGGCAGAGATTTATTTCTAAGTGGGGTGACCTGGGAAATGCATTTTGGTGAGGAGCTGTTTGAGCTGATCTCTAGAGATTATGGAGGATTTCCATAGGCAAAGGTGAGAGGAGAGGCTTTTTAACCATTTGCCTATGGAGCTCTTACTTATCCTTTAGATTGGCTGATGTATTTGGAGGAAAACAGAGTGAGAAAGGATGCCTGGACCACTTTCTGAGGAGCCTTGACTGCACTTGAGGCTTTGGTAGGCAGTGGGAAGCTGCTGAAAATGTTGACCATTTATATCCATCTCCATTATAATGCTTATCACATTATCTTGTTATCTTCCTGTCAGGCTGCATTTTTATTCATTTATTCATTCAAGAAATAATTGCCAGAGTATCTGTGTGCCAGCAACATGAGAATAAAATGGACATAGCTCCTGTCACTATTGCCCTTTTAGATCTGTGGGAAGACAGACATCTGTGTGTCATGCTGTGACTAATGTATAATTATAGACTATGACTTAAGGTATATGATGCTGTGAGTACGTATGACAGAGGGATGTGGCCTGATTTGGGAACAGGAAAGCCTTAGGCTATAACCCAGAGCATGACTGTGAGTTATACAGAGGAGATACAAGGAAGAGTCTCAGGCAGGGAGAGCCTGATGGTTGAGAGAGTTTGGTGTGTTTGAGAAAGAATCCTGAGGGCTGGAGAGCTGAGACAAGAGGAAGGGGGACAGGCTGAGTCTGGGGAGAGAGGCAGAGCCTTACCGAATGTGATGAAAATTTTGATCCTTATATTGAAAGCAATGCGAAATCCATTGTAGAGTTTTTAAGTGAAAAGGAATGAGTGACATGACATACTCAGATTTACTTTGAGAAGATTGATCTAGCTACAGTGTGGAGAACAGATTGGTGTGGGGCAAGAATGGGTCTAAGGGAGCCATGGGATCTAATGCAGTGGTCCAGGTGAAAGAAGACAGAGCTTGGAATAAGTTAGTGACTTTAATGGAGAGAGGATGAACAGGTGGATATGAGACATTTAGAAAGTAAAATTGGCCAAGACCGGTTTGGCTCAATGGATAGAGCGTTGGCTTGGGGACTGAAAGGTCCCGAGTTCGATTCCGGTCAAGGGCATGTACCTTGGTTGCGGGCATATCCCCAGTAGGGGGTGTGCAAGAGGCAGCTGATCGATGTCTGTCATCGATGTTTCTAACTCTCTTATCTCTCTCCCTTCCTCTCTGTACAAAATCAATAAAATATATATTTTTTTAAAAAAAGGAAAAAAAAAGAAAGTAAAATTGACAGAATATGGCATTGCAGCGGTTCTCAAGGTGTGTTCTGGGGACTTTGGAGTGGTCCCTGAGGTCCTCACAGGAGGTCTGTGAGATCAAAACTGCTTTCATGATAGTATTAAGAAATGATTTGCCTCCTCCCTCCCTCATGAGTTTTCCAGAGGTTACATGCCAGAGGCAATGTCATTTCTCTGGTGGCTAATGTAATGTGTGCCCTGAGTATTACTGTGTTTTAAAAATTTCTGAGCTTTGCCCTTTTGCCCTAGCCAATGTAGCTCACATTGGTTGGGTGTAGTCTCATGCACTGAAGGCTTGCCAGTTCAATTCCTGGTCGGGTCACATGCCAGGGTTGTGGGCTTGATTCCCCAGTAGTGAGCGTGCAGGAGGCAGCCAATTGTTTCATTCACACAGGTGTTTTGCGCTCTCCCCGTCTCTTTTCTTCTCTCTAAAAATCAATTTAAAAATATTTTTTAAAATTCTGAGTTTTAATTTATAATATCATGAATATCAATATAATCCACATAAATAAAAGCTTTTTAGTGTCCTCAATTTTAAAAATATATATTTTATTGATTTTTTTACAGAGAGGAAGGGAGAGGGATAGAGAGTTAGAAACATTGATCAGCTGCCTCCTGAACATTGCCACAACCAAGGTACATGCCCTTGACCAGAATCGAACCTAGGACCCTTCAGTCCACAGGCAGACGCTCTATCCACTGAGCCAAACCGGTATCGGCAAGTGTCCTCTATTTTTAAAGTATAAAGGTGTTCTAAGACCAAATGGTTTAATAACCACTATGGTATTGGATTGAATTTGCAGGTGTTGAGGGAGCAGAAGATAAGCTTTATGACACTGCCTTTTAGTCTGACAGGAACTCCAAAAGATGGCCTGGTTGGAGTTCTGAAAAGGGACAGACCTGATGTTTTAAACAAGTTGAATTGGAGGTGCTTTGAGACAACCAAGAGGATATACCAGATACCCACTTGACATGTTAGATACACAAATCTCTAGCTCATAGGGGAGAAAATCAGGGGTCGTGAAAAAATTGGAAATTGTCAAATTGAAGCCATGGACTAAAAGGAGAGTGCCTAAACAGACTGTAGAATGAGAAGTGAAGAGGGCCTAGGACTGAGCCTTAAAAACCAGACCCTCAATGGCCTATTAGAGGAAGATGAGCCTATAAAGGTCACAGGAAAGGAGTGACCAGAGAAGTAGGAGAGGGCGGGGAGGGGGCTTTACATTCCAGCCAGATTGGAAAGGACAGACCAAGGGTAAGAGACATAAAGTTGTCATTTTCACCCACAAGTTTCTGAGTGCTTGCTATGCTGGTACAGGGTAAAGCCTTCTGGAAGTAGAAGGAAACGTTAGGGGAGGAGTCAGGGTCAAAGCATGAGGGAGTAGAATTCTAGCAGTAAAAATAGGGTCAAAGGGCAAGCCTTGGTGATTCAACCCCCCACCAATAGAAGACGGATTCTATGCCCTCCTCCCCCACCAACAGTTAATATACCTGTGAGTATTTAGTAAGAAACTGAACATGTAAGTCATTCAGTTCTCACTGAAACATCTTCATTATGGGGAAGTACAAGATAGCCCAATCCAATTTTAGACAGTTCTACTTATTTACAGTTCTTTCTTTTTAAAAAAAAATAAATATTTTTTTAATTGATTTCAGAGAGGAAGGGAGAAGGAAAGAGAGCTAGAAATATCAATAATGAAAGAAAATCATTAATCAGCTGCTTCTTGAACGCCCCCTACTGGGGTCTGGCCCACAATCCAGGCATGTGCCCTTGATCAGAATACTATAACTCAAGACCCTTTAGTCCACAGACTGATGCTCTATCCACTGAACCAAACCAGCTAGCGCCTCCCCCCCACCCCCCCATTTTTTAAAGATTTAAAAAAAAATTATTTTTAGAGGGAGGAAGGGAGAGGGAGAGAGAAAAACATTAATTGGCTCCCTCATGCAAAATGCCCAACCAACTGGGAGCCACATTGGCTAGAGCAACTCTTCCTTATTTTGAATTGAAAATCTGCCTCACTTTACTCATTGACTCTACTGTTGCTTTCTTGAGCAATATAAATAACACAAATAACATATTTCATATGGCAATTTTTCAAATATTTGAAACCAGCTATCATGTACATCTTTTGTTTTTGACATTATAATATACATACCTTGAATTACAATTTTTTCAAGCCAGTTAATCTGTTAAAGTTAACTAATTCATGCCCAAACACAAAAACAAGTTAACCACCCACTTAGAAACAAAAAACTACTAGGTAATGAGGTAACCCTAAAGAGAGACTCCAGACAAGACATGGAATTTCCCTATGTATGTGAAGATGCTCTTCCTGCTATCTTTGCCTATAGAAATTGTACCCACTTTTGAAGTTGAGCTCAGGTGCCATTTTTTCCAAAATACATTGGGTGGTGCCCTTAAGCCATGTAGCTAGCCAAGCCTCAACTCAAGGATTGTCTCTCAAATTCTGACTCTCATTTGGTCTAATCAAGGTTTCCTTAAACCAGCGGTTGCCAACCTTTCGGATTTCATAGACCACCAGTGGTCCACGGCCCACTCATTGGTGACTGCTGGTCTAATGCATCTCAAGTGCTTTGGCCTCTGTTTTTATTCCATCTTGCTCCTTGTCTTGCCACTACCTCCCACAGATAGGCAAGTCAGGTTGCAACCTCTGAGGAATGGATAGCTGAGGAGACAGTGGAGGCAATCAGTTCTTTCAAGATGTTAGGGTAGGCTCTAGCCTGTTTTGCTCAGTGGTTAGAGCATTGGCCTGTGGACTCAAGGGTTCCAGGTTCGATTCCGGTCAAGGGCATGTACCTTGGGTGCAGGCATATCCCCGGTAGCGGGTGTACAGGAGGCAGCTGATCGATGTTTCTAACTCTCTATCCCTCTCCCTTCCTCTCTATAAAAAAAAATCAATAAAATACAATATATATTTTTTAAAAAGAATATTGAAGGTGGTGAGAGGGGACCCTGGGGGAGCTGACTCCTGTTAGAGAGGAATTGGGAATCTAGGTAGAGGGCTTATAATGCCTTAGCAAGGAAGAGGGGAGCCTTCTTCTGTGTGAAGAGAGGAGAAAAAAATTCAGGCAGAGAAAAATTGAAAGAATAGGATGACTTGTATTGACACCTAAACAATAATTAGAGAGCTGTGCACATGCAAACCTCCAGTCCTAGTACAGATTTGGAAGAATGGAAACCACAACTGCAGAGGTAGTGACCATACACAGGGAAACAAAAATGGTCAGCTTCTCTCACTTCTATAGGTTTTCCTCCTCATTATGAATTCTTCTGTGATACTAGATGAGACCAGAAACTGTGGTAGCAACTTCAAAATAAAACATCAGTTTTGAAAGTTGACCCACATAGGCTCTTCTCGTGGTCTTATGGAATGAAGAAAGCCAGGTCCATTATGAGCATATTGGAAAATACTGGTTAAGATTTTCCATTGAGGAAGAAAAAAATGAATTGATTCCTCCCCCGTCTCATCAGCCCCCCAACAGAAAATAGGGTTCAGAGAAAATAGTTGATGTTCAGAAAAAGCCGTGTCTTTGTACTTGCAATGACCTGCACATTAACACTGACCCAAAGCCCTAGTACTCCCTCCGGAGGCAACTTCCTGACTGCATCAGCTTCCTGCCAGGAGGCTCCTATGAGAAGGGCTAGAATCTGAAAGCCTGTCTTTCAGCTTTGAGTCAGAGTACAGAGCAGAAGAATCGGCATATCCTACCATGAGAGTTTTGTTTTTAACTCTGCTGTTCTGGCTTAAGGAGTCTAGCAGAGGGCTGGTATGCCCTGGGAAGAATTCGAACTGCTTAACCCCCTGCCTTCCTCCTTCATGGGAAGTGGTTGGCTACTCTGAATACAGGACTACTACTCTACTCTTTTGTTTCAGCCGGTATTAGAATGGAGCCCTCTGGTACCAATGGCCTGATGAGGCCAGAGCCAGAGAAAGGTGTCCCAGAGACCCTGCATTCCTGCTGTGCTTGCCTTGTGAGACCTAGAATGACCTGTGTCTCACATAGCACTGTGATTTGTACTGTTTGGCTCACTGCTGTCCCTGCTGGTAAATATGTGAGCATCGGTGAGTCATAGAGTTCTCTTAGGTTAGGATCCTGTCTGTTCAAGTCCCCGTCTCACTTGTTCTTGAGTCCTGTTGTGCATCTCATTGGCCCCCAGTTTCTGAAATGGAAGATAAAAACAAAACTGAAAATGCTCTAGAGCAGTTCTGCCAACTCCTGGTTTTTCCATTGGCTTCCTCTGATAGCCATTGGTTTGGGGAGACTTCCCTTTCCTGCCCCAAGCTGTGGGCCTGTACACAATAGCCTCTGGCCCATTGCCCATCAGATAACAAGGCTGGCTCTCTGCAGGCAGCAATGTGTATTGGAAAAAGTGAAAGTCTCTGGCTGGAAATAAAAGCTCAGAAAACCTTTGCTATTTTCCCCCAACCCCTCCTGGGCCTGTAGTGCTGGCTTCATGTAAGCTAGTCCCATCCCACCTGTAAACCCAGGAAAGAGTTTACTAGCAGCTGATGAAGGAGAGAATGGGTGTCAGGGGCCCTGGATATTTTATCCCAGGGAGGTCTCACCCTAGACACTGTAAATCATAGATTGACGACAGTTTATCTTGTCTGGGATAGTTTGAACCAATGTCTTCAATCTCCTCAGCAAGAGTTTTTCTTTCTATCTAATCAGTCCCTTACAATAGACATTTTGTTTGTTTGTTCTAGGACACTCCAGATTTTATTGGCTAGAATTCAGTTGCACAGAACAGAAATCTTAACTAGTTTCAGGAAGAAGAGACTCAGTGCACTTCTGGCTTACCAGAGCATTGGAATAGTGAGAAACAGACAAACCACAGAGCTCCTCCCTCTTCTATAATCAGGAAGCCACCAGATCCAGAAGTACAGTGCGCCTCTTCTCTGGTCCGTACCACATATGGGGATGCCTGCACCTGTAAAACTGGAGACCAAGTGTGTGGCCTCTTCTAATGCTGCAGCAGGAAAACCAAGGCTTCTGTGTATGGTACCCAGAAATAGCAAGAACAGCAGGAAGCCATCTAAATCTCACACAAGTACATCTAATTGGCTGAACCTACAGGGGGTCTTAGAAATAATAGCTTTTAGGTGATTAACTTTTGAAGCACAGGAAGGCCTACTAGAAGGGTGGAATGGATCCTGAGCCTAATCCTGTATAATAATCTTTTTAAAAATATATATATATTTTATTGAGTTTTTACAGAGAGGAAGAGAGAAGGATAGAGAGTTAGAAACACCGATGAGAGAGAAACATTGATCAGCTGCCTCCTGCACACCACCCCCTCGCCCCCCCCTCCTCCCCCAGGGATGTGCCTGCAACCAAGGTACATGCCCTTGACCAGAATCGAACCTGGGACCTTTCAGTCCGCAGGCCAATGCTCATCCACTGAGCCAAACCGGTTTTGGCATGTATAATAATCTTATATAATAAAAGGCTAATAAAGCCCTGATTGGTTTGGCTCAGTGGATAGAGCATCGATCTGTGGACTGAAGGGTCTCAGGTTCCCAGTTTTGATTCTGGTCAAGAGCACATGCCCAGGTTGCAGGCTTGATCCCAATGGGGGGCGTGCAGAGGGCAGCTGATCAGTGGTTCTCTCTCATCTTTGTTGTTTCTGTCTCCCTCTCCTTTCCTCTCTGAAATCAATAAAAATATATATTTTTTAAAAGGCTAATATGCAAATTGACTGAACAGCAAATGAACAGTCACTGTGATGTGCGCTGACCACCAGAGGGCAGATGCTCAATGCAAGAGCTGCTCCCTGATGGTCATTGTGCTCCCACAGGGGGAGCATCACTCAGCCAGAAGCCATGAGCCGTGCTCACAGCTGGCGAGCACAGCAGCGGAGGCGGGAGCCTCTCCAGCCTCTGCAGCAGCACTAAGGATGTCTGACTGCTGGGGAACGAGCCTAAGCCATCAGTCGAACATCCCCTGAGGGCTTCCGGACTGCGAGAGGGCACAGGCCAGGCTGAGGGACACACACACACACACACACACACACACACACACACAGGGCCTCTAGTACATTATATCTGCTACAAAGTGTAAAGAAAACAAATGGAATTCTATATCGATTTACCTGTGTCCACCATATTTATCACTTGTAAAAAAAAAAAAAGTTTATGAGGTAGGTAGTTTTTCAAGTGAGGAAATTTTGATGAGTTTAAATTATTCAGCTGAGTGGCAAAGCCTGATTTAAACCCCTGTTCATCTAATTCTCAAGTTTAGGCTTTTCTCACTATACCTTGCTCTGGGTTGCTTCTGCTGTTGACAAATGTTGCCAATATATGGATTGACTTTCCATAGAATGCGTGGGCTACATTTTGGATAACAGAAGTTATCCAAAAGCCAGAAGTGTGAAGCGGGCACTAAGCTAATGTTTGTAAGCCAAGTATTAAATAGTGCTCCATGTTTGGGGATTTGGTAAGGCTTTAAAAGAAACAAACTGTCCTTTTTTCATGGTTGTACTAGAATTCTATGCTGTGGTACCAAGGGAAAGGGCCAGCTATGTGGGTCTTTGACATTTGGACTTCTGAAAAGTAGAGTAAGTTTCTTATTTTTGGTCCATATTCCCCTTAACTCCTCTTTAAGATGGCCAAATGGCAACTTGTATCCCTGGCCTTTGACTTACAAGTGACCATGGACAGAACAGCTCTGAATTTGAGCTGCATGAAATATGGCACTGTTTCTCCACATTGGCTCCTGGCAGAAAGGCTGTCACATTCCCCCATGGTGCTGATCCCCGTCCTCTGTTTGGATTGTTCCTGGGGAGCTTATTGTCCCCATGGGAGAAGTTTTACCTTTGGTCGCTGTATTGAGCAGCATTTCTACCTTTTGGAAATAAATTATGTTTTCAGAATTGCCTTGGCTGATCTGCACTAGAAATCACAGTCTGTCTTTAGCTGCAGCCCCACCATTAAATCACTCTGAGACTTTGGGCTGGGGCTTCCCCTTCTGTACAGTGTGCATGATAATGCACCTCTACTGCAGGGGTATTGTGAGGGTTAAACAATAGGTAACGTGTAAAAAAAGAAAAGAAAACAATGTCTTGGCTAATTTTATTGCTCTGTTATTTCATGGTACAATATCCCTGAGTTTATACTCAGAGCAGAGTCACTTTCTGCTTAGACCATGAAGAAGGATCACTTCATGTTGGGTCCACCACAATGGCTAATCCATTTTAATGGCTAGCTTTTTTTTCTCTCTAATCTTCTACATGGATATTTACTAGTATAAGAGCTTTATTCATTAAGAGCCAAATCCGTACCGCCAGGCCTTGCAATGTGGCCCGCACCGCGCTGTCATCACTGCACTCCGCTGCGTTTCCATCACAACGACAGTTTATGACTGTTCAGTAAACCATTCGGCCCGCGATTTAGGCTGGATTTTAGATTTTGGCCCCTTCTCTGATTGAGTTCGACACCCCTAGCTCAGGGTGTCAGTCAGAGCTTGGAAAATTTGAACAAACAGACTCTTTCCTCCATGAGATATTTGAAATCATTTGGAAGGCATGGTTCAGGTATCTCTGAATTGGTAGCCTCTTGCTGTGAGTGAGCTGTTGAGACTGGAAACCCAGCAAATATATTTGTCTGTTTTCAGAGCAGTTTTGTTTCCAGTCTCTGCTGTGGAGTCAGGTGAGGAAACTAGGTTACTAAGAGCCCCAGGTTAGCCTTCCCACCTAAGAAACCTAATTGTCATGGCTCTTAAAGAGGCTGGGTTGATGCTCCCAACAAGAAACTGGAAGTGTTGCCATGACTGGTTTGGCTCAGTGGATAGAGCGTAGGCCTGCGGACTGAAAGGTCCCGGGTTTGATTCTGGGCAAGGGCATGTACCTTGGTTGCGGGCACATCTCCGGTGGAGAGTGTGCAAGAGGCAGCTGATCGATGATTCTCTCTCATTGATGTTTCTAACTCTCTATCCCTCTCTCTTTCTCTCTGTGAAAAATCAATAAAATATATTTTAAAAAAGAAAAAGAAAAAAAAAGAAACTGGGAGTGTTCTTTTTTTTTTTTTTTAAATAACTGCGGCACTTTGCGTAATTTATTTATTTTTATTTTTTAAATATATTTTATTGATTTTTTATAGAGAGGACCAGAGAAGGATAGAAAGTTAGAAACATCGATGAGAGAGAATCATGGATCAGCTGCCTCTTGCACACCCCCTACTGGGGATGTGCCCACAACCAAGGTACATGCCCTTGACCGGAATCGAACCTGGGACCTTTCAGTCCGTAGGCTGATGCTCTATGCACTGAGCCAAACCGGTTTCAGCTGGAAGTGTTCTTGATGGCCAACTTATTAGATTGTCTTCTCTACACCTGGACCAGCCATATATTCTTAATGACTGGTTTCATGTGGAATAACAGAGTGTTTCTTGAAGGACATTGAAAATAATTAATTAAACTCCTTAGAGACTACCTTTCAAAAAGCAACCCTCTCCTCCACTCTTTGACTTTTCTGTAAGTATTTTTTCTCCATTTCTGGGGTTTTTGGATTAGGGAAAAGAGCCAGCTGGCTCAAGAAGTTTACTCCAACAGCCACTGTAAGAGATGCTTGGTCTGAGCTGGCTGGATGTCTGCTCCTCTCAGGATGTGCATTCTGGGCTGAACTCAAAGGTCTTGTTTCTGTGATCTAGGCTCCCAGAACCCTGGACGAAGTTCACCTCCCCCTGGCTATGTGCCTGAACGGCAGCAGCGCATTGCCCGGCAGGGGTCCTACACCAGCATCAACAGTGAGGGGGAGTTCATTCCAGAGACCAACGAGCAATGTGTAAGTACAGGCTGGGGTGGGCCTGCGAGTGTGTCAGACCAGTGTTAAATTGGGGCATTCTTAGTGGGCATGATGCAGAACTAAGTGACTCGAGTCCCATCCAATAGCTCTTTTATAAACCAGTCCTGACAAAATATAGATTATGCCTTTCTAGGGGCAAAATATCAATTTGTGCCAAAAATGGGACCTAAACTACCTAGCCTTCTTGGGTGCTGAATATGCATTTAACCAAGTTCTTCTCTTCTATAGTTCTCTCACTGATGTCCTTGCAAAATCCCACTCTACTATTTATATATTCCTTATAACTACCTTCATTTCCACAGTTTTAACATATGACCAAATCTAAGAGATGGATTTTGGTTTTCATCAGCTGTATTTTAGTTTTGCTTGTTTTTTTATTAAAGGTAGGATATAGCCCTGGCCAGTATTACTAAGTGGTTAGAGCCTAAGCCTGCTCATGGAAAGATCATGGGTTTGATTCCGGGTCAAGAGCATGGAATCTCTCTCTCTCTCTTTCTCCCCCCAGCCCCCCCGCTCGCCCCCCCCCTTCTCTTTTCCACTCTCTGAAAAGCAATGGAAAAAATATCCTCAGATGAGGATTAGCGGATTAACAACAAAAATTTTTTTCCAAGGTAGAAAGTATGTAATATCCAGATTACACTGCAGGATTAGTTACTTTGAACTTTTATGATGGAAAGCAGCTATATTCATTTTCTATTATTACATAACAAATTGCTACAAACTTAGTGGATTACAATAGCATATATTTACCTTATAGTTTCCTTGGGTTAAGAATCTACAATAGTTATGACTTAGCTGGGTTTTACGCTCAGGCTCACACAAGGCTGAAATCAAGTGTTTGCCAGGCTGCATTTCTGGCAGAATTTGGTTTCTTTGATCATAGTTCTTACTGGCTTTTGGCCAGTGGCCACTCTAAGCTTCTAGAAGTCACTTACAGTTCCTTGCCATGTGGCCCTTTCACAATATGGCAGCTTCTTCAAGGCCAGTGAAAGAGTCTCTTGCTCCAGTCTGCAAAGATGGAGTCTTATAAAATGTAACATAATCATAGAAATACCCAACATCCCATCTTCTCTGCCGTAGTCTATTGACTAGAAGCAAGTTCTAAGTTCTGCCAGACGCAGGGAGATGGGATTATACAAGGCTGTGATTCACGGAAGAAGGATCACTTCATGGTGGGTCCACCACAATGGCTAATCCATTTTAATGGCTAGCTTTTTTTTCTCTCTAAGACTTCTACATGGATATTTACTAGTATAAGAGCTTTATTCATTAAGAGTCAAAAACTGAAACAACCTAAATGCTCATCTAAGAGAGAATGGATAAACTAATTGTATTAGAGTCATTCAACAGAATATTAGAAAGGGTTATTTACTTATTTATTTAATGAGAATGTTTCTGATTCTCAAGTTTGATTGATTGATTGATTGATTGATTGATTATTAATCCTCACCCGAGGATATTTTTCCATTGATTATATTTAGGGAGAGTGGAAGAGAGAGGGAAAGACAGAAATATCAATGTGAGAGAAACATATCAATTGGTTGTCTCCGACCAGGGCCAGGACCCAAGGAGCCAGCAAGCAAGGTATGTGCCCTTGACCTGGATCGAACCTGGGACCCTTTGGTCCACAGCCTGATGCTCTATCCACTGAGCCAGACCGCCTAGGACTAGACAAGGCTTGTTTTTGTTTTTAAAGAAACAGATATATGTAACAATTTAAATGAATCTCACAGCATGTTGAGATAAAAAAAAAAAAGGCTAGTCTTTTAACTAGTGGCTCACTTGGTGAAAATGGCATTTTGGCTTAGTGAACTCAGCAAGAGTGAGAACTCTGGCCTCATTTTGAAGTCTTTTTTTTTTTTTTTTTTTGTAATGTTCTTATTGATTATTTTGAGAGAGAGGAAGGGAGACAAGAGAGAAACATCGATGAGAGAGAAACATATTAGGGATCGAGCTGTGCCCTGACCAGGAATCAAACTGGTGACCTCTTGGTTCATAGGTCAGCACTCAATCACTGAACCACACCAACTGGGCCTCATTCTTCAGTGACCTTGCTTTGATTGCAAAAAGATCCAATCTTATAAATTTTGGGGTTTTGGTCTGGGAAGAGGAAATTTCTTAAGGGGTAAACCATCCAACAAAAGGGCCAGCAACATCAAATAGGGGATTTTACCAAAAACTACTTCTTGTAACTTTTTTTTCTCCTAAAAATGATTCGTATAACTTTTCTTTCCCCTTTAATAGCCAATCTCTATACAACATTATTTGAACTATGTACGCTGTGAGAGGCTCTTTACATGTCTTCTTTTTTCTTCTATATTTCTGCCTTCAGATAAATTTATGTTTAGAACAGTGACCTGGAGTGCTTTTAGCTGCATATTCCCTTCTTGAGTATTTTATTGACCATCCTTCCTGTTTTCTCTAACCAGAGCACTTCTGAATATCAGCTGTTCTAGGGGTGACTTAGGTATAAAATCTCAGAGATTGCAAATGAGTTTGATTGCTTTTGGTCTCCATCCCTCCCCATGGTCCTGTACCCTCATCCTTTTACTGCTTTCTTTTACCTGGCTGGTCCTCCAAGGCATAGGAGTATTAGACTCCTAGTGAGGACTTCTGGATCTAGGTCATTCTCTCTTGAAGGCCTTTGGAAAATCCACTGCTTCTTGATAACTTGTCATGCTGTTATACTTGCCCATTCTCTCTTCTTCTGTTAACTGCTCCTACCGAGCCAAATATGCATTTGATGGGTTACAAGCAATTCTTTCCATATTGGTTTTATCCATTTTGGAAAATTCTACATTCTTAGCAAGATTTGCAGTTTTACTTTGCCATTAATTTGTTTTGATTGGCATATATATATATATATATATATATATATATATATATATTATTTATTTATTTATTTATTTATTTATTTATTTATTTTTTCTTGATGTTTTTACAGAGAGGAAGGGAGAGAGATAGAGAGCTAGAAATATCGATGAGAGAGAAACATCTATCAGCTGCTTCCTGAACACCCCCCACTGGGGATGCGCTCATAACCAAGGCACATGTCCTTAACCGGCATTGAACCTGGGACCCTTCAGTTCGCAGGCCGACACTCTATTCACTGAGCCAAACCGGTTTTGGCTGATTGATAGTTTTTAAAAATATGTCATATATGACAATATGATCTAATGTGTTTGAAATTATGGGTGAGATGGACCATATAGTATTAAATGAGAAGAGATCATTTGAGTTGGAAACTAGTTTTATGAAAGTTATTAGTGAATTTTCATAATTCCAATATTCTGCATTCCTATCTGATCCAAAGTTAAACATGACATGTCATGTATATGTCATGTTTAACTTTGGGTCATATAGTGAGTACTCTTGCTAGTAGATAACCACTTCCCCCATGGACAAAATGAAGAGATTAGTTGGAGACAAATCTAATCTGAAGTCCTTTTGTTAATGCATTTGACTAAGGGCCAGAGAAACATTTTACCTTATATAGCTACCTATTGTTCCTAAGCAAGAACCAGGAACTGGGAAATTTTTTATCTGTATTAACAGCCCTCTAACTGGTTTCATGACTTTAGACCATTCTTCTCAACTTTCTAGAACTGCAGTGGCTCATCTGTGAAGTGAGAGCAATACTTGTCTTTGTAAATTAGAGGTTATGGAGTGTAAACAGAAGCATTATGATCCCACCCAAATGCACTGGAAGCTTCTGCAGGGTACGACCATCTCTAGCGCCAGGCTCTAGCAGTCATAGGCCAAGAAAATGCCAACAAGAGAAGCAGCATCAGCTTTGCTCTCCTGGCAGAACTCCTTGGGATATCAGCCAGGCATTTTCCTCCCTCCTGGATACTTGCCTTTCAAACTTTAGTAGAGAATGGTACCTTCTTACTCATTCTTCTCACTGCACAGGCAGAGAAAGGGCGCTTTCATATTTTGACAAAAAGGATCATTTGCTGGCCCTGGCTAGGCCTTATAGCCCTCACTCACCTGGATTCAGGGATCTGGGCTGGGGTTTTATTGTATGACTTGCCTTACAGATGCTGGATCCCCTGGACAGTGCTGAAAATTCCTTGTCGGGAAGCTGCCAATCCTTGGACAGGTCAGCAGACAGGTATGGGTTGTGGGGTTAGTACCTAGGCGTTTTGGAACTGATGGGCTGAGGAAATAGAGTTAGCTAGTATGTATGTATGTATGTATGTATGTATGTATGTATGTATGTTTCCACACTGGTCTTACATGCCCATGGTAAAAATGTGCTTCTGGTAAAGAACCTCTCCTTAACTTTCCAAACACCATGTGAATGTTATGTTTATATAATTAGATGAATGTAATAGCTCAGCATAGCAGCTCACAGCTATTAAATGCTTGCTTTATTGTCTCTACATAATACATGCTGCTCTAGTACTGTTGGCCTCATTGCTGTGATCTAAACTGAGAAGCAGTGGACCTTCAGTGTTTTGGGGACAAAATTGAATTATCATCCATGGGTTTGCTTTTTTTTAAGTTTTTCTGGTGGAATAAGAAAGTAGGATATAAAAAAAGAAAATAAAATGTCCAGACTGCCTAGCTTACACAGCCTGGTGTGTAATCTTGTTCTTGCTCTTTGGGAGGGGACAAGTGCTGTCCTTTACACACCAAATGGTTCTGTGGAGCTGGTTTGCTCATCAGCGGAGGGTTGTTTTGAGTTGGCTTTGGCACTGATCCAGCCAGTCTCTCACCTTGACTTCGTTATGTCCAGGAGAATGTTTCATCACATCTGGCTGGGCTTAGAGCTATGGTCAGAGGCTGTGGGGCAAGTTTGTAGATTTTTTTTTTCTTTGTGTCACTGATTAATTGTTCCTGTGGGTACTGACCTTGTGACCATGACCAAATTAGTACTATGTCTTTCTTAACAGATCTGAACACTGGTGAGCACTGCCTCCCCTCTAGATATAGAATAGATACAGTCATAGTTGTTGATATCCAATTTATAGCTTTGTTTGAGGCTTGCTACTACCCACTGAGGGCTCTGCGAGGATAGGGACCAACTCCTAAGCTTTGTGGCCAAACTGGGATATAGGGATAGGGGCAGCAGGACAGGACTGAAGAAGGTCTGAGTCTAGTCGTTGTAAAGGAAAGGACCATTCAGTTGGATTCTGGGAAAGACAACTAAATTTACTCACTTGATTCTTGGGTTTTTCCTCCACCCCTCCCTTGCCTTTTTTTTTTTTTTTTCCTTCTCCTTGAGAGTAAAACCCGATGACCTGGACTTCTTTCTTTGATGCCTGGCCTAACTTGAGCATACGGTTTCCATCTTCCCTTCACAGGATCTAGGCCAGATGGATCCCAGCGCCACCAAATATGAGTCAAGTAGCTTTGGATAAGTCCCTTAACCTCTCTCTTCCTCAGTTTCCTCATCTCCAAAATGGGATAGTGGTGTTTAGTCTTAAAGGAAGATGCTTCGTGGTGTTGCTATTTTTATTACTGCCCTAGGCAAGGCTTTTTGTTGTTCTTTTCAACTCCTTCGTTACTAAGGTGGGAGGAAAGGGTAAGAAGGGAAAGTGCTGTGCAGCCAGAGTGGAGTTTAGTAGGACTGGAGGGGTCATCATTCAGGGTCCTGTCAGGTTTGGGTCTTAGGCTAGTAAAGAGAAGGTGCTTCTTTCCATGTAATGGCGTGTGAGGAAGTTAGAAAAGGGAGTCCATCTGGAGTCTGGATATCCTGCCTTTTGCCCTGGTGAGCTGCTTTGGAAGTATGCTAAAGTCTACTCTGTGATTTTGTTTTGTTTTTTTCCAGTCCATCCTTCCGGAAATCACGAATGTCCCGAGCCCAGAGCTTCCCAGACAACAGACAGGAGTTCTCGGGTGAGTTCCCCCGGTGAGCACCCAGGCTGCCTGGGTGGGGTTGCCTGCATTTTGCTTTGAAAGCTGAGTTGGGAAGCCAGAACTGTGTTTTAAGTTTCCTTGGGCCTACTGATCTGAGGTCTCAGGTGTCCTGGGGGCTTAAATGGACCACTCACCATTGTCTACCCAGAAGCCAGTGATTCCTCTTTCTTACTCAGATCGGGAAACTCAGCTCTATGACAAAGGGGTCAAAGGTGGAACCTACCCCCGGCGCTATCATGTTTCTGTGCACCACAAGGACTACAATGATGGTAAGTGCATTGCCATCTGCTGGCTGCCTCAAAAAGGACATAGTTACAACTCTGCTGGGGAAAAGCCTCTGCAAAGGGGTGGGCCAGGGCACTCCAAGTCCTGTGTTTCCTTGATTTCTGAGGCGCTGTGTTCAGACTTGAGGCTTTAGAAACAGGGAAAAACAAAAAAAGGGAAGAACCGTTTTTGTAGACTCAGGATACTGTCACTGGGAACTTTGTCCTTTGTTTGAGTGTGCAGCCTGCTCCAGGGCACCAGCTCTCCATCGCCCTCTTCTGCCCTTTGGCAGCAGACGGAATGGAGCTTCTGCTGAGATTTAGGATTAGGATGCCAAGGAAAACACTTCAGCTGTGGATTGGCCTGCGAGTACTGTGGGGCCTGAGAAACAGCTCTGTGCCTTCTCTTTGGCCAGAGCTTCCTTAACCATCTCTGGCTGCTTCCTAATTCCTGCTTTTGTCCTGATTCTTAAGGTGTCCTGATTCTTAAGCCATTCTGGCATGAGTTAGGCAGGAAGGCAGATAGGATGGACTAGAGATGGTGTTATGACCTGGTTTGCACATTCAGCTTCAGGACCAGAGGTCCAACTTACTCTACTCTGGCCCCTGCACCCCTTCAGGCAGAAGAACATTTCCCCGAATACGACGTCATCAAGGTAACCTGTTCACCCTGGTGCCCTCCAGCCGTTCCCTGAGCACGAACGGCGAGAACATGGGTCTGGCAGTGCAATATATGGACCCCCGTGGGCGCCTGCGGAGTGCGGACAGCGAGAATGCCCTCTCTGTGCAGGAGAGGAATGTGCCAACCAAGTGTAAGGAGTGGGCCTCACTAGGAGGAGATTGGCCAGGGGATGCTCAGATGAGCTGCAGGTTGGGAAGCCAGTGAGTCTACGGGGTTGTCTGGCTCAGCAGTAAGCTGCTTTGGCTCATCCTCTCCAAACTGGAAGAGCCTGCAGGGGGACAGCAGACCCACTTCACCTTAGTCCTTCTCCACCTTTGTGTGACAGGCCACTTCCTCTCTTTGGTCTTTAGTTTTTCCATGTTTAAACTAAAAAGCAGTCTCCTTAATCCCTGCCATGTTAAGATATTTAGGGGCTTTGGAGATACAGGTGTTGGATCAATGCAGAAAAGCATTTAACCATGACTTCAGTCAGTTCTCTGTTTTATGGGACTCAGGCCTGAAGGTCTGACTAACAGGGCACTAGGCCTGCTACAGGTGGGGTGGAGATGATGCAGTCAGTTGTAATAGTGCCAGGTGATGGGGGATGCAGCCACGGTCCCATATAGAGCCTCTGGGGAATCAGGGAGGACATCAATAAATAATGTGCACAGACTAAAGCTCTTTCCTTCTGCTCTCCTGTAGCTCCAAGTGCCCCCATCAATTGGCGCCGGGGGAAGCTCCTTGGCCAGGGTGCCTTCGGCAGGGTCTATCTGTGTTATGACGTGGATACAGGACGTGAACTTGCTTCTAAGCAGGTCCAGTTTGATCCAGATAGTCCTGAGACAAGCAAGGTACTATCTTCCTCATGGTCTGACTTCCAGTTTCACCCTCTCAACCAAATACCAGTCTTTTTTGCACAAGCTAATTGCTTAAAAGCTATAGGTTGTTTCCTCCATTATTATTCCTCCCACGTTCCCTTGCTGTCCACCGTGGTCCTGGCCAAGGAGTGAAGGGACTGTGGTCCAAAGAGCACCAGCACCCCAAGGAAGGATTGGATATGAAGAACTGAGTTGATGCCAAAGTACTAAGCAACCCAAAATGAGAGTGCCACCAAGAGTAGCCCATGCCTTCTCAAATGATGCCTCTTTCAACCCAGGAAGGAGCCTGTCTTCGTAGTTCAGCTTTGGGTGTGGCCTACACTCCAATCTGAGTGGATCAATACACGAGTTACTGAAGTACAGCAGTTACCAAGCACCCACAACACCTTCTCCCACCTCTGTTTTTCTATTGCCTGTGTTGGAGTGCCACCATTCAAAGGGTTGCCCTGCACTGAGGCCAACAGCCAGACAGTTGAGAGAGTCCCCCGTTTCTCCAGCTAAAGTTCCCAAGGCAGACCACTCTGAGGACACTGACTAGGGCAAGCTGAGCTGATCCCAGGCAGGCAGACCAGGGCCCTGAGAGCTGAGGTGACCACTGGCCTCTCCCCTAGGAGGTGAGTGCTCTGGAGTGTGAGATCCAGTTGCTGAAAAACTTGCAGCATGAGCGCATTGTGCAGTACTACGGCTGTCTGCGGGACCGCGCTGAGAAGACTCTGACCATCTTCATGGAGTACATGCCGGGGGTATGTGCCCCTGGTGTGTGTGAGACGCATAAGAGAGGGCCTCACCTGGGGTTCGGGCCTGCAGAAGGGATTCCTTCGACATGGGTTTGGTCCAGAGGCTCACAGGAGAAGGTGAGGTGACAGCAGGGTGTGTAGTCAAGAAGGGCCTGCCTGTGGTCACAGTGACGGTGAGGGTGAGAAATGCTCCCAGGCCGCCTCACCTGAGGCTTCCAGGATGGCTGCACTGTCCACTAAGGACTGCCTTTCCCGGGGCAGTGGGACCCCTTCTGGATTTGAGTCGTACGGTGCTTGAAGGAAGGGCTGTCTCAGACTTTTCCCCAAGCTGCCCAGCAGTCCCTAGCAAAGTGTCTGGTACATTGCAAGTGGGAATTGGATCTATCACTTATTTACTGCAATGCTGGGGGCTAGAAATAGCCTTGCCCCTCTCCTGCCACCTTCCTGCAGTGACTCCCTCTGACTTCTGTGGCTGTAGGGCTCAGTGAAAGACCAGCTGAAGGCCTATGGCGCCCTGACAGAGAGTGTGACCCGAAAATACACCCGGCAGATCCTGGAGGGCATGTCTTACCTGCACAGCAACATGATCGTTCACCGGGACATCAAAGGTGAGTAGGGGCAGGCCCTGGGGTCCCCAAGACCTGGTCGCTTGACCATTTTCAAACTTTCTGAAAAGTAGGACCCTAATTGCTTTCTTGGGGAATTGGTATGAAGATCAGTTGAGCAATTTGGAAAAATATTGCAGAATGAAGTGCTCAGCAATGTTGACCATGGTAATAATCATTTCGTGCTATAGGGCTGAGGCTGTTTGCCCTGTACAGTTCACATCTAATTCATGATAGCCCCATCCTCCCAGCAGCCCTGTGACCTGGGAGGGAGGGAAAGAGGGAGGAAAAAGGCCTGAGGGTTCAGGGTTGCAGGCTCTGCTCTTTCATGCCTTAGGAGCCAACATCCTCCGAGACTCTGCCGGGAATGTGAAGCTGGGGGACTTTGGGGCCAGCAAGCGCCTGCAGACCATCTGCATGTCAGGCCCGGGTATGCGCTCGGTCACCGGCACACCCTACTGGATGAGCCCCGAGGTCATCAGCGGCGAAGGCTATGGAAGGAAAGCAGATGTGTGGTGAGCACTACGAGCATGCTGGGACCCCATCTCCCTTCTGGGCTCTGTGGCCCCAACTTACAAATGAGCTTGGACTCTCTGATGTGGAGGGAGGGAGGGAGGGAGGGAGGGTCGGTCCACCTCTTGCCAACTAGATCAGGATACAGAGGTGGTGGTATGTATTAACTTCAAATAAGAAATGTTATTGCTGGGAACTTATGCTGTGGGAAACATCCCTGATCTTTGCTAAAATAGAGGTTGAATCCATTCTGAGGACCTGGATCAGCCCTAAACACTAGCAGGCGTTTCCCTAATGCTCAGACGGCTTGCATTTGCTCCCCTTAACTTCATGTCCATCCTCTGAAAGGGCCTGGAAGGCTCTTCCTCTTGGAACATTTTTGTGGTGGGCTGAGTGATGGTCCCCTGAAGATGTCCAAGTACTAACTCCTTTGACCTGTTAATGTTACCTTATATGGCAGAAGGGCCTTTGCAGATGTGATTAATTTAAGAATATTGAGATGGGAAGATCATCCCGGATTATCCAGGTGGGCCAGCATAATCATCAGGGTCCTTATATTATAAAAGGGAGGCAGGAGATCATAGTGGGTAGTAAGTGTGAGAGTGTAAGCAAGAGATTGGGAGTGGTGCAAGAAAGGGGCCATGAGCCAAGGAATGTAGGCAGCCTCTAGAACACGTGTCAAACACAAGGCCCGCGGGCCAAATCCGTCCCGCCAGGCCTTGCAATGTGGCCCGCACCGCGCTGTCATCACTGCACTCCGCTGCGTTTCCATCACAACGACAGTTTATGACTGTTCAGTAAACCATTCGGCCCACGATTTAGGCTGGATTTTAGATTTTGGCCCCTTCTCTGATTGAGTTCAACACCCCTACTCTAGAAGCTGGAAGAAGCAAGGAAATTCTCCCCTCAGAGCTTCCAGAAGGAGCCATCTCCACTGAGACTTGGACGTTAGCCCAGTGAGACTGATTTTAGACTTCTGACCTCCAGAACTATTATAGAATAAGTTTGTATTGTTTTTTATGCCATTAGGCTCATTTGTAAAGCAGGCACATTTGATACAGCAGCAATAGGAAACTAATATAGTTATCTTGGAGCTCTTTCTGTCCATACTAAGTGGTTCTCTTCCCCAGTCTCAAGAAGTATCCAAGTAGGTATAGGTTGATGAAGCTGTGTGGATAAGGCTGGTAGTTTTTTGAATCCTCTTCTGGCATTGAGGACCCTCTTTAGCAGTGGTCACCAACCGGCGGTCCGAAAGGTTGGCGGCCGCTGGTCTAAGGAGACCTTTGGACCAGCGGCCACGAACGGGTGGTCTGGGCCCACTGGTGGTCCGTGAGGTCCGAAAGGTTGGCGACCGCTGCTCTGCAGGGTGTTGATCCTCACCGTGGCCCATCCCGCCTCAGGGTGTTCTGAGAAAAGCACCTCCTTTCACAGCAGTGGGCAGGGCTGCTGGGTGCCCAGGATGGCCAAGAGGTGACATGGAGTTCTCTCTCTCCAGGAGCCTGGGCTGCACTGTGGTAGAAATGCTGACAGAGAAACCACCTTGGGCAGAGTATGAAGCCATGGCCGCCATTTTCAAGATTGCCACGCAGCCCACCAACCCTCAGCTGCCCTCCCACATCTCTGAGCACGGTCGGGACTTCCTGAGGCGCATTTTTGTGGAGGCCCGACAGAGACCTTCGGCCGAAGAGCTGCTCACACACCACTTTGCACAGCTTGTGTACTGAGCTCTCAAGGCCACGCTGCTGCCAGCTGCCCCTGCTGCAGGGCAAGGGGCTGCTATGGGACTCAGCAAAGTTGCTGCTTCTCCCAGGCAAGGCTGAGGACCATGGAACTACAGTCCAGCCAGCGTTTGTCTGTGCCCCTTCTGCCACTGGGGCTCAGAACCAGGGTGGGGTGGCTGCAGCCTCAAGGACTGGAAGCCCCCAGCCTGCCAAACCCGAGACCTCCAGCCTCGTAAGCTCAGCATGGAGGGCAAGGGGCTAGGAACAGTGTGCAAGGTGCCATGGTCTCCACCATTGGGGCTGTGTCTTGTCACTGCAATCAGCTCCAGAGCCCTGGGTCTGGGGCACAAGATGGACACGAGGGTCCGAATAGTGTTACTTTCATTCAAGTGTTATTTTGTTTCTCCTCCCCATGTCTGGAGATCACCAGGGCATCTCTGGGCTGGATGAGCCCACCCAAGCCTGAGGTAAAGCCCAGCGTCCTGCAGCCAATGGAAGGCAGAGGCCTGGGCTGCACTCCCCTGGAGCCCCAGGTCAGCTTGCCAGTCCCTTCCTTACCAAAGATGAATGAAGCAATGTTATGCTGCCTTATTCAGGGAAGGAGGACCTGTCCTACCTGCCCTGTGACCCTGCCTTCCCAAGCAGGGGCCTGAGATGTGGAACTGCCCACTAAGGGGCAGTTTTGTCAATGCAATTGTCTGTTTTACAAGTTGGAGTCACTCTTATGCTGTACCCAGTTTCTAAACTGGAGACTGTGTCCCCTCTGGGTTCTGAGTCCCCCTGCTGTGGGCCCAGGCCTCGGGCTGGATTGGAAAGAGCTGAAGGTAATGGCCTTTGTGCTCCTGGCCTGGCATCTGTTCTCACACTGCAGCGGACAGGAAGATGGACAGCACACTGAGAGCGTAGGCTGGCCAGGGGAGTTGTATCAGGCTGTCTGTGAGTATGACCCTGCTAGGCCAGAGCCCTCCAACTGGTAGAAGTGAGAGCCCCTGTGATGCCACCAACCATGTCTAAAACCGCCAGCTCTGTTCCTCCTTGGCCTGCCTTGCCCATCCCCACGAGGTCTCACCCTCTTTCCCTTCTTGCTCCTCCCTTGGCGGAGGAATGGCATCAGGGGTCTGGGAGCCAGTATCTCCAAGCAGCTTAGAGTTGGCCTTATTTACCTCAGCCTGGGCGCTAGTCCTTTCTTCAGGCCCCTCCCCTCCAAAATGTGCCTATTGCTAGAGCTCCTCCCTCTCAACACCCAGTTTCCTTGGGAGTTGTCATTAAAGAAAAAAAAAAAAAGCAGCCAGTGCCCAGGGATGGGTGTCTCCAGGGAGCTGAGGATTAGCGCCAGGCAGTTCATTGCCAGCCATGCCCACGTCCCTGTGGGCACCAGAACAAGCCAAAGCCTTCGTTGTATGTTGACGATGCACTTTTATGAATGTAGTTTCTATCGCTGTTTTTAGCCTTTTCACATCATGTAATGTGAGGCCTTGTACTTGTTAATTTATATCTCAGATCATATTTGGTGGTTTATATATATCACTTCTAGACTGTTACAGGTGATGGATGCCTCAAGAGAGAAAAATGAAAGCAGGTTTTACAGGAATGTGTTGCACGGTGCCAGTTGGGCCTGGGCCCATTTCCATCCTCTTCTCCCAGGGGTCTTTGTCAGGCACCCCAGCCCGGCCCTAAGACAGCGAGCATATGCTCCTGCCTCCCCCTCGGCCCTTGCCCAGGGTGGGGACCAGCCCCTCATCTCGACCAAAGCTGTGTAGTGGCAGCTCGGCCTCTCCACAACCCTGTCCTGATGGCTCCACCACTCTTCTTGGGCCTACACCCCTGTCCTGTCTCCATTTTCTAAGAGGAAACAGAGCACGCGCAGTGCCGGAGCTGACAAGATGAGACGACTCTGTGTCCCAGGTTCAGGCTCTCACAGAGCCCCCGCTCCCCCCACCCCAGGGTCTTACTTCACAGGGAATGTTTTTAAAAATTAATTTGCAAACAAGCCAACAAGCCATGCACTCAAAACAAAAAAAACAACAACCAAGACCCTGATATTTGTGCCAAAAATGTGGACATGCTGGATCAGCATCCTCAGGACCAAGCTATTGTTTAATTTTAATTTATTATTAAATAACTCAGATGAAAAAGTTGTGGGCTTAGAACAGTCTGGGCCCAAAGGTTCTGAAGGGCAATTCCCAGCGGCTCCAGGTTGCTGTGGGAAGGGCCTTGTGCCATTTGCTCATCATTCCGTGGGGTGTCAGCCTTGGCCAACCCAACAGAGGCCAGAGCTGGGGAGAGTCTGCCCTCTGCCACCCTCCTGCCCCTCCCACCCACCTCAGCTCTGTGTCTGTGTCTGAATTGTGGGTCGTGCAGAAGAACCTGCAGCCATAGTTATTTGACTATATCTTGACCGAGGGCTTGCAGAGCAAAGCCAGGCCAGTGTCGTGCATTACTTAAAATAAAAAGGGATCATTTATACCCAAGGGGTCCGGTGACGATGCTTTTGGTTGAACGTGGAGGGAGCAGGTGTTTGCCTGGGAGGTGCCAGGCATAGTGCCTATTAACAAATGTGGGCCCGAGTAGAGAGCTTGACTCCAAGAGGTAGTTCTGGATGGGACGACTTGGCTGGTACCACTGCCAAGATGGCACCTCCCCTTCCTGCTGCCAGCTCTGCTGAGGGCTGACTTACTGACATGGCACTGGCAGTCCCCACTGTCACGTGGCTGGGTTCCCAGCACCTTTATGACATCTAGTAGTCTTCCCAGCCTAGGGAGTCTTCCCTCAGTCCCACCCTTTCAAGGCAGGAATCCAGTGCCTCCCCCTGGTCTATGTGGCTGTTCCTGAGCTCTGGGCAGTGAGACCATCCTTGTCCCCATCTAAGTCGGGCCTGCCTTGAGTGAGGCTCTCAGAGGACCCATTCTGCTTACTGTTAGCTTTGCTGTTTCGAGGAGCCAAGTCTACTTCCACACAACAGTGGCCCATCTGCCACCAGTTTGAGGCCTCGCATAAGGCCACTTAAGAACTTCAGTTCTATGGGGCAGTGGCAGTAAGTCCCCAGGAGCCTGCCCTCTTGCTCTACCAACTTCCATAGCTCACAGGCAATTTGGGGAAATAGGGACAGCTGGGCTGGGTTAGACAACCCAGACTTCTTGCCTCTATTCTGTTTGGTGTGGGGGGTCCTCCAAGTGTGCCTTGTCCCTCAGAGGGGGCAGGAAAGTTGTTTGGACTACCTGGGACTAACCATGGCTGCCCTCATTGGAGCTTGAAAAAGCAGGGTGAGATATGCTGATTCTCTCCATCCCTTACTGATTCCAGGACAAAAGGGGCCCAGACCAGGGCTCAGCAGAAGGGTTCTGCTTTCTACCCCCACATATTGAAGTGCAGTGAAGCCAGGAACCATCACGCACTGATGCCTGACCCTCTTAACCAACACCAAGGCTGAAGGACAAAGGAGTTTGTTATAAATCCAGAGGTCTTACAGCACGGAAACATGGCTGGAAGAGGACACCCTTTTTCTCAGGCTGACTGGTATTTCTGATACCCATCACTGTCCCCCATCAAGGCCAGATGTGCTCTGTGCCGACTGTGCCCTCCCCCCTTCACCTTAGCATGGTGAATCTGTGTCCCTGCCCCCTGCCCCCCAGCCAATCAGACCACATAACAGAGTCAGGATCCGTTGAAACATGTTTAAAACGGGGTTGATCACAAGTCAGAACCGGCAGAAACGAGAAGAGGAAGGGAGTGTGGCCCCCACCAGACTCCGTGGCTCTCAGACTGGCAGGTGCTTTCGCTTGTGCGGGCGGTGTGCAATGGTCCCAAGCCCCGCCGGGGCATGCCCTGCCACAGCGAGCCCTGGGGGCACTCTGCGAGGCCCAGCAGAGGCCCTCTGGCTCTCCTTCCTCCAGTCTCCATGGCTCAGAACCAGGCTAAGGACAGAGGTAGATGGGGAGACAAACGGGCCACACGGGGCCCCAGGTGGCAGTGAGGGAGCTTAGGACCCTGAGGGGGCATGCTGACTCCTGGCTGGAGAAAAGGCACCTAGATAAGGAAGCTGGGCTTGGGGGCCTCCCGGGGAGCCAGGGGGTTAGGTGGGAGAGGGCGAAAGCAGCAGGAAGCAGGGTGGTGAGCAACCTCCGACCCTGGTTCCCAAATCCCCACCCTCTGAGGGAGAACGAAGGAATCCTGGAGCAGAGCCCTGCCCCCATAACCCTCTGCTGGAGCAAGATGGCCTCATCCCCTTCCCACCGTCTCCCCCTGTGAGCTCAGGTCCAGTCTCTCCACACTTCCCACTGTCCTGCTCCAGGCCCTCGTCAGAGGGAATGGACGGTCAGAGAGCCTTAGGCTGTCTTGGTGCTGGGGTCCACCTCCTTGTGGGCCCAGAGCTCCTTGTGCTGCTTCCGGCCGAAGCCCTCGTCATAGTTGCCTTTGCTCTTAAACAGCTGCTGAAAGTGGGGTTTGCAGTAAAACTCGCCATGCAGTGCCGCGTAATTGCCCAGGCTGCAGAAGCAGAACAACTGTGGTCAGGTCGGGTGAGGGCTGGAAGGCGGGCAGGGGCAGGGGCAGGGCAAGGGCGCACCTCAGCTTGGAGTGGCAGTGCTTGCAGCAGAAGCAGGAGTTGTGGAAAATGAGCTTGTCCGCCACCAGCCTCTCCATGGGGTACACGGTCTTCTGGCAGGAAGCACAGGTCTCTTTCACCTGGGCCCGGAGGCTGAAGGACTGTGGGGGAGAGATTCAGCCAGGGGTCTGACCAGCGCCCATCCCTCCCTCCATCCCCAACACCACTCCAGGGGTGGGGTCCTACCTTGGAGCGCTGGACAGTGCTGGGGCCGCCGCCGCCTTTGGCTTCCTAAGGGAGAGGGCCAGTCAGGGCAGGGGCAGCTGAGATGCCCCAGCCTTCACCGGGGTCACCAGCCCAGATCCCAGGGGCACTCGAGGGGGGAGGGGAAGGGTGGTAGGCAAACACCGCTCCTCACCCCTTCATCCCCAGGCCAGACCCCTGCCCCGGAGTGTCCTCCCACCCGGCTGGTCACCTACATGAGAGGGGGTGGCCGGGGCGGCTCCTGCGGCCTGGAACATGGCTGATTGGAAGTGATGGTGGCCCGGGCTGGGACGCGGCACCCGCTGGGTTCTGCAAGGGGAAGTCGGTAGGTCAGGCCCCACAAGCCCTTCCCAGGCCTGCAGGGTGGGGGTGTTTACAGGCAAGGGGGGCGGGGGGCTGCGGTTGGGACTTTCCCAAGTCATTTCCTGTTGCTCTGGGTCTTGCCACTTCCGCCCCTCACCCCGTCCCCCTTCTCCCGCCAGCCCCCCACGCTGCTCCCCCGGGGCGGGGGCTCCTGAGTGGAACCATATGTCGGGGCCTAACAGGGCGGCTGAGGAGGGGGCTGTGCACAGCCGCCGGGAGCGCCTCGCGGAGCGGGACCGCTGGGGTGGGGTGGGTGGGAGTGGGTGGGGGTGAGGGAGGTCAGGAGAGGGCGGGCCGGGCAGGGCTGGGGCGACATCGCGCTGCCCTGGCCTGACCCCAGCCCGACGCTGCCCAGCGCGGGGCCGAGGGGCCGAGGCCGCCGGCTCCCCAGCCCGGTCCCCCCGCCCCTGGACAGCGCTCTCCGGCCAGGCCCGCTGCGCGCCCCGCTTCTTCGTCCCCAGACCCCGCGTGGGCGCGACCCCTCACCCGGGATCCCGCGGACCCACCGAGGGGAATGTGGCCCCTCCCCGCCCGGCGCCTTGTCCCGGGGGCCGGCTGCTGGCCTCGGGGCTCCGGAGCGGCGCCCCCCGCCGCCCCCCTAGGCGCCCGGTTTGCGAGCCGGTGCAGCCCCCACCCTCGGCCGCCCGCCAAGTCTCACCGGGTCCCGCCGAGACCGCGGGCGGGGGTCGGTGTCCGGGGGGCGCTCCCAGCGCGAGGCGGGCGCGGGCGCGAGCAGCCACCACTCGCTGTGGCTCCCGGCGCCCCCGCCGCCGCCGCCTTATCGCGGCGCCGCCCCCGCCGCCCCCGCCGCGCGCCCGCCCATTGGCTCCGCCGCGCCCGGGGCCGCCCCCGCCCCGCGCCGCCGCCGGCCCCTCCGCGCTTTGTCTTCCCGCCCGCCGTCCCCCTTTGTCTGCCCGCTCCCCCCGCGCTCCGCACCCCCCGCCCCCGGCCCCGCGAACCCGGGACCCTGCTCCCCCCGCGCTCCGCACCCCGCCCCCGGCCCCGCGAACCCGGGACCCCGTTCCCCCCGGCCCCAGCGGGCGGAGGCAGGGACAGAGCCCCGGGCCGCGGGCCGCGGGCCGGGACGAGTTCGGGCTGAGACCCGGGGTCGCCGGACAAATGGCGAACCGGGCTTCCTATGGGCCTTTCGATGCCGGGTTCCCCCAAGTTGGCTCCGAGGTGCAGGCCTGACCGCCCCGTTCCCGGCCGGCGCTCCGTAAACCTGTGTCCGGACCCCGCAGGGCCGCCCCGGGTCCCGGCCTGGGGCGCGTCCTCCCACCGGGGGCAGCCCCGCCTGCTCGCCCCGGGAAAGGTGGCGGCGGTGCCGGGCACGCGGCCTCCCAGCCCGGCCTCCAGGCTGCGAGGCACAGCGGCCGCGGGGCCGGGGCCTCCGTCCAGTCACCGCCGCCTGCGCTCTGCGGGATCGGCTGCACGAAGGCCCGAGGCACCTGAGACCCCCAGACCAGGGCCGGGAGGCCACTGCCTTTGGTGTCCCCCAGCATTGGTCCTCGGAGTCTGACGGTTCTGTGGCCAGATTGTGTGGGATTAGTCACCCCTGGCCCCTCAGGGGAGGAGATCTCCATCCCTAAAACAAGCAGACCTCGGCAATACAGGGGGCGAGGCTGAGGTTTTAAGTGTTTGGTCCATGGGAAACAGCTGGGGAAGCCAGGCCTCCTGACCCGCTCTACCCCTGCCCTAGACCACGCCGGCGGAGCCTGCTCCCGCCCACAGCCCGGGCCAGAGGCAGCACCCAGGCGTAGGTGCCGGGACCCTGCTCCAGCCCACAGCGCAGGCCTGAGGCAGCGCCCACGAGGTAGGTGACCTCCCTCAGCTGTGCGGGAGCCGTGCCCTCCAGGATAGACCTTCGCTGGGAGGGCGGGTCCTGCGGGCACAGGATGCAGAGCTCTGCCTGACACCAGGCTGCAGGCTGTTTGACGAAGCTCAGCCCTAAACATAGCTCGTTCCCACGCGGCAGGAATAGAACCCGCGGCCCCTGGCAGGGAGGCGAGGCAGCAGGCTTCCCGGCCCCCAGCTGCTCTTGGCTCGCCCAGCGGCCCACTCCTCGCCCACACCGCGCTTCACTTTCCTCCTCTCCAGAGGGTCTGTGTTAGCGTTGAGCTGCAGGCCTGAGGACTCCCTGGATGGGTGAGAAACTTTCCCGCCAGGTTTCCTGCCATCAGGTTCTCAAAGGGGCCGGAATGATTTTAAAAGGGTGAAGCCCTCCCTCCGGGACATAGGGATTGAGGAAAGTCAGGGGGCTTGACCAGGAGGCCCCCTTGCCCTGCCCAGGTCCAACTGCAGGGAGCTGCTGCAGTCAGCAGTTTGGCTTAAGAATGAGCTGACATGCAAGGTGAAGAAAGCAGCTTACAAAGAAAACCAGCTGAAAATGATGTTAGGAAAGGGGAACTTGAGGTTTAAAGAAGAAATATAGAGCTGGGCAGGGGAGAGAAGGGTCGGAAATGTGACCTGACCTCACACAGTCCAGGTCAGGCCTCCACACCCCACCTCATGGTTGGGGTCATTCCTTCACACCACCCCTGTAACTGCCAAAGGAAGAGGCTTTTTTCTTGGTTAAGCTGATGTTACCATCGAGGAGGAAAGGGAGAGCATCTGATGCTGCAAAGCGTCTTCAGGAAATAGGGAGGGGCGCTTCCTTAATCTCACATCTGAAGGGCCTCACCCAGAGCGGGGCCCCTCACCCCTGAGGGGCTGGCAGAGGGGAAGGGCCAGCTGGTGCACATGCAGGCTGAGGGGCACCGTGAAAACCCAGGTTAGAATCACCCCCTGGCCCAGCTCTCTGGCTGCCAGCCAGGATGACAGGGCAGGGGGGCTGGGCTGGTTCTTAGGTTACCTGCTCTTTGGGTATCAGTTCCAGTGGTAAGGAGACGCCGCAAGTCATGTTACCAAATAACCCCTCCACCTCCTCACCTGCCGGAGGTGAGCGTCCTTATCTGGACTCCTGGTGGCCCTACCCTCCGAGGGCTGGTCTCCAGCACCTCGTCCTTTCCGCCCAGAGTGTTTAGATGGCCACAGGCTAAAGTTAACAGTCTCTGATTTTCAGATAGTTAAGAGACAAAAATCTATTATGGGTTGTAAAAAAATGGGTGTGTTGTGCGGCTGTCTTCCGTCAGCACTTGTGGGACGGCTCTCGGCTCTCGATGGCAGGGCCCCTGGGGGACAGACATGTCTGAGCCTGTATGGGCAACACACAACGCTGCTCTCCCCAATGGGTTCTCTGAAAATTTTAATTTGTTCCGACAATAAAACTAACACGGTGTAAGGACTTAAGCCCTCTGGCTAGGCAAGACATTAGGACCCTTGAGATAAAGCACCGAGGCAGCGCAGGAGGCAAGAGGCAGGGATGGACTCGTGGGAAAGGAATGCACGGAACAGATGAACTCTGGAGGAAGGGCCCGACTGTAACAAGGGCCGGGACCCACTGCCCCAGCCTTCACCGGGTGCTTAAAAAGGAAAACACCCTTCCCCCAGCTGTTAGAGGGCAGAGGGCAGAGGGCAGGGGCACAGGTTGCTTATTGCTTGCCTCTCCATGGCCTGCAGGGTCTGGGAACACTGGAAAAGAATGGAATTTGGCTGGTAGGAGAGCATGAGTGGGAAGAGGAAGTCACACAGTTCTCTGTGTCAATGAGTCAAAACCCTGGACTTGAACTTCAGCCCCCAGGGCCAGGATAGCATCTCTTCCTTCTGAAGAGGTCACTGAACTCCCAGGACTGGGAATATCCGCTTTCTGGCCGGTCCGGATCCCTGGTTGGTGTCTCAGAAGCCTTGGAGCAGTAAAGAAAAGTTTCTCTCCAGAACTTCTTTCCCCCCCAGCAAGCAGGCAACTCTCCTGGCAGAGAGGTCCTTTCTACCCAAGCTGCACCCGGAGGGTGGGAATGTGCCAGCGCTCAGGAAGGGCCGGGAGGCTCACTCGTCCCTCCGGTGCTGGAAAATGCACCTTCCTCAGGCTCAGAACTCCCAGTCGTCCACCTCCAGCTCTTCCAGGTTGGTTACCAGGCCGAAGATCCCACTGTGGCCCTGAGACTGGCTGCCCTCAGAGCTGGTGATGGGGGTGACAGGCCGCAGTAACTCGGGCAAAGCCTCTGAGGCTCGTCGCTTGATCTGGAGGAGGAAAGGGGGTGGGGAGGAGGGTGATCCTGCTGTTCTGGTCCCGGGACATCCTTGGCCCGTGGAGATGGGCCTTTGGAGTCAAGAGCTTCTCTAAGAGGAAGGAGCGGCACCTTTAAGGGCTTCAGGAATGGCCATTTCTCTGATTCGAAGGGAGGAGAAGAGAATGCCTAAAGACCCAAAGCTAAGGGTGTTGGGGAGTCAGAACCACAGGAAGAAAACAGAGCCTCAGCAAAGGCCTACTGTACCTGCTTGAAAAAAGAATGGCTCAGGAGGGTGCTGGCACTTGGTCTGCAGAGAAAAGGGAAGAGAAACCAACATCACCCTGTGCCCAGGTTTCCAAAATCCTGCTGCTTACACCTCACCCTCAAGTGCCCCTCTGCTTCCCCCCTCAGCACAGCCAGCAAAGCAGCCAGAGCTACTCAGCCTGGCCTCTTAGCAAACCTCAGGCCA
Organism: Pipistrellus kuhlii; assembly: GCF_014108245.1. Lineage (NCBI taxonomy): Eukaryota > Metazoa > Chordata > Mammalia > Chiroptera > Vespertilionidae > Pipistrellus > Pipistrellus kuhlii. The sequence goes on along the minus strand of NW_023425521.1, from coordinate 8,540,948 downwards.
TCCCCCTGGCTGTGGGGGCGTGGACTCCTCCCCGGAACCCAGACCCTTCCAGGACAGATGCACCCTCTCGAACCCTTAACCCCCAGAGCCCACCTGCTCCCTGGAAAGCCCAGCGGAAATACCTGACATCCGGGTTGCGCTGAAGGCACTGCTCCACGAAGTGGTGGAAGTGGGAGGAGAAGGTGCGGTGGTAGGGGTGGGATAGCGAGTCTCCGTTGGAGGTCCTGGGGGTGCTGGTGGCCAGGCTGTCACTCAGGCCGGAGTTGGCCGCTGAGCGCGAGGTGCTCATGGTCAGCTCCTCGGCGGGGATGGTGCTGGTGTCCAGCAAGCAGGGGACTGTGCCGTTGAGCTTCTCCAGCAGCATCTGTGGGGGAGAGACCAGGACTGGGCTGGAGCTGGGAGAGCTACAGAGTTTCTTCACAAATACACTTTCCCCCAAATACAAATGAGATTTGGGGGGAGTAGAGAAAAGACAGTAGAATAAGTAACTTTTCCAAAGGAATGCTTGGCAGCCACACCCTAGCTAGGCCAAGCTTTTGCAGAGGGACAAGCAAAGAAGGGCCTCCTTCAATGTGGCTGCAAGGAAGGCGCTCACAGTCTCCTCCTACTTACAGGCACCGGGTCCTTTTAACTGTCGAGCCCTCACCCTGGGTGAAGGCAGCGGCCGGCAGGCTTTCTTTGAAGCACAGCCCAGTTTGCCAAGCCCAGGTGGTCTGATGGGGCTCATTAGCAGCACCTGCAGTGCCACAGCCTGGGCTGGCGCTGCGGCAGGCTGCACAGGAGCAGCACACCCGGGAACGGGCCAAGCTTGGACCCAGACTCAGCACATGTGAAACCCACCCCATCTTGGAGATCTAAGACCCTGTGGATTGTTCTGTCCAAGCCAGAAACCTGGAAATCTCTTTCAAGCTACAGTAGTATGGTGGCCACTTAGTATATGTGGCTATTTATATTTAAACTAGAGGCCCGGTGCATGAAATTCATGCATGGGTATGGCTCCTAGGCCTGGCTGGCAATCAGGGCCAATTGGGGCCTTCTGTCTGCCAGCTGGGGCCTTCCTTCTCAGGCTGCTGGCTAGTGCCTTCAGTCCTCCTTCCTTCGCTCTGTGCCACCCTCTGGTTGTCAGCACACATCACAGCGAGATATCAGTCTCCCAGTCAAACTCCTGAGGGGACACTTGGCAGATTAGCCTTTTAGATTTATAGATATATATAGATGAATTTAAATATAATTAGGTTTAAAACTCAGTTCCTCAATGTGACTGGCCACATTTTAAGTACCTAATAGCCACAGGTGGCTAGTGGCTACCATACTGGACAATGTAGATATAGAACATTTGGGTCTTCTCAGAAAGTTCTATTGGACCATGCTAATCTGGATCTTTACCTTTTATTCACCTTAAAGAGCCTTTTAACTCTTCCCTGAGCATCTTTCTGTCAGTATCTTAGATTTTCTAGATTCCTAACTTAGATTTCCACACCTTCCTGATCTCCCAGATCTAACCCACCTGCTAGCGTGAGCTTCCTCAAATATGGGTCTGATGCTATCACTCTGTGCTTAAAGCCTTCAGTGAGTCTCCACAGCTTTGCAAGAGGATCCAGGTGTCCTGACGTGGCATACAAAGCCCTTCATGATCTGCCCTAGCTTCCTCCTCCAGCCACATCACCTAGCTCCCACGCCCAGATGCTCCTATACTTGGGCCATTTACCACTACTTGCTATTGCCCAGACCCTGTTCTTTCTTGACTCTGGATCTTTGCTGTTCCCTCTGCCTGATAGGTTTACTTCTAGTTCCCATTCTTCAGTTAATTCTTATTTACCTTCAGGCCTCAAGTGTCTCCTCCCAGAACTCTCCCTGGCCTCCTGCTCTACAGAGTTCCCCTTTGACCCTTCTCTAGCTGCCCTCCTCCCCGCAGGGTGAGCAGGATGTGGCTTCAAGAAAGAGGCTCACTCAGAACTTGTAATTCATCCCCACTCCCCCTCAGTTCTCACGTTCCAGGTACCGGGGACCCAGGCAATCTGCCTCAGTGACCCAAGACCACTTCTTGGACTTGGTAAAGCCTGGCTTGATGGGCCTCCCTGGGTATGCCTCCCGGGTGACCATGCCCCTGGCTGGGTACGCCCAGGAGTGGCCAAAGGCAGTTATTGTAAGTGGCATGAAGAGAGGTCTGAGAGCTCTGAATTCCACGTATATTTATCAAGGTAGGAGGACAACGTATTTTACACATTTACAGACGTGTGAGCTGGACTTTCACATTTTAAAGGCACCCGTTCCAGGCCCTGCAGCTGTTAGCAGTGGCCTGCCCCGGAGCTCCCCTCCCCTGCTCTCCATTTACACAGCAGTTACCACACAGAAGCAAACCGTTACACAACCATCCCCCTGGGCGGGGCTTTAGAAGGAAAGCCTGACTTTCACCGGATCCTCACTGCGGTGGGTAATCAACAAGCATCTGTGGAAGGCAGGCAGGCAAGAAAAGCACTGGGTGCAGGCTCACCTGGGTGGCAGGCATATCCTTAAAGGGGACGTGGCCGTTGGCCAGCTCACAAGCTGTGATTCCCACGCTGTAGATGTCAGACTTGGCATCATAACCCTGCAGATTCTAGGTCAGGAGGGAAAAGCCACATATCACTCGGTGTGTAGCCGTGGCCGTTATTCTTAGAGGAAGAACGGGGCGGAGCTATCCCTGAGAGGGAAAGAATGTTTCTCCCCAAACCAGGGCCAGCTGCGGAGACTCTCCTTGCTTACACCATAAAGAGCAGCTGCTAGTTGAGAAGGAAGGGCTGTTTGAAATAAGCAGCAGGAAGTGTGAACCCCAGGCTCCAGCTTAGTTCAGGGATGAAGAGAGCACCAAATGCTCACTTCCCACAAGATGCGGAGGTCTCTGAAGGGAGTGGAAACAGCGGGGTACCTACTAGCACTCCCTCACTGCCATGCGAGGGGCCTTCTGGGTCCACCTGCCGGCAGGAAAGCCTCCCTCCAGGAGCCCTTCCTGCACCCGGAGGCAGAGAGCACCCTCCCGGGCTCCTGGGGGCCCGTACAGACCTGCTGGAGGACCTCCGGGCTGAGCCAAGGCAGAACCTTGATACTGTACTTGGGAAAATCGTGGACCACCCGCTGCCGCTGCCCGTGGCTGATCATGCTGAGGTTGCTGCGTAACCCAGACAGGTAGACCTTCCCGTCCATGGAGATCAGAATGTGGCTGGCTTTGACACTCCTGTGGGGGTGAGGGGGCAGGTGGTGCGAGGAGGTGTCACCGGACAGCAGGAGCCCCGCACACTGCAGACCTTTGGTCTTTACACACTGATCCTGTCAGCTCTGTCCCCGGCAGCGTGTGTGTGTATTATTTGTGCATATACATGTTTTATACACAAATACACACTGTTGTGAGAAGTTTCAAACATTCCCCCAAAAGAAAAAATAAGCATGACCCCACTTACATGTCACCAAATTTTTGTTAAAGTTCTTTTATGCTCACAGATCACTGCTCCCCCACCACCTGCTACTACTGACCTGTACGTTTTGTTTGTTCTTGTAAAGTGTATCATGGTTTTGTTTGCATATATGTTCAATTTCCCTAATGCTACTGTGATATGCACCCCATTCTTCCTTTTCCTCTCAGTGCTGCATTTGAGACCCATTCATGCTGCCCTCTGGGGTGGGTCCGACACTTTTACTCATCCCTTCTTCCAGCAAGGGACACCCCCACTGTCTCTCTCCGTGAAGAGGAAGTGATGTTGCATACAGGTCCCGGATGGGCCTGCGTGAGGTTTCTTTGGAGTGCACACGAGGCAGCACCGATGGTTCTGGTTCCCAGTGACCCTGACCGGCTGTGTCGGGCCGTCGTCATCCACTGTACAGACAGGCGAACCCTCTGGGCCTCACTGCACTGGGCCTGCCCCAGCCCCCCAATGTGCCAGGGCCTGGTATGTAAACTCACATCCTCCTGTTTTGCTTTTATGATTATTGCTCATATGGCTCTTAGCCTTTAGGCTTCCTCTTTTATAAACCTCATATCCTTCAGTCAGTTTTCTATTGTTTTCCTATCCTTTTCTTGGTGATTCACAAGATTGCCTTGCTACTAACCTCCTGCTTTAGACAAAGCTAACATCTCCCATGCTGTCACCCAGAGAACAGGTCTACTTACCGAAAAGGGCCTAACTTCGTGTTTAAGGTGTCCTTTATTGGAGAGAAATCCTTAATCTTAAACTCACCAATTTTTTTATGCTTCTAAAACATTTAGAAGTTCTAAATATTTCCTTACATTCATTTCCTTCTAAGTCTGTAGTTTCACATAGACAAAAGGTCTTTAATCCGTCTGCAGGGCTCCTTTGTATGGGGGGTTAGGTAAGGATCCCGTTTTAATATTTTCCCTACGGTGAGCCACTCTCCTGACACCACCTACTAAGCATTCTGTCTTCTCCCAGCCTCTCAGATGTTCCTCTCACTCAGTACTAAGGGCCAAGCTGCTCAGTGAAGAGCAAGTCAGCACCGACATGCTGGATGCTCTGCCCACCAGCTCAGAGGCAAGGGCAGAATCCCACGTCTGGCCTCTCTAACTTCAGTCAACCTTCCGGTGTTTACTTGAGGGCTCCTGGGCACAGATACCCACTCCTGTGAAGGGTGAATAGGCCTAAGAATGCACCTGTGTACGTATCCCATGTGGTGGATGTAGTCAAGAGCCTTGAGCACCCCCTGCAGGATGTAAGCAATGGCCAGTTCATTCATGCCATCCATGAAGTGAGTACAGATGAGATCCTTTGCAGAACCTGAAGAAAGGAGTTATGGGGAAGTAGGGAATGGTAACAGAAAAAATACAGCATGTAAGCCAGCTGGCAACAGATTCTTAGAACCACTCCCCCACCTGCTGGGAGCCCTTTCCCACTCACCATATGCCATGAATGGCGTGACAACCCACAGCTCATTGTCTGCAATAAAGGTGGCTCGATAGGGCAGGATATTGGGATGACTGAAGAGTTTGGAAACATGAAGCTCCCCCTGAAACCAATGGTAACTGAAGTCAGAATCAAGGAGCACAAGGAATGACACTCAACAGGAAGGTGGCAGCATGAATAAGATGGGTGCTCCTCTGAGAGTCCTGGGAGCAGCAGGAGCCTAAGCAGGTGCCTTCTGGAGTGAGAGAAACCAGTCTCTGCTCTCTGCCAGCTTCTGCCTATGTTTGGCTCTGCCAGCCAATGAGAGGGCCTCCAGAAACAATTCCCAAGAACCGGGAAGCTGCTAATAGCAGTTCCCCACCACAGAGGCGATGAAAACAAACTGTTGATTGAAAATTTCTGAAATCCTAAACTTAGCTCAACTTCAAGGGCCAGGGCACAGAATTCCTCTTTAAGATAGAAAAACGAGAAATGTTTCCTGCCGGAACCGGTTTGGCTCAATGGATAGAGTGTCGACCTGTGGACTGAAAGGTCAAGGGTTCGAGTCCGGTCAGGGGCATGTAACTTGGTTGCGGGCACATCCCCACTGGGGAGTGTGCAGGAGGCAGCTAATCGATGATTCTCTCTCATCGATGTTTCTAACTTTCTATCCCTCTCTCTTCCTCTCTGTAAAAAAATCAATAAAATATATTAAAAAAAAAAGAAAAAAGAAAAAGAAATGTTTCCCTATCATTAAGGAAAAGTTTGTAGGCAAGGAAAGAAAGCATTAAAGAACAAACAACAACTACTAAACATTGGAAGCTATTTCTCCAGCTAACCTCAGATTGAGAGATCCCTTCCTTAGAAGCAGCTATAGGAAGTGTCAGACCTACAAAAATTTAAAATAAATTTTGACAAGATGTTAAAAAAAAAAAAAAATGGACAAGAGGACTATAGAAATCTAGAGTCCTGGCCTGTGGGATGTGAGCTAAGGCCAAACAGACAGTACCTCCTGCCTGTCCACTGCTCTAGAGGATAAGAATCTGGAAGTCCATTATGCTCTAGAACAAAGTCAGATATGATTGTTTTTTCCCAAATAACTCAGTCAGGACTGACTTTCTGTCACATTCTTAGATCCGCTAAACTGCTCCGAGCCTGTGGACCAGGATTACAGCACCATTAGACGAGCATGGTTTCAGAAGAGCATTGTATACAAAGAAGGGAAAGGGTGCAACTCCCTGTACTGAAAATGCACTGCCCCAGGTCCGGAATAGAAGGAGTCTCAGGGCAAGCCTTCGTCAGCCAAGGAGAATTCAGTCCCCGGTCAGTTATTAGACCTCTGGTCCCTCCAGTTAAAATGAGAAGGCAGCTACTTGCTTCTCCAGTAGAAAGGAACCTTAGGCAAATAGGGTGCTAAAAGCAGGAGAGTGGCCTAGCCTCTCTGATTAATAAATAAATGAGGCAGGAAGGAGTCCTTGTAGAGACGGGAATATAGATTGGGCTGGGCAGCATTAAGGAATCCTTAGTGCCAAATGCCCAAGGTTCTTCACTGAGAGCTTCCGTAGCTGATCGACTTGGTCTACCTTCATTTCCTGCCAGCTGCTTTCAGAAGATGGAGGTAAGAGATGCCTTGTAATTATTATACTACTGGAGCAAAGAGCCCACCTCCAAGTGTCTCATCCACATTTTTTTTTTTTTTTTTTTTACCTGCAAGAACGTCACCATCTCATTGGAACAAGCTTCTAGGTTAATCCTTCGTACCGTCACATACTCTCCCGTTGGTTTGTACCTTGCTAGGTTCACTGTCATCAGGTCCTCAAATCCTTTGCCTAAAAGAACAGAGGATGCCATAAGCAAGGTCAACAACAGCAAAGGGTTTCTTCTTCCTTCAACAAACTTGATTTCAAAAGAAAATGCAAGCTAAAACTTGCACCACTGTTACTTTCATGACTGACAGTTCTTGCTTCTTTTCCTAGTATTAATAGTTCCTTCTCAGCCAACTGTTCTGACTGGCTCTGGCCCAGGACACCTTCTCAGCCAAATAGAAAAAAGTATAAGAACTCCTTTCCTGGGAACATGATCTCCTTTCCCATACTTGGAGAAACAAAACCCAAGAAGACCCAACAAAGCCAGTTCTGTCACCACAGCCCTCTAAGTAGCCGACAGCCTCAGGCACACATTCATAGCGCCCGCCCCCTGGAGCTCCAAGGTCTTGGCAGTCCGGGACATTACCTATAATGGTGAGTAGCTCATAACACCCTCCCTCCGGCAGAAAGCTACTCATGATCTCCTGCTTGGAGAAGGATGCTATCGACTCTGAGCTTGCCTCATTGGTCTAAAGAAAAAGAAAAATTGGTTAATAAGAGAAAATTGGGGGGAGGGAGAGTAGAGAGGCGGTAATTCAGACCTATGAGGAGACTGGCATCTAAACAAGCAGAAATTCTGGCTCTGGTGCCAGCACTCTGATGAGGAATGTAAAGTAAAACATCAGGTGTTTGATGTATCCACTATCCACAAATGTAGGTGGGGGACAAGGGCCAGTAACAGCCAGCTGTTGATTTGCTTGTCCTTCCAACAACTGGCTCATTTGCTAAGAACTATGAATTTCTTTTAAAAATAATTTTAAGTGTTTTTCAGTTACCGTTGACATCCAATATTATATTAGTTTCAGGTACATAGCATGGTGAACATGATGAAATTCTTACTTGGGGGAAGGATGTCTGGAGAAAGGCACATTTACAGAAGAGAAAGGGGATGGAGAGATGGGAGGGTCTCTTGGGTTTCCTGCTGCGTAGGGCCCGATGTTTAAGGTCCTGACTATAAGATCCCAAAAACCTCGCTACAGGGATACTGTGGCCATAAGGAGCCTCTCTCTAGCAAACCAAGACCTCAGACCAATCAGTCCCTCAGACATTTCCAAGGGAAGCAAGAAAACAGACACTGGGTTCCCGGGGCAAGAGATAGAGCTGTCAAATCTGTTATCATCCCAGGCAGCAAAAGTGCCTCATTACTGCCCATTCCTGCTGTAAATGACGCTGGATCCCAGCCATTAGGATTTGGGCATCACACCAATGGCCCTTGAGGTACTGAAGGAAAGCGCCCAGCAAAATACATGGCACACTAACAGCTCTTCCCTGTTTAATAGGCTCAGTTTCCTTCTTCCAGACCTAAATGTATTTGTATGACCGAAGAACTGTGTATTTTTCTGCTTAATTCCCTTTCTTTTGGATCCTCTTTCTTTGGATGTGTGTCTAACTGAAATGGAGAGCCTCAGGCCAGCTCAGATTTCGTATGCGGACCTCTAGTCAGAAAAAGGTCTTGGTGAACTATGAAAGGCCCTTGGCTCAGTGCTAACCAGAAGAATGTGAGCTGAGAATGTTCTAATATGGCAGAATCTCCTTGTTGGGGATCCCTGATGTTTCAAGTACACCTGGTTTCAAAACAGTTGATGCTGCCAATAAAAAAGAAAGTAAGTGGGGTTCTGCCTCCTGCACCACTTACACTGACTGTAGAGGAACCTAGTCAAGCAAAATTGAGCTTGATCAGCAGATTATCATTCTAATTTAATCCATTTCTACATTCCTAAGATTCATCCATGTTGTTGTATTTAGCCTGTGGTACAGCCATGCTATGTAATGTTCACCTTGGGGACATAGCTCGGTTTATCCATTCAATGTTGATGGGCTTTTGGGGTAGTTTTTCAGTTCTGCTGCTCTGAACTGTGCTACTAGAAACATCTTCATGTGTTTCCTGTTCATATATGCAAGAGTTCCTCTAAAGCTTATACCTAGGAGTGGAATTGCTGGGTCAGAGTATATGAACAATCGACTCTGTGAGATAAGGCCAAATTGTTTTCCAAAAACGGTTATACATATACACTCCCACCAGCAATGCATGCATGTTCTTGTTGATCCACCTTTTCCTCCCCAACACTTGTATTCAGACTTAATTTTTGCCAGTCTCATTGTGGGTTTGATTTACATTTCCCTGATTGCTAATGAAGTGAACATCTTTTCTTATATGTATTGGCCATGTGGGTTTCTCTAAGGTGAAAGTGCTTCTTTCTGTCTCTTGTCCATTTTTCTACTGAGTTGTTTTAGTGTAGGATTTCCCCAAAGTTTACACGTCCAAGTAAGTTAGCAAATGCAGCACATTCTCTAATGGAGAATCACCAGGCATACCTACATATTCAAGGCTCTGGTAAGTCCTGTAGTAAGGAAACTTGTTCAACTTTGTTCAGCCTAACACTCCCCAGAGGTACTTGTCCACAGAACCCTTTTGTGCCTAACATCTCTTAAATGTTGGGAAAGATAATTTGGAAAGGCTACTTTAGGTAAAACATATGGTGTAACATAAAGACCATAGGCGCTTAGGGGCCAGCCAGAGGCAGAACTTGAACTCAGGTCTATCACCTGTTCTGTGACCCTGGGTGAGTCACTCTGCTCTCCTGGCATCTCCGCTGTCTCATCAGTGGAGTAATTCCCACTTCACAGTGTTGCTGTGACAATGAAATGAGATACAAGATGTAAAGAGCCTAGCACTGCTTGGTTTTCAATAAATGTGGATTCTGTTCTTCTCCTTCCTCTTCGGGGTCGGTCTGCTTTTTGGCCATTCTCCTCCACAACAAACAAGATGGAACAGATAAAACAGAGAATCCTAAGCAGAGCTTGATCAACAGATAAGGTTGGTTTGATTTTGTTTTTTACGCTTGTGTTTTCAAATGTTCTGAAATCAAATTCTAGGATCATTTAATAGCCACTGTAGCTTCTTGAAACTACTTTGTCTTCAGAATAATCTACAGATAGGGTTACTTTACTACATACTGTGTGCCTCACACAGGCAAGAGAGAGAAAAATGGAGTAGCGATTTGAGCAAAAAGCTTAAACCAAGAGCTCTGAAATGACAATTCCCCATTTATTTAACATTTACGAGCTGCACGCTAAGTTTTTCCTGAAGAATCCCATCTTTTTACCTTTATACCTCTAACTGCCTGCTCATAGTCTTGCTCCTCAAGTCCTGTGCTCTCAAGTATCAATCTACTCCTCAATGAAATCAGCACCTCCAGTTAACATGAATCCAGGGCATTGCTTTCAGACCCAGCTCCCTCCTCTGGCCTTTGAGTGCCCACGTGTTGGACCCTCCCTGCATCTAGGACCTCACGCCAAAGCACCCTCCCTGACTCATTACACCGGTTGCTCAGCCTTAGAAAACTTGCACCAGCTGCCTATCTCATAGCTGGTTGCTCATTACTGAGGTCTTGACTTAAATGTCATTTATTCATTGAAGACTCTGTCCAGCTAAAGCAAAACAGGCTCCTAGTCACTTCATTATCTTGCTTTCCTTTCTTCATAGTAGGAATCACTGCAGTTTATTTACCTATCGCCTGTCTCTCTACTAGGATACAGGCTCTACCAGCATGGACCTGGTTGGTCTTGCTCACTGACACCTACAACAATGCAGGCATTGTCTATGGAGAGCTTCAGGTCAGCTCCCATTTCATATGCTAGTCAAATCAACAATGCTGGGACACACTTAAAAAAAAAATCATTTAAACAAAGTTTGAACTGAGGATGTTTTCTGCCCATGATCTCATCATTCCCACCGGCTGAAAAGGAGAGTAGAGTAAAGGTGCCAGCCAGTTCCACTGGAGACAGGGTTCAATATAAGGACCTTTGCCGGAAATGCCAGCCCTCATATAACATGTCCACTAGGGGCACGTTATAGATCAGAATCTGTACCTGCATGTGAGAAAGTACAGCAGGTCCTCAAAGAACATTGTTTCAGTGTTGTTTCATTATAACATTGATGAGATGCTGTAGGAATCTAACTCTTGTGTTCATCAATTAGCCTATGGTAATGCGTTGTTTCTCTTAAAGTTGCAGAAGCTATTGACAATGTTAAGTGAGGACCTACTGTACTGAATATGTTAGCAGGTAACAATATGGTCCCAATGAGAACAAATCTAGGGCTACTTTGGAGTTCTCTGATCTCCAGGCAAACTCCTTAATGTTTTTCTAATTTGAAAGAGACTACAAAGTACAGCTAGAGTCCTGAGATTAAAATATTTATTACATACATTTTAAATGACTCCCTTTGGAAAACGATAGATACTTTTTTATTATCCAAGTCCCTCTTCCTTGCTAGGAGTGCATATAAAACAACTGCTACACGAGGCTGCACTCTAAAGACACACACTTGTTGAGTCTAGGTAGGGAATGAGTCATTACACTACTGATGTGAATAGTTAATAACTTGACAAATATTTGTACTATCTTTGTTGACTATAGAAAACTCCTCAAAGTGTTCGTTTTAGAAAATAAAATTCTGTAGATGCTGGGAATGTGAGATCTTGGGCAATCTGCAATTGCATGAAATGAACTAGCCTAGTGGTTGCTGTGGTCCCTCGGCCGCTGTGTCCCCAGCACAGCATGGGTTTATTCGTTTAATGCATAATATCAAGTTGCCTAGAGAAAGAAACTGGTTCTAGCAAAGCCTACTCTTAGTTCCCCCATCATGAAAAGCAATTTTTTCATTTTGAAACATTTAAAAAATACATAAGCTACTGATATCCAGAAATGACCATGACATAACTTTGTTTAAAGAGTTCAGAACAAAATACAACACAGCACACAAAGACAACACTGCTAGCAAATGAACACATTCAATCACAGGTTTCACACGGGATGGCTTTTTGGTGTAACATCAGCAGCTGTGGAAATATAAATATTATATATAATTGGCCCTGCTTTCTGGAAAAATACCTAATTGAGTTATAGAAAACATGTTTGGTCTCCTGACTGGAAAATATTTGGATATGAGAGAGGTGCTTACCTCTAGCTAGCAAACTAAGTAAGCACAGCCAAAGCTTTACTCAAAATTCCTAGTCAACATCATCATCCTTCACTTGACTGCGGCTGCTTGCAAAGGTGCACATGTCTGTCATCTGGAAAGAGTAGGAAGTCGCCCTGACTGGTGTGGCTCAGTTGGTTGGAATGTCGTTCCATGCACCTAAAGGTTGCAGGTTTGATTCCTGGTCATGGTACATGCCTGGATTGCAGGCTTGGCCCTTGGTGAGTATAACTCCTGTGAGAGGCAGCCGATTGATGTTTCTCTCTCCCTCTTCCTCTTCCTTCCTCTCTAGAATCAATAAAAAATAAATAAATTAATTAAAGAAAGAGTAGGAAGTCTATTTAGAAAAGGCTTCTTACTCTCCGATTCACATTGTCAAAACAGCTTAGTACTCCATGTGCACTGGGTGTTATTTCCTTAGGTAAAATAAGCTAGGAGACTTGGAAGCAGGGCAAGTCTTATAGCTTTAGCTAATAATAAAAAATGCATTTTTCTGTTTTATAGTTTTTAATTTTGGGTTTTGTTTTTCAGGTAGGAGATTTGAGGGCTTGTCTTACAATCTAGACCAGGAGCAATGTCATCTCTGTGGACTAACATCTATTATTAATACAATAAACTAAGGATGGAAAATGTAATACCACTAGCCACTAAATGGTAACCACCTTTCAGATTGTTGAAACTTTCTCCTTTTCTGGAGGGGTGGCGGGCGAGGAGGGCTGGGAAGGGGAGGAGACCTTAATCCCCAGGAGAGAAGCAAAAAGTGCCTGAGATTTTTTTTCTTTTCCATTTTCAAAGTCTACATCAAAATCTTTCCAGGGTGAAACCTGAATCTCTACAAGTGAAAGAATTACACTTAACATAAAGCTCAATGACAGATAAGCAGAAACATAAAATGATAAGCCAACACAACACGTGAATTTCCACAGGAAGTCATCTCCATGCAGCAGCCACAGTGGAAGAGCCTGGAAAGTCACTTACTTTTCTCCGAGTGTCACCCGGAGGCTGCTCTGGAGTAGAGAAATGGTTGTTGGCATTTTGTTTTTTAACAGAAGACACACCACATTCAGAACAGCAACTACTGCACTTAGGACTACATTTATTAATAATAATAAAAAACACTTAAGAGTCATTACAGAGAAAAGTGCCTGCAGTGCTACATATAAACACACACACACACACACACACACACACAGTAAAATGCTGCAGATAAGATGGGGTCAGGGAACTATGCTATGGGTATATTTTACTGAGTATAACTCAACTGCTATAATTCTGGTCATACATTGACTTTTCATCAGCATACAATGTTATATTCAATAACCTAGTTTCAGAGACTAAAACTGTAACAAATAATTCATTATAAAGTTAGAGTGTTGGCTGGCTATTTCCCAGGGACTGCAGGACTAGAAAACAGATTTTCTAAAAGTTTTAGCCCTAACTGGTTTGGCTCAGTGGATAGAGTGTCAGCCTGCGGATTGAAAGGTCCCAGGTTCAATTCTGGTCAAGAACATGTACCTTGGTTGTGAGCACATCCCCAGTGGGGGGTGTGCAGGAGGCAGCTGATCGATGTTTCTCTCTCATCGATGTTTCTAGCTCTCTATCCCTCTCCCTTCCTCTCTGTAAAAAAAAAAAATCAATTAAATATATATTTTTAAAAAAGTTTTAATTCAGCAACACATGTATGTTGAATTAAATCTAATCTAATCATTACCCAATTAGATTCTCTAGTCAGACATTCTATTCTGAATGCGAATAGAGCAAAGGCTTTGGAGCCCTCTGATGCTTTTGGTGAAAACGAAGAAAGCAAAGACAACTGAAACAACTTTCTGCTCTTAAAGTGGGCAAATTTTGTATCTGTGCTTTTGATTTTGTCCATGCTGTAAAAGTGATAAAAATATTCAAAGCAAGATTTTTAACTCTAAAGTATTGGAATGCATTTCCAAATATCTTAAATTAGAAATTATAACATCCAACTGTGCTCGAGGAGAGTGGCTGCAGAGCAAATTAGCCTCAATTTATCAAAATTATATATATATAATTTTGTGTATATATATATATACACACACACACACACACATTTTTTCCCCCCCCTTGGACATCAGTTTTCTGGTACACAAATGGCAGGAGCAGTTGCTTAAGATGGTCTGCCAAAGGTGACTAGATTAAAGGAAATCAAACCCAGTCTTCCAGAGTAGAGGGCAAATTCCAAGTTGTACAAAACTTGGTAGCACACTTCATCAAGCTGTACACAATGTACAGAAGAATCTCTTCATCCGCCTCAGATCAGAGACCAGGGAACTGACAAAAAATAGCCAGCGATCCTACACTGAAACCAAAATCCATAAATTCAATTCACACACACTGGAATATTTTAAATTAACTGATTATACACTGGATTCCCAATTGCATTTCCATCAATGCCAGTGTTTACTTTTAAGCCATTTTATCCCCATTAATGATGGGGGGAAATTGAGAATAGGACCAGAATGTAGTATTTCTGTTCCATTAGCCTTTCCTTTATTGTTCTTTATAAGGAATACAAAAATAACTCCTCATTTTTCTGAACTCTCTTTTATCTAAAACACAATCCTTTGAAAAAGTTGATGAAAAATACTGCTCCATAAGTTTTTTGAGTGGCATTAGGGAAAATAAATTCATAGGTATCCCCTAGTAATGAACAAGTTTGAATTTTCAATTACTTAGGCCTACTGGAGGTATTCTGGATCAGTCACCCAATGCATTCAATCTGATAACCTGTTTCTTTAGCTACAGATGCCAAAGAGAGTATCTTGGTGTTCAGACACAAAGAATGCGGCCCTACTACTATTATGTTTATAGAAAAGTATTTTATTTACTGTAAATTAAGGTCACTGTTCCCCAAATGGCTCAATTTGAAAAAAGCCAAAGGAAAATGCTTTGCCTATTAAATCTCCAAGTTGCAAACCTAACTTACTTCTGAAATCAGCATTTAGGTTTTCCAATAAGAGGTTAATATTTTTGTCCTGACCGATTTTTTCCTTACTTCTCTTAAGTCTCATAATTTCTACAATGAAAATATGAGTCAACTAGACTGCTCAGTAAAAACAGAACTTTCATACCATTGCTTCCTTCGTCCTAACTATAATTTTACTTTTAAAATCTTCAAAGCTAGCAACTTTTAAACACTTACATTTTTCTTTAAGAATATATATTTCAGCCGGGACCAGTTTGGCTCAATGGATAGAGCGTCGGCTTGGGGACTGAAGGGTCCCGGGTTTGATTCCGGTCAAGGGCATGTACCTTGATTGCGGGCAGATCCCCAGTAGGGATGTGCAAGAGGCAGCTGATCGATGACTCTCATCGATGTTTCTAACTATCTCTCTCCCTTCCTCTCTGTACAAAATCAATAAAATATATTTTTAAAAAAAAGAATATATATTTCAATTGGACAAAAACTTAGAAGAAATACATGTGCCTTTGAGTAAATACTGGCTTTCTAATAATCAAGACAGGATAATGATAACTACCAGATTAGTCCTCAAGTTTTTGGGAAACCATGGATTCAAAAGGAGCCAAATAAATATATCAACTATAGTGTACACTTTCTCTTAGAATTGTTAAATTCTGTGAATTGATTTAGTCAACAAAAGAGCAGTGAGACTTATCCTAAAGTGATGGCCTAATGCCATACTGTACTTACCTCCAAATAGTTCCAAATCTCTTAAGCCCTCAACAATGAACTTTTCCGACACCCACCGCTAAAGAGGAAAACCCCAAAGAGAATTAGTATTTCTTCCAAACCACAGAACATTAGCTATCAGCCGTTAGAGAGACAAACAAAACACAACTACAAAAACACAATCATGCATTACAGTTAAGGTACATTTCTATGGAAAAGTTTTGAAAAGAATCTTGGCTTTAACAGCAGAAAACAATAAACGAATTCCTTTCTCTGTTCCTCTTTGCATAATTTGATGAATCATTCTTAAAGCTGTCAGATTGAGGAAAGCCCAGTACTGGCTCTAATAATGAAGAATGTTTTTCTCCATTCTCTATGTAAAACAACCTTTTGGATCCATCTTACTCATCCCATGGCTCCCTATTACAGATGCTCAGGACCATGAGTGCCAATTTGAAAATTACTACTAGAACTCACAATGTAGAATAGAGGGATGAAACAGAAGTTTTCCACAAGCCTCTATTAGTTTGTAGAAAAAAATTGCAAGCTGCGTATCCTTCATCCATTAGGATCTCTAAAGTCATCACTGCTTACATTTGCTACCAACTGCTACCCCTTTACAAGGACGGGACTAGCATGACCAATCTATGGTTCACTTTACTGGCCTATTTCAACCAAGTATTGGATTTCCACATACTCATCAGGGGTCTGGTTTCACCTGTATCAGACTGGGTTGAAATAGAAAAGAAGCTCACATTTAAAAGCAATGGAATCAAGGTTGTATTTCACATAAGGACTGGTGTTAAAGTTTGGCCTGGATACATTCTTTCCACTGGAGAGAATCTGTTTTTCCTCTCAGCTGACAGTGAAACTTACTCTTTACAATGTAAATTGTTCTTATATATATAAACATAAGAAAAAGATTAAGCAACATTCAGAAATAAGCTGCATAATAGGAAGTATAACTTGGAACTATAACATCATTCTCCTTCTCCAAATTGGGTTTTTTCCTAATTAAAAAAAACAACACTATCAATTAAAAACACTTGATATAAAAAAATCACATGCACTGTGCCACAAGATATTTAGTAAAAATAAACTAACACTTTAATATTTAAAGAAAGTGATATACTCATAATGTATCATAGCATTTATACATTGTTGCAAGATTTTAAAATAATTACTATTGCTTTCAGAAATTAAATACTTGATAAAAAATAAAATATACTCTTTTATGAAATCATGGTAGCTTGTAGACTAAATCCAGCATTCATTCTCAAGGTCATTTTAGCTGGTGAAGTTTTCAGGTATAATAAAATGTTTCATGTTAAGAAAGATTTCAATTAAAACCTATAATTGTATTTAGAAAAAAGTGTTCCGAGGATTACAATTTGATACTGATTTTTCAAACAAACTCGCTGAAAATTCATAGGAAATGGGCAGATCGTTAGTGGTTACCTACCTACACTTTCAACTCATTTAATGTTGAATGACGGATATTCACAAAATGCACCACTTTGTTTCTTCTCTATCAGACAAGCTGGTGGGTGTGTTCTGTGTCTCTGGTCAGCCTCTGCCTGCAAGCTCTTTTCTCCGGAGCGGAGGCTGCAATACCTGCTTTACTTCCCACCCCCTCACTTCTGCATGATTCTGAACGTCACATAACAAACCACCTACGGTACTGCCAAAACACTTTGCTTTCCAGAAAATAAAAACAGTAAAGACAGAAGAATAGAAACACTCACCCTAATTCGCTCTGGTTTACTTACAAGAAAAGACATGAGTTCCTAATGTGTAGGCCTATTTCAATTTCAAAATTTACAGCTAAAAGGAAAATAAAAACAGGTTGTTAGTCAAATCTTTTGTAGAAATATCATTTGATGAATAAAAACTTACTGCAAATCTACCATTCAAAGCAGTGTACTAAACCTATAAATTTCTAGATTCCAAAGATTTGCTTAGAGACACTTTCAGTGACAACCTGGATGTACAATCTGAAATATTGCAACCTCTATAAGAAAGAAATTTATTATATGGTTTTCTTCTTTAATGTTTAAACTTGTCTTGGCTCAATCCCCACCAAATCCTTCCCAGAAGTAATTATCTTCAATTCATGTGTCTGTTTAACATCATCATTTTTAAAAAATTTTAAATATTTTTATTAATTTTTTTACAGAGAGAGAGGAAGGGAGAGGGCAAGAGAGAGAGAGAAACATCAATGTGAGAACGAAATATTGGTTGCCTCCTGCATACCCCCTACAGGGGATCAAGCCTGTGCAACCTAGGCATGCGCCTTGATCAGGAATCGAACCAGTAACCTTACTTTCGGTGCATGGGATGAAGCCCAACCAACCGGAAATTGACCTGCCACCTTTTGGAGTGACGCTCCAACCAACTGAGTAACCCAGCTAGGGCAGATAGGTGTTTCTCTCTCTCTCCCTCCCATCGACTCTATCTAAAGTCAACGGAAAAAATATCTTTAGGTGAGGATTAACAAAAAGCAAATAAAACCTGTGGATGCCTGGCCCACCTTTAAAAATTTTAAATCAGGAGGTCTGGGATGCACAAGGAGAAATGGGGTTCAGCAAAGACAAAGATTACTGGAGCACCCTGTGGAGGAATAGCTTTTACCAACTCCTGTATATAAGATTATGTAGCCTCTGCTTGAAAATACCCCAGGCCAGAGACTCACCACCTTATCCGGGAGCCCATCCTATCTTTGGACAACTCTGATGACTGATTTTTGTGTGTGAGCTCCAGTAACTGGGAAGAGTAGTGTGTCAATAACAAAACAGGAAAGCTCAGAGGTGGAAGTGGTTTTGGTGGAAAGATGAGTTCAACTTTTTAAATCACATTTCAATTGAGAAAAGTTATATATTCCAAGAGGAAATGTATATATTGAGTTAGAAAAGTTAAAACTGATGCTCAAAGGGAGATTAGAAATGGCTACATGGAGTTCGGAGTTAAGAGGTAAAGATAGCCGGAACCGGTTTGGCTCAATGGATAGAGCGTCGGCTTGGGGACTGAAGGGTCCTGGGTTCGATTCCGGTCAGGGGCATGTACCTTGGTTGCGGGCACGTCCCCAGTAGGGGGTGTGCAGGAGGCAGCTGATGGATGACTCTCCTTCATCGATGTTTCTAACTCTGTATCTCTCTCCCTTCCTCTCTGTACAAAATCAATAAAATGTATTAAAAAAAATTAAAAAATTAAAAATAAAACATGGCTTTATCCATTAGAAAATGATAAAATCTTAAAAAAAAAAAAGCAATAAAATAAAAATAAAAAAGAGGTAAAGATATACAAGTGACAGGAATTCACTAACCGAGAAAATGGTGAAAGAAAAGCTGAAGGCTGGGAAGAGCCTTGGGAAAGGTCCATAGTGAGGACACGGCACTTGAAAGGCAGAGAGGAAATGGAGCCCAAAGGAAAAACTTTTAAGATCCTGCTTTCTGCCTGGCTGGTGTGGCTCAGTGATTGAGCATAGACCTATGAACCAGAAGATCACAGTTCGATTCTGGATCAGGGCATATGCCCAGGTTGTGAGTTTGATCCCTAATGTGGGATGTGCAGGAGGCAGCCAATCAATTATTCTCATCATTGATGTTTCTCTCTCTCCTTCTTCCTTCCTCTCTAAGATCAATAAAAATATTTTTTTTAAAGAAAGAAACATCCTGTTTTCCCTTCAGAATCACCTTCCTCCCCCCAGACCTGTCCCTCTCAGTTGTCTGGTGCTACAGGAAGTCCTCCCTAACTCCCTACCTATGGTAAATGTTTGACTTCTGTATTTTTAATATGTTTTTACCTGAGGCCTGGTGCACGAAATTTGTGCACTGGAGGGGGGTGGCCCTCAGCCCAGCCAGCGCCCTCTCCCAGTCAGGGAGCCCTTGGGTGATGTCCTACTGATGACTTAGGCCCACTCCCCAACTGGCAGTTGGACATCCTTAGCACTGCTGTGCAAGCAGGAGAGGCTCCTTCCACTGCCACTGCACTTGCCAGCCATGAGCCTGGATTCTGGCTGAGTGGTGCTCCTGGTGTGAGCCCACTGACCACCAGAAGGCAGCTCCTGCATTCAGCATCTGCCCTCTGGTGGTCAGTGTGCATCACAGCCACCAGTTGTTTTGCCATTGGGCCAATATGCATATTAGCCTTTTATTATATAGGATTATATAGGATTGATTTTAGACAGGAAAGGAGAGGGAGAAATGAAAACATCAATCAGCTGCCTCCTGCATGCCCCATAAAGGGGATCAAACCAGAAACCTAAGCATGTGCCCTGATTGAGATTTTAACCAGAGACCTTTTTTTTTAAAATAGCATCTGTTGCCACTCTTTAAAAAAAATAAAAATAAAAAATAAAAATAAAAATAAATAAATAAAAAATATATATATATTATTGATTTTTTACAGAGAGGAAGAGAGAGGGATAGAGAGTTAGAAACATCGATGAGAGAGAGTCACCAATCAGCTGCCTCTTGCACACCCCCTACTGGGGATGTGCCTGCAACCAAGGTACATGCCCTTTGACCAGAATCGAACCTGGGACCTTTCAGTCCACAGGCAGATGCTCTATCCACTGAGCCAAACCGGTCTCGGCTAACCAGAGACCTTTAGGTGCATGGTCGATGCTCACCCACTGGGCCACACAGGCCAGGCTGGCCTCTGTATTCAACCCTTACACCTATCACACTCTTAATTTCCTTGAGGGTAGGGAATAGTCTTGTTTACTGTTGCATTTCCAGGGGCTACTGTGCCCAACACATAACATGGGCACTCCCCTATCTGCTAACTTCAATAACAATAAGAATGAAAGCAGCAGACATTTATGGGGAACTTACTGTGTGCCAGGATCTGTGCTAAAAGCTCCGCAGAGATCAGCTCACAGTATTATCTTCCCTGTTTTATAGATCTGGAAATTTAGGCTCAGAGAGGTTCAACACCCAGAGTCACACAGGCAAGTGGTAGAGGGCTGATTAGATCTTCTCCAATGCCTGCGCCCCAGGAACCTGTCAAGAGATGCCCGGGAGACCTGTCAAGACTGTGTATAATGTAAAGGTATAATGATGATTGAGAAGGCATCAGCTGATTTGAGTGTTGATGCCCAGGTGACAAATGGTATATAGCAAGGAGGATTCACTTATTCATTCCGCCCCCTTCCCTATTTTTGGCACTGGTTTTCTAAACTTCCTCTATGTCGGCAGTTACAACTATACATACAGCATTTGAGCCACAAAACCACTTAAGAAACCTGGTCCAAGGGTGGGGGAGCCGATTTAACTAGCTCAGCCCCGTCACTCATGGCAGAGGAGGCTCCTGGCCTGAGACAGGAAATCAGGTAAGATTCGGTCTCTTCAATTCATCAACCCATCCATGAAGCCCTGCCTGACGCCGCCCATACCTACTTGATGATGGTTCTAGTTCAACAGCTGTTTCGATAAGAAAGGGGCCCATTCGAGCTGCTTTTCCTCTTTGGGGGGGATAAAGTGAGGATGTGCTAGGATGTGTTGGCGGAAGGCTGGGCGGAGAAGTTAGTCGCCCATCTTCTGAAAACTTGAACTATTTCAGTTAACCACGCCCCTTCCCTCGCACTCACTTCCCATACCCCACCCACCCACCCCGCCATCTCCACCCCAATCTCCCGCGGACAGAGACCTGCTTGGACAACCAGACCATCGGGAGCTCTTTGTTTGGGCTCAGTCAGGGGCTAACCTGGACCTCTGTGCTCACACAGTCTCCCCCAGCTTGGGGAGCGATGGGGATGCGAGAAAGGGGGCGGGTGAGGTAAGCACTAGGCTCTGCCGGCTGTCTCTGGGCTCCAGGAGGACACATTGAACCTGGGCCCCAAGTTCGCCACCTGGACGTCAGGGGGCAAGCAGGGGCGGGAAAGCAGGCGCTCGCCTCTCCCGCCCGGTGACTCCGCTCCGGTGTCGCCCCGCCAAGGCCCAAGCCTATTCTGCTCTCGGGATGCAACCGCTCACGGAGGGAATGGAGTTGGGCTCGGCGAGAGGGGCCCGGGAGAGCTGATCGGACCGAGGCCCGCCCTGAGGAGGTGGGATCGGAGTCAGGGCGAGGATGGACGGATAATCCCTGGACCGCACCAGGCGGCCCGCCAGTCCGGTACCTGGTCCTGGAGTTGGCGAGCGGTCCGATCGCGCCTCAGCTCCGCCTCCTTAGTTTATGGCCTCGCCACCGCCCGGCCGGTTGCTGGGAGGGACGGACGCTACGTGCCATGCGCAGTAGAGGGGCCCCGGGAAAGCTGAGCGCCCCGCCCCGCCCCGCACGGGTAGGGAAGCTCCGCCCCCTCACGTCCCCCACTCCGCTTGGCCCCGCCCCGCCTCGCGCGGGTGAAGAAGCTCCGCCCCCGCCCCGCCCCGCCCCGCTCCGCCCCGCTCAGGTAAAGAAGCTTCGGCCCCGCCCCCCGCGGGGTGAAGAAGCTCCGCCCCCGCCCCGCCTCGCCCCGCGCGGGTGAAGAAGCTCCGCCCTCTCACTTCCTCTCGGTCCGCTTGGCCCACGCGCGTCGGAAGCTCCGCCTGGTTCCCTGGTCTTCTAGCTCGTGCATCCCCTGCCGGCACCGGCGTGCGCGTTATCTCAGTCCGCGCAGACCTGCCTGAGAGCTTTCCGTCTCCAACCGAAGGGACCCTAGTTCAGGTGGGTGAAAGCCACCGAGACCGAGCCTGTCGGTGAGGGCTGCGGGGTCGGACAAGGGCTCCCCAGAACCTGGTGCCGCCGCAGCGGGAAGGAAGGGGGGTGATTTCAATCATGAAGAGTTGTGGGGACCACTCTGAGAGAGACGAACCAACACTAGCTGCTGACTGGGCTACTTTGGGAATTTTATTTTTCAGTGATAGGACTTCAGTGGAATCACCTGCCCTGCACTTTAGAGAGACAGAAGGGGAGGGTGAGAGGAAGCGCAGGAAAGAAACAATTGGTTGTTCCACTCTTGGACGCATTCAGTAATTGATTCTTGTAGGTGACCTGACCCGGGATGGAAGCGGCAGCCTGCCTATGGGGACCACGCCGACCAAATGAGCTACCCCGCCAAGGCACACTTTTTAAAAAATATTTTTGTTGATTTCAATAGGAAGAGAGAGAAACATCATTGATGAGCTGTCGCCTGCACGCCCCCCACTGGGGATCAGCCCGCAACCTAGGCATGTGGCTTTGGCCGGAAAGGGATCCCAGGACCCTTCAGACCGCAGGCCGGCGCTCTATCCACTGAACCAAACCGGCTAGGGCGAGGGCACACTTTTTTAAAGACATGGCAAATGCCCCCTCACTTTGGCCTCTAGGGTAACAAGCTGACAAGTTGAAAAAGTGAAATCCACACTTTCTGTGCTTTAGGGTTACATATCTGTAAAAGGAGGAAAACAGCTCAACTAATGGGACTACTTTCTTTATCTTTCCCCCCACCTGGATCCTGCCTCATCTGCAGCCCTGAGAGAGACACTGTTTGCAGACACCTGTAAGGTTTTCTTTGATGAGGAAGCTAGCCTCAGCCAAGGCAGGCAGGGCTTGAGAAATGACGAAGCAATCTCATGTGATGGAACAAACCTTCCTTTTGTGAGTGCGTTTTTTGTTCTGTTTTGTTCTTTCAGGGACTTACTCCAACCACTGAGTTGCGAGGGAGGGTGGGGACGGTTTTTCCAAAATTGGATATATATATACCCAGAGGTCCTCGGTTCGATTTCCGGTCAGGGTGCAAGGATTCGGGCTTGCTCCCCAGTAGGGAGTGAACAGGGGGCAGCTGATCAAAGTTTCTCTCTCTATCCCTCTCCCTTCCTCTGTATCTAAAATCAATAAAAACATATTTTTGGAAATATCTAAAAACCAAAAAGGTTTGAATGCCTTTCATTTTAAAATTTTTAGTTTGATATATTTTATTGATTTTTAGAGAGGGAGGTAGAAACATCGATGAGAGACCATCACTCACCAAACTCCAGAAACTAAATCCTTTTTGCTATTGCTTTAGCAGTCTGTAATAGAAGCCACTCCTATGGGTATAATTGTCTTCCCCCTTACATCCTTTCAAATCATTCAAAATGAGTGAAGGCAGGAACAGTAAAGGAGAGAGAATCCAGGAAAAAGTACCATATTTCACCCTTCCCAACAAAATAGATCCTTGTAGACACTGCTCTAAATAATTTTCACATTGTCCATTTCTACTGGGTGAGTGGAGTGAGAATACTAATGTATTTCTTTGGTCTAAGACCCATCTAAAGGAAAGAGGTTCACATCTTGGTGCTTGACAGAAAAAGGTTCTACTACTAAGGAAACAAAATTATAAACGATTGCCCTGCCCTACAAAAAAACAAACTGTCAAATACTGCAAACAAAGTTAGAGAACTCTGATAGAATCTGCTTGGTTTCCATTAGGAGAAATAACATGAGAGTAAACCAAAAATGCACTTGGAAAATAGTCCTAGGTGATTTATTTTTTTGAGAGAGGGGTGTTGGGGAGAGACATTGATTTGTTGTTCCACTTATTTATGCATTCACCGGTTGATTCGTTTATGTGCCCTGACCCCCGATCAAACCCCAACTGTGGCGTATCAATCGCTCTACCCAACTGAGCTACCTGGCAAGGGCACATTTAAAATTTTTTAAAATATATATTTTATTGATTTTTTTTACAGAGAGGAAGAGAGAAGGATAGAGAATCAGAAACATCGATCAGCTGCCTCCTGCACACCCCCTACTGGGGGTGTGCCCGCAACAAAGGTACATGCCCTTTACCAGAATTGAACTGGGGACCCTTGAGTCCGCAGGCCGATGCTCCATCCATTGAGCCAAACCGGTTTCGGCACATTTTAATTTTTTAATTTAATTTTTTTTTTTAATTATAAGAGGAAGTTTTTTTAGAAAGTTACAAACATAGACGTGAGCCAGTTGGGCTGGGCAGGCTCAGGAAACAAATTACAGAAGCAAAGAACCTTTGAAGCTCCGGGGAAAGAAGGTAACACACCTGGGGGAAGAAGAGGGGAATGGGAAAGGTGCTGTCTGCTTTGAAGAGGGAGAGCAAGAGCGCCACTAACATTTTTTTGAAAATCCTCACTTGAGGGTATGTTGTATTGATTATTTTGTTTTATTGATTTTTTTTAATATATTTTATTGATTTTGTACAGAGAGGAAGGGAGAGAGATAGAGTTTAGAAACATCGATGAGAGTCATCGATCAGCTGCCTCTTGCACACCCCCTACTGGGGATATGCCCGCAACCAAGGTACATGCCCTTGACCAGAATCGAACCCGGGACCCGTCAGTCCCCAAGCCGACGCTCTATCCATTGAGCCAAACCAGTCTCGGCGTTTTATTGATTTTTGAAAGAGAGAAAAGCATCCACTAGTTGCCTCCTGTTCGCTCCATTACTGGGGATCAAACCCGAAGCCTAAGTATGTGCCATGCCTGGGGATTGAACCCATAACCTTTGAGTGTATGAAACTACACTCCGACCGAGCACCTGGCTGGGGCACACCCCTAACACTTTTACAATGCTATCGTTTAGAAGAGAATTTTACAGGTACTCTGTCTTGGTGTTGATACACCTGCCAAGTAGATAGAGAAAATAATTACACTATCCTTACTTTGTATTATAGAAGGAAGAACAGAACAGAGACTCAAAGAGGTTAAGGATTTGCCCTGTCTGGACGGCAAACTGCAGCTCGCAAGTCACATTCGGCTCTTTGGCCCCTTGAGTATGGCTCGTCCACAAAATACCACAGCCTGGGCGAGTCTATTTTGAAGTGGCATTAGAAGAAGTTTAAGTTTAAGTTTAAAAAATTTGACTCTCAAAAGAAATTTCAATAGTCGTACTGTTGATATTTGATTCTGTTGATTAATGAGTTTGCAGACCACTGCCTTAAGTCAAAGGATTTGTTACTGGTTTTGTTGGCACTAAAACCCAGGTTTTATTTCCCAGTCCAGCATTTGTTTCAGCGTTGCTAAGTGCCCAGGCAGTATAGACAATGTTGGAGAGCTTAGTGGTTTTCCAATGTGTGACAGTTAACAACATTCACTTCTTTCTGTCCTGATTCCTACCGTGTCCTCTAACTCAAGGGGGGGACAACTTCAGGGAGAAGCCTATCAATAACAGATGGAGCTCTAAAAACAGAAATATTTTAAAAACTGGCAACAATTAACGGATAGTTGTCAAGGCCAACTCTTTCAAAGGAAAAGCATTTAAGTGATTTTTATTGAACAGAAAAAACATTCCTATGGGCTTATACT
Organism: Pipistrellus kuhlii; assembly: GCF_014108245.1. Lineage (NCBI taxonomy): Eukaryota > Metazoa > Chordata > Mammalia > Chiroptera > Vespertilionidae > Pipistrellus > Pipistrellus kuhlii. The sequence continues at coordinate 8,515,350 of NW_023425521.1, read as the reverse complement.
GTTGGAGAGAAACCCAAGAAAAGTAAAGGCGGCACTCTGAGATTTTTGTCAATGAGTTTAATATATGTCCATAGATTACCATTCATATGAATGCTTAAATTACAAAATTAGCTGCCATGGCCCAAATGTGTGGGACTTTAAGAAAGCTTTTATTAAAGATAGCTAAGCATATCAATTTTGATTTCTAAAATGTATTTTAAAGGTTTGTAAAACAAGACTAATTCTTGATTATATAGTATTGTTTTGTTATTTTAATAACTTAATTTCACAAACTGTTTTAAAAAATTACATTTGCACCCCCCAGCTGACGCATTTCTGCATTAACTAAGAGAAAAACCCATGTGAAAAGTTTCCATGCAGTTTCAAAGGCAGCAGCACATTCTGTTTCCACAGCAACTTATTGCCTCAGAACACACCTGCACATAAAGCATCAGCAACAAAATACCCGCCCACCCCTCTCCCACCAAAAACCCAACCCTTTCCCATCCCCAGCAAAAATTATCTGGTAAAGCAGTGACTTAAAAAAAAATGCTTTCTTACTAGGAAGCATTTATAAAATGCAGAAATCTGAACAAGCTAAATGCTTGTGCAGATGAATGGGCCTCTCCCCCAGGAGTTCCTTTCTCAGAGCAGGGGTGGGGATCGTCTGGCCCGAGGGTTATATAAGGCCCATGAAATCATTTGGTCTGGCCCTGCCAGGCATTAGGGATGAGTTAATTAAATGTCTGACCAAACATAGCACGATAAATTTTTAAAAATATGTATTTTTATTGATTTTAGAGAGGGAGAGAGATAGAAACATCAATGATGAGAAGCATTGATCAGCTACCTCCTGCTACATAACCCCTACTGGAACTCAGGCATGTGTCTCTGACTGAAATCGAACCTGGGACCCGTCAGTACACAGGCCAATGCTCTATCCACTGAGCCAAACTAGCTAGGGCAACATGATAATTTTGTATGGCCCAAGAATGTTATAAATATCCAAATGGCCCTTGGCAGAAAAAAAGGTTCCCCACCCATGCTCATGAAGCAGAACTCTCAATCAATTAGGAAAGCTGATTTTTAAAAGTGTATTTATACATATTCATGGCTATTTCTCTAAAAGAATATACCCAGCCTCAGCTGTGGAAGAGATAAAAGCAGGAGAAGCAAAGGGACACAGCCACAACACAGAGAACTTCTCCATGAACATCCAATAAGGTGAGGCAACCAAGAAGGAAAACGTCTGTGACTTCACATAGACCACTCATCTGCTCTAAGTGAAGCAGGTAACTTCATGCATTTAACTCAAGAAAACCTACAACATTTAAAATACAGCATTCACAATGTCATTAGCTTATGGTATCAGGTAAGAAGAAAACTGCTCCTGTACTACCTATCTGTAGAATTTTCCAGTACATGTCAGTACCCTAACATCTACAGATATGCTATAATACTGTCATCAGCACCCTCTCTACCTACAAAACATACAGTGAACTACACTGTTTTGAGTCCCTGAAATTTCAACACCACAGATAGTGTTCTAAGTTTTATTTTTTTACAAGTTTGATGTAGACACAGAAGAAAACAAGCAGTGTTTATTGTTATTTGTGGAATCTTGGTTTAGGGTCATTCTTTATAGCCATTTCAACTGTCCAATTTAAACAAAAAGCAACAATCTAATTGTTTATCTATAAACTCATGATATTTCTTCAAATTATAATAGCACTAAAAGCACTGATGATTCATGTTATAATTTTAAAAGAATTTTAAAACTACATAGTTCATATATCATTCCTTTTGTAAAATAATCAAAATAATGTCATTATCTGGAAGAAAATTACTGAAACAGTCCTTCCAATGTATTTCTAACTTCTGTAAAACTCCAAACCAAAAACAGAACAGATGATGAAATAAGAATGTCAGTCACTTGGAGTGTTTGAACTTTCAGATGAGAAATGGACTGGTATTTTTTATGTCTCCTGTGAATTCAGAGCTGATAGGTGGCATCAGGACTCAGATCCCTGGGATGGCTTTACATGGCTTTCACCTTGATTTGTTTCATTTTCATTTGCTTCTTTTCCAGTTTCTTCTGCTCACGTCTCAAGGCAGCTTCCTAGAGAGACAGACAGAAATAATCCAAACTAAGCTCGAAGCACAGATTTTTAAAAAATCAAAACTAGAATACTGCCTATAATATTACTCAAAAACCTAGACTTACACCATAAATAACATTCCAGAAGATAATTATAAAAAGTGCTAATATCTACATTGGTTAACAAAAATTAACCTGAAATGAAGCAAAGGTAACTACCATCTCAAATCAGAAGCTAAATACTGTAAGTTGGCTTTGTTAAGTCTGGTCTGATTTTTCCTATACCCAGGAAACACTAGGTCAATTTTCAACCTAACAATTATATAAATTTACCAAAAATTTGTACTTCAGAAAAGCATAAGATCTTTTAAAAATTGATCTGAGAGAGAGAGAGAGAAATAGCAATTTGCTCTTTCTACTAATTTATGCACTCATTGGTTGGTTCCTATATGTGCCCTGACTGGGACTGAACCTGCAACCCTGGCTTATCAGGAAGATGCTCCAACTTGGGTTTGATCTGGTTGGGGCACATACCAGAGGCAACTGATTAATATCTATCTCTCCCTCTATCTCTCTTTAAAATCAGTAAAAACATCCTGAGATGAGGATTAAAAAATATACAAATAATTTTAAAATAAAAATTTAAAAACAGAACTAGTCATAAAGATATGAATAAAGAGGAGCTCTCATATCATATACTAGTAAAAAAAAAAAGTATAAATTGGTACAACTTATTAGCAGCCTATCTTATTTTCTCTCTTGCCCAGGATTCTTTTCCTTGGGAAAGAAAAAAAACAAAACAAAAAAAGCACAAATACAAAAAGACACATTCTTTGAAAGACTGCAATATATTTTTTTAAATATATTTCATTGATTTTCTACAGAGAGGAAGTGTGAGGGATAGATAGATAGAAACATCTATGAGAGAGAAAAATTGAACAGCTGCCTCCTGTCCCTCCTGGAGATGTGTCCACAACCAAGGTACATGCCCTTGACTGGAATCAAACCTGGGACCCTTGAATCTGCAGGCTGGTGTTCTATCCACTGAGCCAAACTGGTTAGGGCAGATTATGTCATTTTTACCTCGAGTCTGCGCTGTTTCTCAGGATCTTCCTCATTCATGATCCGCTCCTTCTCTGCTCTTTTCTTCTCCTCACGCCGAGACTGAGCAGCTTCCTGTCTTTGCACATGTGTCAACTTCAAGAATTTCTCTTCCACTCTAGCTCGGTTCTTATCTGCTTTTTGTTTGCCCTTTCCCCAAGAAACAAAGAATTTCATAAGAAATCCATTTTAATCTAATAGAAGCAAAAGCCCATTTAGTATTCTTTCATAAAACTAATCCCATTTAGCAATTTCAAGTAAAGTAGCAAAGATACAATCACTGAAATCCTGGATAGATGATTCCCCCAGAAGAAAAAAATAACAAGTGCCAACTTATAATAAAGGCTGAAGTCTTACTTCTCTGTTGAGTCGGAACTTTTTAGCTTTGTCAATAGAGTAAATCACCATGTTCATCAGGGGCAGCAAAGCCTCCATATCCTTTGGGTAAGTGTTGCCTGAACCAGGCGCTGAAAAACAAAGCCATTTCCTATCGAGTTAACAGAGGGTTAATAATTTGAGTCACCAACTCCCACTCTTTATTTTTTATTAATAAACTCTTCATGTTTCTTAGGCAGCTAAAATGCAACAGAAAATAAAAAATTAAAATATATACAAGAACCTGCCGAAACCGGTTTGGCTCAGTGGATAGAGTGTCGGCCTGCGGACTGAAAGGTCCCAGGTTCGATTCCGGTCAAGGGCATATAGCTTGGTTGCCAGCACATCCCCAGTGGCGAGGAGGTGTGGAAGAGGCAACTGGTCGATGTTTCTCTCTCATCGATGTTTCTAGCTCTCTATCCCTTTCCCTTCTTCTCTAAAAAAATCAATAAAAATATTAAAAAAAAAAAAAAAAGGAAACGTTTAAAAATATATATATATACAAGGATCTCTTATTGAAGAAACACAACAGCAAAAAGCAGGCATGGGGTTTGTTTTAATATAATTTGTTTTTTAATGTATTTTTATTGATTTCAGAGAAGCAGGGAGAGAGAAACATTGATGAGAGAGAATTGTTGATTGGCCGCCTCCTGCATGCCCCCCACTGGGCATCAAGCCCACAACCCAGGCAGGTACCCAAACCTGGGACCCTTCAGTCCGCAGGCTGACGCTCAATCCACTGAGCCAAACCAGGTAGAGTTAATATATTTTTTTATAGCTGTCACTTAGGATGGAACAATACTCTCCTTAAGATCATCTCTCGGAAAACAAAGAACCCAGCAAGACATGGAATACGTACCATTAAATGTAAACAGTAGAGTCCTCTTAGTTTCAGGCAGCTTCAGAGGCTGACCTTCCCTGCCGTGGAAGAAAGGGCTATTTAGAAGGATATTCTCTGTGCATGTAAATTACCCAGGTCACTTAGATGGACAGACACCTACAGTTAGTCAGCACAGTATCTGGGTTGGCATCCCCAAGTCAAAATCTCAGAGCCTGACCCACTTGCCTATCTGATGAATGCATTCCCAAGTGACCTTTCTATTTGAATACCTCCAAGATATATTCCATCTCACCTGGGGAAGAAATAAGCCTATATTTAAGTAAGAGGCCCATATTTTAAATAACATTTCTGCTTATTTTGATGAGTTTCTATGTTCTATTTCCAACTCCTATTTTATCTTCCTTCCTATAATGAAGTATCTTATTTTTGAGCCAAGCTTAGAATAAATTTAGAAGTAATCAACTATAGCACATATAATTTAGTTCCGATTCACCAAAGATTCCCTTGTAATCTTTATTAACTCGCTTCTCCCCCACCCCAAAAGGCTCCAGTTACCATAATGTGGTACTTTGCCCATGGTGTTGATATTGAGTTAAGCAGGGCAAGGACGATGCAACACCATCTAAAGGCAGAAGGACCTGAGTAATTCTGACACACAATGAAAATCCAGAATGGCTTTTAATTGTACTCAATTCCACAGCCTATGAGAGAGTAGCCCTTAATCAAAAATTTAGGCCAGAACCATTTCTACACCAAGGGTGAACTCAAATAAGTATGTTCTCCTGAAATGGGAACATACAACAACAAATCGGAATTCAAACAACAAATTCAAGCCCTGAATACGTACATTTGAAATACATTACTATAAGTATTACTTCGGGTATTGAACATGTTTGATAATACCTACACTCGGAAAAAATATAAGCATCCACTATACAAAGACAGAAGCCAGAAAAGGCCAGATTTGCAATCAGACATTATAGATTCATATCAAATTTAAAAAGGGGGGGAAAAGGACATATACTATGAAGGACAGAGATTAGAAACTGTATTCTCTTATATGAGCCATTTTATAAGATTCTCTTCCACGTCACTGAGTGCATGGTGCACACATGCAGCGACACATGCAAACCGGGAGGCTTGTTTATCTCCCATAGGTTTCCAACCACCTTCCTGATGCATGCAGTCAAAGCAGAAGGAAACTTGGGAGTCATGAACTTCCCTCACTCATATGGCAAAGGAAATTGAAGCATCTTGCAGGTGTTTTAACACAGAAAGCTAAAGAAGAAAATCATATTCAGTATTTTTATTTCATACGTACTCTTGCATAATTTTTGGACCCGAGAACTGGTCTGAAAAATGAACAGATTCAATCTTGTCAGCGTAGTGTGTAAGAAAGTGGACCATCTGAAATAGAGAAAATTATTTAAAGTAGGGTTTAATGTACTTCCTTTTTTTCATAAAGATATTTACTCTTGCCCTGGCTGGTTTGGCTCAGTGGGTAGAGCATTGGCCTGCGGACTGAGGGGTCCCAGGTTCAATTCTGGCCAAGAGCACATACCTGGGTTGCGGGCTGGACCCCCAGTAGGGGGCATGCAGGAGGCAGCTGATCAATGATTCTCTCTCATCATTGGTGTTTCTCCCTCTCCCTCTCCCTTTCTCTCTGAAATCAATTAAATATATATATATATATATATATATATATATATATATATACATATATATATCACACATATATATATATATATATATATATATATATATATATATATATATATATATACACATATATATATTAAAAAGATATTTACTTGTCAGTCCTCATTATTGTACAATGTCATTAAGGCTAAAGCTTTTTTAAAAAATTATTTTATTTTTCTTAGAATGGAAGGGGGGGGGGGAGACAGACAGAGAAACATCGATGTGAGAGAGACACATCGATTGTCTGCTTCCAGCAAACACCCTAACCAGGGATGGAGCCTAAAACCAAGGCATGTGCCCTTGACTGGAGTCAAACCAGACCATTCAGTCCACAGGCTGATGCTCATTGCACTAAGCCAAACCAGCTAGGGCAAGGCTAAAGCTTTTAAAAAATTAAATTTAAATAAGATAAGGAATTTCTCTATAATGAAACTAGTTCCTTTTCTTTAGTAATACCAATGCTTAAGTATTCTTATTGAGCAGCTGAAAATATGTCTCAAAGTAATGTTCTAAATAAGAATAAAAGTGTGGAGATAAAATCTAAAATAATTTCAAGAGATTCTACATGAACATATCACCTTGAACTTACATTTATAAATGTCTTTGAGCTAGCCTACATTTTTATGATATTAAGATGTGCTGTTACCATTATACAACCAATAGGAAAAAAAATGGCTCTCTATACATCCCTCTTCTCTTAAACTAATTGAAAGTAAAATAATGGACTAAATGACATGGTGATAAAGATTAAAGTTGTAGTCCTTTCTAAAAATATCTGAAAATCATCAGCAATCCTAGGAACAATTTGCTCTTGATTTAGAGAGAACTTCTTCACTATACATTTTTTTTTGACAAGTTAATCTGTTGCTTAAAGAAAGAATTAGAATATTTTGGGGAAAGGAATACATAATCAATACACTGTCTTAAATGATGAACTCATACAGCATGATTTTTAGGGAGAGTACCTTGTAAATGCCAATATCTGCAAATATATCCCTTCTGTTACACTTACCTTGGTATCCATCATTCCCTCTGTGACTTCTCCCATCTCTGACAGGATGGCCAAGGAGTCTGGCAGTCCATACTTTGCTCCAGACTTAGGTTTGTCACTACAAAACTCACTCTAGAGGAAGAAGTAATTGAAAGTAAGATGTGACATTTTATTATGCAGACATTTTCTTCTCAAGAGAATATGTAATTTGAAATTAACCTATTTCAAAGTGGTTAATTATGCTATGCTTTGAAGGTGAACATCTATGTAATAATTAGGCACAGTTTCTATGTATATTTGAGTTGGAATAATCAACGTACCAGATCCTGCATCTCTTTCTGCAGTCGTACCAGGGCTTTCCGAGCACCAATAGCAAACACATACGTATCCATGTCTTCATCATTCATGGTTACTTTTATTTGCTATTAAAAAAACACACACACACACAAGAATAACAACAACAAAACTCACATGTTAGGTTCTGTGACAGGCCTATTTCTAAGATGGCCCTGAAGATTCCCCTGGTGTATAGGTACATCCTCCCCTTGAATGTGAGCAGGACTTGTGAAATGGTGGGATATCACTCCCATGACGCTGTTATGTAGCAGAAGGTCCCTAATCAGCTGACTTTGCTATTAATCAAAAGAGACATTATCCAGGTAAACTGACTTAATCACATGCACCTCAACCCCAGGAGCTCAGTGGACAATGGTCTGTGCAAATAGAGAAGGGCCCATTTTTTTGACAAAGTACATTAGTTGTCAATAACTCCAAACAGGATCTAAACAATGAATGGAATAAGCTCTAAGGAATTAAGAATTCAATCTGTATAGTGAAAAACAGCAAGAAGAATACGTACCACTTGATCACTTGCTGGCCTCATCATACGGGCCAGGACGTTCAGTAAGTCCTGTCTCTTGAGGAACTGGAAAAATAAAAGAGAACAGTTGTAATCTCCAGTTAGAGAGACCCTGGAGATGGAATCAGATATTTCAAATATACTTGGCATTTGCTAGTTAGTAGATGACTTTTAGACCGTCTTGAAGACACTAAATTTAGAGGATTGGGAAAAAACCAAAAGGAAGACATACATTGCACCAGAAATTCCCTACTTACTCTGAGCTGGATAAGCATCCCCTCACAGCACACTCGACCAGAACACCACAGGTTGTAGATATGCTCATTCTCCTGGTTCAGCTTTCCCGTACTTGTGGCTTCTTTGTTTGTCCCATCATCCCCTAGGAGTAAACCACTTAATGTGATTCCCTGAAAGCGGTGAGGCCTAATCAACACTCCTTCCTCCACCCTCACCCCATGATTAGAGTTTTAGGGTGGCAATACTTTGAGATTGTAGAGAACTCTCCTTTGAACATGGATGACAACAGATGGGCATTGTTCCTTTTACTTTTAAAACTCTTATTGTCTCCTTAAAAAAAATCATATGCTAGCATTACTAGTACTTGTTAGTTAAGACAGCTTGCAAGTTTCTTGAGAGCAGTTAAAAAAATGGAGCAAAATCAGTTTAAATGTTTCCTCCCAAAGTTAAAAATACTCCCAATGTAATGAATAAAAAAAAAATACCATAACTACAAACTATTTAACACTCACCATGACTGAGTTAACTTTGACCAAGTTTGCTTTTTCAACAGCAAAATGATAATAGTGGTATAAAGAGCTGTATTTTAGATCTAGAAAAAGCTAAAATTCCAACCATTTTCTCATTTCATTAAGTGTATGAAAGGAAGTGCTGAACCTCACAAGGTAAAGCAAGACTAACACACCAAAATGAAAACATGAGAGGAAGTGGAAGGCATTAAAGGCGGCTTATTATTTTCCTAATGTCCAGGTGAAATAATACGGTACAGCAGAGAGAGCATGGAATTTGAAAGCATGTAGACTAGGTTTAATATGGTTGCAAGAAAATAGCATTTCTGGATTTCAGTCCCCTCTTTAGGGAAAAAGAACCTTTCCAACTGACAGTATTGTTACAGTTTAAATAAGAAACAATATATGCAAAGTAGCTAGCGCATGCTTACTATTAAAGGGAAACAAAGTGTTTAAATGCCAAACAGAGGCTGAAAGTGCAAGTCCACCTTACTCCTTATATACAACTGCAGGGCTTCTCTAATTACTTCAGTGTACACCCCTCTGCAGTGGACCCAAAACTCAAGTGCCCAGAACCCAAGGGTATTCTAATTTCTAAAAGATGAACTGAAAGTATTTATCAAGCTACTTTAAATGTTAAAATTCCTCGCTTTCAGCCAGACTCTTGTCCAAATGTTTTGAAACAATTGTTCAGCAAATGTTAATGGCAGATGAGAAAATCATTTCATAAATACAAATTATTCAGCATATATTATAAAACCTAACAAAAATGGGATCCCTGGAAAGAAAATAAAAAAGCACCCTCTTCATCATTCCCCGAGAGCAGTTAGGTACTTATACTGAAGGGAATAAACAGTTCTTATTAGATGTTTTCCAAGCCCACAGCAGGTCTTCTATTAGCCTAACTTACCTACTAATGTAAAGTTACTCTCCAAAAGCTCTCTATGAGAGTTAAACCAGGCCTGAGCAAGGCGACTGTTTTTATTCTTCCCGATGATATAGTTCATGATGTAGGCGAGCAGACCAGTCACCATCAAAATTTCTAGATAATAACTCTCCCAACTGTTTTGGAGGTGTGCAGGAACCTAAAGAAAAACAATTATTCTATTTAATGTTAGTTGAAGCTAAAGGATGGATACTAACTCATCGAATGAAGGACAATGAGAAGACCCATAAACAGAAGGGATACTTTAGATACTGACACTAAATATGATTATACTTTGAAAAATATGCCCATTTTGATTTCCCAGGCTGGCTTTGTAAAAGACTCTTTAAGGAAATGTGAAGTCAAGTGGGATCAAAGGATGGAAAGCCCTTTGTATTAAACTTGATTCTGGTCTGAACCCAAAATAAATCCAATGGCTATCATCTTCATCATTCCTTAATAAAACTACGAGGACTAGAACAAAAACACAGGGATTGCTTCTACAGGTGTGGAGTTCTATCAGAAGAATTGATGTCAAACTCTTTCATAGCTACAACAATTAAATCAACACCAGCTACATGTCACTAATTATATTTCTGGGATTAATAACAGTAAGATATTTTGTTGGTAGTTTGGAATTTAGAATCCTGTATACTTACATCAACAATTGTTATTGGGTCTTTATTTTTGCCAGAAGAAGTATCTGGTTTGTCTTCATAACCTTCAAATTCTTCATCATCATATGGCTCACCCTCGGTATCTCCCTCCTACAAAAATGAGGCAGCAATCTGTTTTTCCCTACAAATGTCGCCAGCAACTTTATCTCTTTTTTTGTAGGCAACAATTGTAGAGGAAAATAGAACATGTTAGCAACAAGCACAGAACACAGAGATACTGCATGTTTTTAACAAGTGACTCCCCATGCTTTTGAACCCTGAGTTCTAAATGATATAATTCCCGCCCACACATAGAACCCATTCTCCACCCCAGGCTTTCCAAAGAGGAGAAAGACAATTTATTCTCCCATCAATGTGAAAGGTGAGAAAACACCACAAAACATTTAGAAGAACTCCACCTACTAAACAAAAATGAAGATACCAGAGAGTAAAAGTCTCCCTAGATCTGGGTCTTACTTTTAAAGTCTAGGAAAAGTGCTAATTAAAAATGTTCCCATCCTTCCAATTTCCTGAAAAATCATTAAAATCTCACCTGGGTATCGGTATCTTCAAAATCTCCTTCTTGGTTCTCATCCTGCCCTTCTAACTCTACAGTAGTCTCATCTTCATCATCTTCAGTGGTAATCACCCGTTGAGGAGATTCAGTAACAGAATCTTCTGTGACATCTTCAAATTCAGCAAAATCATTATCATCATATTCTACTATGTCTTCCTCATCCTCAAAATCATCAAACTTAGCTTCAGAGACACTTCCGAACACCAAAAGGACAACACAGAAAGCAAGGAAGACTTTCATGGCACCTTAAAAAAAACACACAAAACCTAAATGGACTGCTACTCTTTACACTGATCAAATTTGGAAACAATTAAAAGATATACAATATCTGCCGGGACCGGTTTGGCTCAGTGGATAGAGCGTCGGCCTGCGGACTGAAGGGTCCCGGGTTCGATTCCGGGCAAGGGCATGTACCTGGTTGCGGGCACATCCCCAGTAGGGGGTGTGCAAGAGGCAACTGATCGATGATTCTCTCTCATCGATGTTTCTAACTCTATCCCTCTCTCTTCCTCTCTGTGAATAAATCAATAAAATATAAAAAAAAAAAAAAAAAAAAAAGATATACAATATCTATGACACTCTCCTACTTTTCTCTTACTTAATGTTATTCATTTTAGAAAGCATCACAAAAAAACGAGGTGGGGGTAAAGAGACCTAGGTTTTCATCTGGATTCTGTCACTAATTAGCTGTAAAATCTTTAGGTTGGTTTCCATTTACACTGTGCATTCAGTAAGCATTTTTTGAAAAACTTTATTGGAACTGGGGAGGGATATAAGAGATATAACTACCTATCTGTTGGTGGTAATGAAAACAATACATGAGCAAAATAAATGAACAAACAAAATAGAAACAGACTCCTAGATTCTGAGAACAGACTTAGTTGCCAGAGGTGGGAGTGGGGATGGGAGAGGTATAAGGGGAGGTTGGGAGTTGGGCCTGAGGGAAAAAGTGAAGGGATTAAGAACTACAAATTGGTAGTCACAAAAATAGTCATGGCGATGTAAAGTACAGCATAGGGAATATAGTCAATAATCCTATATAATAAAAGCATAACATGCTAAGTGTCTGACTGATGAGTGGAACTTTTGGCCCACCGCTCGACCAGTTGCTGTGATACACACTGACCACCAGGGGGCAGACGCTCCAGCCAGTAGGTTTGCTTGCTGCTGGGGTCTGGTAATTGGGACTGGACGAGAGGGCCGGACACACTCTGGACTCTCCCGTGGTCCTTCCTTGGCCAGCCAGCCCCCATCAGCCTCAATTGGGACTGGGTGATCTCCAGCCAGGCCAAGGGACCCCACTCATGCACGAATTCGTGCACTGGGCCTCTAGTATTGTAATAACTACATATGGGGCCAGGTGGGTACCTGAAACATTAGGGACCACTTTGTAAAGTATATGATTGTCTAACCACTATGCTATGCACCTGAAACACAAAATAAAAAGTTTGTAAAATCCTTTAAAATGGGAAAAACCACTCTTCGTTCACAGGCTGTACAAAAATAGTCCACCTCTCAGTCTACAGATCCCTCTTCTACAACTGTCTTAAAATCAACATGTACCCGAATATCTCTATTTTTATATTAACCTCATTTCCCCAATCTTACTTGTTGAAAAAAAAGCAAGATATCTAATTTCTCACTTTCTTTTCCCTTTGAAATCTAATCAGCCACCAAATCCTGGCATTTCATTTGATTCCCAAAGCCACCATAATCTAAACTATCACCACCTACTAAAGAACCACAGTATTTTCCTAAATGGTCTCTCTAGTCTAAACTCTCCCTAAAAGTCATGGCCATTTTTCTAAAATGCAACTTTTGCTACATAAGGATTCAATAACCATCAAATGCTAAGCAATTCCTGCAGAATAATATAAGAACTCTGGTATTTATTGCTTTTTATAAAATGATTCTATGATATCTAAATAAATATACCTTCACTGAACATACTACATAGGGGTGTCGAACTCAATCAGAGAAGGGGCCAAAATCTAAAATCCAGCCTAAATCGTGGGCCGAATGGTTTACTGAACAGTCATAAACTGTCATTGTGATGGAAACGCAGCGGAGTGCAGTGATGACAGCGCGGTGCGGGCCACATTGCAAGACCTGGCAAGACGGATTTGGCCCGCGGGCCTTGTGTTTGACACATGTGTACTACCATGTCAGATATTAAGCCAAGAGAGTAAAACATGACTTCCAAATAACTGTAACTTGGCACAAGAATTCAGTTTCAAGGATATGTGTTACAGTATTACTTATAATAGTAGAAAATTTGAAATTGTTTGGTTAAACAATAGGTACATACAAAAAGCAAATTTACTTTCTGTCCATTGAAAATTGTTACAAATGAAGTTAGAATCCATATTATTTTAGAAGCAAATATGTGTAAACAAAACAGATTGGAAGGATGTATATACATCTACACATAAATAATAATTACTTTGTATGGTAGGATTATGGGTATTTTGCCTTATTTTTATGTTTTCTAATTTTCCTTTGTGCTTTTGTAATAAAAAGAAAAGGTTCTTTAAAAAATTAAAAGCATGGCCGAAACCGGTTTGGCTCAGTGGTAGAGCGTTGATTTGCGGACTGAAAGGTCCCGGGTTCAATTCCGGTCAGGGGCATGTACCTTGGTTGCAGGCACATCCCCGGTAGGGGGTATGCAAGAGGCAGCTGGTGGATGTTTCTCTCTCATCGATGTTTCTAGCTCTCTAGCTCTCTCCCTTCCTCTCTGTAAAAAATCAATAAAAATATATTTTTAAAAAGCCGGGACCGGTTTGGCTCAATGGATAGAGCGTCGGCTTGGGGACTGAAAGGTCCCGGGTTCGATTCCGGTCAAAGGCATGTACCTTTGTTGCGGGCATATCCCCAGTGGGGGGTGTGCAAGAGGCAGCTGATCGATGACTCTCTCTCATCGATGTTTCTAACTCTCTATCTCTCTCCCTTCCTCTCTGTATAAAATCAATAAAATATATTTAAAAAAATATATATATTTTTTTAAAAAAATTAAAAGCATGGTTTCTGCATGCAAGAAGGAGGCACTGCAAATGGAAGACTACTTTAGCATAAAGGCTAAAATAACATATTGTAGGAGTTTGATATGATGCTGGGATTATCGATTCAAGGGGGAAATGAGGCTGGAAAGGCCAACAGGGACCAGATCATAATGATCTTTACTTAAATACCACACTAATAAGTTTGGATAATTAGAATCAACTAAAGGATTTAAGTAGGAGAATGACACTATCAGATTTGCAATTCAACTCTTGACAGCTCATACACAGGGTGAATTGGAAAAGGGCACCTGAAGCAGGAAAGATTAAGTGGTTGAAACAATTATATAAGGAAAAAAAACAGCCCTAGCTGGTTTGGTTCAGTGGATGGAGCATTGGCCTGTGGACTGAAGGGTCCCAGGTTTGATTCCGGTCAAGGGCACATGCCCGGATTGTGGATCTGACCCCCAGTGGGGGGCACATAGAAGGCAGCTGATGGATCGTTCTTTCTCATCACTGATGTTTCTTATCTCTCTTTCCCTCTCCCTTCCTCTCTGAAATCAATAAAAAAAAATTTTTTTTAAAGAAAACACACACGACTGAACTGGCAGTGGTATTGGAAATGAATAGGAAAACAGATTTGACAGATTTTTTAAAAATATGTATTTTATTGCTTTTTACAGAGAGGGGAGAAGGATAGAATTAGAAACATCAATGAGAGAGAAACATCGATCAGCTGCCTCCTGCCCAACCCCTACTAAAATCAAACCTGGGACCCTTGAGTCCACAGGTCCATGCTCTATCCACTGAGCTAAACCCGTTAGGGCCAGATTTGACAGATTTAAGACTTATCAGCATTGCCTGACCAGCATGGCTCAGTGGTTGACCACTGACCTATGAACCAAGTCACAGTTGACTCCTGATCAGGGCAAATTTGAATTCTTGTGCAAATTTACAGTTATTTGGAAGTCATGTTTTATTCTCTTGGCTTAATATCTGACATGGTAGTATGTTCAGTGAAGGTATATTTATTTAGATATCATAGAATCATTTTATGAAAAGCAGTAAAAGCCAGAGTTCTTATATTATTCTGCAGGAATTGCTTAACTTTTGATCGAGCCTGCGTTGTGGGCTCGATCCCCAGTGTGGGGCATGTAGGAGACAGTTAATTAATGATTCTTATTTTTTTCATATATTTTTATTGATTTTGTACAGAGAGGAAGGGAGAGAGATAGTTAGAAACATCAATGAGAGAGTCATCAATCAGCTGCCTCTTGCACACCCCCTACTGGGGATATGCCCACAACCAAGGTACATGCCCTTGACCGGAATCGAACCCGGGACCTTTCAGTCCCCAAGCTGATGCTCTATCCATTGAGCCAAACCGGTTTCGGCATAATTAATGATACTTTCTAATCATTGATGTTTCTATCTCTTTCCCTTCCTCTCTAAAATCACTAATATATATATATATATATATATATATATATATATATATATATATATTTTTTTTTTTTAAGTGGCATTATAGAAGTCAAAGGAGAAGCACATTTCTAAAGAAACAGAGCTTTTTTAATGGCTGCAGAAAATTCAAGATATGAGCCAAAAAATTTGGAGGGGGGGAACCCTCACCCAAGGATATTTTTCCTTCAATTTTTTTTTCCCCCCAGAGAGAGGGTAAGACAGAGAGAAACATTGATGTTAGAGAAACACATTGATTGCACAAGCCCCAACCAGGGCCCCGGCCAGGGAGGAGCCTGAACCCAAGGCTTGAAGAACCCAGGACCCTTTCACAGGCTGACACTCTATCCACTGAGCGAAAACCACTAGGGCTCCAAATGTTAATAAGGAAATCATTTTTGGCAACTGCAGGTAAGTGGTAAGGATGGAAGCAAGAATGCAGGAAGTTTGGTATTAATGGAGGTGAGCAAGTGGCACAAGGGAGTAGGTACTCCTCTTTCAAGATGCTCTGGAATAGTGAATATTCTATATCTCATATTTACAATACCATAAATTCTTAAAAGAATTAGCTCAATATCAAAGGTTATTGCCCAATACTTCGCAATCCATGGCTACTCAAGAAATATTCCTTTAACTGGACAAAGTTCATAAATTTTTAAAGACACAAGTGATTTGAGAAATACCACACAGTATATCCTTTCCAATAACTGATCTTTGAAGTTAGCATCTTGGAACATTTTATAGGAAAATATAGCTGTCTTCTCAACACTAAACTCAAAAAAGTTTGTGATGTGTCTCCAAACATCCCTACCTTCCTTTAATAATCTATTATAGTCAAAATAGAAGATATATGAAAAATAGCAAGCACTTTGGTGTAGATTTGGTTTCATGTCAGCTCTACCATTTGCCAACCATATGATCTTGGGTTAATTACTTAAAATTTCCTGCTCCCCACTTACAAAAAAAAGAGATACCATTGCATCATAGGGCTGTAGTGTGGGCGGTACAGACGTGTGCCTGGCCCATAGAAGGTACGTAATAAATATCAGGTCCCATTGCTTCCTTCCCCTGTGCCTTATGAACACCCTTTAAGATTTCAAAACTTAATCGATGACTCTCATCGATGTTTCTAGCTCTCTATCTCTCTCCCTTCCTCTCTGTACAAAACCAATAAAAATATATTTTTAAAAAAAGATTTCAAAACTTCACTTTTAATGTTTCCTTTTTCAGATCTGGTTTAAACTTTTTCAAATAGAAGCAAATAAAACTTAATACTGACACAGTCAATTGCCTGCCAAAAGGTCTGATCATTTCAAGCTGGATTTCCCCTTAGGATGTTCACACCATAGAAGCATTTCTACGATAACTCAGCACTGTAACATAGATCCTTCCAGGGCCCGGAAGGATTTAGGTTAAAATTACCCACGCCATTTGTGCCTTGGCCTTCCCTCTCAGAAGTCTCCCTGCTTGACCTGTCAATTCATTCTAAAATGCACAATTCTCTGCCAGGCCAGAATGAGACTCCTGGGGCAGGGAACACAAACACTAACAAGTCTGGTTTGATTAGCTTCTGCAAGCTCACTCGGCAGCCTCACTGGATCTGAACTTACAAAACCAGAGGAGAATAAGTGGAAGAATCATTACTTGTTGACATTTTGGATTAGGCCTTTGACAGTGGCCAGACTACGGAACTTCTGGAAGTCACGCACACGTTGAATGAAAACGCGTTTTGTGTTAGAACCCTTCAGAGAAGACTAGTCAGAGGTGGTTGCTTCTGTCAAACCACCAGGCTCTATTCCCCACTATGGAGAATTAATTCATCCTAACATGTACCCCATTCTTCCTGCTACATACCGTAATCTTCCTCTAACTTTGCGCTTCTGGTTGGCATTTGCTCACAGATCGGTGGGGAAGTTCCTCAAAACCATTCAAAATCACCCCAATCCCGAAGACCAACAGAAAACGGGCCTTGGAGCGGGCTATGTTTGCTTCTTTGGTTTAAGAAAGTCGGGAGAAGCGAGAAGGAGCGGCGGGGACCGACGCATGTCACCACAGGCCTGACTAAGGGGGTTGGTGGGAAATGGGACCGGGCTAGGCCACGCAACTCAAAAGTGACCACTTGGGACTGGCCCGGGCCCCACCGACGAACACGCCATGGCCCGCTTCCTACCTGTACCGGGGGCTAGAAGCCGGCTCAGAGCTCCTGCGTCTGCCACCTCTACCCCACGGGCCGCTCGGCCAGGCCGCCGCCTGCGCGGTCACCGCGGTTTCAGTGCCCCTGGTGCCTCTAGGACACAGCAATAGCCGGCAGCTCACTCACGCCGCCCCACTCTTCACGTAGCCTCCGCCGTCCGTTACGTCGACTGCGTGCGGCCCGTCCGCGCCTGCGCGTGGCGAAGGGGCGGGACGCAGCTTCCGGGACCGCGCGAGACCTCACGCACCTACGCCCAGCGGAGGTGAGGTTGGGGCTGCTGGGAAAATTACATAATCTCGGCCCCTGGGCCGGAACTGCTCACGCTAATCCCATCCCTCTCCGCTGGGATTCAGTCTAGTTGTCGTCACCCTGAAGTGGTGCTCCGGAAGCTAAAGGTGGCCATGCTCTGTGGAACCACGCGGCCAGAGGCACGCGGCGAAATGTTGCCCGGGTCGTATTTGCAAAAGGCCAGCGTTTAGGGGACATCGACAATTTTGTGTATATGCGGTTCCCACCCAAGTCCCCTTTTCTTGGAATTTTCGGGCGGATCCTCGTCATTGTCATTCTTTCTTCCCCTCCTAGGCCCATTTCCTCTACAGGCAATGGACACCCCTGACCCAGCAGCAGAGCCCGGCAGAGCGTTCTGAGAGGTCTGCGAAGCGTTCTCCTGGAGCATTAAGGCCCGGAGCCCGCGGCGCTTTCCGGGAACCGCAGACCCAGGCCCCGCCCTTCTGCCCGCCCTCTGCACTGCGCATGTCCGGCGTGTATATCCCCTCCCCCAGTCGGCAACGGGTCGAGGAGCGCCGGCGAAAGGGGCGGAGAAGGAGGAGCGCGGCGGGACGCGGCCTGGACCGCGCGTACTTCGGGACGTGAGATTCCGCGTCGGCGGGAGTAGTTGCCGCCGCAGCCGCAGCAGTTTCGTGCGAGGTGGGTCTGGACGCGGGGCCGCGACGCCTTGGTCGCCCTGGCGGAAACTGCGGGGCCTAGCCAAAGCCGGGGAGCCGCGGCCTCAGTTAACAAAGAGTCGGCGGAGCCCCTGGGAAGACGGGGAGGGGCGGGAGTGCGGGGCTGGGGCCTGGAGGGGTCCTTCCGAGCCGGGTCGCCCTCCCGCGGCTCCCGCTTCTCCCCGCAACTCTTACGGAGGCCCCGTTGGCGCTTTCCGGAGGCAGCGCCCGCCCCCTCGACTACGGAAGAGATTTCCAAGTTGCGGAGCTCCGAGGAGGCTGGGATGGCCACCGGGAGGATTCTGCCTACCCTAGGCGGCAGCAGTTGGTGGGTGCAAGCCCCCAAACCGGGTGGGAACTCTAGCGGCAAAAGTTGCCAAATCGGAAGACAGTAAATGACAAAGTGGGCGATGTTGTGTGCAGCCTTGAGTAGATAGTGATTAGTATTGACATCGTCACGCAAACTTTTTTTTGCGGCCTACTTGATGTGAGTAAATAATTTATGTGGAGTTGCAAGCTTACGTACCAATAATGTAAAGAGAAACTATCTGCTATAATACTAGTCGAGAGTTTGGGGAAAATGATAGCTTCCTTGTCACTTTGGTGAAGCATTCCCCGTTTGCCCTTTACTCCTTTAGGCTCCAGTTTCCTTTGGCTTCCTTGAATGTTGTTTTATTGCAATGATGTTTCTGTATCTCTTCTCTCCCCTTTATACAAGGGGGAGATTATTTCTTAGTCACTGTAACTTTTCAGAGCCAAGCCCAGTTCTGGCACATAGGAGGTGAGCAATAAGTGTTTCATACAAAAATTAATTTTCAGGCTCTCAGTGGTGAAAAAAAAAGTATATTGCATTTTCCTTCACCGAGAAGGGGCATTCTTTGGCCTCATTTGCAATTCATTCACTTAAGAAATATTCTTATTGATGCCTACTATGTGCCTATTCCTTAGCACTGTTTTAGGGTCTGATGTCCTCCTCCCTCCCGCGCCCCCCCCCCCCCACCGGCCCTCATGAAACTTACTTTCTAGCGGAGAGAAGAGAGACAGTAAGTAGATCTATAAATTATACTGTAAATTAGATTATTATTAGTGCCTTAGGAAAAAATACAACTGGGTTGAAAGATGGGAAGGTGTTGCATTTTGAAGTAGGGTGGTCAGGAAAACATAACCTAATATTTAAGCAGATTGAAAGCAGGTGAGGAGTGTGAGCCCAGCCAGTGTGGGGAAAGGAATGTTCTAGGCAGAGGTTAGCAAGTTAAAGGCCTGGAAGCGGACCCGATGTTCTGGAGCACTGGAGCAAAGGAGGGAGTGGTAGGATATAGGCTCAGGGAAGAAAAAGAAAAGAATTGGGAAAGGAGCAGAACTACCAGGACCTTTTAGTTTTTTGAGGATTTCACTTTTGCTTGCTGGAGATGAGCACCATCTGAGGGTTTTGAGCAGAGTAGTGAAAAGATCTGACTTAGATTGTATTGTGAGTGCAGTTTACATTTTCGTTTTTATCAAAATGATATTAATATAATCAGCTCTTATTTTCCTTTTTTTTTTAATTGCCTCAGGATATATTTTTCACTGATTCCAGAGAGAAAAATGGATTATTACCTCCTTTTGCCCCCTACACACACCACCACCACCGTGCACCCAGAATGAGAAATCAAGCTTAGACCCGTCTGTGAACCTAAGGGTGGCCTAAGGTTGAAGATTGACATAGCATAAATCAGATTTAATACTAAAACTGAGCTAAGTGCTATATAAGAATTCTAACAAAACCTAAGATAGATGAGGGAGGGGAAGAGAAGCAGGAAAGTAGAGCGTGTTATTCTTGGTCCTTTCACCAATGTCATCATAGAGAGCCATTTTTGGAACTCGTTTTCTACATTTGCTTCAGAGCCCATTATAAACATTTTAATTTTTATTATTAGTTGTAAACATTTAAACAGATATGAAAGTAAAAATAAAAAAACTGCAGTTAACATTTTGATTAACAGCCCTCCAGCTATCTCTGGATGTGTTACACATGCTTTTACATTGAATTATGTTGAATCATATCGTTCACCTTGTTCTATGCCCTTTTTATTTGACTTAAGGTGTAATGACACTTTTCCATAAATGTAAGTTATAATTAGAAATTTTATAATTAGAATGCATTTTTCCTTTGACTAAGCAGTTACATTTTAAAAAATTATCCTAAGGAAATAATTCAGGTGTGCACAAAGATTTAGCTATATGATATGTTTCACAACATTATAAAACAGTAGTAGAGAAATATATTTATTGATAATCACAGATGTTCATAGTATATCATTAGGTGAAGAAATCAGTAACTAATATGTACACTGTGGTTTTATTTTGTTTCAAATTGTGTGTGTGTGTGTACAACTTAAAAAATAGTGAAGAGCTCTAGCCAGTTTGGCTCAGTGGATAGAGCATTGACCTCTGACCTGAAGCGTCCTGAGTGAGATTCTTGTCTAGAGCACATACCTTAGTTGCATATCTTAAGATGCCTGGCCGGTGCTGGAGGCAACCAATCAATGTGTCTCATATAGATATTGCTCTCTGTGTGTCTTTCCCCCGCCCTTTTACTCTCTCTAAAAGTCACTGAAAAACTATCCCGAGGTGAAGATTAGCAACAACAACAACAACAAAAACAATATAGAATACATATCTGGGAGAGGAAATTTCAGGTAGTTGTAAATTTTGTTCCTTTATGCTTTCTGAGCTTCCTGCTTTTCTATAAAACTTAGGTAACCTGTATATAAAAATGGTTTTTTGGAGCCAAGACTAATAAGATGCTATAAAATACTGTTTTTAAATTGATTGAATTGAAGCTCAGGAAATTTCTTTGGCACCCTTAACCATAGAATTAACCACAAAGGCAACAGGGGTTTCTTTCTAGTTACTGTTCTAGTGTGCATTTGCTAAATAAATGCACAGTTCATAAGTAGAGATAATAACGTAGGTAATTTCTACAAATAACTATTTTTAAAATTTTGATTCTTTGAATCTTCGAGATGTCATCACCAGAGGAAAATGGTTAATTTTGGGACAGCATTGCCGATAGCACCTCATTCTATTATAGCAAGCATTACATGATATTGTAGTTGTAGATTGTTTTTGTGGTTTTTGTGTGTTTTTCTTTTTGTCTGTTTTCCTGGTAGACTGTAAACTTCTTAAGGATAAAATTTAAGAGCTTAATTCTTTTCAATGTAATACCACACATCTGACCTTCCAAAATGTTTGTTGTTTTAGGAGTATTTTTGCAGCTTAACAAATACTAAATTAGCAATCAAATCTTTTTAAAGGGAATGATATTAAATGTTGCATTCCCATTTAGACTGAGAGTCCAATAAAATAAAAATTACTTCAGTGTTTTGGAAAACCTGACCATTTCATTGAAGTTAGCATGCTGCATATCTGAAGTATAAAGTTAAAGTTAATAGAGAGGCAAAAGTTGAGAATGAAATTGTAGGTAAAGATTGAGAGAGACATAAAATCAATGGATAAAGTTCAATTTCTATTAATGTATCTTGTTCCTAACAGATCAATCATTGACACCATGAACTGGAATAAAGGTGGCCCTGGCACTAAAAGGGGATTTGGCTTTGGAGGTTTTGCCATTAGTGCTGGAAAGAAGGAAGAACCAAAACTCCCACAACAGTCCCACAGTGCCTTTGGGGCAACCAGCTCTTCTTCTGGATTTGGGAAGTCAGCTCCACCACAGCTCCCTTCTTTCTATAAAATTGGATCTAAGCGGGCCAATTTTGATGAAGAAAATGCGTAAGTAGTAACTTCTGATAAATGTAGCAAAGGTTGAGCTTTGAGATAATTCATTCCATCAACAGAAATTGAGGCAAAGATACACTTTGTTTCCAGAATAAAAATAACTTTTTAAATTATCTCACTGAATTGTTGCTACTAAGTTAAATTGTGGAGTTTACTCATTTGTAAGGAATATAATGTGTGCTTGCTTGTACCTTAACTTGTTCCAAAAAAGATTTGGGGCCATTGAGACCTAAATATGGCCGAAAAGATTTTAAATAATTCATGTGGTGGTTTTTTTAAGTTCTTAATTGAAGTCTTTTATTGACGTTATATAAATTGTTTTGTAAACACAGGCCATTGTCAGAATGTAGGGATGGGACTCAGTTTGCCTCAACATCCAAGTCCTTAAAACTGTTATGTTTTAAGATCTTAATAGTTTTATATAATACTTTAAACAATAAAGAATTTAGCCAAAACTGGTTTGGCTCAGTAGATAGAGCATCGGCCTGCGGACTGAAAGGTCCCAGGTTCGATTCCAGTCAAGAACATGTACCTTGGTTGCGGGCATATCACCAGTATGGGGTGTGCAGGAGGCAGCTGGTCGATGACTCTCTCATCGATGTTTCTAACTCTCTATCTCTCTCCCTTCCTCTCTGTAAGAAATCAATAAAATATATTTTTAAAAAAAATAAAGAATTTAAATTAAAAAAAAAAAAGATCTTAATAGTGGTATAAAACAATCTCAGATTTTTGCCCACAGTTCTCAAGAAATGTATTTAGCAGTTATCTTTTTTTAACTCTAATAAGGTAGTTATTATAAAAAGATGGGGGTTGAGTTCTAATTCTTATAGGTTATAATTTCTGTTTTTCCTGAGTCTGAAGAAATCTCTTAATTTCTTACCTGGTTGAGTGAGTGACACTGCTTGAAGTTTTTTGTTTGCTTTCTGGGTGTTTTTGCTTCTTTATATTTCAAATCTTTGACTTGATTCTTGCGATCCTCTAGTCTGCTGTTGGATCTCTGTGTATTATTCTTTATTTCAGTCCAATTTCTAGTTGGTCCTTTTTCATATCCTCGAGGGTCTCACTAAATTTATTGGCCTTTTCTATAAACTTCTTGAAAAACCTTAGAACAGTGGTTTTGAACTCTATATCCTCTATTCAGGGGTCCTCAAACTTTTTAAAGTGGGGGCCAGATCACGGTCCCTCAGAGAGCTGGAGGGCCGGACTATATGAACTACTAATTCCTACTGTAACACCTCGGCTGCGCTCACTGCCCAAAAAACCTGGCTGGCCGGATCAGACTCCTCTGCGGGCCGCATGTGGCCCGCGGGCCGTAGTTTGAAGACGCCTGCTATTTCTTTCATTTGTGACCTGTTTCTTGGTCTCCGCATTTTGGCTGCTTCCCTGTGTTGATAGAGTGGCTTTGTGTGCTAGGTGTCCTATAGGGCCCAAATGGCTCAGCCTCCCCAGTTACCTGAGGTGGATACTCTTGGTGCATCCCTTTGTGGGCTATGTGCACAGTCTTATAGTTAAGCCTTGATTGTTGTTGGTATCCCTGGGAGGAATTGACCTCCAGGCCTGTTGGCTGTGAGGATCAGCTGTATCTACAATGGAGACACTCTTATGAGGCAAGACTTGCTTCATTAGGGCTTTGGTGCTCACTGAGTCTGCCCCCTAAGTGTGTCCCTTATGGATCTGAGGAGTTGTAATCTGGATGGTCATACTCTGATTCCTGGGTACACTGGCTCTTGGTTCTCCAAGGAGGTGCTAATTTAGCCTCTGCCTGAGGCCACCCAGCAGTAGCTACAGAGAGATCTGCAGATTTCTTTGTTTGGGTTTTGGAGGTGCCCAGATGAGGCCCAGCTGTGAAGCAGTGCAAGCTGCTGTGGGGCCTTGGGCCTTCTTTTGGATGTTCTGGGTCTTTCTGACTCAGCTGCAGTTTGTTAGGTAAGTTTAGATTTTAAAGGACCAGGCCATTCATATGCAAAAGCCCTCTATGCACAGCTGGGGTGGGGCGGAGTCTCAGGGCAAATCAAAGAATAATGGCTTCCCATCAGCTCTGCCCTAAGAGACCCCCAGGTCCCACGGTAATCGGTAATCGCTGCAAGCACTTCTGAGAGAAAACCACCCTCAAGTTTCACCCGCTGCCAGACAGTCCAGTTTCTCCCCATATGAGTCTGCGTCCCCAGAGTCTGCCCATAACTGCACTTCAGAGCAATCGGGAGCTTGTGTCTCCCTGCGGATTGAAAAAGCCAGCTACCTACTCAGTTGCTAGCCCTCTCTGTGCTTGCGCCTCCATACCTCTACACTTTACTTCCGCACTTCTGCAGCTCCTCTGAGTCTCAGTACTTTTCCCTCTAGTTGTAGAATTTCCACTTAGCCAGCCTTCCTGTGGTTCTGGATGATGTTTGTTTTGTCTTAGTTGTAGTTTTGAAGTGGTTGTGCAAGGCAGCAAATTCAGGTGTTTACCTATGTTGCCATCTTGGTTTCTCCCCATATTTAGATATTTATATTCATACTATATTTAAATTTATGTATTAAGTATTTGGTTATATTACTATTTTATTTAATTTTGAGGTAAGGCATAAATGTTTTTGCCTTGGTTTAATTTATAAAGAGCTGTATTTTCTGGGATTTTTGTTAGTGATAAAGTGATATTTCCTCCAGACTTTGAGGGAGAAATACTTAAGTAGTATGATGAATGATTTTAGATTGAGAATTTATTTTTAATTCTAGAAGTTTTCTGTTGGTCCTCAGAAAATAGACCAGAACTTATGTCTCTAAAACATTTTTTAAAAATTATAAGAATAAAATTTTAAAGGTTTTTAATATTTCATTTGAAAGTAATTTTTCCATAGCATACATTATTTAATATTTGTGGTATCTATTCAACAATAATATACTAAATTTGTACTGAAAACAATAATTGGAAATTAATTTGAAGAGTCACTATTGAAATGAGAATCTGCTGTGCCTTTTTTCAACGTTACGTAACTAGAGGCCTGGTGCATGAAAATTCATAAACTGGAGGGGCGTCCCTCAGCCCGACCTGCCCTTTCTCACAGTCCAGGAGCCCTCAGAGGAGAGAGATGACCTGGTGATCAGGGGAAGGCGATGCCCCATCACATCTCTGCTGCTGCCACTGCCGGCAGCGCAAGCCTCGGCTGGCCCTGGTTACCTGAGCCTCGGGTGGCCTGGGTGGCTGGGCAGCTGACATCCAAGGCTTGCCTGTGCCTCAGGCTGGTTCTGGGCGGCTGGGGGCAGAGGGGACCGGGGGACTCTGGAGGCAGGTGTTTGGCAAGGCCGGGCCCACCCCGGTCTTGCTGCATGCCTGCCTCCCTGGTGGGGCTGAGGAGACTGAGCATCGTCATCTTGTGGCTGTGGGGCGATGCCATCTTGAGGGCGTGGCAGGCAGTTAGCATATTCCCTCCTTATTGGCTGTGGGTGCTGCCATCTTTGCAATGGTGTGAAGGTCAATTAGCATATTCCCTCTTTATTAGATAGGATATTGAAATCTTTAGCCAAAGCCTAAAGGTCTCTAATTTGACTTGTGTAGTTTAAATCTCTTAATAGTATCATCTTACCTAATAATGGACAAACATGTAAATTGATCACACCTCCACACCCGCAGCCAATCAGGAGTGACCATGCAAATTAACCCAACAAAAGATGGTGGATTGATTTGCAGATGCAGATGCAGAGTGGCCAGGAGGGGTGTGATGCCTGCTGGGGGGCTGGGGGGGAGCTACAGGAGCAGTGTTCTGACCAGGAGTGAAGCCAGAGGAAGGAAGGAAGGCTTATTCTTGTACAAGTATCATGTAACAGACCTCTAGTCCTATCTAATAAAGAGGGAATATGCTAATTGACCCTCACACAATTGCAAAGATGGAGGTGCCCACTGCCAGTAGGAAGTAATTTGCTAATTGACTGCCCCACCCTCAAAGATGGTGATGCCCAGTCCCCTGAGCCCAGCCAGGGCAGCAGGCGCATGGCAAAGGCACACCTGCCTCTGGAATCCCCCAGTCCTCTCAGCCTCCCAGCCTCCCAGGGCCGGCCTGAGGCGTAGATAACCAGGGCTGGCTGAGGCTTGCACTGCCAACAGTGGCAGCAGCAGAGGTGTGATGGGGGCATCACCTTCCCCTGATTGCCAGGTCGCTTCCTGCACCTGAAGACTCCTGGACCATGAGAGGGGGCAGGCCAGGCTGAGGGACCATCCCCCCTCCAGTGCATGAATTTTCAAGCACCAGGCTTCTAGTATATCATAATAAAAATTTCTGTTAAATGGAAGATTCACTGACCCAAACTAAACATTCACTTTAGCAATCACACATCTTGTTTTTCAGATACTTTGAAGATGAGGAAGAAGACTCTAGCAATGTTGATTTACCTTATATTCCTGCTGAAAACTCCCCTACCCGCCAGCAATTCCATTCCAAGCCAGCAGATTCTGACAGCGATGATGATCCCTTGGAGGCATTCATGGCTGAAGTAGAAGCAAGTATCAACTCTGTTTTGTTAAAATACTCAGCAATTAGAAATAGCCCAAAGTAATCTAATGCTTTAGAAATCTAATCAGTCCTCATTCAGAATTTGTTTTCTGGCTTTTTGGGGAAAGAATTTTGCTCTTATACTCTAGTTTCGTAAATATACTTCCGCTTGCACTGTAAACCTTGAACATAGTAGCTCAATATTTTTGTGTGTGTTTCGTTTTAATAATTCTTGGTATATTCTTAAATGGAATGAACATTATCTCATTCAAGCTATAGTTTATTAAATACATATTTAAGGCAGTTGCATTTAAGGAACTTGCTAAAATCACAAATTCGTATTCTATACTTTTAATGTTTATTATTTCTTACTACCAACGTTATCATCAGCATTCATGACTTCCCTGTAGAAATTGAAACTTCTGGCTACTCCATAAAATTATTTATACTAGGCTCTTATGATTTTGCCTTTTGTCCTCCCCCCCCCCATTTCTGATTTTCCTTTTTATTTATTATTTATTTACTTACTAAGAAAAAAGTTAAACATATACAAAAGTATAATAATAAAAAGCCTCTAACACCTACCAAAACTATTCAGAACATAGATGTGCCTTTTTTTTCATACATGTGCTTTTGCATCATGGTAGCAAGTTAGTGAATATATTAAATGATTCTCTCTAGAAGTAAAGGCAATAAATGTCATATTTGAGATGTCTATATATAATCTTCAGATATGGACATTTCTCAAAGGGGTTTATTTCTCATAATTTCTTGAGATATCTTTAGTGATGAATTGGAAGAAAAATCATTTTCTAGGTTTAAATTTGATTTTTGGAATTGTAAGCTGCCATCACCCTTTTTGAGTGGGAGTATCCAAGCATGGCCTAGATTCTCTTGCTTGGCATTTCAAGTAGTTGAAGCAATTTGGAGATTAAATCTTGGTCTTGGAGTAAATGTTGCCGAAGTATACTGATCTTCAGTATAAATTTTTCTAGTGATTAAACTCAAGATGAGGATTTTATTTTATTTTATTTTGTGAGGTACGATTTATTTTTGTTTTTCTCTACTCAGTCATGTGAGGATTTATTTTTAGCCAGTGTTTCAAAAAAGGATTTATGTAGGCTTAACAAATATGTTCTATAAGTGTTTGCCAGCCATTTCTTATGTTACATTGTTTATGTTGTCTTCACTTTAATTTTAGCCTTAAATACAGGTGGGGCCAAAGTATATTTACAGTTGTTCATATGGAAAATAATGCAATAACTAATAAATAAAAATACACAAATAAACGATGTTTCACGTACTCACAACTCTAAACCTACTTTTGCCCCACCCTGTGTATCTTATATGTGGCTCAATCCCTTGAAAAGTAGATTATGTATAATATTTCTTTTAAAAAATAATTTCTCTCTGTCCGGAACACTTGACTAAATAGGATGCCAGGTTTAATACCCTGGCATTTTTTTTAAATGAAAGAAGTCAGAAAAATTCATGTTGCTTTATAATAAACTTGTGCAGAATGTGTTTAATTTTGGGAACTTTTAATTTTTCTAACCCTGATATTCACACAAAACAAAGAATTAATTTAGATCAGTGATTATTAATTTTCTTGTATAAGAATGTACCTGTGGAAAATGGGAAAACTACATGTATGCACACAAGGGTTCTGGAGCAGGGTGTTGCACCCCAGGACTATTGGGGCTCAGTCGTTCTTTGTTGTGACTGTTCTGTGTATTGTTGGATGTTTAGCAGCATTTGTGGCCTTTATCCACTAGCTGTCACTAACAACCTCTCCTTCACTCCCCCTCTTGTCCCCAAGTTGGATGATCAGAAATGTCTATAAACATCACCAAAAGTCCACTGGGGACAAAACTGTGACCCTTCTAATCAGTATCAACTTCTAAACTTGGATTGACAGCAATCTTCCAAAGACAGATCCAGAAATCTGCATTTTTTAATAGCCCCAATGATAATGTGAAGCAAATTTTCTTACGCTGCACCTTGAGAAAGCCTGATTTGCCTAAGCTTAAGTTCTTTGACAGCCACAATTAGTTCATTAACTTAAAAAAAAAACAAGGACCAAGCATTTTTACTAATTTTTCTATGCATGCTATAAAATGCAGGTAAAAGTCACAGACATTTATAGCCAAGGTTTTAGAACATTTGGGTATTTCTCTGGAAAATTGTCAAGATGTAGTTTGCACCCAAATGCAATTGTCAAAATGCATAGCTAAAAGTATGCTAGCATTTGTTTGAATCTAAAAATTCTTTGTAAAGAAATTTATTTTTTAGTTGCTATGATTGTATACATCCTTTTGTTTCATTAGGATCAGGCAGCAAGAGACATGAAGAGGCTTGAAGAAAAGGACAAGGAAAAGAAAAACGTAAAGTAAGTTGTTTTCTTCTCCCTCACAAAGTTTGTATAAAAATAAAGTATTGTAACACCTATATCTCCCAAAATTTATAGAGCTAAAATTAAAATACATAAATTCTTAACTTGAAGTTAGCCCTGTATCTTGAATAGCATTTCTGCAAATGGTAGAGATTACAAAAGTCTTTAAATTTGCAGTATTTAGAAAGCATTTTTTTTTATAAAATGGTATTTGATGTTTTGTAGTTTTTGTTCATTTTTTGTTGGTTTTTTTGTTTTTAGTAAACTCAAGAATAAGTTACAGTTGAAGTTAAGAGAGCATAATTACTAAAGTTTGGGTTCATTGTTCTGAGTTTTGTTTCATAATTAATAAAAATCAGGTTAATGCCTATAGGATTGATTAGGAGAAGTAATGGTGATTATGCCATTTTAAAACTATGTATATTAATAATAAATAACAATCTAATTTATTTAAGGAGTTAAACCATGCTTTAGCAATGAGTCAGAACTTGAAATACATTATTTTCTGGGAAAATGAGTTCTCTATCCCTTGCAGAATACACTCCTATTAAAGTTTTTGCTACCAGACAAAAGTGGGCATGGTTGGACTTCTCCATCTGCTTGGTAATTTGTGCTTCAGGCCCTCCCCAAGGTTCCTGTGCCATATAGAGGTTCAGCCCTCTCTTTGGTGCTTACTGTGTGTTGCATCCTCTTTCAGTAAGCCTGCACTGGTGGTGTAGCTTGCCTTGGGAATAGTAAGTGCTCTAGATTAGGCAGAATGTTTGATTAGAAAGAGATGGTTGTGGGAACTAAGCAACCACACTTTCTAAAGCTCCTGATAGAGTCAGCAAAGGGGCGTTTGTGCCCTTCTCTAGGTGAACTGCTTAGGAGTTTTAGTCTCAAACTTACCAAGAATTGATTTAATTTTTTTCTCTGTCCCCAATTATTCTATAGCTGAATGCAGTAACTCTAGAGCTAGGGGACATTAAGAAAATTGTGACCTATTTTAGTGTACCAAAAGTAGGATTTTTTTTTTAAATGCTTTTCACAATTGCTTGTTGGTTGTTGTAAGTGATTGACAAGGCTATGGTCCTTGGGTATATATCTTCAGAAGTTTTTTACTCCTTATACCTTATTAGTAATTGGCATTTCTAGGGGTACCCTAGCACCCCATTCAAAAGAAATGCAAACTGTAGCATATAGAGTGAAATTATACATATATGATGGATGGATAGTTTGTTATTGCTGCTTTGTTGTTATTAGTGTTGAGAATTCCTGTGCTGTATGGAATTCAACACTAATCTGCTATAAGTATGGAGCTGGGTATGTGGAACATTTGCAGGGAAGTTTGTTTCTCCGCTTGTTTTTCCAGGGGTATTCGAGATGACATTGAAGAGGAAGATGACCAAGTGAGTTCCTATGCAGATTTCTATCTTTTATGTTTACCCCACAAAGTCTACACTGGGGACAAGCTAGAGCTTGCCTTCACTGAAATGGCCATTCCTGATACTCAGCAGGGAATGTCATTTGACTTGCTCCTTTTCTTCATGTGTGACCAGTTGGTAATACAAAGATTAACATGGCTTTCATCCATGTTGAAGATGGAACTTTTGATCAACTATAACATCAAAAACAAATATGAGCTTTATTCAGCTTGATTGATTTTTTTTTTTTATAAT
The DNA here is from genome assembly GCF_014108245.1 of Pipistrellus kuhlii. NCBI lineage: Eukaryota > Metazoa > Chordata > Mammalia > Chiroptera > Vespertilionidae > Pipistrellus > Pipistrellus kuhlii. The sequence continues at coordinate 8,484,613 of NW_023425521.1, read as the reverse complement.
CTAAACTGATGTGTATTCTTATAAATCAAGAAGTAGTGTGGGATCCACTGAGGCCTCTAGCAACATCCAACCTCTACCTTTCTAGGGGTTCTGTTTGTGATTTTTATGTTTCAAGATGGAACATTAATGACACTCCTTTAGTATTTTTTTCCTCATTGGTCAGTTATGGGATGGTGAGAAGGGAACCAAAGTGAGCAGTAGCCTTTCCAGGTTTATGAATCTTCTAATCAGTGTCAACTTCTAAACTTGGATTGATAAAGCCACAACATGTGTTCCACAGCTCTGGGCAGGGTAGGTAGACACCGCACCCCAGGAATGCTGTGAAACAGATAGATTTGTACGTCTTCTGTTAAATCAGTTTGTAGTACTGTTTCACTCATTTCTTCTGATTGTCCCTCCAAGTATTGCTAGTGTTAAAGGAATCATTGCTAGTAAGAGACTTCTTACTTGGTAGGTATTTAAACTGCAATCATTTGGTACACTGTGTGCACTAATCACTGGAGCAGAAATGTTCCCAATTGTACTTGGTATGATTATGTGCTTGTGCTTTCCTGCAGGAAGCTTATTTTCGGTACATGGCAGAGAACCCAACTGCTGGTGTGGTTCAAGAGGAAGAGGAAGATAATTTGGAATATGACAGTGATGGAAATCCAATTGCACCTTCCAAAAAAATCATTGATCCTCTTCCTCCCATTGATCATTCAGAGGTATGGTTTTTTGATGAATTTGATTCTTGTTTCAAGCCAATACAGTTTCTTCAGTTTTAAAAATATCTGAGTACTCAATATCTGAGTACTCCTGATTTATACTCCTTATGTCATAAGAATATTTGTTCTTTGGGATCTTGTCAGCTCTGCTAAGTGATTGAAACAAAAAGTGACTGAGTGATTGAGGCTTTATAGCCTTTGTTGTTCAAGCTGAATTGCTTGTTCACATCAATTATATGTGAAGAATTTTTTTTCAATAAATTGTGGTGGTCTGTGAGGTCTGAAATGTTGGTGACGGCTGTTCTAGACCATCATTTAACCAACCATCTTTCTTTCAAAATGGACCCTTAGGCCTGCATTTATTTTTTCATTGCTGTAAGCCTTTACTATTTCTCACAGATCTGGAGCAGAAAAAGACTGTTCTTTCAAAGGCTACCAGGAATTACAGGTTCCTTAAATCAGGAAAAGAAAATGAGAATATCAGTAAATTCACTTGAAAAAAATCAGTATTTCATTGAGGTTAAATATTAGACTAGATCTTCGATACCCTAGTGATTCTAGATCTCGAACGATGGTTCTCAAGTGTGGTGCAAAGATTCCTGGAACGATCTTTTCAGGGATTCTATGGAGTCAAAGAATTTTCATAATACTAAGATTTTTTATTTTTGTTTACTGGGTCAGCATTTGCATCCATGCCTAAAATCAATGGTAGATAAAACTGCTAATAGCTTAGCATGAATCAACAGTGGTAACTATCCCTGGATGAATTTCTCAATGGTTAGTGTCGACACGTGGACTGAAGAGTCACAGGTTCGATTCCTGGTCGAGGGCACATATATCTGTTGCAGGCTCAATCTCCAGCCCTGGTCTCTTTCATGTCAGTGGTTCTCTCTCCCCCCTAACTCTTCCCCACCTTACTTCCTTCCCCCACCTCACTCCCTTCCACTCTTTCTAAAAAATATTCTCAGGTGAGGATTAAAAAAGACAGTGGTATCAACTGTTCTTGTAGTCAATATATTCTTTCCTGCTAGACTATCACAGTTTAAAAAAAAAAAAAAAAAAAAGCCAGCTTCACTTTAGAATATCTTTGAAACAGCCCAGCTGGCGTAGCTCAGAGGTTGAGCATCAACCTGTGAACCAAAAGGCCATGGTTCAATTCCCGGTCAGGACATGCCTAGGTTGCAGGCTTGAGTGGGGGAGGCATTCAGGAGGCAGCTTATTAATGATTACATCTGATCATTGATGTTTCTACCTTTCCCTCTCCCTATCTGAAATCAATAAAAATATATTGAAAGAATAAAACATTTAGGTGTTTGAGTTGTGAGCTGAACTAGCTGTTTTTCTCATGAAATACTGTTTTCAATTGAGAAAATGAATGACACTTTAAGGAAAATGAATGACACTTTAAGGAAAATTAAAAGTGTTTATTGCCAAGGATAGAAGCTTAAAACTTTCAAACAAAACTTAGAATTTTGGAAACATATTCATCACAGTGAGCTTGTCAGCTTTTTTATATGTAAAGTCTGTGGTAATGAAATTGATGGTAATAACTGTGATTTTAAAAATATCTGTATGTAATGAAATTTTACCATTTGAATCACCTGCATACTACCTCATAAACCTCAGAAAATGTGTTTTCAAAATGGCCAGTGCATGACATTACAAAATCATGCATGAATAAAGACTCCCATTCAAAGTATATGATAGATTCATTGGTTATAATGTAACAGACTGTAAAAAGTTCATGATATGGTTTCAGATTACGCAGTGAAAATAACCTGTAAGAAATGACTTGTCAAGTTTTAGTATAGAATTGAAGAAGAATAAAAATCCACAAGAATCTGAAAAGGCTGTTAATAAATAATTTCCTTTTCCAACCACATATCTGTGAGGGGCCAGATTTTTCCTGGACTGAAAGCAACCTATCACAACAATTTACATGTAGTAGGAACCATTTTCTTTTGTCAGAAATTAAAGAGACTTCTAAAAATGTAAAACAATGTTGTCAAAGTTATTTTTGTTAAAGCATTTATGTTAAAGTATAATGGTTTATTATAAATTTTTAAAAATACATTTTTATTGATTTCAGAAAGGGAGAGAGAGAAAGAGAACTATCAGTGATGAGAGAGAATCATTGATCAGCTACCTTCTGTACCCCTTACACTGGTTATTAAGCCCACAACCTGGGCATGTGCCTTGACCAGGAATCAAACTGTTGATGCTTAACCACTAAGCCATGCTGGTCAGGCTGTTGTTATTTTTTAAATGAATTAATAAATTTAAAAATTTTTGTTTTAATTTTAACACAGTACATATCAATAACTATAACCCACATAAATGAAATGTCGTGTTTTTGTTAAGTGTAAAGGGTACCTGAGGCGAAAAAGTTTGAGAACCACTGGTCTAGTCAATTTTCTAAATGTTTCCTTTTGCCTAAATGCTATCACATAATGCATGTGACAGTGAAACAAAATATTTGAACCTGATCTAGGAAGAAGTATAGAGTAAAAATCCAGTAAGGAAAAACATGCAAGTACTTGAAATAATCGTCTAATAAAAATCTTTGACAAAGTGCTCAAACTTCATCATCCTGGGGTATTCCCAGTTGTTCTTATGAAATGGGTAGTCTGTCAGGAGAGACCAGAAGTAAGGGAAGATTACCCTTTCTACTTAAAAGTAGCTTTCTTCTCATTGTTTCTTCCTTAACATAAAAATTTACATGTTTATATATAAAATTTGTGAACAAACTAAAAATTCTTGCTCTCATGGAGCTTCCATTCTTATAAAGAGAACTAAAGGCAATGATAAAGACTCCATTATGTGCAGCAGCATTGTGGGCTCATAACAAAAGTTCCTGCCTGACAGGCAAACTGTAAAACCTTTTGTTGCTAGTGCTATAGAAAGATAATTAGGCTTTATCCAGAATTATGACATTTTTGACCACCCAGTAAAGACTTACATTCTCCTTAAATAAGTTTATTGTAAACGTACCATGTTGTCAAAAAGAAAATCATTTAACCACATTCCTATGTGGTGGTGTGCTTCTGTTTTGTGTTATTAGTACAGTAAGCTATGAAGAGTAGCAGAAATTACTTCTTCCCTCCTTGGAATTGGAAATGCTTGGTCATTCCTTTTTTAAAGTTATGTAAACAATTCCATGTTAAAAAGAATAGAACTTCCTCTACACACAGATCTGTCCCCAAAGGAAATATTAGAAATATTTTTAAATGCTTTGAGCTAAGTGAGTGAACAGCTTACTCTAAAACACTTAAATGTTATAGGGTGGGCTATTTTAAAATCTGAAGCCTTTGGCATTGTAAATTCCTTTTTATTTTATCTTTATTTTTCAAAATATTACATATGTCCCCTCTGATTCCCCCCCCCCTTTACCCTGCCCTCTACCCTCCACTCCCCTAAAGTGTTTTTTTTTTTCTTCTTTTTTCTTTTTAATTTTTATTTCAGAGAGGAAGGGAGAGGGAGAGAGAAACATCAATGATGGGAATCATTGATTGGCTGCCTCCTGCATGCCACCCTCCTGGGAATCGAGCCCACAATCCAGGTAAATGCCCTTGACAGGAATTCAACCTGGGACTCTTCAGCCTGCAGGCAATGCTGTATCTACTGAGCCAAACTGGCTAGAGCTGAAATGTGTTCTTAAGGGTCTCTTTAGAAAGTAGGTTGGTGTTTATATTGGGAAATGGGATTAGGGAATGATACTAGCTGTACTTTGGGGATGTTTGTCAGGAATAAGTGAATTCCTTTGTTCTCTGTCTGGTTTTGGCTTTGTAATATTTGTAAAAGGTTATTTTGCATTAAAGTCAAACTCACAGGATTGACTCTTGAATTCTAGACTAACTTTGAATAATTGGACCTGCAGATTGACTATCCACCATTTGAAAAAAATTTTTACAATGAACATGAAGAGATCACAAACCTCACCCCACAGCAGCTAATAGATCTTCGGCATAAGCTCAATCTTCGGGTAAGTCCAACCATTAAGCTAGATATTCTTAATCTTGAATTTCTTTTCTAATGGTCTCTGAACTGTCTTTGGTAGAGTAATAATTATATTGCTTGGGTTCATGTGTCTAGTTTTTATTATGTTAGTCTTCCAGCTCTTTGAGGATAGGATTGTATTCTTGCATGTGACACACATAAATGCTAAATGTGTTCAGTCAACTCTATATGTTGTATGGAACAATATGTCATCGCACTCTTAAAATTAATCAGCAAGTATTTCTCCAACAAATACAGTGTTTTGAGAACTGTGTTTGGTGGGCTAGAGATGAAGGGTAGGAATCACCATCTTCAGAAGAAAAGACAAGATCAGTAGATGGATCAGTACGTAAAGTCAGAATATCTCGAAATTAATAAACACTTGCTTCTCAGATTACATACAGATCAGTTGTTGTTTTTTCAATTAGAAGACATTAACACCTTTTAAAAATAGAAAATCACTAATTTCACAGTAATAGTTTAAATTGCCCACCCAGAAAGTTTAGGTTATACATTGGCCACGCTGTTTAGGGTGCTGCTCGATGTTAGTAAAGTGAAACACACACAGATAATATGGTGATATCTTCTTGGTGTGGACAGCTTTCTGGCCTATACCTTACCAGTTGTTATGTGATGTTTGAACTACTTTTTTTTGAGAGTGTATATGTGTGTGTCCGTTTGCCAAAATTCTCCCCCTTCCCCTCTTTCCCCCCCAAAAAAATGCCTTTTACACAAAATCCTGAGTAGAAATAGATAGCATCACCAGAGGAAGCATTGAAAGGTTATCACTGTTGGGATCAACATGGAAATTATAAGCTTCATTTTTTACCTGGGTACAGTATAGTGCTTGACAATGTCTAGACCATCACTGAGTGGAGCATTAACTCTTCAAGCATGACTAAAAGTGGAAATGGCGGATATCTTTGTAACCATATTTAGAGCTCATTTGCACTCTTTATTTTAAGAGCAAATTTTATTTTTTTCTACCATCTGGCTAATAGTTACGCAAATGGTAAAAAATAAAATGACCTTTTTTTTCTTTTTTCTTTTTTATATTTTATTGATTTTTTACAGAGAGGAAGGGAGAGGGATAGAGAGCTAGAAACGTCGATGAGAGAGAAACATCGACCAGCTGCCTCCTGCACACCCCCTACCGGGGATGTGCCTGCAACTAATGTACATGCCCTTGACCGGAATCAAACCCGGACCTTCCATTCCGCAGGCCAACTGAGCCAAACCGGTTTCGGCAAAATGACCTTTTTCAATGAATTGAACAATTATTTTTTAATTTTTTACAGAAAATTAATTTTTATTAAAGAGATGTCTAGGCACTTAATCATTTTAAACATATGACAGTTACCTCAGGAATATTTATCCTGGAGTTTTTTATATAAGTTTTTAGATCTATTAATTTTCTTACCTTTTTGAACAGCATGTGCTTTTTTGGCTACAGACTTATATTTTCACGTTATATTCAAGCTAAATACTAGGTACCGGTAAATTTTGTTGAACCTCCAGTGCTGTTGATTTTGAAATACAAATCATTCCTGGGAATTGTCTTTCCCATAGGTCTCTGGTGCTGCACCTCCTCGACCAGGAAGCAGTTTTGCTCATTTTGGGTTTGATGAACAACTTATGCACCAGATTCGGAAATCTGAATACACACAGCCCACTCCAATACAGTGCCAGGTAAGTAAAGCATACTGAAGGGAAAATGAAGTAGAATGATAATCAATAACTGTGTTTTATTTTACAAACAAGTCAAATCAATAAAACACTAGTTAGTGCAGCCCTGGCCAGTGTGGCTCAATTGGTTGGAGCATCGTCTTCTACATCAAAAGGTGGCAGGTTTGATTCCCCATTAGGGCACATACTCAGGTTGTGGGTTCAAATCCTGATGTTTCTCCCACTCCCTCTCTCCCAGCCCCTCTCCCCCTTCCTCTCTTTAAAATCAATTAAAAACACACAACACTGATTAGTGCGGAACTGAATTGACATGGGTCGAATGTATCCATATATTCCCCTGTAGCTTCGTCTTCAACATTTGCTTCAAATAAGGGGAGAGGAGGGAAGATATACATGAAATACAAGAGTATAATAAAAAAGATTTGTATGTGGCCCAGCCAAAGATTTCTGGTTGAGTGTCATTCTGTGAACTAAAAGGTTGCCCGTTCGATTCCCTGTCAGAACACTTACATGGGTTGCGGGTTCAATCCCTCTCCCCCCTCCCCCCCTCAAGATCATAGTGTGTACAGAAAGCAACTGATCCGTGTTTTTCTCTAACATCAATGTTTCTATACCCCCACCTCCAAGCATGTCCTCAGTTGAGGATAAAATAAAAAAATAAAGATTTCTGTGTGGACAAATTTAGTACTGTCAGTTACTAAGATCCCTTTGGCTGTGACCTGAAAATTCTCATAATTGAAAGTAGTAACTTCTATTTCACATTTATATATGGGATTTATTCATTCCTGCACCAAAATTGAGAATTTTATGTATGTGGATAGGGCAGTCTGTACCTTCTTAAGGAGACAAGATCTTAAAAATTTTAGTAACCTACTTATAAATTACAATTTTTTTATTTCTATATTTTAAGCAAAATAAAATCATTTATATTTTGTAAATCGTGGCTGATCCACCATGAAGAGAATGATAAATATTTCTTTCAAATCAAGAAGTTTAGGGGAATGCCACGTACTTTTTGTTATTCCATAGTTAGTATGCATAGCCCAGGATAATTTTGTTCCAGTGAAAATGAATGTCATTAATAGTCATATACTCCTTCCCTGCGATTTCCTTTAGTACATCTTCACAATAGAAGGTTGAAAGTGGATATACTTTCTTTTTCTCTAGGGTGTGCCTGTGGCATTAAGTGGAAGAGACATGATTGGTATTGCCAAAACAGGCAGTGGAAAAACTGCTGCCTTTATCTGGCCCATGCTGATTCATATAATGGACCAGAAGGAACTGGAACCAGGTGATGGACCAATTGCAGTGATTGTGTGTCCTACGAGGGAGCTTTGCCAGCAGGTATGTGCTTTGTATGGAAATGCCTCCTTGCAAATGTGAACTAGCAAGGGACCAACCAGTCAAGTGGGTAGAATTACCAGGAAACTTTTTTTCAGTTGTGATAAAATACACATCAAATTTCCCATTTTAACCATTTGTAAATGTGCAGTAGAGTGGCATTAAATACATTTACATTGAGCTACCAGGAAACTTTTGGAAAATAATGTTACACTAGAGGCCTGGTGCATGAAATTGTGCACAGGTAGGGTCCTTAGGCCTGGCCAGCAATCAGCTGATCTGTGGGGCAACTGGTGGGGAAATTGGGGGTCCCCCCAGCTGGCACCCGCCTTGGCTGGCCTGGGGCCTGCAGGCTGGGGACAGCTCCTGCATTGAGCATCTACCCCCTGGTGGTCAGTGCATGTCATAGCAACCAGTCATTCCAGTTTTTGGTCGATTTGCATATTGGCCTTTTATTATATAGGATATTTTCTATATAATCAAATACACAATATTTTTGTATTTGATTATATAGAAATGTATTTTCTATATAATCAAAAAAAAACAGTTTACTTTGAAAAACTGTTTTTAAGATTTTAAAAAATGCTATAAGAATTGTCTTAAGTATTTTCTAGCATTTTATTTTTTGACATTGTATTCTATGTGTTTGAATAACTCCCTTTTTTGTTGTGACAAAGGTTTTTGACAGAATTTGTTAATGTGTTGTTATGTCCACAACTTTTTAGATCCATGCAGAATGTAAGCGGTTTGGGAAAGCATATAATCTTCGATCAGTGGCCGTGTATGGAGGGGGAAGCATGTGGGAGCAGGCCAAGGCCCTTCAGGAAGGGGCGGAGATTGTTGTGTGTACTCCAGTAAGTATGTCTTGGATTTAAATTGCTTCTCGGCCTCTGTTTGTATGGAAAAGTGGTTAGTTATTAGAGGGACTTCCCCCCTAAAATGTGGTAGAGAATACTCTGGTGAGTGACAGCCTGTAGCTTTGATTTAATTTTGGTTAATTACTAAAATAGTCCAATAAGATTCTCTGATCTGTATATTAATAGCTACAAATTTCCCTCTATTTAAAATAATTTTTCTTATGTTCTAGAAAATGGATGAGGTCACTGAAAGTATCAAGAATCAGAAAGACATTCAATGTATAGTCAGGCTGTCTAGAAGAGTAGTCTAAACATTAAAGCCCATCAGTAAGGTTTTAAATTAGATCATTTCAGAATGCCTCACAAAAATTATTCTGGCCCTTTTCCTACAATTTAAATCACAATGTAAAGGAAGAATCTAATGGGGCTTTCAAAATTTCTGGGTTTCTTTAGGCTTTGTCCAGGCTGTCAGACCAGGGTCTGATATAGTCTAAGACATATTACCATATTTTTCGGACCATAAGACGCACTTTTTCCCCCCCCCAGAAGTGGGGGAGAAAAGTCCCTGCGTCTTATGATCCAAATATAGCCTACACCTATACTTTAAAAAAAAAGTTTTTTTACTTGCCCGGCTCTGTGTGGTCTCTGTGTGCTTGCCCGGCTCTAAAATGGTTCTAAATGCTGCTGTTTACTTTACAGGGTTGATTACATGTGTTTATGACTGTGATGTTGGGTTTTAATGCACATAAAATATTTTAGGACACTATTTGTTTCAGAATCTTTTTTTTCTTCATTTCCCTTCTCTAAAAACTGGTGCATCTTATGGTCCGGTGCGTCTTATGGTCCGAAAAATACGGTAATACTTTGCTAGGAACACAACTCTAGAAAGTTGTTTTACATGCCTTTAATTTTATTTACTAATCATTTTCTGGTTCTCATAGGGCCGACTGATTGATCATGTGAAGAAGAAAGCTACCAATCTTCAGAGAGTTTCTTACCTTGTATTTGATGAAGCAGATCGAATGTTTGACATGGGATTTGGTATGCTCTGAATACCAGTGTCTTCTGTCCCTCATCTCATGATACTATTGTAGTTTTTCCCATGTCTGAACTTAGCAACTTTTTTTTCCTGAGAGTAGCTAAAAATATTCCTTGGGCGGATTAGAAACTATTCTTAGGAGTTCTCTCAGGAAAAGTATGTTAGGTGTGAATGGGTTGAGGACAATTGAAAAATGCCTTTGTATATAGGGGGGATATTGGCTTTATGCTTTATTTTTATTCATATGCCTTTGATTGTGGATGTCAGGGTCTGAGTTCTTAGTTGGGTGGATTCATGTCATTCAAGGACCTTTGCTCTCCTGTCTTCCTTCACTTAATTTGGCTGTGTGAAAAGTCTTAACTTTATTGATTGAAACACTATTGGGCCTACCCCAACTGGGTGGAGGACAAAATGCTTTCTGAGTTTCATAAAAAATAGTAGATCTAGAAGTTTTAAAGTTTTCTTATTTCTTTCTTTTCCCCCTTAATTCTTATAACCTTTCATATGAAGATTTTTACTAAAATGACTTTTTCAGGCATCCCAAACTGTATTGCAGAATTATAATATTAATTTTGTTTCTACTTCTTCCAGAGTACCAGGTGCGATCCATCGCCAGTCATGTACGTCCTGACAGACAGAGTATGTATGCAGCATTTTTATTAAGCCACATTTATACTCAGAATAAGCTCCTCTATTTATTTTATAAGCACTTAGTTGTGGCAGCAAAAATGATCATGTGAGTGTACTGGTGAGAACTATAAAGGGTGAGATAGTGACTGTTTATCTGAGCTGCACAGGACCTTAGAGGTCATCAGTTATAATTCACTCGTTGTTATAGATAATAAATACTAAGGCTGAGGATTGAGTGACTTGCTCCAATTTATACAGTTTTATTTGGTAGAAGCAATGCACAATGCAGATCTGATTTCTGTTAACCATATGACAACCCTGTCTTAACAGAAAATTTATAAAAATAGAGTAAGATCAAGCCTTTTTTCCTTAGTCAATTTTTTTTTGGTTTGTTTTTTGTTTTAACTAAGATTAAAGTTCAAGTAGGCTTATTTTTTAAAAACGGAGTATTTTTTAAAAACAATATTTTAAATGTTAGTAGAAAGCTTAATGGTTATTCAAAAAAGAAGTCATACTGTTTCTTTAACAAAATTTAATTTACCTTTTAGCTCTCTTATTCAGTGCAACTTTTCGGAAAAAGATTGAAAAACTGGCCAGAGACATTCTGATCGACCCTATTCGAGTGGTGCAAGGAGATATTGGAGAGGTAACCTTAGCAGGGCTGGATGGGACCCCAATAGATTATTTCTCAGATTATGGAGACATGGTATGAATTTCTCACTACTGAGAGGAAAAATATTATGTATTTATGGGTGAGGCAGCATGTTTCAAATTTGCTTTAAATTTAAATATCCAAAGAGAAGGGAAACCCTGTTGGTTAGAACATGGTCTTTATATACCATGGTTGTGGGTTTGATCCCCGGCTAGCACCCATACAAGAACTAACCAATGGATGCATAAATAAGTGCATCCATTTTTTACTTTTTTTATAAATAACATTTGTGGGGGGAAAAGAAGCAAGCTTTGCCTAGAAAGACTATCAGGATAGAACTGACATTTAAAATGATGGAGGGAGGGAGTCTGCACAGCATGGAGTGGGGGACTTGAACAGCCTGGTAAAAATGAGTTACGGGCCAAAACTGGTTTGGCTCAGTGGATAGAGCGTCGGTCTGCAGACTGAAAGGTCCCGGGTTCGATTCTGGTCAAGGGCATGTACCTTGGGTGCGGGCACATCCCCAGTAGGGGGTGTGCAAGAGGCAGCTGATCAATGATTCTCTCTCATCGATGTTTCTAACTCTCTATCCCTCTCTCTTACTCTCTGTAAAAAAAATTAATAAAATATATTAAAAAAGAAAGTTACGGGTTTTTTCCTTACCTGTGTGGAAAATTTCTCTGAATTGTGATTTGAAATTCAGTTAAGGCTGCCTTGAGAATTCCTTAAGTTGCTTGCCATGTTTATTAAAGTTCTGAGCAGTTAGCATTTTGACAGTGTCCATTCTTTATTTTTATTTTATTTATTTATTTATTTTAAGATATATATATTTTATTGATTTTTCACAGAGTGGAAGAGAGGTATAGAGAGTTAGAAACATCGATAAGAGAGAATCATCGATCAGCTGCTTCCTGCACACCCGCTACTGGGGATGTGCCCGCAACCAAGGTACATGCCTTTGCCCGGAATCGAACCCGGGACCCTTTAGTCCGCAGGCCAACGCTCTATCCACTGAGCCAAACCGGTCCCGGCCCATTCTTTATTTTTGAGTCCCTTCTGTGTCCGTGGATGAATTCTACTAGGAACAGTGAGTGGGAGGGGCAGAAGGCAGCTTAATTTATTAAGAATAATCTGAGTAGTAGGCATAAAAAACATTGCGGTTAGCAGATTAGTTGGAGATAGCGATTTGAGAAAGGGACCTGCGTTTTGAGTGCACTTGACTTGCTGAAGGAAGGCCCAGAAGAAAGATTGTTTAAGGTTCTGCTAGGTGCAAGTAAAAAATGTGATGTCTGGCCCCTGTTCAGGTGCCCTCTGGAACAAATGTCACAATCCTCTTTCATTTCTTCCTTTTCAGGCAAATGAAGATGTGACACAGATTGTGGAAATTCTCCATTCCGGGCCTAGTAAATGGAACTGGCTTACCCGGCGTCTGGTCGAGTTTACCTCTTCAGGGAGTGTTCTCCTGTTCGTTACTAAAAAGGCCAATGCTGAGGAGCTGGCCAATAACCTTAAACAGGAGGATCATAATCTTGGGCTGCTTCATGGGGACATGGATCAGAGTGAAAGAAACAAGGTCATTTCAGACTTTAAGAAAAAGGACATCCCCATCCTGGTGGCCACAGATGTTGCAGGTAGGATATGAATTTCCCCAATAATCTTAGGTTTCTGTGCTATAAGGGTGCTCTGCCTTGTTACACAAAACCTGTAATACCTGATCAAGCTGATTGAAGGCGTTCTGCTGGCCTGGCTGGCCATACCCCATGGAGCCATTTAGAGTACACTGATCATAACCAGAAAGATGTTAATTTCTCAGCCTCAAGGCATATTTGAAGCTGATTTTAATTTTTTATATATTCCTGGTACAGACAGGCCATGGCAGGTTATTGATGGCAAATGTTATATACCTTACAGTATGTGGCCCCGCATCATAGAATCTACAATAGTGGCATTTGTTCTAGAATAGTAACTTGTATCTCAGCTCAACAAACCACACACTTTGCCTAGATAAGAATGGAATCTGGGCCTGACTGCGGTGGCTCAGTGGTTGATCGTTGACCTGGAGGTCACGGTTTGATTACCAGTCAAGGCATATATCTGGGTTGCAGGCTCGATCCCCAGTAGGGGGCTTGTAGGAAGTAGCCGATCAATGATTCTCTTCATTAATGTTTCTATCTCCATCTCCTGTCCTCTCTGAAATCAGTTTGTGTGTGTGTGTGAGAGTGTGTGTGTGTGTGTGTGTGTGTGTGTGTGTGTGTGTGTAATGGAACCTGGATTCTTAAGAGATTTTAGTATTTGGCTTTACTTTGCTTTTTTGTTTGTTTTTTTTAAATATATTTTTATTGATTTCAGAGAGGGAGAGAGAGCGAGAAACATCAATGATGAGAGAGAATAATTGATCAGCTACCTCCTGCATGCCCCCTACTAGGGATCCAGCCCGCAACTAGGCATGTGCCTTTGACCGGAATCGAACCAGGACTCTTCAGTCTGCAGGCCAGTGCTCTATCCACTGTGCCAAACCAGCTAGGGCAGGGTTACTTTGGTTTTTGATTCCTGATGAAGAATAAAAGAATTTGGTTTATTATTTCAGCCCGTGGTCTGGACATTCCTTCAATTAAGACTGTCATCAACTATGATGTGGCTCGAGACATTGATACCCATACTCACAGGATTGGCCGCACCGGACGAGCGGGTGAGAAGGGTGTGGCCTATACCTTGCTAACCCCCAAGGACAGCAATTTTGCTGGTGATCTTGTCCGGAACTTGGAAGGAGCCAATCAACATGTTTCCAAGGAACTCCTAGATCTGGCAATGCAGGTGAGGGGCTGCAACACACTTCTGATCTAATTTCCAGAAATAGAAATACTGGGGTTGCTCCAAGTTGTAAAACTATAAACTATCATAGGTGATCAAATTCCAACAAGCATGATACAGATAACCTAGAAACATGTCAAGAAAGGAGTGGGGGTGAGGAGAATAGTGCTTAGAGGTACTGATTAGTTTTGTAAGGGCATTAAAATTCATCTGGTTATCTTCTCATCCTCTCCTTTCAGCAGCATCTATGAAAGTGTAATTTCAAAGATGGCTTCTATTCCTCCCAAACTGTCTTCTCTTTTGGGGACTAAAAATGTGTGATGTCTTAAAAAATTATGTATTGAACTATTCCTCATAGACTTATCATAGATCTCAGATTTTAGACCACACTGATTACCAGTCCAAAATTAAGTGAACCATCCTACCGAATTAAATCTTAAACTGTGTTAATACATGCAGTCCCCAACTTACAAATGTGTTCAGAATACATATTCTGTTAGCAGAGACTTACATGTTTTTCAGATAGGCCGGCCTAATAGCTTTTTTACCCATAATGCAGTTGTCGTGTGGTCTTGAGAGTAGCTTCCTCCCCTTTCCTGGGTGTAGAGAGCCAATCCTAAACTGAAGGTTTGAACAAGATACATCTCTTTTCATGCCTCAGGCTTCCTGTGCTCTCAGACTGATCAGCTTCTCTCACCTTTGCCAAGCTTGCCCTGCCTCTCGAGAACTTTGGCATGTCAGCCAAAGCTCTAACCTCCCAGAGATGTTTGCATTCTGAAGAAAATGTGAATAAATCTGATTAGTAGTATTCTGGCAGTGATTAAGTTCAGTGAAAACTTTAAGGTCTTATGGGTAAATAAAATTTTATTTTTTTATGTGACTACCAGTCTGGCCTAGAGTGAATTCTAATAAACCTCACTTCACAGGGTTTTTTTTTTCCCCTACTTCTAAACCCAGTAATACTTTAAAAGCTCTGAATTTTTATGTCCAGTGGTATGTATAGATTGAAAAATAGAAAAAAAAAATCACTTTCCTCAAGGAAGTTAGAAGTGGCCAGTGTAATCAGTCACTTCCCTTCTTGGAAAAGAAGCAATAAAGGAAGCCTTCGATAAGGATCTGAGCCTCCTGACAAATGGGTGGATTAAACTACCTAAAGGAAGTGAATCTGTGGTTCTGGGCTAAAGATAAGCAAAAAGTCTTCCCTTCCACTTAGTTTCCTCTTCCATCTTATCCTTTCTCTGGCCCCTCCCTTCTCCCTATCCTGGCTTAACCTTAAATTGTGTTCAATGCAGAATGCCTGGTTTCGGAAGTCCCGCTTCAAAGGAGGGAAAGGCAAAAAGCTGAACATCGGTGGAGGAGGCCTGGGCTACAGGGAGCGGCCTGGGCTAGGCTCTGAGAACACGGTGAGTCCATTCTACAGTAGTGCCCTGTCAGTCACCGGGGACTGACACTATACTTTGTGTCCGGAAGGCAAAACAGGTTGGGCACTTAACGTGTTAAGGCTGGTCCTGAGTAACGGTAGGACTATTCCCTCTGCCTGAGAAAACCTCAGAGAGTTCAGAACTCTGTCTGGAAGGAAGCCTGTCTTTAATTTGCTGGCTTACCTCTGTGTTAATGCTGGTTCTTAATGTTGTGACTTCTATTGAAGAAGGACCTTGATGTGCTCAGGAAATCAGTCTAGGTTAGTGGTGGTTCCTGGACCAGCAGTAAATGGAGACTCATGCCGCACCGCAAACCTGGTGAATCAGAAACTCTGGATGTGGGACCCCACGGTCTGTTTTCCTAACGGCCTAAATCGAGCCTGCTGCTAGACATTGCCACAAGGTCACTGTGTAGATTCTAGTTGTGTCTTGTAACTAAACTTAGGAATGATTGCTACATTCTCTGGGAAATTTCATCAGAGAGAGGAGAGAGCACTTTTCTCAAAAATCAGGTAACAAAAGCTCTCCCTGATTTGCTGTCTTAACTGCCTATTTCCTGTTACTCTAATTCCTAAGCCAAGTCTACATTTCTGGATCATTATAGTTCACATGGTATCTTTGATAAGTAATCTGTTACCACATTACAGGCATGATGATGATATGGATAAGAATGTTAGCTAATACTGAGCACTTACTACATGCCAGGTCCATTCCAAGCAGGCACACATATTAACTCAGTCTTCTCAGTCACTTACCAAGAGAGAGTACAGATAAAAGACAGAGGCACCCAAGGTTACACACTGGTGACAAAGCTAAGTTTCAGACTCAAGGGTCTGGATTCAAAGAATGTGCATATTGCCTTGTAGCCTTTCTATATAATTTTTACATAATTACATAAACATGTTCATGTTTGTATATAAATAATGCCACATAGTCAGCTTTGGGCATAATCTGATCTCATTTCTGATTATTTAGGATTAATTTCCAGAAATAGAAATACTGGGTTGAAAGGCATTGAGTTTTTATTTTTATTATTGGGTGTTTTTTTTTTAAGTTCCTTTTGCATTTTTAGAGACATTCTATATATCTGTATGTGGAAAGTACAAATGGCACCAAATGCTTGAGGATCATGCTCTTTTTTAAATGATATATTTTATTGACTTTCTACAGAGAGGAACAGAGAAGAATAGAAAGCCAGAAACATCGATGAGAGAGAGATATCGACCAGCTGCCTCCTGCACACCCCCTACCGGGGATGTGCCCGCCACCAATGTACATGCCCTTGACCAGAAACGAACCTGGAACCTTTCAGTCTGCAGACTGATGCTCTATCCACTGAGCTAAACCGGTTTCGGCAGGCATTAAGTTTTTAAATTATTCATTACCACACCTTTTCTCACAAAGCATAACTTCCTAAAAAAAATTCTGTTCCCTTTCCCACTCGTTTTCAATATGTTGAGGCCTAGTCTATAGCAGGGGCTTTCCTACTTGAGTCCATTCTTAAGGTGTGCTTATTTTTTAGGATCGAGGAAATAACAACAATGTAATGAGCAACTATGAGGCCTACAAGCCCTCCACAGGAGCCATGGGAGATCGGCTGACGGCAATGAAAGCGGCTTTCCAGGTAGGAGATCAGCATTTAGGTAAAAGAGCAGTCATTCTTGGGCAATGATGGGGGGCTAGTGTAGCTCCGTTTGTGTGCTCAATACTGGATTTAGGACCTCTCACTGCTTCCCATTTTGTACACAAGCTCCGGTTAGCTGGCCTTAATTTACATATTTTATCCATCTCCAGACTAATACGCACAGAAGCCACAGGATTGTGAGGCCATCAGGATGCTAAAGTCACAGGGCCAAGATAGAATGGATACTCTTGTGTGAACACCCTAGTTCCTATATATCATTGCCACGCTTATTATATATTAGTTTCTTGAACTTACCATCATAACTATTTTCGTTCTCTTTCTCTCTCAGTCACAGTACAAGAGTCACTTTGTTGCTGCCAGCTTAAGCAACCAGAAAGCTGGAAGTTCTGCTGCTGGGGCAAGTGGATGGACAAGTGCAGGGAGCTTGAATTCTGTACCATCTAATTCAGCCCAGCAGGGTCTTAACAGTCCTGACAGCCCCCCTGCTAGTGCCACCAAGAGCGTCCCAGGCTTTGGCAATCCTGGGAACCTCAGCAGTGCCCCAGTGACCTACCCCACTCCCGGAGCCCAGGGAGTCAACAACACAGCTTCAGGGAATAACAGCCGAGAAGGGATTGGGGGTAGCAATGGGAAGAGAGAGAGATATACTGAGAACCGGGGTGGTAGCCGTCACAGCCATGGAGAGAGTGGCAATCGGCACGGTGATAGCCCACGTCATGGAGATGGTGGTCGCCATGGAGATGGATACCGCTATCCAGAAAGCAGCAGCCGTCATACTGATAGCCATCGTCATGGGGAGAACAGACATGGAGGAGGTGGAG
This sequence comes from Pipistrellus kuhlii, assembly GCF_014108245.1. Classification (NCBI taxonomy): domain Eukaryota; kingdom Metazoa; phylum Chordata; class Mammalia; order Chiroptera; family Vespertilionidae; genus Pipistrellus; species Pipistrellus kuhlii. The sequence continues at coordinate 8,467,007 of NW_023425521.1, read as the reverse complement.
GCCGACATGGAGAGAGCCGAGGTGGAAATGATGGTCGAGGTGGAAATGAAGGTCGAGGTGGAAATGAAGGTCGAGGTGCAAACGATGGTCGAGGGGCAAATGAAGGTCGAAGTGCAAATGATGGCCGGAATGGTGAAAGCAGGAAAGAAGGTTGTAATCGTGAGAGCAAGATGGACCCCAAGGTGGTGGATAGCAGTAAGATGGATAAGATGGACAGCAAGACAGATAAGACAGCTGATGGTTTTGCTGTCCCCGAGCCACCCAAGCGCAAGAAAAGTCGATGGGACAGTTAGATGGTATGTGCTAAAGTGTGAAATCCTTTGTTATTTTTAGAAAGATTTTTGGTAATTACGTGTCTCAGGGCTGGGTTGGGGTGGGGCCCAAGGTGTAAGGACCCCCTACCCTTAGTGGGTAGCTGGCACTTGGAGACATGACTCCATCTGGATCGTTTTTTGGATTTTGGGGGGCTGCTTTGATCATAAGCAGTGAGAGCTGGGAAGCGTCTTTTGGCTCTGGGTTTGTTGTGAGGGCCTTACAGGATATAAAACTAGGTTTATATCATATGTAGCGTGTATTTTTTACTGTCAGCTTATAAACATCTATAAGTTAAAACCTTTTTCTTAGCCATGTGCCCAGGCGGGCCCTGTTAGGGATGTTTGGGAAGCACTTTGGGGCTTCCAATACATTTGCAGGGAAGGGAGGTGTCTGATTCCAAGTGGAATTGATGCTCAGGTTTGTTTCCAGCCCTGCAGTGGAAGCCCAGAGCCACTACTATTACGAGGTGAGAAAATAATCCTAAAAACAGGATTGCTCCAGGTCTGAAGTGTTGCTAAATTTAAAACCCCAACAGCTTTTAACTGTCTTCCCCCTATTTCATTGTGTTGGGTTTGTTTTTTTTTTAACTTACCACAATGGTAGAAAAATCTTTTGCTGAAATGATTTTGATGACTTTTTGTTTTATGTTGTTTATAAAGGAAATATACATACTTCAAATTTTGTGACTTTGTGAAGGTTTCTTTAAGATGTGCATTCTTTTCTGCTTGCTCTAGTAAATGTTTTACTACTGGGACCTGTGGATTGTCTGTCATTTCTACCTCAGGAGTCAGAACAATCGGATTTAGAACAATGCAGCACCAAAGTTAGCACTTAATGGGAACTGGACAAAAAGACATCTATAATCATGGTTTTATTTAAATGGCAATAGAAGGGGCCGGGGAGAGCTGAGAGGCCCAGAAGACAGGCTAGAGTGAATGCCACCTCAATACTCAAGTTCCCCTTATAATTTAAAAAAGTGCCCTGTCTTCTTCATGGAAGGGTGTGAAGTCCCACAGGGTCCTTCAGCTGTGCTTTAACAAGAGGCAGATGTCCTCATCACTCAGACCACCGTGAGTTGTAGGTACCCCACACCTCACTGTCTTTTCAGATGACTGTGATGCAAACAGGTGCAGCTGGTAACGGGGAGGCTGGCGTGAACTGCAGAACCGCTCCTCCATACACTGCTTTCTCAGAGGCCCTGGTGGCTCTGCTTACTTCCGCCTGTTTTTCTTCTGCTGCTCCTTCCGTTGCTGTGCTCTTTGGTCCTTCTTCATCCTTGAGTCCACCACTTTGAAATGACCTCTGACTCCAGCTGGCCGGCGCACTTTGCGGCCCACACCTTTTTTGGCTACGACATAGGTGACCTGGCGTTTCTCCTTGCCAAGCCCAGCCTTCTTGTAGAGACTATAAATGAAAGAAAACAGTTGGCTTTCTGATCCTTTTTAACCCCCAAGTATCTGTGGGTGACCTCCCCCAATCACCTTCGAAGCTGCGCCACTTTCTCTCGTTCTGAGATGTCCACCGTGTTCACCACAGCTTCTGCTTTCTTCTTGGTTTGTTCCAGCTTCTTCAGCATCTGTGAGGCTCTGTCAGGTTAATCTCTGCCCCATCCCTGTCCCAACTCCCCCCTCATCTTGGGCAGCCCCAATACTTACCCTGCGTTTCTTTCTGGCTTTAGCTTCAGCCACTTTTTTGATGGGACGTGCGTTGATTTCTCGCCACCGTTTCCGATAATGCTCCACGTCCTTCTTGTCAATAGGCAATTGCCGTACCCTGTGCTGCTTCTCCTCCTGCACAAACCACTCTGGGAGCTCCCCTTCGTCCTCATTAAATGCATACCTAGGTGGAGGACAGCCCTTTCGACCACTCCGTGCTTTGTGGAGAGGAAACCACTTGCCCTCTCCTGCCACACACACACACACACACACACACACACACACACACAAACTGGACGGCTCCTCGTGATTTTCCTCCCCTTACCGGCTGAAGGAATTATCTATGAGGTCTCTCTTGGCCTTTTTGGAAGATGCGATAATAGCACCTAAAGCAAGGCCTTCAGGGTCCAGTATCCGATGTTTCACTAGAAGGGGAAGAGAAAAGTCCAAGCTCAGTTCCCAAACATCCACGGTCTCCTCCCAGCCCGCTGGGGGCAGACCCACTCCCTCACCTGGGTCCTCGATAGGCACCACCTCAAACCCATCTTCCTCTGACTTAGGCCCACGGCTTCGCTTCTTCCCGCGGCGTGGTTCCCAGCTGCAGGAGAGAACCACCATGTGTCCACCATCACTCAGACCCACTTCAACCCAGTTCCTATTTAAGGCTGCAGTGAGATCCTACCATGGCATGGCCATACCAGTTAAATCGGAATAAGTGTTTTTAAAGCTCTCGATCTGCAGGCAAGGTTGAAAACACCCAACTTAGAGAAATGGTTAACACTCTTCCTCATATCCCTTCCCCCATCAGCTGCAATCACTCACCTCTCTTCATCCTCGCTGCTGCTGCTGTCACTGTCGGAGCTGTCATCCTTCTCCCCACCCCCGGGGCCAGCGGCAGCCTCTGTCCCTGGTGGAGCCTCTGTCGCCTTAAGGGCCTCATCTGGGCACTGGGAAGGTTTTCTCTCTGTCTTCAAACTAGAAGGTGGTGGTGGTGGTGGTGGTGGTGGTTGCTGCTGCGGCTGCCCCTTCCGGCGGCTCTCATACAACAGCTGGGCCTGGCTGATCTCCAGAGCCTCATCAGCATCATCCTCAATCCCACTGAAGCCATCCTATGACAGGGGAAGTCCTTTAGGTATCCTTCAGCGGGGAATGCCAATTCCCTGAGTCTCGACCCCCTGGCTCCCTCTTACCTTCGAGAACCACAGGCTGGCTTGTTCTTCCTGCAGGACCCCCTTTTCCTCCAAAGGCACCAGCAATGGGTTCTCTTCGTCATCCTCCTCCCCTTTATCGTCTTCTGCTTTAGCAAACCGTACACTGTAGCCCCAAGGGAAGTGGGTTAGCGGGCCAGTGCCCTGGAGAACCCTCCCTACCCCCCCCCCCAGTGCCTTTGGCATAACCTGCAGACCAGCCCCCCTTACCACTTTTGGTCCTTTAGACTCCGAGGATCTCTGACTCCTGCCAGCTCTTCTGGATCCAGGTCACTATCCAGAGATGCATCATCATCCTCCTCCTCCTCACCATCTGACACATAGATGTCATCTCTTGGCAGATCGGACAGAAACATGTCTGCAGCACTCATATCCCCTTGTGTTACCTCCTCTAACAACTAAAATTTGACAGAGAAACAGAGATCGAGGGTACTTGAACATACTACTTTCTTCTGTGTCCATTATCTTAGCTTCAGCAAACACATTATCTCCTTTTACAGACAGGAAAGTGATGGTGCTGCCAGACCATCCCATTCTAGACCACATCACTCACCTGTTCCACTCAGCAGTCTCATCTTCAATGGTAGCAGAAATAGGTTTATGGAAAAATACCCGTACCCTATATAGCATCAAATTTTAAAATATTCTAACACATTAATTTTTCTTTAAAAATATTTCCTCAAAAAAAAGATACCACAGCACCTTCTGAGAATATAATCTACGAATTTTGTTTCCACTGAATAAAGGAGCCCACGTAACATGTTTTACTCATCCCTCCAGCCCTAGTATAATAGATAGATTATATTATTCTCTTTTACAGATGAGGGAACTGAGGCAAAACATGGATAGTGGTGGTCTGCTCCAGAACCACTACACCGTCCTGTACAACCAAGACCTGGTTCCCATTCCCACACAAAAGCCACGAATTGCCTGACACTGCTCTTATTTACAAGTCACATTCCCTGTACTCCCCATCCAGCGTGCGCAGAGGCCACCTTGGTCTCAGTGAATTGAGGAGCGCTGCTCCCGAGAGAAGGCCTCCATCACCAGCCTGTCACCCAGTTACCTGGCTGCGTCTACAGAAATGGCTTCTTGCAAAGAGTGCCCCTTGGTTCTCCTATTTTTACGTATTATATGATACATACACATGTGCAATGTTCTTATAGTATTCACACATCTTCCTAATTTCGTGTTAGGTTTATGTTTCTTCCTGGCCTTTGAGACGCAAGGCTCGTGTTTTTTTCCCAGTCACCCTTCACCGAGTCACATTTATGGGTGGACACAGCAGCCATGAGCAGTGATCATGCAGCACACTAAGAAAATGTTTAATCCCCGACCCCCTTCCAAACACAAACAGATCCTCTGGTCCTCACACTGTTCCAGCCCCGCCTCACCTGGTGACCCCGGATGGTGCGCAGGGAGAACATGCCAGTCTCCCCCTCGTCTGCAATGGAAACCCCGGGAAGATCCATCTTCAGCTCCACACGCTCCCGCTGCTTCCTCTGCTCTCGAAGCAGCTTCTTTTTCTTCCTGAGGGGACAGTTTGAGGAATTATACCAGCCCGGCCCTGAAAATTGCTCAACCATTTCCTCTCTGTCTTCCTCCATCCCACACACACAGAAACTCTGTGGGGGGATAGGGGGACACTTCCCCAAACTTCGTGCTCTCCTTACCTCTTTAATTCTGCTACCTCCTGGGCCTTCATCTCTGCCAGGGTCCGATTCAACTGTTCCTCCTCTTCCTCCTCCTTAGAGAGCTGCCTCGGAGTCCCAGCTGTTGAGTCCTCTTCATCACCTTCCTCCTCCTCTCCTGAGCTGAGGCTGACAGAACAGACCAAGGAGTTTGATTATTTTCTAGACACAGCCCCCCCCCCCCCCCAACACCCAGTCAACATCTGTGCTTTAGCTTCCTCCTCACCTGATGTCCAACGCCTTTGCTTGCTCTTTCAGCTTCTTGGCCACATATCGCCGGAGCTTTGTTCTCCAGTTCAGTAGGGATCTGTCCCAGAAATACCATTACAGACCTTACCACCTCCCTTTGTCCTTGCTTCCTCCTCTGTCATAGACCTACATCCCAAATTTCCTATTTGAGTCACAAATCCTAGGGCTCAGGTCCCCAGCCAGAACCTCTAGCAAAACAGCATTATGCTCCGAGATCAACATCGTGGCTTTCAAAGGCCTTTCCCTGCCTCTGGCACTTACATCACCCTCACTTCATACCTAAGCTCCTTGCGCCCCAGCACTTTAATATCCTGACAGCACACCCGTATGTCCTCAGTGGTAGCTGGATGCTGTGCCAACTCTTCATCATCTAGTGCAATCTGTTTGGAAGAAGGGAGAGGATTTGGGAAACATTCAGGCCATGTTTCCGGGGTTCCCTTCCCATTCCCCCAAACCTGGGACTCACTTCACTGGCTTTGGAGAGGAAGTCAACAGGATTGGCAGCTCGGAGGAAGTCAGTGACTGAGGTACGATGATAGAGAGTGAGGTCACCCTCAGCATAGCCTTCAGCCTTAGGGAGGGAAATAAGGTTGAGTGGTCCCTTATGTGATGTCTAGTGGACCCACCAGGCCCTTACTCCCCAGAGATCCAGGACCTGAGAGTGACCACATTACTCAACACACCTTTGGTTTCTTCTTAGTCACTAATTCAGTAACTGTCTTGGCCTGAACTTCAACCTCCTTGAAGGCAAATTTTGGGTCAAAGAATTTACTGTCAACCTTGTCAGGAGCCAGGTATCCTGAGATGGTAGGATATATAAGAAAGTGTAAATTAAAAAAAAAAAAAGTGTGCTTTGGTAGTTAAGAAACCAGTCAAGACAAAGAAGGAAGGGATGCCCACCTACCCTGGCAGACTACAAAGATCTCTGCAGATTCATGGCGCGAGGCCTGGGGCTTGGTGGCCTGGACATGGCGGAACAGCTGCTGGAAGATCCAGAGCAGGGGCTGATAGTCACGGGAACGGAAAACCTTTGTGATGAAGCAGCCACCCCGGGCCAGAAAATCACAAGCCAAACGGAGAGCCATCAGTGTCAAATTGGCTGTGGGAGAGAGAGGGTTAGCCGAGGACCAATACAGCCCGACAGGCCATGCCCACCTCCACCATCCACACGCCCCTGGCACCTTGTGAGTAAGCATCATGGACCCAGCTGGCCCCAACATTGGGGGCCCCGTCATTGAGCACAACGTCAACTTTCCAGGTCTTCAGCTCCTTCCTCAAGGCCTGCAAAGGAGGGAAGGGTTACAGAGCAGAAACACAGGACTGGCTACAGATGGAGGAATCCCTGGTTCAGTCACGTGTTCACACAATCATTTGCTGAGTGTCTATTAAAGGCCAAATACTGTGCCTGGCCCAGGGGATATAACACATCTGCCAGGGTGGCGTGGCTCAGTGGTTAAGCTCAACCTATGAACCATGATATCACGGTTCAATTCCCCATCAGGGCACATGCCCAGATTGCGGGCTCAATCCCCTGTGTGGGAGGCAGCCGATCATTTATTCTACCTCACCATTGATGTTTCTATCTCTCCCTCTCCCTTTCTCTCTGAAATAAAATAAAGAAAGAAAGAAATAAACACTCCTTGTCCATCTTCACAGAGCTTATAATCTACTAGTGAGCCTTCCTGGAAAGGATTTCACTGAAATCTCTGCTCTTCTTCCAATTTCAAACACCTCATTCCTGACCAAATAAAGGCTGGATGGATGAGGCAGATTCCAGGCTTACAGACATCATGAAAACACTGCTCAAGGCACAGTAAACTTCCGAAAATGTGGGTGAGAAGAGAACAAAAGTGGATGTTTGCATATAAAGGGGATGGGAAGAGAGAGATTCTCATCACCTGCCGACAGCGCTCTGTTGTGATGTCCTCTTGGAGTGTCACCACATTGGGAAGAGGCTTGATGGGTACCAAATCCACCCCTGGAAGAAACCAGGTCAGAGTATTCCAAAAGGCTGCCTCACGCAGGAAGAAAGGAAATGCAGAACACATTATCTCGTACTCCCACCCCTAAAACACCCGTGTGAACCACCTGTCACTCACCCACAATAAGACTTGATACAGGCATAAACTTGGCAGCCACCTGCAGCCTAGGAAAGAAGAATAAAAAATTAAAATACCCAAGACTATTCCTTCCCAACCCTTGACAATATAAACCCTCTTCCGTGCTAGGAGGAGCTCTGCCAAGTGCAGTGGCCTTAGCAAGTCCTATGTACACGTTCCAAACCTCTGTCGTGTGTGTTCTGGGGAGTGGCGAAATTGAGGCTGGTATTACTGTGGCGGCCCTCCCTTCCCCCAATGCGACTGTCAGTCATCCCAGGCCGGACGGAACCCAGAAACCAGCCGCCGGGAGCGCCAGGTGCTGGGGTTACTCACCATCCCCCTGGCGCAGCACACAGGTCCAGCAAGGCTCGGGCTTTCTGCAGGAACTGAAAGCGGCGATTCAGCTGAATCAGCTTGAATGCAGAGCGGGAACGATAACCTGGGGATGTCAACAAAACAATAAAGTCCACGAGGTGCTTTCCCGGCGGGATTTCTGTGGCCCCAGAACCCACTATCTCTTTTGCGAGAAAAAATGTTCGGAAGGGGGTTGGGGGGCGAACCTGACAAGTCGCTGTCTCGCTCGCGGAGGGCGCACAAGGGACTCACCAGTCTCCTTTGCCAAGTGATAGAACTTGTCTCGCCGGCTCTTCCCGACTTTGCCCTTCTTGCCCATGGTGGGACGGGGGAGTGCCGCTCAATCTAGGGAGAAAGCAGAAACTGGGACGCCCCTTCCCGGAGCACTAGATTCCGCTCCCCGTAGCAATCACACTCCGCGCCTCACTCCACATCACTCGCAACCTCCGCCGTTTCCACAACTCCGGGAGTAGCACATGGAGGCAGCAACGTACTTCCGCTTCCGCTTGCGTAGCACGCGTCCCCGGCTTCTGTCATTTGGAGCGTGGCCACAAAAAGTATTTCACTCTGTCGCCAGGTTCTATAGAAACTGTAGGTTGGAACCAAGAGCGTAGACTACGTGAACTAAAACCGAGTTTTTAGAAACATTTAGGAGTTCCGTGCCCTTCCAAAACTCCCGACCTCGTGTAGCGCCGCCGACCTCCGATCCGTCAGGGTCCCTGTAATTTGTTGTCATTCCCGCGCCACCCTGACCCTTGACCCGGATGCACTCTCTGCCCCCGTTTCCGGCCTCCGAGTCCCTGCTTCTGCGCCTGCGCGCGGAGGCGGCTGGGATGCCGGCGGTCTCCACTGCAGAGGGAAGATGGCGGTTGAGGGGCCTGAGCAGGTAAGTGGCGGCGGCGGCGCGGCTGGGCGGGGGCCGGGCCTGGATGCGGAGCAGGAGCGATCCGAGGCGGGCCGCCGGCTGGGGCCAGAGGTCGGTGGGTCGGGAACGGGTGGTCCAGTCCAGATCGGGCCCTGCCTGGGGCCGGATCTGCTGTGTCAGCGAGGCCCCTGGGCGTCAGGGTTGGCCGGGAGAGCAGACACGGCGGAGGCGGAGTGAGAGAGGAGCGATGAGAGCGGGACGGGCGCGTCTTCGAGTCGCCGGAGACAGGAAACGCGTCCTTCCTCCCGGCTCCGCCTGTGGCAGGAACAACCGGGTCCGTAGAGCACCGGGCTCGGACAAAACGCTCCGTGCGTGTCTGTCGCCTCTTGGTCCTTCCGGTTCCTATGAGGGAGGCGGCATTCGCGTTCTGCTTTTAGTTTAGTCATGGGGTATAAAGGAGGGTTCTGAAGAAATGCAGGAAGAGATTAGAACCCAGATCTGAGGCCTCCATCCAAGCTGGAAGTGGCTTGGCTATTTAGCCTGTTGTTTACTAATGACCCTGTGTCTTCAGATGGAGCTGGAAGAGGGGAAGGCAGGCAGTGGACTCCGCCAATATTATCTGTCCAAGATCGAAGAACTCCAGGTGAGGACGGACTCCGGAGGGACAAAGGGAGCTAAGCTAGCAGGGGGATGAATGGTTGATGGAGATTTCAACAGTCCATAAAATTCCACTGGGGCCAGTAGGAAAACAGTTCGTTACACATCTTCCAGAGTCAAACAGAAAAGGCCATTTCTTTGGGTGGAAGCCAGATGGAGAGGATTTCACATCAAAGGGAGGACACAGGCTCAGGACCTGAGGTTTATCAGTTGGGGGTTGGAGTAGAGGAAGTGCAAGGGAAGACAGAATTGAATCTGGACAATGCTGATACTAGGGGACTGAATGAAAAGGAATTGGCAACACAGTGCTCTCGCCTAAAGAGGGAGCCGGGACCATAGGAAAATAATGAATATGAATTGGATGAAGGAAAGCCATAGGGAAAGTTTCTAAACTCCAGATACATTTGCAGGTATTGTATATGGGTAAGGATAAACCATATACGATATCTGCAAATGTGATTTCAGCCCTGAAAAGAGGCATGGTGTAGTGATGCCATGCCCACTTGCAGTTGGTAACAGAACTTGATGTTTTAAGTGGCTGTACTTAGCAGTTAGTTGGCAGCAAGAGGGCTAGAACTTAGGCTTCTGACCCAGAGATCTTTCCACTGGAACATGTTGTTGATATGCCGTCCTATGAGAAATTGTCTACATGAGCCCATTGTAATGTTGCCCCATTAGGGTTTGTTGTTCCTGGGCCAGTGTTAGACAAGTCGCCGTTTTTGATCAGAGGGGCTGTTGGACGACAGGCCAAGGCCATTAGGATCAGAGAGAAGAATCTGAAACCTGCAGGTGCCTGTGCTCTGCCCTCACTCAGTTCAGACCAGGCTGAGGGTCTTGACCAAGATCTGAACCTCCTACTTTGTTCTGCCTTTTGAAACTTCTTGTCCTCTCCGCAGCTGATTGTGAATGATAAGAGCCAAAATCTTCGGAGGCTGCAGGCACAGAGAAATGAGCTTAATGCAAAAGGTGAGGGGAGTGGTTGGCTACGGGCAGTTGGTCTGACTTCTGACTGTTCACATCTCTTTGAATTGTCTTCACGTTGGTGCTTCTGTCCATGGTGATGCCTCGCATTGGTATATATTAGGTCTAGTAATAATTAATGTCGTTTTCTAATACTTTTTTTTTAAGTCGAATTTATTTAAACAATACAACAAAATTTAATCAACAATATAGTTGCCGTTGTTTTCTACTACTTGTGCCCAACGCTCAGGAAGCATTTTAATCCCTCTGTTGTAAAATTCTTGTGATTTTGATGCAAAATATTCGGTCAATGCATTTTTGAGGCATTCTTCATTATTAAATTTTTTTCCAAGAAGAAAGTTTTGCAAAGAACGAAACAAATGGTAATCGAAAGGGGCAATATCAGGAGAATATGCAGGTTGAGGGAGAACTTCCCATTCCAACTGGCGCAGTTTTTCAGCAGTGATTCTTGCAGTATGCGGTCGTGCGTTATCGTGGTGAAGAATTACGCCCTTCCGATTAATCAGCGCGGGTTCTTTTTCTCCTAAAGCTTGGGCTAACCTTTCCAATTGAGCACTATACACTGCACTTGTAATGGTCTGGTTAGATGGTAAAAGTTCATAATGAAGAATTCCTTTAAAATTCCACCAAACACACAACATCACTTTTTTCGCATGCAAGTCAGGTTTTGGCGTGGGCTGCGGAGCCTCATTTTTGTCCAACCATTGAGGCCGCCTTTTCAAATTAACATACAGCACCCATTGTTCATCTCCGGTAACAATTTGCTCTAAAAACGGCAAACGGTTTTGACAAGAGAGGAGCGAACTGCAAATTGTGACTCTTTGATTACGGTTGTTGTCGGTCAACTCATGAGGAACCCATTTTCCAAACTTTTGGACTTTGCCAAGTGCACGCAATTGATTGGAAATTGTTTTTTGTGAACAATTTAAAGTTGTCACAAGCTCTTGTTGGGTAGTTTGAAGATTTTGCACCAAAAGAGCTTGAAGAGTTTCTTGATCAAAATTGGACACACGGCCTCGACCACTCTTGTCATCTAACGAAAAATTTCCCTCGCTAAATTTCTTAAACCAACGCTGGCATTTTCTGGCGCTAACTGCATCTTGACCAAGAGCACTACAGATGTTTTTTGCAGCCTCACTTGCTTTTCTTCCTAATTGGAACTCGTAAAGCATGCAGTGCCGAATATGCTCTTCATCTGCCATCTTCTTAGCCCTAGTTTTGCAACAAAAACCAAACCAAACACAAACTTTTTCAAGCAAAACTTGTTAATTGCACTTCACACGTTCTGTAGATACCACGTGTTTGAAGGTTATGTCAATACAAGTCAACGCCAAGCAAGATTTTAAACGAATGTTAAAAACGACATTAATTATTACTAGACCTAATAGTTACTCAAATGCACATCTCCTTCCAAGCCCCACAGCAATCACCTTAAACAGAATTTTCACTTTCTTTTTGTAGCTTTCCCTTCCAAATGTGCTTGGTTCCTGGGTATGGAATTGAGTTATCGGGGAGGGAACACAGAAGCTGGGTGACCACTGTGTCTGTTTCCATCCAGTGCGCCTGCTGCGGGAGGAGCTGCAGCTGTTGCAGGAGCAGGGCTCCTATGTGGGGGAAGTGGTCCGGGCCATGGATAAGAAGAAAGTGTTGGTTAAGGTAAAGGCAGCATCACCCCGGGGACCATCTACTGAATTCCTGTGCCTGTGTGTGCAGCCTCCCCAGGACAGCATTCTGTCCCTTATTTTTTTATTCTGGGACTTAGGGGGTCTCCCTGGGGTTGGTTGGTGGTTTGGTGACTGTCAGGAAAAGTCATGAGCCCTGTTCCTTTAGGTGCATCCTGAGGGCAAGTTTGTTGTGGATGTGGACAAGAACATCGACATCAATGATGTGAGTGCAGCAGAGGAGGTGGGAGTTTGGGTCCGTTCTCTCCACCCAGCTTCCTGAAGTCTCACCCCTCTTCCAGGTGACACCCAACTGCCGGGTGGCTCTAAGAAATGACAGCTACACTCTGCACAAGATCCTGCCCAACAAGGTAGACCCCCTGGTGTCACTGATGATGGTGGAGAAGGTGCCAGATTCAACTTATGAGATGATTGGTGGACTGGACAAGCAGATCAAGGAGATCAAAGAAGTCATTGAGCTGCCTGTTAAGCATCCCGAACTCTTTGAAGCACTGGGCATTGCACAGCCCAAGGTGAGAAGCGGGGCTTCAGTGGGAGGACATTGTTGCTCAGACTGAGGGGAGGGATAAGCTGGCCGTCCTCACTGAAGAGGGCTGGGGGAGATACTGTCAGGGCACTGTGGGGTTTGCATAAACACCAGAAGGGACCTTGGCATTCATTCTTTTATATCTCTAAGCTTCTAGTATGGGATCTAGCAGAGCAAGCAGATAGTATGTGTTCATTGAATGAAACATGTGGTTGGCCTTCTGCCCTGAGACCTGCCGTTTCCCTCTAGGGAGTGCTGCTGTATGGACCCCCAGGCACTGGGAAGACGCTATTGGCCCGAGCTGTGGCTCATCATACAGACTGTACCTTTATCCGTGTCTCTGGCTCCGAATTGGTACAGAAATTCATCGGGGAAGGTAACTGTGGCTAGAGACATGAAAACCAAGTGGAAGTGGGGGGTGTTGGGGGGGGGGGTGAGAGTAGGGTTAAGGGTAGGGAACTCAACTCCTAATGCCAGTTTGGCCTTGGCACAGGGGCAAGGATGGTGAGGGAGCTGTTTGTCATGGCACGAGAACACGCTCCGTCTATCATCTTCATGGATGAAATCGACTCCATCGGCTCCTCGCGGCTGGAGGGGGGCTCTGGGGGGGACAGTGAGGTGCAGCGCACCATGCTGGAGCTGCTCAACCAGCTGGACGGCTTTGAGGCCACCAAGAATATCAAGGTGAGGTGGTGGTAGGATGGGATGAGCTGGGGGAAGGCCATGGGTGAGGTGCAACCTGGGAGGAGCCTAGTTGATGCCACCCCCCTTCTCCACTCAGGTTATCATGGCTACTAACAGAATTGACATCCTGGACTCAGCTCTGCTTCGCCCAGGGCGCATCGACAGAAAAATTGAGTTCCCACCCCCTAACGAGGAGGTTTGTGCTGGGCAGTGCCGGGCATAGCTCTGGCTGGGGTGGGGGTGGGGGGTAGACAGTGGGGCTCAGGTTTTTCCTCATCTCTAGGCTCGCCTGGACATTTTGAAGATTCATTCTCGAAAAATGAACCTGACACGGGGGATCAACCTGAGAAAAATTGCTGAGCTCATGCCAGGAGCATCAGGGGCCGAAGTGAAGGTAATCGGAGGGCCCAAGGAAAGGGCAGAGGCAGGAGGCTCTGGGTTCAAGGGCACAGCAACAGCCTGACTTCCTTTCCCTGCTCAGGGTGTGTGCACAGAAGCTGGCATGTATGCCCTACGGGAACGGCGAGTCCACGTCACCCAGGAGGACTTTGAGATGGCGGTAGCCAAGGTACAGGTCTCCATCTTTTCTGCCTTTGCTGACGATGGCTCTAGAATAGGGGTGTCGAACTCAATCAGAGAAGGGGCCAAAATCTAAAATCCAGTCTAAATCGCGGGCCGAATGGTTTACTGAACAGTCATAAACTGTCATTGTGATGGAAACGTAGCAGAGTGCAGTGATGACAGCGCGGTGCGGGCCACATTGCAAGGCCTGGCGGGACAGATTTGGCCCGCGGGCCTTGTGTTTGACACATGTGCTCTAGAACATGGGTTAATATAGCATCATTATAGATTTTGGCTCTTTTGCCTGTGTTCACCCAGTTTGTAACTTAATGTTCTCTCTCTCTGCAGGTCATGCAAAAGGATAGTGAGAAAAACATGTCCATCAAGAAGCTGTGGAAGTGAGGAGGATAGTCCCTGTGTAGATCCCTCAAATAAAGCTCTACAGGACAAAGCCTTTAGGACTTTGGTCTATTAATGAGTGCCGCACTGTTCAATGACCAGGTCTGAGCAACACCATTAAACAAGGATTTATTTGGAAACTTCCAAACCTGCCAGAAGTGGCACTTTCCAAGCCCTAGGCCCGCCCTTATCAAGCTCCCAATGGCAATGAGGCCCCTGCCCTCTACCAAGCACACAGCCATGCCTCAGGCCATGCCGGAGAGCTGAGTGTCCCCTTCCCCCAGGAGGCTCTGCAGCCCTGGGCCCAAGAGCTTGAGTGGCAGCCCTCTGGCCCCAGGAGATGATGCGGCCAGAGCCGCTTGCATAGATTGAGGAAAGAAAATAAGGGAGGAGGCACCAAACAGGGCTCCCTGAAAACCCCAACTTACCCCTGTACAAAAAATGGCTCCCCCGTAGAAGAACCTGCTCCCCAATAGTGCAAATACCCAAAGAAAAGGAAAAAGCCAGCAGCAAGGCTGGGCTGGTCGGAATGGCAAAGAACTTTGGTTTCGAAAGGGTAGGAAGAGTCGGCTGAGTCCCTCTTCCTTGCCCAGCTCCCCAGAGCCAGCTAGGGCACGGGCCCCAACGGGGAGTCTGTAAACAAGCAAAGCCAGTGGCCTTTGGTTCTGAACCCTCTCCCTTACAATGTCAAAGGCCCCCAGTAGTCCTACTTGGGCCTGCCTGCAGGGGGCAGAGGCATTTATTGTGAACCCAATTAAAGCCAACGCATAAAGTAAGTAATAAGGCTTTGGGGACCAAGCAACAAGGAATCCTATCGCTACGTTTATGAAACTAACACTGGAAGCTGAGGGTAACGGGACAAACCCTCACCCCGCTCCTTATTCTAGGTGTCTGCAGCCTCAGATGGTGGTCCCTTCCAGGCTGAGAAGGGGATGATTCCGGGCTGGGAAGAAGGGAGGGGATCCTGAGCAGTTAGGTCAGGCGAATTCCCAGCACCTGTTCCAGTTCCTGCCGTCGCTGCTGCACCTGGAAGAGACCAGCAGCTCAGGCTTCTGCTGCTCACAGCCACAGGAGGGCAAACGGCAGAGTCTCACCTTGGCAAAGATATGCCTCCCCACTGCTTCCTGGGCCCAGGGCTGGTGGTAGAAAGCAGCTCGTCTCTCCTCCTCAGGATTCCCGATCACATCAGTGATGATCTGCAAAGAGCCAGGGAAAAGGAACAATTCCCACTCCTGAGCCCCCGGAACCAATAGTGATGGGGGTGAGACCACCTAGAGCTTAACCCGGTCTCATCAGGAAAGAGGGCCACACCTTGAGGTCTCGGCGCTGGGAACGGAGCCATTCCTGGATGAAATCCTGGGGGTCAGTGCTAAAGCTGAGCATGAAATCCCTCTGGGTCTTCAGCTGGTTGATGGACTCAATGGTCTCATGGATCTGGGGGGAGGGACATATGCATGTGTCAGACTGGCCCCCACTTCTGAGGAGTCTGTTTCCAGACCTAACCACAAAGGACTTGGACAGAAATCCTATCCCAAGGTGCTACATGTACAGAAATGCCCAACAGACTGTCCATCCCATCTTGAGCCCCATGGGGGGGGGGGGGCAGAAGGCCCACCTTGACATCCAGGGAGGCGATCTCCTGCTGATTGGTGGTAGAGGCCAGAAAATTGCTCATCTGGGCCTTGAGTGGGTCATCCACCTCCACGTCAATGTCATAGCAGGCTGTCTTCTTCTGGTCGTTCGGGTCCACGCTGGAGGCAGCACACGGGAGGGGAGGATGAGTACATGGTATCCCTCCCACCCATCTGGCCAAACTGCACACACTTGGGGAGCAAGAATCCAGACTTGCTGTTTCTCTTTAGCTCAATCGAAAGGCAAATTGCTCTTAGACAGCCTTCCCAATGCCCTCTTCCACTGACCTAATGACGTGGTTGATGACAATGGGGTCTGGATGCTGCAGCAAGCCCGCCAGCTTCATGGGGATCTCGGAGAACCGGAGCCGACCACAGCTGAAGATCTGGAGAGAGTACAAACATGCCTTTGGGCACGGGGGAAGCGGGTCCTCGCAGGGAAGCGTGAAGAATGTGGACAAGAGCTACTCAGTGGGGCTCTGGGACAGCAGGCAAGGCAGGGGCTGCAAGACCAGGGGAGTTCCTGGCTAACCTGGCGGAAGTAACGGTTGCAGTTGATGTACTCGCGCTCATGCCCGTCCTGCAGCTGGTTGTGTTTGATGTAAAGCCACAGGGCCTGCATGATGGCGGCCCTGGTCTGTGTGTGCACCCCCAGCAGCCTTGCCAGTCGGGGGTCCAACTTGTACTGAGGAGGCTGGGAATAGAAGGAAGTCAGAGGAGGGGTTCTTGTGAAAAACCAATGCCAAAGAGTAGGGCGGGAACAGGAAAGGTTTACAATAAACCTGCCCCTGTCCCTGGGACATGGCCCCAGTCACCTGATGATCCAGCATGAGCAGGAGGGTGCACTTGACGTTGAGGTCTCCAGGCCGTTTCACCTGGAAGCCATCTGTTTCCTGGGTGGTGGGCATCCGATGCCACTGGCAGGGAGGAAGGGAGCATAGCTCATCACCAAGGGTGGGCGTGGACATACACACACTTGGCCCTCTCCACGGGGACCGAGCCTCTTTCTCTGTGCACCTGGCACATCAGCCCGTGCTCCCACGCCCAGGTCCACTCACCTCCACCAGGTGGTTGTCAGGCCCGTACAGTTCCTTGTCTAGCTCAATGACGAGGCTCTTAAAGAAAGACGAGAACTTCCTCTTCTGTTTGCTAGGCTGGGGAGGGAAAGGGGTGAGATGGGAGTGCTGCTGAGCTTTCAAAGCCAAGCTATGCTATGCTAAGCCCCCGAGAGAGGAATACTGTTTCAGCCTGAAGTTCAGGATACTGAGGATTCTTGGGCCCTGAAGGAAGCAGGGGAAGAGTGAATGACTGGAAATAGGAAAAGGACTCTGCAGCCCCACTGTTAACTGACATAGGATTTTGAATTAAAAAAGGGACACCCTAGCTGGCTTGGCTCAATGGATAGAACGTTGGCTTGTGGACTGAAGGGTCCTGGGTTCAATTCCAGTCAAGGGCACTTGCCCAGGTTTTGGGCTTAATCCCCAGTGAGGGGCATGAAGGAGGCAGCCAATCAATGATTCTCATCATTAATGTTCCTATCTATCTCTCCCCCTCTCCCTTCCTCTCTGAAATCATTATATACATTATAGATAGATAGATAGATAGATAGATATATATATATATATATATATATATATATATCCCCTTCAAGCACTTTACTGCCACCTGTAGGAGAACTGTTGTAATAACCATACAAATCTCCAACTCTCCAACCTCTGACTGGCTTGGCCCTGTGCAAAGCTTGACCAGGAAGGAGGACTGCCCTTTCCCTCAGGCAGGACTTCCCAGAAGTGCCCAAGTGGCTGGCCCCCGTCTTTAAATCCACACAGGCCATGTGCTCTCCAGACAGCCTCTTCCCAACTCACATCATCCAGGAGTTTTCCTTCCACGCGCAGTTCCCAGGAAGCCACCTTGTCCCCTGATGGGGTTCCCCCAGGGGTCCCTGCAGTTCCTGCACTGTCACCTTCCGCCTTGCTGGGACTGAATGTATTGGAAATATAGATCCGCAGCTTTCGTTTTTGCTGAAAAGAAAAAGACAAACAGTTAGAGGTGGACCAACATGTTAGAAAACAATGCTACCCTGTCTTCCCATCTGAACTTGTTCAACATCAATACTGAGTGGCAGCCATGGGCCAACACCTTGTTAGGCTCCTTATCCTAGCTTCAAGGGACTCCTAGTTTTATGGGGGAGCAGATGCACCATCCACAGATCCAACACGGTGGTATCAGTGGACACACAAGTGCTATCAGGCAAATCAGAAGCCTCTGGCTCATATTTTTAAAAAAACTCATCATGGCCCCAAAACATTCTCGTCTCAATGAAAGCCTTCACCATTTAGGGAACTGTGTTAGATTATCATTAAAGAGAGAGGGAGAGGGAGAGGGAGAGGGAGAGGGAGAGGGGGAGGGGGAGGGGGGAGGGGGAGGGGGAGGGGGAGGGGGAGGGGGAGAGGGAGGGAGAGAGGGAGAGGGAGAGGGAGAGGAAAAAGGAAAAAGGAAAGCTCTAGGGATGGGTAAGGAGATGAGAATTATTCCACTCTATCCTCCAGTTTTACCTTTCAAACTTCTGACCATGATCAACATGATTTGCATTTTATTTACTTTTTAAACTTTAATATATTTTTTATTGATTTCAGAGAGGAAGGGATAGAGAAAAAAACATCAATCAATGATTCAGAGAGAATCATTGATCGGCTGCTTCCTGCGTGCCCCCAACTGGGGATGGAGCCCGCAACCTGGGCACGTGCCCTTGACCAGAATCAAACTCAGGACCCTTCAGTCCGCAGGCTGATGCTCTTTCTGCTGAGCAAAACCAGCTAGGGCAGTGGCTGGCAAACTGCGGCTCGAGAGCCACATGCGGCTCTTTGGCCCCTTGAATGTGGCTCTTCCACAAAATACATGCGGGCGTGCACGCACAATGTGATTGAATCTTTGTGGCCCATGTACAGAAGTTGGTTTTCGGCTCTCAAAAGAAATTTCAATTGTTGTACTGTTGGTATTTGGCTCTGTTGACTAATGAGTTTGCCGACTACTGAGCTAGGGCAACATGATTTACATTTTTAATCATGACCCAGGATCCGCACTCATCTATATAAACACCTGAAACAAAAATGTTATGAATAATACCTCTACTACTATAAGTTCTTCACTATGGAGAATTATTATAATTCCTACTATTTTCTATTTCATAAAAAACATGCTGGTCCCACCACATTAACCGAGTTCATGCTCCACTAAAGGCTGCATCCGCAGTGAAAAATCCTGCTCCAGCCATCGCAGACCCTCCCTCGGCCCCAGAAAACCAGGCTGAGGAGAGGCGTGGGAAGGCCTGGGATTAGCAGGGCTGCACACACCGTCAGAGGCTTCTTTATGGCCTCCTGGATCTCCATCCGCTTGCGAGCAATGGTCTGGTCCAGCTTCCGCTCAAAAGCCAAGAGGTCCATGTACGCCTGAGACTCTGGGACGAGCTCCCGAATCTGGAGGGAGGGAGAAGGAATGCATCCGTTGCTTCAGCTGCAGCTCTGGCTCTTTCTTCTGTCCCTTCCCCATCGCAGGGCTGAGGAGACTGACTGCATCCATAGCCAGCCATTGGGTGGGTCCCCTAGGCCCCTCCCAACATACTCACTCGCTGAGGTAGAACCTTATCTGCCATCTTCCTCCTCTTCAGCCTGGGGAGGACAGAAACCCAATTAATAGGCCAATGGCCCAAAGGACCCCCAACCCCATCCATCCTTCCCTCCAGTCCCCAGAGTCCTCCCCCAGGAGAACAATGAGCCTTCCTCAGTCACTGCAGTTCTTAGGATGGAGGAAAGCCCTCTGTTGCCACTACAGCTGTGCTAGGTAGAGTGGGGAAAATAGGCTTACCCCCGGCGCTGGGCAGGCATTGGGGGCTGGGCCTGGGGCACAAGCAGGCGTTTCCGGAATGGGTCCATCATGGTGGGTGGCATGCCAGGTCGAAGTGGAGCAGCTGTACCAAATGGGGAGCCTGTCGGGGGTCCCACCTGCAAGCCAGCCATGGGCATCCGGCTCCCTGGTGACATGCCAGGCCGCTGGGGGAAGTGAGCCAACGGGGGTGCACAGGTCAGTGGCAGGGCCCTGTGAGGCCCCGAGCCCATCCCCTCCATCCCTGTCCTCGGCCGGGTCCGGACTGACTGAGCAGCAGGCCGCAGAGGACAGGCTCCGTGCCACAAACAAAGGGAAGCGGGCGTCTGAGAGCAGAAGTGTAAGCCACACCTGCCCCGCCCCTCCAACCGCCGGGGCAGCGGTGCCAGCGAATGAGGCCTGCAGAGCCCAGGGGGTGGGAGGAGAATCCTGCCTGCAGAGGGAAAGGCCTGGGGAGTTTTCAGGGCCTGATGCCACCTTCCAGCCCAGCAGGCTCTGCCCCTGCTCCTGGGGACTAGCCCGCTTCCCGGCACTCTTAAGGCCCTCAGAGGTCCAGCCAAGCACTCCGTCCTTCCAGATGGAGCAGCACAGCACGGGAGCCGGCGGTGTCATCATCAAGCAGCAGGGTGCAGTGTGTGATATGCACAGGCTGACCAGGCAGAGCCTTTAAACCCACCCCCTGTTGCCAGCCTGGCGCTGTGCCTGCGGGGAGGAAGACGTTCAATGGGCTGGCAAGCCCATCCGGCAGCAGCTCCCCAGGTAAGCAAGCTGCTACAGGATGGCTTGGACATGTCTCAACTGGTGGGGGTGGCCACAGCACAGCATGGAAACATCTGGTCACCATATGGCCCCTACGCACACCCCAGAACTGGACCCTTCGCTCACCTCTTACTGCCCAGCCCCCACCCCTATACCAGGAGATCCCCAAAGGGAAGCTGTGGCTCCCGGGAGACAGAGCAGCTGACACCTGGACTTTGCCTATGTCCACACACCACCTGGCTCAATGCAGCCCTCACACTCCCAACTGGGAGAATGGAGATAAGAGTATCCTGGGCCGAAACCGGTTTGGCTCAGTGGATAGAGCGTCGGCCTGTGGACTGAAAGGTCCCAGGTTCGATTCCGGTCAAGGGCATGTGCCTTGGTTGCGGGCACATCCCAAGTAGGGGGTGTGCAAGAGGCAGCTGATTGATGTTTCTCTCGCATCGATGTTTCTAACTCTCTATCCGTCTCTCTTCCTCTCTGTAAAAAATCAATAATTTTTTTTTTTTTTTTAAAGAGTATCCTGGGACACAAGGGGCAGAGTCATAGGGGCAGCAGAGGAATCTGGGTGACAGAAATGACTTCTTTAGAAGCTTCTAGGCTTTCCCAGAGGTCCAGCTCCCCAACATTTGCGGAGCCCATCCTGGAGTAACCTCTCCCCACCGCCCTTCCCATGGCTGCTTTCTGCAAGGCCCGTTTGGCAGCTCTGCTCACACACAGGCCCTGGCAGCTTCACAGGGCTGGCCCCGGGGCCCAGCTTATGCAACCAGCACAACCAGCCAACCAAGCCCGGCTGGGTGGGGACTCGCACCAACTCAGAGGACCCCTGCCCCGGCGCCATGGAGATGAGATTCTCCCCCCATCTCTTCGTCCAGCACAAAACCCATGTTCTCACCCAGAGGGTCAGATTCTCCACCAGGAGGAGAGACGGAGAGAAACATAACCCAAAAGCATGGGGAAGGAAGCATTTGAGAGAATGGAGATTTAAATGTGGGGGTGGGGTGAGGGCTCTGGGGCCTCAGGATTCCTGCCATAAGTCTCTCCTCATCAGAGAGATCCATCTGAGCTGTTGAAAGGCAAAAGACAGCCGTTTCTCTGCCTTAATGAGCCATGGCCAGAGATTACAGAAAAAAAAGTCAGTGTGACCACAGCTGTAAACCCAGCACCCTCCACCCCGCCCCCCCTCCCCGACATCCCAGATATGTTTTTCCCAACCAGTGCCTGATGCAAAGGGGAGGAACCGAGGCAATGAAACCTGCAGAGGGTGAGCTGGGCCCCTGTGCACTCACTGGGGCATTCACAAAGCCTCCGCAGCACCACCCCTCCCCTGGGCAGGTGCTCCGGTAACAAAGCTCCAAGACAAGGCAGCACAGGCAGGCCCTGAGGCCCCTCCCAGACATCTGCTCCAGCCTTCCCAGGCGCTGAGCCCCCAGCGCACCAGGGCCCCGGCTTCCTCCAGGAGGGGGAGGGGCCTAGGGGAGGGCTGCTTATAGTTCATCAAGTCCCAGCGTGGCCCTGCCAAGCTCCACCAGAAACTCTTCCTCTCCCAAAAAACAACCTAAGGGATTATAAAAAAGAAAAAAGAATGCAACCCAGAACTTTCAAGCTCCCTAACTCCCATCCACCCCCCCCCCCCCCCCCCCCCCCCCCCCCAAGCAGGGCTAGGAAGGTCTGGCTCAGTGCCCTGAACCCCAGAAGCACGGGGTGAACTCCTGGCCCTGCAGCCCAGCACCAACCCACATTCTAAGCTTTATTTACCTCCACCACCCAGGAGCAGGAGGCTGTGCCTGATGCTGCCCCCTCCAGGCCTCCAGAAAGCACGCTCAGCCCTGCCTCAAAGTGCTGGCTGGGCCTAAGGGGCTAGAACAGTGGTCGGCAAACTGTGGCTCACCAAGCCATGGTTTGCAGCTCTGTTGTTTAATGAGTTTGCCGATCTCTGGGATAGGGGCTTAATCGCAAGGAACAATAACAGCCTGTAATTACTGGACTCGAGAGTCTAGGTCAGTGGTCAGTAGTCTCGAGCCGCAGTTTGCCGACCATTGGCCTAGAAGAAAACACCCCTCCACAAGTGAAAACTATTTCAGACTCTCTGGAGTGAACCCAGCAGTGTGTTTCTTTGTTGTTTGCATGACGCTCCTCATTGGCTCTCTGTGATCCACAGCGAGAACCATCGTCCGGAGGCTCTTCTGTTGCTCAACGTGGGCCCTGAAATCATTGCTCTTCCAGCTCACCTCACGTGCCCTCACAGACAGGACCCCCTTGCTTCTCAGATCTCAAGTCCCTTCTCCTGGAGCACGCAACTGGACTTGGTAAGAGGCCAAACGCGATCCTCCTTCAATTCAGGCAGAGAGAACTGGGTCCTCCCTCCCATCAACCTCTGCTGCCTCCCCTGGATTCGGAGCTGGTGGGACGGGAAGCCCAGGGAAGCAGAGGCTCAGTGCTTCATCCCTTTCCCACCCCCAGGAGCCTGGGGCCACCTACCCGCCTGCTCAGTCTTGCCACTGGCTCAAGGTCACTCCCTGCGTGTGGCTGTGGAATCCATCCTCTCCCGGGCTTTCCCCAAGGCCCATTCCCCATGGGTTGCAAGCTGAGGAACTGGAGAGGCTCCTGTCATTCCTTAGTCAGGCGTCTTCAAACTACGGCCCGAGGGCCACATGCGGCCCACAGAGGAGTCTGATCCGGCCCGCCAGGTTTTTTGGGCAGTGAGCGCAGCCGAGATGTTACAGTAGGAATTAGTAGTTCATATAGTCCGGCCCTCCAGCTCTCTGAGGGACCGTGATCTGGCCCCCACTTTAAAAAGTTTGAGGACCCCTGCAGGCTTAGATCCTTCTCAGGCCAAAGGCCCACAGGAGGGCTCCCAGGCCAGGGCTCGGCGAGCTGGCCCCAAGGCTGGGATGACTGATGCAGGCATCCTTTCGGGATACCTTGGCCCATGAATCCCCAAGGGGAAGAGCAAGATGAGAAAGACAGACCCCCGCTGGAGTCCAGACCAGGTCTGTCTCTGTCAACAGCCAAATCTTTTGTTTTTCTTTTGTTGTTGTTTTTGTTTTTTCTTAGGGAGCAAGGAGAATGAGTAGTAAGAGGGAAAAATCACTCTTCCCAGTTAATTATCTCTTCAGAAAGTGGGGCCCAGGGCTCCTGGGGATACATCCATACCCTAATTCGATGAGGACCCATTTCGAGGGCCTCTACCTGGGGACATAAAGAATAGAAGCCCCAGCTGCCTTCTTTCCCTCAAACTTGCCAGGAGCCAGTGCCAAATGGCACATGGGTTGGAATATGGCATTGCTAGAACTTAAAGGCTAAATAAAAGTGGAGTGGGGACAGGAAAAAGGATGGGTGCAATTCCCAAGTACTGTGGGACAACCGGAGACAATGGCTGGGAGACTGATGAATCCCACCGGCAGAGTCAGGCTAAGTTCCTCACACAGGCGCCCAGTCTCTGCTTCTAAGTGGCCTTTGAAGCTGCAACCTGAGAAGCTCTCTTGGAAGCCAAACCCCGGAGGGATCTGGATGGAACCCTTTGAAGCAGCTCTCCCAGGATCCTCCAGCCCCAGAGCAGCAGGACTCAGTGGAGCCGCTCTGCTCCTCCAAACAAATCAACTCCTGGACACTGCGACACCAGGCAGAGCGCCAGAAAGACAGTCTGCCCAGCAAGGGCCGGGCTGCATCCTCCTTCGGGCCTGGCCACCACTGTCTCTGGTCCAACTCAGAGTCATCCCGGGAAAGGACTCCCGGGCCTGACCCAGGGGGTCGACTCTCCACTGCACAGGCTGAAACCCCCTGCCCTAGCCCAGGCCTCCGGTGCCCGTGGGAAGCCAGGCCCTTCTTCCTCCTCCTTAGCAGCTGGGAGCCATCTCAGACTCACTCGCTAGGACCCTGCCAGTTCCCAACTACAAACAACAGAGCAGACTTGGAGTGGGACCAAGGCCCACTGCAGGGTAACCCTGGCTTCTCGGGGAGGGCCCTTTCTCAAAACTTTCGGATCACTTCCTAGACACCTCCTGCCCTTAGGACCTACACTATTTCGCAGCCAGCCCGCCCACAACGCATGGGCTCCCACAACTCCTCCATCTCTCAGCGACTCAGAATCCCCGTTCGGAGGAAGCACCGGGGCCCTCCCAACTGCTTCAGACTCTCCACCCTCTTACCCCGTCCCCTAAGCGCTCCGCCGCCACCTCGCTGACCCCGAGGCTCCCTGGCCTTGCCCTCCACATTGTCCCGTGCGCTCCACATGCAGGGCCCCCGCACCTCCAGCCCAGAAGGCGGCCTCAGGACCCCCTCCCGCACCCTGACACCCGCGTGCTCGCGGCGCCGCCCGCCCACCCCACTCACCTGGTACTGAGCCGCGGGGCCCGCGGGGCCCATGGGGCGGAAGGCAGCGGCCCCCGGGCCCCCCACGCCTCCCGCCGGGCCCGGTCCTCGGAGCGCAGGTCCGGGCAGCATGCCGGGTCCGCCAGGCGGAGGCGGCGCTCCCAGAGCCGCGGCGACGGCACCGCCGCCGGGACTCAGCGGGGGCAGCGGGAACCCGCCCGCGCCGCGGCCAGACATCACTCCGTCCCGTCCGGCGGTGCAGCCGTCCGCACTCCGGGCTTCGCGCCGAGTCCGCTCCGCGATCCGTGCTCCGGGACTTGCCGCTCTAAATTCCGGTTCTCGGGGTTTGTTGATCCGGGTTCCGGGATTTCCTAACCCAAGTTCGCGAGTTCCTCACAGACCGGTTTGGGGCAGGGCCGGTCCTGATTCCGGTCCGGCCCGGGAAATCCTAGTTCCGGGATCTGCTACAGGCCGGCCTGCCTCCCCCGGCCTCCGGAGGTTTGGCTGCCCGAATCCAGTTAACCCGGAGGCGGCAACTAGCTGCCGGCTCCGTCCAGCCCAGCCCTGCGCTAGGCCCCGCCCACACCCGGCAGCCCAATGCGGGGCTGCCTCCTCAAATCCCGCCCTCGCGAGACCCGCCCCCAACAGGCAGGGCTCCTAACCGCCGGCTCCAGGGCCCTGCCCACATCCCTTGGGCCGGCCCTTCGCGGGAGGGGCGGGGGCGGAAGCTGCGCAGGGAAGCGCGGAGCAAGGTGCGGGTCATAGGTCGAAGGTCACTTAGGGCTTCAGCCGTGGGTAGTTGCGGCTCTCTCCCCGGTGCACCCTACTCTACCCGCCAAGGCACCTGGCCGCCACGCTCCCCGAGATAGTTTTGTCAAGGCTCTACGTTTTCAGCAATAGAGATTAAACTTAGAGCTGTGCTCAGGGGCAGAACTGCCACCAATTTAGCTTTCTTTAAAAGTCCACATTGGGCCGAAACCGGTTAGGGTCGGTGGTAGAGCGTCGGCCTGCGGACTGAAAGGTCCCAGGTTCGATTCCGGTCAGGGGCATGTACCTTGGTTGCGGGCACATCCCCAGTAGCGGGTGTGCAAGAGGCAGCTGATCGATGATTCTCTCTCATCGATGTTTCTAACTCTCTATCCCTCTCTCTTCCTCTCTGTAGTAAAAAAAAAAAAAAATTAAATAAAAATTAAATTCCACATTGGAGAAAAATATAATAAAAAAATAAATAAGAAAATAAATAAAAGTCCACATTGGTTCCGACCTGCCAAGGGACCTGAGCTACCTCGAATCCAATCCAGCTGTGTTAAGGGTTGACCTGGCCAGGCGCCGAGTTCTTGCCGCATTTTTTAACGTGGCTCCGCTTCAGTTTAAGGAAGACTGGTACTTACTCCACAGGAAATGTTTCTAGGCGAAGGAATTTTATTATGACAAAACTCCCTGCAGTTAAGTGAGGTCTTTCTCTAGGATTTATAGCACCTAATTTTCAAAAGTTAAATACCTTTTCAGAAACCACAGCCCTGCCTCAGAAGGTATTCAAAATAAAAGTGCGTCAGCTATGGCGGAGAGCCCACCCTCTTGGCTGGTGATAGGGGTTTTTCTTCCCATGATACAGGCCAGTGCTTCTAAAGCTTAATGAATATAAGAAACAGCTGGGACTCTTGTCAGAATACAGATTATGACTCAGTGGTGTCTGGAGTAGGGCTCAAGTTTCTGCGTTTCTAACAAGCTCCCATTGCTCTCAGGTTGAAAGTCCCAGTCCCGCCCATGAAGAAGGTCCTGAAGGGACTGGCTCCTGCTTACCTCCTCGGGCTCATTTTAAATCTCTGCCTTTGGCTCTCTGAGAGTCAGTCTAGAGGTTCTTGTGACAATTTCCCAAACTGCTAACCCCCTTCCCACCACCAAAACCTTTCTGCCTGCAGCTCTTCCTTTTCTCCTCTCCCTTTATTACTTCTTCCAAGTGATTATCCCAATATATAATTTCTTGTTTAAATATTTTTTTATTGATTTCAGAGAGAAAGGGAGAGAGAGAGAGGGATAGAAACAGCAACAATGAGAGAGAATCATTGATTGGCTGCCTCTTGCATGCCCCCTACTTGGGATCAAGCCCTGAAACACAGGCATGTGCCCTTGACCGGAATTGAACCTGGGACCTTCCAGTCCACAGGCCGGTGCTCTATTTACTGAGCAAAACAGGCTAGGGTAAGAACTATCTATTTTATTTTTTTGAAGTGAGATATACAATACCTAATATTAACCCTTTTAAAGTAAACGATTCAATAGCATTTAGTACATTCAGTGTTGTGCAACCACCACCTATATCTAGTTTCAAACCATTTTCATCACCCTGAGAAAATTCCATACCCATTAAATAGCTGCTTATAAAGCCACATACTTTCATTTTGGTAAAATGTATATAAATTAGCACCTAATAAAACAAGAGGTCGCCAGGCCATGACTACACACCACAGCCTAACAGGTGCTATCACTATTGTCCAGCAATGAGGCAGGCCTGAACCTCATGGAGATATCAGGGCTCTGTGACATAGGCAGGTCCTGGTGGCCCTTAAATCTCAAGCTCCACAAGTGTTAAATGGGATGAGTGTGCCCACCTCATAGGATCACAGGCATGAGTGAATGCTCAGTGTCTGCCCCAATTGGGGCCAGCCCGGCTGGACCCCACCAGTACATAAATTTGTGCACAGAGCCTCTTGTCTTTAATAAAAATGATAGTATACATCAAACCTATATCAAAATATATCAACCCTACTTGTGCCTGGGCTTACACCATCTATCTCTCTGCCTCATCTCTGCAGGGTGAGGCTCAGAGAGGTGGAGGAACTCAGTCAAAGTCACAGGGCCAATAAGTGGCAGCCTATCTGGCTCCCAAGTTTCTCTACTGTACTACACTTCCTGAGCTGTCTCCATTCCATCTTCTGCCCTAAAGGTGGAGGTTCCACAGTTGGTTCTCACCTTTGAATGTGGCATCCAAATTTGATAAGCATTGTTATAAAACAGTGATTGACCTTTGACTCCCCTGGAATGAATTTTTAAATGCCAAAGTTGTGGGTTTGATCCCTGATCAGGGCACATACAAGAATCAACCAATTACCGTATTTTTCGGACCATAAGACGCTCCGGACCAAAAGACGCACCAGTTTTTAGAGAAGGGAAATGAAGAAAAAAAGATTCTGAAACAAATAGTGTCCTAAAATATTTTATGTGCATTAAAACCCAACATCACAGTCATAAACACATGTAATCAACCCTGTAAAGTAAACAGCAGCATTTAGAACCATTTTAGAGCCGGGCAAGCACACAGAAACCACACAGAGACCACACAGAGCCGGGCAAGTAAAAAAACTTCTTTTTTAAAGTATATGTGTAGGCTATATTTGGACCATAAGACGCAGGGACTTTTCCCCCCCACTTCTGGGGGGGAAAAAGTGCGTCTTATGGTCCGAAAAATACGGTAATGCAAAAATAAGTGAAACAACAAATAGCTCTCTCTCATTCCTCTCACTCTAAAAACAAAATCAATAAATAAAAAAATTTAGGTATATGGTAGCACAGGTAAGTCTCTTGGTGTTGAGGGACCAACAAGGTGGAATAAGAAACTAAAGAGACCTCATTCCAAATCTCAGCTCTACTACTGTATAAAATGGAGATATTGTCCCTCTCCTTACCCTACCCCCATACACTACCTGGGCATGGGCCACTGCTGGCCTCTAGTGGCCACTGGATAAATTGCAGAGAGTTGGCCTGAAAATGGGGATGTGTGAGAAGCTTTTTTACCTGATGCTGGAGTTCTCAAGCTTGACAGATCCATAACTCCCTCTTCCATAAACTGTTATCAACACTCTGATTTAATAAACTTGATATGTTAATGTAATTTTCATGGTTTTAGAAACGTGTTATTCCAAATTTTAATTTGCCTTTGACCCAATAAACAGGAGGGATAAAAAGCACGTGTGTGTGTGTGTGTGTGTGTGTGTGTGTGTGTGTCTTTGTTTTGTTTTAGTTGTAGCCAGAGTATGGAGCTTATATAATTCCTCCTTTGGAAGGGGAAGCTGAGTATTGTTTGTAGTCTATTTTATAAATGATTTGTAAAGTATTTGAAAAGGGATCTATTCTGTGGGGTGAAGTTTAAAACTGAGCATAAAGACACTCAGAGTCTTATATGATTTCAGTATGCCTAAGTGATGACATAAGCTACCCGTAGATCTGCACCCGCACCTTTTTCTACGCTGGTGTCTTTGGCCCAGCATAAGTCCCTATTCTTCGTCATCCATATCCATCCTCTTTGACTCATTGTTCCCCCGTGTCTTTCTGCTCTGTATTTGGTTAACTTCTCAAATGTGCGACTTCACCTTGGTTGAGTTTTCTGCAGTGTGGATCCACTCCTCTGCCTTCAGTGCAGATTCCATCTCTGCCACTGATTTTGGTTCTTTGTGTTCTACATTTCAGCAGGCTGTATCATTTGAGGTTTTTCTTGTATCTTTTTAAAAAATATATTGTTTATTGATTTCAGAGAGAAAGGGAGAGGGAGAGAGATAGAAACATCAACAGTGAGAGAGAATCATGGACTGGCTGCCTCCTGCATGCCCACACCGGCATGTGCCCTTGACTGGAATCAAACCTGGGAGCCCTCAGTCCGCAGGTTGATGCTCTATTCACTGAACCAAACCAGCTAGGGCTTTTCTTATATCTTATTGAAAACTTAAAACAGACATTTCCTCATATTTTCCATAGCAATTGATTTCACTATTACCTTTAGAACTGGCAAGAGGAGCTCCTACCTGGGCCCTGTACTTTCCAGTCCCCGTCATACAAAATAATTAACTGTATCAAGGACCTCAGACACCTCTGTCACTCAGGATCTGGCCTGCTGCCCGGCACAGCATGACCCACTACACACCCACTCTCTTGGCTGGGCGGTGCTTCTTCACATCTTACCTAGGTCTATGGGAGCAAAAAAACAACTGCCTCTGCAGGTTTAAGGAAAGCTTAATGGGGCCCATGCTAGGTACTATTTGAAAGTGCAGAGAGGCTTTGAGTAGAAAAGTACTTAAGTAAGAGAAAAGACAAATTAATGAGCTTGTCAGAGCTTTCCTCTCAAATAAACAACAGAAATGAGGGCAATGAAATAGCATTTTCTAGTAATGCTGAGTGTATAATTTCTTCTTGTTCTTGTGTTTTTGTTAGTGGTTCTGGGAGTACCTGTGAATTAGTACAGTATTTGCCTCAGTTGTAAGTGGAAGCTGAGGACATTTTTGCAATATTACATAAATCACTTTATGCACCACTCTTAAATTTGTCTGTATGTCTGCACTTTAGACATAACATGATACTAATTATTTACAGTGGTAACTAGATGGACATTGAATGCTAGAATTATACATTTTAATATTTTTGCATAAAAAATTACTTATAAGTTAATATTTTAATTAAAATTATAATTTACATTTAAAATTTAGAGTTACTTAAAATTGAATTAAGCTTTCAAAGACACAGTCAGTTTGCATGGTTAAGACCACAGTATTTCCAAGAGAGTGATGATGTCACAGAACTGGGGTTCCAGGAGGCAGGGGGTGGGGGATGGGGGTTGCCCAGCATTCCCACCTTGTTTAGAACAGGCAGAGCTGTGAGCTGGGTGGGGCTAGAGTATATAGTTCATGAGGAAGAGGAGGCTTCTACCCAAACAGCTTTGTTCTACAGATTCTCTCAGAGTTTCCTGGGCCAGCTGGGGCTGGAGTGAGAGAGGGGGAGGAGAGAGGTCAGCTTCAGAAGGGGAGGTAAGAATGCAACTGCCAGAACCAATGTGTTCCCCAAGGGGACCTCAAGAGCGGACTTCACTGCTTTCCACGGCTTAGTGACACGTGACTCTGAAGGAACCTGCTCAGTCAGGACAGGGTAGGGTTGCATGAGACATACTTATACTAAAAAACTATTCGTAGTTTTGTCTGAAATTCTAGTATAACTGGACATCCTGTGATTTTATTTGCTAAGTCTGGCACCTCTAGGGTGGGAGACAGAAACAAAAGAATGGTTGCAAGCTCAGGATGGCATGGAGTGAGTCTTAGAAGACAGAACAAAAGGCCTGTGAGGAGACAGGCCATCCGGGTAGCCACCTTGTTCAAGCAGAAAATGCTTTATGTCTGGTGGTGGAGAGAGAAACTAAGGCCTTAGCTCTCAGGAACATATACCTAGTGTAAAGGGAAAGATACACACACACACACACACGCACGCATGCACGCACGCACACGCACACACACAAACACCACATGTGTAAAAATAGCCCGTTCTTTGTCTTCATGGCATTGACTGTTTTGAAGAATATAAGCCAGTTATTTTCTAGACGTTCCCTCTGTTTGGCTTGTCTGATGTTTCCTTGGGATTAGATACAGGTTATGCATCCCCCGTCAGTCAGAATAGTACATAATGATTAAGAAGAGACTGGAAACAGCCAGGAGGGGGGGCCGTGAGTGAGGATGTTTGGCTTCTCTTTGCAGATTTCTCAGACTCTCAGAGAAAACCAGCAGGAAGTCTGTGAGACCAAAAGAACTGCAGGCCCCCAGCTGACCTCCCCTCTGAGGATGACAAGGGCGTTATTCATCTCCTTGTTCAGCTGCCTCGCTGCCATAAACCAGGCCAGCCTCATCAACCGCTGCGACCTGGCCAAGGTGCTGCACCAGGAGGATTTGGATGGGTTTGAGGGCTACTCCGTGAGTGACTGTGAGTGCCCTCGGCCTCCCACCCCCCTCATCTCTCTTGTCTTGGTCATCTCCTACTTGGCCATCTTTCTTTCTCGCTCTTGTCTTTGAAAGCCAAGTTCAAAACGCAGCCCTCTCCAAGACACCTTTCCCAACATCCCATATTCATTCAGCAATTATTGACCGAGTATTTATTATGTACAGGAACTATTTTAGGTGCTAGGGGTATACTGTAAAGAAAGCTACTTCTCTCAGAGTGTTCACATTCTGGGGAAGAGACAAGCAATGAACAAACACAAAACATATAAAGTACTTCCTGGTGTTGACAAGTGCTATACAGAAGAATAAAGCAGGGGGACAGGTGATAGGTAACACTGTGCTGGAAAGGAAGTCAAGGAAGGGGGCAGTTTCTAATTATTTACAGTGGTATCTAGATGGATGTTGAATGCTAGAATTATATATTTTAATATTTTTGCATAAAAAGTTACTTGTTTTAACATTTTAATTAAAATTATAATTTACATTTAAAATTTAAAGTTACTTAAAATTGAATTAAGCTTTCAAAGACACAGTCAATTTGCATGGTTAAGACCAGAGTATTTCCAAGAGTATTTCCTGAGGAGGTGACATTGAATGGTGCTGAATAAAGTAAAGGGCATGTCACCCAAATGTCTAGGGGAAGAGCATTCCAGCCAGAGGGAACAGTCAATGCAAAGGCTTCATACTATCGCATGCTGGCGATATCTCCACTTTGCCCAGAATTTGTGCACACCTGTCCTACAACACGTTCATCTTTTATTTGTGGTATTTGTAGGTCCATATCTTCATTCTTGTCGTATAGGCCATTTGAAGGTAGCATCTGTATTTGGCCCAGCTAAACGTCCCTCGCTGGGCTTTGCACAGTTCCTGGCACACAACAGGTGATTGTTAAGTGCCGGAAGCATGGACGGAAAGATGAATCGTTAAACTGATGGGTGGGTTGATGGACCAAAGGATGGGAGGAGGAGCTAAGAGGTGTTTCTAGCCCACCAGTCCCATCTAGTCTCTTAGGCCTTTTTCCTTTCTTTTGAGTCCTCATATCCCTTTCTCCTTCATCTCCCTTCTCTCTCAGCTTGGCCTCCTCTAGCACCCTTTTCTCTTTTTTCCCAAGGGCTGTGCCTAGCTTTTGTGGAAAGCCATTTCAATATATCAAAGGTAAATGAATATGCAGATGGCAGCTCTGACTATGGCATCTTCCAGATCAACAGCCACTACTGGTGCAACGATTACCAGAGTCACTCGGAAAACACTTGCCACGTGGCATGTAAAGGTCTGGCCAGGGCCCCAGGGGGGTCGGGGGAGCGCGGGGGGAGGGCAGTGATGACCAAGTTTTACTCACAACACTTCTCTTTCCACTCGCAGTCTGAAAGTGTCCCCAGAGGGATGGCTCAAGGAATCGGGGGCTTTCTTTACTGAGTAGGTTTGACTGGTGACCCTAATGCTCATCAGTTAGAGGAGATTCTTCTGTGCCCTCGAGCAGGGTCCAGAAAGGCTCTGCACAGCCTGCAGCAGCCAACAGTGCTTATGTACTAAGCACTTTACATGCATAGCTGATGTCATCCAACTTTCATTCTGTGAAAACTAGTATTCCCACTTTACAGAAGAGCAAACTGAGGCTTATCGGATTAGTGGTGGCCAGACTGATGAACCTGTCTGGAGGCTAATCAATAAGTTGTCCTTCTATTTTTTTATTATTTTATTAATGATGTTTTACAGAGAGGAAGGGAGAGGAATAGAGAGTTAGAGACATCGATGAGAGAAATATTGATCAGCTGCCTCCTACACACCTCCTACTGGGGATGTACCTGCAACCAAGGTACATGCCTTTGACTGGAACTGAACCTGGGACCCTTCAGTCCGCAGGCTGATGCTCTATCCAGAGCCAAACTGGTCACGGCAAAAGTGTCCTTCTAAAGCAATAAGTGTCTCTGGCTAACGATCTGACCAAAAGCAAAGGGCAAACTCCCCATTTCAGAGCTGATCCAATAGACTCCACAGTTGCATGACTGCCCCTCACCTCATCTTTTGTATTCTGATTAACATCCCTGGATATTTACCTAAAGATTTACCTAGGATTTCACTGTGCTCTCTGTGCTGCCTATTTTGGCATTTTCTTTCCCTAAAAACTTCCAAAGTTTGGGTGAACCACCATCTACTCTGGCTAAAAACTACCATCGTAAACAGACCCACCCTGACCTCCAGCAGGCGCTGTAGGGATGTCTAAAGGGGCCTGTAGGAGGGAGGCCTTGCAGCTCTGGAAGTACTCAGCCCCCAGGAAAAAGGCGGGGAGAGCAGGAGTCTGCCTCAGCCTTCGGGACTGTCCTGTGCTCTCACAGGTATTCTCTCTCTCCTTTTCAGAACTGCTGAGCCCCAATCTTCTCTCAACCATCAAGTGTGCAAAAAAGATTGTGTCCAAAGCAGGGGGGATGAAGAACTGGTGAGGAGGATGCTGTAGGACTAAGTTAGCGGGCAGAGCCCCAAGAAGGGGAGAAAGGGACAGTAGGCAGGGCCCAGACCTTTTCTGCAGTCTAGACAAGTGTAGGGTAGTGACAGGGCTTGGAACTCTGATGTGAAGGCCTGGGATCTAGCTCTTTCTCTGATATTAAAGAAAAGTCTTTTGGCTGCAGTGACAAAACAATTTGACTAGCTGAGAGAGAGTTGATCTGAGAAGACTCGGTGACTTGCTGAGCCCACCCCTTCTGTGGGCCTCAGGAACACAGTGGAAGTTGGGCTGGAAATTGGCAGGTCTCTGCTTCTCTTGGTGCATTTGCTTTACTACTCCCTCTGCAGACCAGCTTTCCCTGCTCCCGGTCTATAAGATAGACTATGCCGCCTAAATTTATGATCTAATATCCCAAGCAACCACTGAGACTGGCTAAGTCCAGTCCCAGTCTAAGTGCCTGGGTTAGAGAATCCAATTGGCTCAGCTTCAACCCCATGTGCCCACTTGGTTCAATCAGCTGTAGAGATGGGAACAATTAAAGTAACGCAATCATGGCCGCCACAGGGTTTCTCTCTCCAAAACTGGCAGCAACATCTATATATATATATATATATAAGTGACCATTGCATCCAAAACAAACAGGCTGTGTGGGGAGACCAGGTCAGCAGGGGGGTTAGAGAGGGGTGACCAAATGACTGAGCAGCAGGCTGCATGGGGCAACCAGGCCAAAAAGGGGGGGGGGGGACATTTGGGGCAACTAGACTGGCAGAGGGAAGCAGTGAGGGGCAACTGGGCCAGCAGAGGGGGGCAGTGAGCAGTGGCCAGGCTGGTGGGAGGGGGGCAGTTGGGGGCAACCACACTGGCAGGGGGTGCAGTAAGAGGTGACCAGGCTGAGAGGGGTGACAGGCCAGTGGGGAGGTAGTTAGGGGTGACTATGCCAGCAGGGGGTCGGTTAGGGGCAATCAGGCAGGCAGGCAGGCAGGCAGGCAGGCAGGTGAGCAGTTAGGAGCCAGGGGTCCCGGATTGTAAGGGGGATGTCTGACTGCCGGTTTAGGACAGTCATACGGATCGGTCCTAAACCGGCAGTCGGACATCCCCAGAGGGGCCCTGGATTGGGGAGGGTGCAGGCTAGGCTGAGGTGACAGCCTCTCTCCCCCCATGCACGAATTTCATGCACTGGTTCTCTAGTTTTCTATAAAAATGTGTTTTCTATAAAACTATAATGACCGTTAGGGCTGAGCCTTTCTGGAGGGAGAGCCAATGGTTGAACCTGGAATATTTATATATTAGTAAATCTCAGCTGTACAACAGTATTCTCCCCCTTCAGGAGGAGATAAGGATTTTAAAATGTCAAAGCATACTGACCGGGGGGTGGGGGTGAGGTGGGGGTGGGGAGAGGACAAATACCATGGACAAGGGAAACTTAAAGGGAAAATTAGAAGGACTGCAGAAAGATAGATGAGAGAGCGAGGAATGAAGTTGCTCTGTGTGGAAGACTGACTAAGAGCTGGGCCACGTGTGTGGGAAGCAAGAACCACTCTTTTTCTCTCCACAGGGCAGCATGGTCAATACACTGTGCCGGCCGGCCACTCTCCTACTGGGTAACAGGATGTCACATGGGATGAGGCAGGGTGCAGGCCTGCTGTGGAGTCATTCTAAAACTCCTCTCCTCCCATGGGGATTCTTCTTCTTGCCTCCACTTCATGTTATTTTCTTCCCTTCCCATTTACAAATAAAACTGACCAGAGCCCCAGGAATAAATGGTTTTCTAGGGCTTACTCCTTGTTCCCATCCAGGCCCAGGCCCCTGGTTCCTGATTGTCATTTGTAAACTAAGAGGACTGCAATGAAGATGTTTCTGAATTTTGGGAATTATTAAAAGTCTTTGTGCAAAGAATGTGTTCATTATTCATTATTAATTCCATGTATCTGAGAGTACCTAATGTATAGTAGGAGTATTGTTAGGTACTAGAAGAAGGAGGGCGACACTTAACCATTGTTCTTTTTTTTTTAAAATGTGGATTCTTTTTTTTTTTCTTTTTTTTTAAAAATATATTTTACTTATTTTCACAGAGAAAAAGGGAGAGGGATAGAGAGCTAGAAACGTCGATGAGAGAGAAACATTGACCAGCTGCCTCCTGCACACCCCCCACCAGGGATGTGCCCGCAACCAATGTACATGCCCTTGACCGGAATTGAACCTGGGACCCTTCAGTCCACAGACTGACGTTCTATTCACTGAGCCAAACTGGTTTTGGCATAACCATTGTTCTTGAGGTGTTCATAATGTAGGTGGAGAAGCAGACACACATGGGAATGGTGGGTGCACAAATGAATGGATACACACCTTCCAGCCCCTTCCCCCAAAGCACCCCCACATCAATGGCACCGAGCACCACTGCACTACTTTCTTCACCTTAGTATAGCTGACTCTTAACCCTACCCATTACCTACTTCTGAGCCTTCTTTCAAAAATACTTGGCTGTAGAGGAAATACTGTGGTCCTGATAATGTTTCAAACCAGTAATTATAGATTTTATTACCCATTTCGTTATCCAGTGTATCCTCCATTCTCTCCTACTGATAAGAGGACGACAGAGGTGAGATGATGAATCAAGCTTGTTGGTTGGGCAGATCCAAATTCTCATCACCACCTTTGGGACAAGGGGTGGTAACCAGATAAATAGATATATACAGTGGTATTCTAACAAATGTTCAACGACCAGTACTCAAAAAGAACTCACAAACACAAATCCTAATTTGTAGCCTTTGACAATCTTAGTGATGTAAAAACACCATAAATGTTTTCAAGCTACCAAACTGATATCACTAAATACAAAGTTTATGGTATCAACATGCCATAAAGAAAAGAAAGCCCAATACTTTTTAGTCAGGAAACGCCCTTCTGAGGTAAAAGACTACCATTTATTGCACACCTGTAGGTGGAAGCTACACTCACTTCCTCCTAGCGCCAAAGGGATTTACATCTTATATAGATCAACCAACCTGAACAGCCAACTGAAGCCTAGCTGAACAGAAATATTATTACCAATGATTTACAGAAGAAGCTACATAGGAACTGAATAATATGGAATGTAAACTGTAATTGAAAAAAATAAGTATATATATATATATATATATATATATATATATATATATATATATATATTATGTCATTCTTTTTTTGACAGATTAGAGACTAGGAAAAATGTTCTGAGAACCAACCTGGGAAGACATTTGACATGGAGACTTAGGAGAGGGGTAGGGTGGAGAGACGAAACAGGTGGATTTACTCTCTCCCACTCTCATTGCTCCCTCCTGGTTGTGGAAGCAAGAACACAGGCACGTTTGGTAGGAAATGAGAAAAGTCTAGTTTGCTCAAGCCTGTGACTTGTATGTGAAGGTGGCACACTAAAGTGACTTTTCGGATCCTGGCACAGAGTCTTGCCAAATCCATCTCTCGGCTCACCCAGAACGGCCCGGAGAGGTCCGGGTAGGATCCTGAGCCGGCGAGGAATCAGGTCCAACGCCGAACACGCCCCTCGGCCCCAGGCGGGAAGGCGGCTGCGCGCGCAGCCCACTCCCGCGCCAAACGGCTCGCGTCTTCAGGCCGTACCACGAGATGAAAAAGCACGGGGGAAGACAACCCCATGTTTTACTGATGGAGCCATTATTTTCTGCAATAAACCCTTTCCCTTTGTTTTAATTTCTATTTATCACCGATTAATAAATGGGCTTTCTCTGCCTAGCAGGACACAGCAGGACCCTAACTTACCTACCTTGATCTTCCTCGCGCACCCCTCCTCTCATTTAGCTTCCTGCTCCCCTCACTTGCTTCAGCCAATTCTTGCTAAGATTCCGCGTTACGTCACGAGTTTCTAGGCAGATCAGGAGCGTCCTCGCGCGCCCCCGCCTGGTGGTGCCTCCTCGAGCGGCCAAACGGTCTGAGCGCGTGGCGGTAGCAGAGCGCTGCCGGCGAGGCGTGCGAGGCCGGTGAGCTGACCGAGTTGACGGAACGACCCGACGAGCGGCGGGAGCGACGAGGAGCGGCCCTCAGTGAGGATTTAGGCTTGGTTTTGTCTGCTCGGGGTTATGCCGGTGTCTCCTCGTGGATCTATAGCGATCTCGCCTCATGGCCAGCTTCGCCTCCTCACACTTGAGTGAGCTGTAAACCCCAAGGAGCACTTGTCTTTTTTCCCACGTTTTTTTTTTTTTTTTTTTTTTTTTGTTTTTGTTTTTTTTTTTTTTTGTTTATGTTTTAAATACCATTCCCTTTAAAAGCCTTAACGGTCTGCGGGGCTAAGAGCGTGAGAGCCACCCCTGCGAGGAAACTCCTTTGGAGCAAGAGCTGGAAATGGTGGGCGCAGGCCCTCCCACAAGTATTTGTAAATATCCTGACTGGCTGGCTGGTTCATTGATAGTTGTTTAATTAGATCCATCACACACACACACACACACACACACACACACAGGGCCCTGCCCTCCTAGGCCTGCAGTCAGGGAGCTCTTAGATGAGCCTCTATTCAAAATTGTTCATAGAACATAGAGAAACAGTGAAGCACTCAGAACATTGCCTGGGTTTGAATTCTGGCTTAACCTCTTAAGTAGTTGTGTGATTTGGAATAAGTTATTTTACTTCTCTTAGCCTCCATCTCACCTGTAAAAGTGGGGGTGATTAAAGTAAAGCAGGCCAGTGTCTGGAGCACAGTATGTGTTTTCTAAATGTCAGCAATTACTGGATAAGCTGTGACTGAGAACGTGTCTGTTAGGTCAGCAGTGAATGCCTAGCTTGGAGTATGTGTTATGAGGGGAGCACTTTATGTCAAGGAATTAAAAAGTTCATCAGGATTCTAATAGTGCCACAAAAAAACACACAACACATTAATTGGCATTCTGCAATGTACGAGTTAATGTGACTGACATTAAAAGAATTATACAGCTAACTAATGTGATGTGTGCCCTTGAAACAGTGGGAAGGCCATTTTCCTGTGTCCTTCAATATGAACAATTGATATTTTCTAAATCTTATGTAAGATGTGAAAAATACTTAAAACACTGCTATTTTGATTGATCTGTAACATACACTTTTAAATAAAACCAATATGCAAGCATAACCTCTAACCCCCACTTCCAGTGAAAACCATACTCCCTAAACATCTTCTATCTGGAATGTTAAATATCCATAGCTTTAAGGACTCAT
Organism: Pipistrellus kuhlii; assembly: GCF_014108245.1. Taxonomy (NCBI): domain Eukaryota; kingdom Metazoa; phylum Chordata; class Mammalia; order Chiroptera; family Vespertilionidae; genus Pipistrellus; species Pipistrellus kuhlii. Next base: position 8,428,101 of record NW_023425521.1, on the reverse strand, counting down.
GCTTTGCATAAAGTGAGGCACAGATAATACGAATAAGTGAGGGATTGTGAAGTTCGACAGGGTCAGTCAAGAAACCTTTCTCAGAAGAAAAGAGCTTGAATGAGGTTTTGAAAGGAAAGCTTAGTATGGTTTGGTGGAGAAAAGAGAAGTGGACACTTTACATTTAACTTAGCCCAAGTAGTAACCCATTGGTGAACATGGAAGCAGATCAGGGAAAGACGGATTATCTTGAGGGATGTTTCAGAGAGATCATGAAGAGGCCTGAGGAAACATTTCTTCCTTACATCAGAGGATGGGGCTCCGGGGACCACTTTCCAGCTTCAGGGTCACTGTCTGCAGGACAGTGCTAGATAGACACCATCAAGTTTTGTCCCTCTAAGCCTTGTTTTTCATGTTTCCATGCTAATAGCCTCCTGTTGATTCAAATAAAAGCACACGTGTAAACAGACAAGTTCAATACAAGCTTATACAGGACTTGCACTTAATCTAATAGTCCCTATTATTTTCCTGCGTCTTTTGGCTATATGTAAATATCAATATGTATAAAGCAACCCAAAATACAGCAAGATGTTCTTTCAATATCACCCACACCACTGATACTCTTGCTGCAGTTTCTCCAAACTATGTAAGGTTTCAGGAAAGGAGCTGGCTTTCAAAAATACCAAAGAATCATTTTCGGGTTTTTTTTTTTTTTTTTTTTTGTACTTGCTCCAGCATTGCTCTTCTCATTCTCTCCAGCTGTTGGCCTTCCTCATAAGGATGGAAATGCTACTGTTTGGTGTCTGGACCCTGCTGGCTTTGACAGGTGAGGCTCTGTGGGAAAGTTTCTTTAGCCAGAAAAGGATAGGAAGTCCTGAGCAGGGCAGCACTCATGCCCCCTGGACTCAGGAGAAATTCCTACTCCTTGGTGCCTTTGGCTATATTGGGATAAGCCAGCGCTGTCCTACTTTTCTGCTCTTGAAAATATTTTTACTTCTTTGTTGTCACCCTTTGTGTCATGAAGAGCCACAATAGGACTTGGATAGGATAGGGCCCATAGCTCAGTTATGAGGAGTGAGTTCTCTGAATGTTTAGAAAGGAACTGAGCCTTAGTGGGTAACATTGCCACAAGAGTGCCAATTCCCAGAGGGGACTGGTGCCTGGGAGATGAAGTAGGTGGGCTTGGAGTAGCTAAAGGGGACTGTGGGAAAGCTTTCATCAGACATTTAAAATTTACCTGAGCGAGACCTTTCTCATTGTACCTGAGATTTCTCTAGCAGATAACCTCTTACGCATTCAAAAATACCTGTTGCTTTAGCACCAGAGCAAAATGGAACAGCCTTTTTTGAGGTGAAAAGTTCCATGGAAAATGAGTGCCCCTGGGAGTCACATTTAGAAACTGGTGGTTCTCATAATCCACTGTGCATAAGGGTCACCAGGAGTGCTTGTTTTGTTCACCTGCATTTTTCCAGGTCCCACCTTCACACGTTTTTAACCATTCAGTCTGAGGTGGAGCTAGAATTTGTAGTTTTACAAGCATTCCAGGTGATTCTGGTGATGGTCATTTTTAGGCCATATGATTTGAGAGAAACACTTCTGTGAGATATAACAAAGCTCTTTTTTAGGGGTCTAATAATCCCAGCAGCCAATTGGGTCTTCAGCAGCCAAACCTGAGAGCTTCAAAGATTTCTGAAAATTTAGGAAGAGAATGGCTCCTTGGGCATAGTTTTTTTTTTTTTTTAGCAATCCCATAGTTTTCACAGTGACACTAATGGGGAAATCACATCCCAAGAAAGATGGTGAGTGGAGAGAATGATGGTGGAATCAGAGTCCTAACTTGTTTATTAGGGTCTTTTTGTCCAGTCCCCGTTTCCATTCAGGTTAGGTTTCCTATTCTCTGCTACTAGATAACTAGGCTCTGTAGTTTGTGAGGGTCTTGTGGTCTTCACCAAAGTCCTTGGCATATATGATTGATCGTTTCAGGGGCCACAGAGGGGCCATTTGAGGTCTCTGTTTGGCCAGATCAGGCCCTGGTAAAGTGTGGAGAATCCCTAGTGGTCAACTGCAGCACTAACTGTCCGGACCCAGGACCCAGTGGAATTGAGACCTTCTTAAAGAAAACCCAGGTGGGCAGAGGGCCTCAGTGGAAGGAGTTTCTCCTGGAGGATGTCACCAAGAATTCCATTCTGCAGTGCTTCTTCTCTTGCGCAGGGATCCAAAAGGACAGAAGCCTGGGCATCACCGTGTATCGTGAGTGGGGCTGAAGGCTGGGCAGGAAGAGAATGGGGGAATGTGACTGCCTTCTTTAGGGAAATATTAGACAGAAATTTCTTTTAGGGGAGAGAGTTAGGGTTCTTTAAAGATTTCCATCATACTCTAGGGATTGTAAGAGCCAATTACTTCTCTTTACCTTTGGTGTAGGCTTTTAAATTAGAAGCATACCATAGAGTGCATCCAGACCTCTGTGCTGGAGAATACATTCAAATACAGGGGGAATATGCTAATAATGCTCACTTATAAATGATCAAAAAGTATAAATGAGTGCTGAATTATTTGCCACAAATCCTCCCAGTAAATTGGGGCTGGAGAAGTGTTCACGGGAGAGGAGACTCGAGCGTCACTCCTGCGGACTGGTTAGGACTGGGAGTGATGGAGGTGGTGAGAAGGGTCTCTCAGGTGGGCAGATCGTATTGGCAAAGATGCGGCTTTAAGAATAAGTGTGATCACTGTGGGGTAAGAGCATGGTTACCTCAGGTGTAGACTTTGTGTGATGTTAAGGAGCTCCTCATTAGCTGCTCACACTTCTGAAGTAAGAGATAAAAGCTCTCCAAATGGCAGCATCCAGCAAAGCAAGGCGCCCCTCTGTATCCAGTTCTTGGTTATAGCTGTAGCCCCCTTTCATGGGCAAGAGAGCCAAAGGCTGACGTGTCCCGTCTGACGCTTTGATCAGATGGTCTAATGGCAGCAGTCACCTTCTATCGAGGCTCCCTGTCCTATACCATTTCTTTCTGGAGAGGTGAGTACCCTTCTCTCAGCAAGCCTGCATTTCTGTCTTCAAGAGCCCCCAGAGCAGGTGATCCTGGAGTTGCTGCCTGCATGGGTGGCCTTGGACGAAGTCTTTACAGTGAAGTGCCATGTGCCCAGGGTAGCACCCCTGGAGAACCTCACCCTCACCCTTCTCCAGGGTAACCACGAACTACATAGAAAGACCTTTATGAGTTTGGCTGTGGCCTCCCAGAGAGCGGAGGTCACCATCATTGCCAAAGCCCAAAGGGAGGACCACAGGTGCAATTTCTCCTGCCACGCGGAACTGGACCTCAGGTCGCATGGCGGTGGGCTCTTTCACTCCAGCTCCGCCAGCAAGCTGCTCCAGACTTTTGGTGAGTTGGGAGCTCAGGGGTGGAAGGAATCCTGAGGCTCATTGTCCTTATCTTACTTTGGCCTTTGGGACTGAGTTCCCACAGGTTTAGGATGAGGGTGTGAGGGTGTGAGCTTCACCTCATCTTGGGCTTTAAACTCACCGTGGGGGACAGAGAGCTTGTTGCTCTCCTCCCTTCCCACATCGTGGGTCCTATGTGACGTGATTTACCACGGCTTTCCTCCTTTCTTTCCTTGTCCTCATTTGTTGGCAGAATTTTCTCAGCATCCCAAAATCTGGGTCTCCCCAGTTATGGAGGCTGAGACAGCAGAGACTGTGAGCTGTGGGATGGCTAGAGTGTTCCCGGCCAGAGAGTTAATGTTCCAGATATTCTTGGGAGACCAGGAGCTGAGCCCCTTCCTCTCCTGGGAGGGAGACACTGCATGGGCCAATGCCACTGTTCGGGCCATGGAGACTGGTGACCACGAGCTGTCCTGCCGCGTATCTCTGGGTCCGATGGAACAGAAGACCAGAGAGCTAGTGCACGTCTATAGTAAGTTACCGGCTTCTTCCCTTCCCTTCTCAGCCCTTAAAAACGCCTGCAGTAAAGCCTTGAGGATTTCCTGATCAGTGCAGGCAGATTGGAAATATGAATAGAGGCAGGAGCTCTTTCCAGCCTTTATCCTGTTTGCTTAGGCCCGTGGTCAGCAAACTGCGGCTCTCGAGCCACATACAGCTCTTTGGCCTCTTGAATGTGGCTCTTCCACAAAATACCATGCCCTGGGTGAGTCTATTTTGAAGAAGTGGCATTAGAATAAGTTAAAGTTTAAAATTTTTTGGCTCTCAAAAGAAATTTCAGTCATTGTACTGTTGATATTGCGCTCTGTTAACTAATGAGTTTGCCGACCACTGGCTTAGGCCATTCTACTCAAATGCTTGCACTCTTCTAGGAACAATCATTTGAGGGGAGGAGGAAATCTGTAGGATGAAAAGACATCTTGCTAGCCTTGCCAAGGGGCGTGGCCAAATGCGGGCACGCCACATTTGTTGTAGGAAAAGCTCTCGAATTCCCAAAGCGCCTTGCTGCTCCTGTCATTCAGCCCAGAGCAGTAACAGTCTCCACAGTCTTCCCTTGTCTGTCTACCCGGGGGACGCCTGCAGCAGCAAGAGTGCCCACGTGGCTGCCAGTCTGGAGACAGATGTGTGGTGGTCTTTTTCCTCGTAGGCTTCCCTCCACCCGTCCTGGAGATAGAAGAATTACACCCACTGGCAGGGACAGATATCAACGTGACCTGTGCAGGGCATGTGCTAACGTCACCCAGCCCTACTCTCCGACTGCAGGGAGCCCCGGACCTCCCTGCCCCGGGGGAGCCTGTCTGGCTTTCCCTCACCACCAGGGAGGAAGATGACGGCCGGAATTTCTCCTGTGAGGCCTCTTTGGAGGTTCAGGGTCAACGGCTGATCAAAACCACCACAGCCCAGCTCCATGTCCTATGTGAGTACCGGCCCTAGCTTCCTTTTCAAAGAAAGGGATATTACTGTCCCATTTCCGGAGATCTTGGCCAGCAGCTTCATTATTAGAGTTCCCACATTTTTTTTTCTAATTAAAAAACCAAAAGAATAAATTAAGTCAGAGCTCTCCATGCGGACCTTACATCCGGCAAAGTGGTGGGGAGATTGTGAGGGAACTGGGACAGAAGAGAGAGTGCAGTGATAGTAATCAGGTGGGGCCGATCACTGAGAACCAGGAAGTAATAGTTAAGAATTTATGCTGAGAAAGGAAATTTCCACCTGAAAAATCTGTGCTTTGAAAAATAGAACATGCTCACCTCTGGTTCACCACTACCCACGTTCTCACTCACCGAGAAGCAGGGCCCCCAGAGCCACCACTAATGAAGCAGTCAGATCGTTTAGTCATAGTCCGTGAAAATGCCTGGTGCTGCACCTCGGACTCCTTGCCGGTAGGCACGGAAGGAAAGGAGAGAGGCTCAAAGCAGGGAGCTGACAGTCCTCCCCTTGGGGGGAGGGGACACAGCATTTGGATTAGAGGGAGAGGTGAGCATGGCCAGTGAGGAGGGAAGGGACACACTGAACTCTCTTCCTTCCGGGACTCTTTTCCCCCCAGACAAGCCAAGGTTGGAGGAATCTGGTTGCCCTGGCAACCAAACATGGATGGAAGGCATGGAACAGAAGCTTGCCTGTGTCCCAAAAGGAAACCCGACTCCATCGTTGGTATGTACCTGGAATGGAGTGATCTTCGACCTTCAAATGCCACAGAAGGCAACCCAGAACCACACTGGAACCTACTCCTGCACGGCCACTAACCAGCTGGGCTCCGCCAGCAAAGACATTGCTCTCACTGTTGAAGGTGACTGTGGCTCCCCTGCTGCTAGGCCCAGGATGGGAGTCCCCCAGGGGGGTGAGCTGGGGAGGAAGAGACTGGGAACTGGGCTTGGTGGGCTGGGGCAGGTGATCCTCCTTGCCCTTGACCCTTCCCAATTCAGTCTTCTGTGTTTGGACAGAACTGAATGAAGACATCCTCTCCATCGTCGTCATTCTCATCGCCGCCCTCGGAATAGGCATATTCACCCTTGCTCTGTATTTTAACTATCTGCCCTGCAAGATAGAGAGGAGGAAATCGCCCTACCGGCAGACGGAGGAGAACCAAGAAGAGGGAAGCCAGTTTGCTGTCCAAGCAGAGACATGCAACACACATGACATGACTGTTATATAGAACATGTTTGGGTGAAGTGACTTTATCACTGAGTTTTCTAAGGGAGGACAGTAGGGAGGAGAAAGGACGAGACCTGTGTCAGGCTGTCCCATAAAGCCTCTATGGGCCCATGCCTTGTTTCCGATCCAGCGTCACTGTGTCACTAGGATTGTCAGTCTGTGTTCACAGAGAGGACCCTCGATCCTTGCTGTGCGCCTCACCAGCCCCCGGATTAAATAAAGATGATGATGCTGTCTGTGTCTCACCTTTCCATTACCACTGCCCTTTGCTCCCAAATATCAGACTGAAGAGAGAAATGTCTCAGAAATGCACCTCATTTATCATGTTTCCTCCTAACTAAGTGGAGACCAACATGCCATCACCCAGCCTCCCGGCTCTCAACAAGCCAGCAAGTTCCAAACCACCTCTGTCCCCTCCGGCCTCCGCGGGAACGTTCTTCCTGGAGCCCCGCAGGAAGCGCCCTGACCCGGCTTGCCCGGCAGAGGGAGCCCGGGAACCGGCGGCGAGGACGGACCTGGACCGGAGGCCCCCCGCCCCCTCGCAGCCAGTGCCGGGGGGAACCCATGGTCCCTGCGGGGAGACGAAGGCCCTGGGCTTACCGGGCAGGGCGCGGCCGAGGCGGACCACGGGACCCAGAAATGCGCCGGGAGCCCCGGGAGGAAGCAGCGGCGGGCGCTTCGGTTTCCGCGCCCCCAACGGCGCCCGCCGTCCGCGTCCCCGCGCCCAGCACCGCACCCAGCACCGCGTTTAAAGGGGCCGCGCGCCTGGGCTGCAGGGCGGGTCCTAGGCTGCAGGGTGGGCTCCACGGTCTCCGCTCCGGCCTTTGCCAGGCCAGGCTGCCTACGGACTGCGCCGCCCAAGGCCTCTGTCCACCGTCGCTAATCCTCTGAGAATTTTCAAAAGTTACCATTTTATTTATATTAAAAAATATGTCTTTATTGATTTCAGAGAGGAAGGGAGAGGGAGAGAGATAAAAACAGCAATGGTGTCCTAGCTAGTTTGGCTCAGTAGATAGAGCGTTGGCTTGCGGACTGAAGGGTCCCGGGTTCGATTCGGAGGTCAAAGGCACTTACCTGGGCAGTGGGGGGTGCATGAAGGAGGCAGCCAGTCAATCTGTCTCTCTCACATCAAGCCCCCCTCCTTCCCCTTCACTCTCTTGGAAAAGCAATAGGGAAAAAACCCTCCACATGGCTGAGCATCGACCTACGAACCAGGAGGTCACGATTGGATTCCCCGCCAGGGCACAGGCCTGCATCCCAGGTGTGGGGCTTGCAGTAGGCAGCTGGTCAATGATTCTCGATCATCATTGATGTTTCTATCTCTCTCCCTCTCCCTCTCTAAATCAATAAAAATATATTTAGAAAAAAAAAAAAAACTTAAAAAAAAAAAAAAACCTCCACACATCCACAGGGGAGGATTAACGAAACAAACAAAAATCAACCAAAACAACAGACTCTTGCCTGGATCCCTCACCAGACCAATCAAATCAGAATCGCAGGGAGTGGAGGCTTCCACCAAAGTTGTTTAGGAAACATCCCAGGCGTTTATAACTCGCAGTGGAGGTTGCCATTCACTGCCCCATTGAAGAGCTGAATGGAAGAAGAACATTGGTTTTTTTATTTTATTTTATTTTTTATCAGAGTCTAGAATAGAGATGGCCTATAAGGTCTTTTTAAATTCTAAATTTTTTACAAAATCAGTTAGCATCTTTAAAATTCTCAGCCGTCAGGGGTAGAGTTGGTTCAGCTATACCCGGAAGGAACTGAGCAGATAGATGCTCCTCGCAGTGTGGGGCCCCTGCAGCTGATTGCTATCATGACATTTTAGAATCGTCTTACTCGTAGTGTCCTCTCCTGCCACAGTCACTCTTTAACACCGTGAAACCTCAATATCACGGACTAATTCGGGGCAGGGGGTGTCTGTTAAAGCCAAAAGTCGTTATATAATAAAGAAGGTTGTCTGAATGCGTACGTAAAAAAACTGACAAATTAGTTTACCCACTTTTACTTATTCAGACACCTTTATGTAATTAAAATGAAAAATTTAAATTAGCAGAAAAGTCTATACTTATTACTATAATTTTAAATTTATGCTAAATAGGTCTAGTGCAGTGTGCAGGAGATAGCCAATCAATGATTCTCTCTCATCCTTGATGTTTCTCTCTCTCTCTCTCTTCTTCTTCTTCTCTGAAATCAATAAAAGTATATTTTTAAATGCTTACATTCTGCTTTAAAAAATAAATAAGTCTAGTACAGTGGTTGGCAAACCGCTGCTCTCGAGTTTGAGTTTGCCGACCTCTGGTCTAGTAAATGCATGCATGTTCACCAGTCACCTTGAGTGAACAAATGCACACAGCTGAGGCGGGGCCTCATGCTTCTCAGAACACCTGCCAGCACGTCCAGGTGACAACAGAATCAAGTTCGGCAGGAGACGCAGCGTGATCACGTGCTAATCGTTGGTCAAACATTGCTTATGAGTGACTTGGGTTTCAATATGTAGACTAGTTGTAGTTCTGTAAAACATTTACTTCTGTTGGCGAAATTACTACAGTGTTTTTTCCCAACATAGGGCCTATTCGCTAAAATTGGTTAAAGATAAGTGACTTCATGCTGGGACCGGTTTGGCTCAATGGATAGAGCGTCGGCTTGGGGACTGAAGGGCCCCGGGTTCAATTCCGGTCAAGGGCATGTACCTTGGTTGCGGGCATATCCCCAGTAGGGGGTGTGCAAGAGGCAGCTGATCGATGACTCTCTCTCATCGATGTTTCTAACTCTCTATCTCTCTCCTTTCCTCTCTGTACAAAAATCAATAAAATATATTAAAAAAAAAAAGATAAGTGACTTCATAACAAAAAGATAACCTGTTAACTAAAGTTTTAGCAAATCTTGGTTAAAAGCATTTTATAATGAAAAGGGTGTTAATCTTCACGTAAGACATACAGACTGGAAATTTTGTCCATTAAATTCGAAGTCTGTTAAATCAAGACCCACAAAATTGAGGCTTTACTGTACTTCTTAAGATGGCTCACATTTTCTTTCTTTTTAAAAAAAAAATATATATATATTTTATTGATTTTTTACAGAGAGGAAGGGAGAGGGATAGAGAGCTAGAAACATCAATGAGAGAGAAACATCGATCAGCTGCCTCCTGCACACTCCCCACTGGGGATGTGCTTGCAACCAAGGTACATGCCCTTGACTGGAATTGGACCCCTCAGTCCGCAGACCGACGCTCTATCCACTGAGCCAGATCGGTTTCGGTCCAAAGCCATTTTTGCCTGGTTCCCATTTCCTAAGGGTAGTGGAGCCTAATGTGTATTTCCCTTCAGATTTCTGCTCAAATGTAATTCTATGATTTCTCTCATTGTTTTCTCACATGCCAGGGTGTTTTGCTTCTGTGCTTAACAGCTGTCACGCTTTTTTTTTTTTTAATAAATCTTTATTGTTCACATTATTACAAATGTTCCTCGTTTCCCCCCCCCCCCTCCATTGCTCCCTTCCACCAGGTTCCCACCACACCCTCTGCCCTTTCCCCACCCCTCATTGTCCTCATCCATAGGTGCACAGTTTATGCTCAGTCTCTTCCTATATCTCTCTCTCCCCTTTCCCCGGAGAATCATCAGTTCACTCCCCTTCCATACCTCTGATTCTATTATATTCACCAGTTAATATTGTTCATCAGATTTTTTAAAGATTCACTTGTTTTTGGTTTTTAGATTCACTTGTTGATAGTTACTGCTGTCATGCTTTTGTTTCTTCCCACTCTTGGGGGCTAGGTTTTGGGTTGGGGTGCTGGGTGGGTGGTACTTTCTAAGGGTGGCTTTGACCTATGACTGCTCAGTAAGCAGGGACCACGGACCTGGGGAGTGGACTGGCGTCCAACAGAGAGGGGTGAAGGGTCAGCTTCTAACTCAGGAAGAACCTGGTCAGGTATGCAGCGGCCCATTTTGTGTGTGTGTGTGTGTGTGTCTGTGTTTTGTAAATATGTTTTTATTGATTTCAGAGACAGGAATGGAGAGAGCATTAGGAACATCAACAAGAGAGAAACATTTATCCGCTCTCTCCTTCACGCCCTCTACCGGGAATCGAGCTTGCAACCAGGGCATGTGCCCTGACCAGGATTAGAACCAGCAACCTCCGGGTGCAATGGATGACAGCTGGGTGTGGCCTGGTTCTCAACAGACCCCACAGGATTCCCGCAGGTTGTCCTCCCAACCTGCCCCTTGCCCTGTTCGGATCCCCCACCCCTTTCACCACAGAACGACTCCTCCTCAGACAGTCTGATGCAGATGTGTTTTATTGGGAAAGGGTGGCGGGCGCGGGAGGGACCCTCTCCGGGGTCGGGGGGGCCCTGGGGCTAGAAGGCACAGCCGCTCTCCATGAAGCGGCGGCACTTGGTGAACCGCAGGTACGTCTCCACCTTGTGCAGGTCCTTCTTGAAGCAGGAGAGCAGCCCGTAGTTCTTGAGCACGGTGTCGCCACCCCGCAAGCTGGTGTCAAACCGGTCGTAGGTCTGCGTGAGGATCAGCCCCGAGTACGAGCTGCCATCTTCCAGCTCCTGCGAAAGGGAAGGAGAGCAGGAACTCAGCCCTGGCCAGCTGCGCCTCCCTCTCCCTCCATATCCCTCCCCCCGCCCCAGGGCTCAGAGGAGGCTGGGGAGGGCCCCCAGGGGAAACGAGGAGGAGGGTTTCTCCTGGGCCAAGGCTGGGCTGCTGCACAGAGCAGCAGCGTCTCTCTTCTCCAGCCTGTTCGTCCCCGTGCCCTCAGCTGAGCCAGCCGGGGCTCCGGGCCCAGGGACAGGAGAGCAGGCCCCGGCGTGGGGACCCACAACGCCGTCCCCACCCGCATCAGGGCTTGGATGCCCTCCTCCAGGTCCTTCAGCTTCTCGTAGATGCCGCTGGAGATGCCCAGCAGCAGGCCGCTGGCGAAGGCCCTGCTGAGGGACTGCATGGGCCCGAGCCAGGACTGGATGAGCAGCAGCGAGAAGCGGAGCAGCTCCGAGTCCTGCGGGGAGAGGGCGGACGGTGGGCACCGGGCAGCCCCGCCAACGGCCGGCCTCAGCAGGCCTCCCCCCATCCCTGCGCCCTCCGCCACCCCCGCCACCGAGGAGAAGGCGCCCGGCCCGGTGGGGGCGGCCCTGCTCCTGGGCGGGGCGTCGGGGCCGCTCACGGATCTCTGCCGGGCCTCCTCCTTGCCCGTGGGGGCCGGGATGGTCTCGGAGAAGCAGAAGGCAGCCTGGGCGTTCTGGATGGAGTATCTCTGTCCCTCCGGGATGTAGGAGCGCTCCTGCGAGAGGGAATGATCGCCCCGGCTGAGCCGGGCACGTGCTCCCCATCGCTTCATTCGGAACCCCCCTCAGGCCATGGCGAAACCGCCCTGAACTCACCCACTTTCTCCGCTTATGTTGGGCGGGGTGGGGGGAGCGGGGAGTTCAGCCCTTCCTGCCACCACCCCCCCACCCGGCCTCCCGGGTTGCTTACAAAGTCTTTGTAGGTGTCTGCAGCCAGCTGGTGCAGGTGCTGGGCCCGGAGCACGGCGTTGGCAAACATGCTTGACAGGGACATGCTGGGGAAGGCACCCACCTCCTGCGGCCAGGGCAGGCAGAGGAGGGCAAAAGCCAGGAGCAGGGAGGTCCGGGGGCCTAGAGAGACAAGGAGGCCGAGGGTGAGGCCCAGGGAGCAGGGAGCCTAAGTCTCCAGCCAGGCCTCTCCCTGCCCGGGGCCCTTCCTTTCTCCTCAACCGCCCCCCTCCCACCCCCCAGGGGCTGAGGACATTTTAAACTTGGCCTAATGTCTGGGCATGGATGTCTCATGCTCTCTTTTAGAAACCCCCAAGCCCAGGGTTAGGGCCCCATCCACCTACAGGGCTCCCTTATTGCCCCCTAGTACCCAGCAAGCCCCGGGGAGAGAGGGGGCTGGAAGTGCCTACCTGCAGCCATTACAGCTGGGAGAGTTGTCCACGGGTCCCTGAGCTGGGTCCTAGGATCCTGGAATGGGTCCCTCGGGGACCCTTTTTATACCCTGGCCCCATCTCTCTCCCCCTCTGCCCCCCCCCCCCCTGTGTTTTCTATGCATTTATGTACAGGCCCACTGACGGGCTCTGCTGATGGATAATTTAGAGCCTCCGCCCACGCAGGCTGTTCCCGCTCCTCTCCTGGGGTCATGTCCCCGGCTTCCCCCCTCTCCACCGTCACCAGCCGCGTGAGGGTTGCTCACACCGGGTCTCACCTCGGGAGATTACCCAACCTGTCCTCTCTTTGGGGGGGCGTGGCAGAAGGGAGCAATCCGAGTCCACGGAGGGTTTTGCTGTGAAGCTGCCCACCAGGTGTCCAGAGGGGGTCTATGTCATGATGGCTGTGCCTGCAGAGCTGTGTCAGCTCTTCCTCGCTGTAGTCCTGTTCTCTTCCTCCCACAGTTCCCTCCAACACGCCGCGGAGAATGTATGTGTTGGAAAATGGATCAAGACAGCAATAGATTCTGGGGTTTGGGGGCGCAGTTCATCCCAGATTCTATCTTGGCCTCTATCACCATCCTCAAGACCATCTCACCTCCTGGTCTTGCTGGTAGCAAGATGCAGTGCTAGTATTGACCACTAGAGGGCATTGGCCCCACACACTGCCTTCCCTTGTCCCTGGGTGTTGGGGCTCCCCCAGGTGGCTGGGCAAAGGACGGAAACTTTAGGTATGGGTGCTGCTTCGAACCTACACGGAGATACAAACTAAGAAGCGGAAACCCAGGGAGGAGACCGGTACCACAAGTACTTCCTCCCGCAGCCCTGTCACCCTCAGAGAATCTCAAAGTTGGAAGAGAACTTGAGAGTTTGAGGCTTGGCCCCCATGCTGGAACTCGGGGTACAGCACCCTGAAAGATGCTCTCTCCACTCATGGCAGTCTCCTCCCATTCTCTCTTCGTTTGATATTGGTATAAACCTCATCAGATTGTGAAGAGCATGTCTATGGCTTCTCACATTTGACCCTCACGACTGACTTGTGAAAGAAGCATTACTATCAGCCCATTTCACAGAGGAAGAGACCGAGGTTCAGAGAGCACCCATGCCTACAGTTTGACTTGCACGAGCTACCTTGGCCAAGGCAGCAGGTATCCAATATGGCATCATCCCAAGCCCCTTCTCCCAAGCAGACTGGGTGGGCACCACTGTTATTTTAACTTCACATCCCTCTGAACACGGGGATCCTGCCCCGAATGACTAGGGTCCCTTAGCCTCATTCTGCTCTCTCCCAAAGGGCAGATTGCTGTCCCTTATTTCCCGGCTGAGGATGGCCCAGAGACACAGGGCGCATGTTGGAGACCACACAGCAGGCTAGGCTAGGGCCGGGCAGGCGAGGGCTGCTGCCTTCAGCCTCCTGCTGCCCAGGGTCCTGGCTCTCTTAGCATCTGGAGGTGACCAGCATTAAATCTCCCGCCAGGAATAAGAGCAGGAGAGAACGCCTTCTCCTTCCTTTAAACCTTTTGCCCCTGAGCCTGAGGACATTTAGCCCTTGAGTGTGGGAAAGCAAGCAAGCAAACCCTTCTAGAGGTGGCTGGTTATAATGTTGACAAACAACCTCAAAAAGTCACAGCCACCAGGTGAATGCTTGCACTTTTCCACCTCCCTTTCTCAGGACCAGAAAGTAGAGCTCCCTTTTCTCCCGTCCTTCCTGAACTGGGCCCTGGGTTTATTATCCGCTAGGGAGGACTGGGGGGGGGGGGGGGGGAGGAGGGGGGGGCTGGGGGGCTGTGGGAGCTGTCCCCACACAGGATCAGCCTGAGTGGGCAGCAAAGCCAGAGGCTCTGAGGAAGGGGGAGGAGCCAGGTGGGAAGTGGAGGAGGGTCTCTGAGCTCTTCACGGCCTTCTGCCTCCGCTGCTCCTTCCTCCGTTACCTGGGGGAGGGGCACTGATGTGGAACCCCTCACCACAGGCTTCTGGCTCATGCTGGGGAAGTTGTATGTGAGCTGAGCACCATGGGAGAAAAGCCCCAGCCCCTCCAGGTGTGAGGCTGGGGAGTGCGCGGAGCCGCACGCGCAGGGCACAACAGGGAGCGGCTGGGGCTCCGCCAGGCAGGTCACTGCCAGGCACAGAGGGGACTGGCCAGGACACAGAGCGTCTCCTCTCGCCAAACCCGCTCCTGTTGACCCCAGGACTAGGCTGGCCCAGGGGACTCTGCGGACCTCCAGGGATACACTTTACAGAAAGGCTACCGTGGAAGAACGGAAGGGTGTGGGGTGGACGCTGGCGATCCTCTCCTCTGCTTAGCGATGGGGCCCACAGGCGTGATTCATCGCCAGTGGAAGATAAACCCTGAATTAGACAGGATTTTCCCTTCAGTGGGGGAGTCACCTACCCTTTCTTGGGGCACCACCTGGGGCCAGAGCCCTAGCTGCCCCGGGTTCGAAGACTGCCCAGCAACGGCCCCCGCATGGTGGCCAGTGGGGACCTGGGCCCAGCACCTCCGAGGTCTACGGTGAACGGCTCAGAGCAACCCCTCCCTTATCTTGGAAACCGTGAATTTCAGGATGTTTTCCTTCGTGTTTCCAGATTTGACCATCTCTGGGGATCTCTGTACCTACTGTGGAAGCTCTCGTCTCTGTTCTTTCTTTCTTTCTTTTTTTCTTTCTTTCTTTCTTTCTTTCTTTCTTTCTAAAATATATTTTATTGATTTTTTACAGAGAGGAGGGAGAGAGATAGAGACTTAGAAACATCGATGAGAGAGAAACTTCGATCAGCTGCCTCCTGCTGGGGATGTGCCTGCAACCAAGGTACATGTCCTTGACCAGAATCGAACTGGGACCCTTGAGTCCACAGGCCGACGCTCTATCCACTGAGCCAAACCAGTCAGGGCTCTCCTGTCTGTCCTTGATCTAAAAGTGGCCTCTTTCAGGCTGCAGGAGCCACTCCGAGGTTCAAGTCTGTGGGGCTTACAGCCATCTCCTTGTTCACAGTCACACTCATCCCGGGCTTAGGCACAGTCTCGGAGGGGCTGGTGGCAGCTCTCTCTGCTCCCCCTCCGTCACTGGAGACCCACACTCGCCCCTGGCACTCTCTCCTGCCTTCCTCGAGGCCAGAGTCTGGGATGATGCCCGGGACCACTTGATCCTCCCTGCTTCGAGCCTGGTGCTGAACGCTTGCTCAGGGCACTGAGCCAGAGTCCTTAGAGAATATCATGCGGGGACTCCCGGGGGCTCGTCCAGGAGATGAGGAAGGAGATCAACCTTTCTGAGCGCCCACCATGTGCCTGGCGCTGTGCTGGCTGGAGGAGGGGGGAGGCGCGTTTCACAGCGGACACTCGGGTGCAGAGAGAGACAGCGGTGTGCCCGGAGCCTCCGCTCCCGGGTGACGGCTGCCCAGGGCCCGGGGTTCCCTCTGCGCCAGCTCCTCAGAAGCTCATCTGGGAAAGATGGTGGCGCTGCCAGGCCCAGGCAGAGCTAGCAGGGCGGCGTCTCGTCTCCGCGCAGATGGTCAAGGCAGGTGGGGGCAAAGGAACCACAGGACCTGCAGCCCAGCACGAGGTCCAGAGGCGACAAGAAAAGTGGCAGAAAAACAACCCGCCGGAGCGGGATTTAACGAGCCGCGCCACCTCATCCCTCACATGTGCGTTGCACGTTTCAGTGTGCATCGGGCTTTCACTTCCCTTATCTCAGCGGGCCTGTGGCCCGCCAGAGGCCTCGGGCGCGGAGGTCGGGCCGTGGAGGGTGTTGTTTACAACTGGCCCAGGATCTCGGGACAACCTGGACACGCACAGCAAGCTGCGGGCCTGGGCTTCTGAGTCGTGTCCCCTGGATGGATTGTTCCCGGGGAGACAGGCTGGTAGAAGAAGAAGGGATGAGAGCCAAGGTGTGTCCAGCAGCTGTGGGAAGCCCGGGTGCTTTCCTGATCGGCCATCTCAGCTGGAAATAACTCTGCTCCTTTCCCCTTATTTGTGGCTATGTGTGGATGTCGTATTCCCCTTAGGGGACTGTAGGTGCTTTGAGGTGGATTCATGCCTTCCATTCACTCACTCATTCATTCATTCTCTTATTCATGTACAAACTGATTCAACAAGCAGTTGTTGCTCCTTCCATATGCCAGACACTGTACCAGGCAGATGGACATGCAGGCATGCCTAGAGAACAGCAGGCATGATCCTTTTTCCGCTGGAATGCACTGTCTAACCAGGGGTCCTCAAACTTTTTAAAGTGGGGGCCAGATCACGGTCCCTCAGAGAGCTGGAGGGCCGGACTATATGAACTACTAATTCCTACTGTAACACCTCGGCTGCGCTCACTGCCCAAAAAACCTGGCGGGCCGGATCAGACTCCTCTGCAGGCCGCATGTGGCCCGCGGGCCGTAGTTTGAAGACGCCTGGTACGCTATGGGAAGAGAGACAATAGCAAATGAATACATACAGAACGGTAAAACCCATATAGACATTTCCCATAGGGAAAACTGCCATGAAGGAAATGGCTAAGATAGAGGGGTGAGAGAACAGTCTGGGGGAGTGGGGGCGGGGGGGGGGAGGGAGGACTGCAGCTGGCATGGTCCCAGGCTCAGGAACTCGGCCAGCACCCACTGCGTGGACTGAATGGTTAGAAGGAAAGAGCTCAGCTACCCACCCGGCCAGGAAGGACAAGGCAGGCCACGCTGTGTCTCGATGTCCTTCACATAGTGCAGTGATTTAAAATGACAAGTAAAAACAAACAAACAAAAGAAAAACCAAGAGCAGGATCTTGCAATGTACGGCAATCCTCATGCGAAACGTTTAAATGGAAAAACCAGACACCAGGCGGGCGTGCGGATGCTGATCCCAGTGCACGCACAGTCCACCCGGACCCACAACGCTCAGGATGAGAGCCCTAAGCAGGACCTCGCGAGGGGCCAGCCCTCCCACTCGGGCCACGTGAGAAAGGGGTGTTAGTGTCTCTCTTTCTCTTCCTTTGAAATTTGCATTAGGATCCACTGAAACGTGTTTTCCCAGACTACTCTGACCCTGGGGTTTGATGTTTGTTGCGTTTCCCGGTGGGAGGTCTGTGGTGCTGGTGGTGGTGGTTGTGTGTGTTTACAGCCGAGTCCCCGGCGGGTCCCTGAGGGCCATCGCCAGGTGCGGCGCGGGCAGCAGGGGCCCAGGCGGGCAGGTCATCGCCGTGAGCCTGGATCTGAGGTTGCCCGAGGAGAGCCGGGCACGCGGGGCAGGATCCTGCGCCCGCGCCCCGGGTGCGGAGACGGCGTGGAGGCCCTTCACAGAGGACCCCGCGGGCCCCACACCTGCCCGGGACCCACCCTCCCTGCCAGTGACACCCTGATAGGGGCGGCTCTTCGCGTCTTGTTTTGTTTTTCTCTCACCTCCAATCTGCTGGAAAAACACCCAAACCCCCGGTCCGAGGGGCCCAGGCCTCGCAGCACCTGCAGCGAGAGGGCCGGAAGCCGAGTGCGCGAAGGAGGAAGCAGCCTGCGCTTGCCCCAGGGCCCCAGGGCCCCAGGGACCCTGCTGGATTCCCCCAGCGGGCAGTGGGGCAGGTGCCCACCCTCAGGGCTGCATTCTGGGAGGGCGAGGGCCAAGCAGCGGCCCGGCCAACACTGGGCTCCTGGAGGACACCAGCTGGGCCCTCGGCCCGCCAGGGGGGAGCGGGGCCTGGGAGCTCTGGGGCCTGTGAGCGAAGGCAAACTGACGCCGAGGACAGCCCTCCCAGGGAACACTGAGCAAGATCATGTAAAGGGCCGAAACCGGTTTGGCTCAGTGGATAGAGCGTCGGCCTGCGGACTACAAGGTCCTGGGTTCGATTCCGGTCAAGGGCATGTACCTGGGTGTGCAAGAGGCAGCTGACGGATGATTCTCTCTCATTGATGCTTCTAACTCTCTATCCCGCTCCCTTCCTCTCTGTAAAAAATCAATAAAATATATTTTAAAAAGAAAAGAAAAAGAAAAAGCCCCCCCCCTTTTTTTTTAAAGACCATGTTAAGGGGCTTGGAGGTGCTCAATGAAATCGAATTGGCGTTAAGCGGTGCTCAATTTGTCAATATTGGGGGAGGGGGGCGGGCAGTAAAAGACTTTGGTTCACGCTCTGAATCTTGGTGGTGGTGGTGGTGGTGGTGAGACAAACCTGCCTGCGTGCTACAAACCGCACACCCACGGAAAGGAGAAAAACAAAGCCACTTTTGCTGTCGGATAGTTTGAAAACACAAACAGCACCTGCTCAATTCCCTGCCCTCAGCCAAGATTCCTTCCCACCTTTGTTTCCGCCGCCCAAGTCAGACGTGACGGCACCTCAAAACAGAAAAACAGACCAGGGATGGCTGCTCATCGCCACCGGAAGGCAGAAGCCCTGGAGGGGGGCGTGTCTGGCGGAGCCGGCAGGCCTCGCTGCTCAAGTGACTCTCCGCCAACAACACTTCAAAGCGCTAGGGAAGCTCAGTGACTCAAAGAAAGCTATGAAGCTGCTTTTCGGCAAAGCCAAGGCCCGGTTCACTCAGGTCGCCCCTGCCCCGAGCAGGGGGAGACCCCGCGGCGGGGAGAAGTGAAGGCTGCCCCCGCCCCCAGCCCGGCTGGGCTGCCCGGGGTCCCTGGTGGAGGCAGGAGGACAGAATTAGTGCCACTATGCAAAGCAGCTGCAGAGGAAGGGCTCCAGCTCAGTGGAGGCAGATGCCAAAACAAGCCAGTTCCCTGTGGCAGCCCAGAGAGCGGGAGGGAGCAGGCCCGGCCCGGCACGGCCCGCACGGCGCAGGCTGGCTCCACGCGGCATCGCTGAGCCATGGAGAGCTGCACCTGGAGCCCCAGGGCGGGGCCTTCGCCACAGGGGGAAGCTGCTCTCCCGGGCCCCACACGCTGGCCTTGGCTCTCCGGCTCCCTGAGGGCAGGGCTGGCTCCCGCCTGAATCCAGAGCGTGAATGGCAAAGCCGTGTGTGAGGGGCTCCCCAAGGGCAGCCGGAAGTGGCGCGGCCCGGCTGTGCACGCTGCCATGGCCTGGTTAATTGCACTTTGCGAGCTGCTCCCACGCACCCCGGCAGCTGGCGGCTCTAATTGGCAGGACCCTGGGGACCGTGTTGTGGGGACCTTGCAGGCCTCAGGGGCTTCGGAGGTGATGATTGGAAAATGAAGGGGTCACCTGACTAAGGCACCCCCAGAATGTGCCACCACAAAGCCTCCCTCTCTGGGAGCCTCTCTCACGTGGCTCTGGGTCAAACAACAAAAAATAAATAAAGTAAATGTGCAGGCTTAGTGGGGGCCAGCGGGGTGGGGGTGGGGGTAGAGGCAGGGGAATCCCTGCCCTCAGGCAGCTTCCAGCCTAACTGGAAAACAAAGCTGGTGTGGGCAGCAGGGGGGCTGTAGCTCAGCCACAGCTGCAGAGGCTGGGGCCTGGCCAGGGAGGGGCAGGGACTGGGCACACTGGGAGGGCTTCCGGTAGGTGGAGGACTTGAAGGACAGTACGATTGGGATGGGGAGGGGAGGGAATGCTCCTTCAGGGCTGAGATCCCTGCCCCCCAGAGCAGGACTCAAGCACTGCTGGTTGGCTGCCGGGAATCTCAGGAGAAGGGCCAGCCCAGTCCATCTTTCTCCAGCTTCGCTGGGCCCTGCTGGGGTCAGAGCTGGGGGCTGAAGGAGGACATGTCCCAGCTGACCTTCCGAGAGAAGTAGCCAGTGAGCCCAGGAGAGGTCCCTCAGCCCCATGGGAACTGTCCCCGCCCACCCACAGGTGCAAGTGCCAGACATTTGTGATCCACCAGACACTCTCATCCACCCCGCACTCAGAGATGTCACAGGCCGGGGTGTGGTTTCGTAAGACACGCTGTTTATTCCGTGGGAGAACAGGCTCGAGGCTGGGAGCCCCGGGGTGGGAGGGGCGGCAGAGAGCAGGAGAGGGATGAAGCCTCGGTGGCCCATCCGTGGCCAAGTCGGGGTGGGCCAGGGCCCTTCCCAGGCTTCCTAGGAAGCTCTCTGCTCTGAGTCCATGTGCAGGGTCCGGACCAGTCCACGCCTTCCCTGTCCTCAGCGCAGGTGGGTCCCCGCATAGCACCCCGAGGAAGCTGGGCCCAGTCTGTCACCAGAGAACTCCCTGCTGCAAGTCACTGACCTGTGGCCCTTCCACTCCAGTCCCTTTGGCGAGAGCCGGGGGCCGGGGGCCGGAGGGGCAGGCAGATCTGGTGGGCCGGCTCGGGAGGCCAACAGGGGGTCCAAGGGAAAGGGGATGGACTGGGAGCCGGGCGGCTCTGAGGCAGTCAGTGAGGCCAAGGGGCTGTGCCCAGGGGCCTGGGGAGGGCTGGCCTCACTCCTGGCCTGGGTGCTCACCCACCGACCACTTCACCTCCCCCGTCCGCAGAGTCACTATGTCCTCGTAGGTGGCCGTCTGGTCAATGTTCAGGCCCTGGAGACAGGGAAGGGAGCTTAGGCCTTGGCCACTCCCCAGCCACGCCAACAGAGGGTGCTGCGGCCCACCCTGCTCCTTACCTCGTAGGTGTGGTCTTCCTCCATCCCGGCCTTACTGTCATCCTGGAGGGGGAGGGAGGGGCGAGAGATGGAGAGCAGAGTGTTGGCTCTGGCTGGGCCAGGATGGGGAGGGCCAGGGAGATTGGCCTGGGGTCAGGGGTCAGGGGTCAGGGGACAGGAGGTGAGGAACTCTCTGCACGAACAACTGAAGGCGGGAAGGAATGATGGCAGACTCTGGGGCTGGGAGGGGGAGACCCTGTCCTTGTCTGGCCTGCCCGCGGTGGCCTTCCCGCCCCTGGGTCACCTTGTCCAGCAGCAGGAAGATGGGCACGGTGATGAAGAGGATGATGAGCAGGGTCTGGATCATGATGATGCCGTCTTTCAGTGTGTTCCGCCGCTTCAGCTGGTTCAAGGAGCTGAACCCTGGGGGGCGAAGGGGGGCGGGGACAGTGAAGCTGGAGCCACACGGGGGCCTGCACCCCTCGCGGCTGTCCTGGGCGCTCCAGAGCCACAGCCTCCTCCTCAGTGTGGCCCCTCCCTGTGGATGGCTCCTGAGCACCCGCGGCCCCGTCCGCTCCCACTCCCCTCCCTGCTGGCGGGCGGGCCCCGCACCCACCCATGACTCGGAGCTCGCTGCCGCCGCCATCCTCCTGGACCCCGTCCGCACGTGTGTGCCGACAGAAGTAGATGCCGTTGAACTCGGACCCGATGTTTTTAATGGTGAGGGTGGCGTTGGACGGGCCCTGGGTCTGATTGAAGTGTTCCGGCTTCGCGGGCAGATTCTTAGGCTCCGAGTCCATATCCTGTTTCCAGAGCCAGCTCACGTTGCCCGTGACCTCCAGGAAGCAGACGATGTTCACGTTGCTGTTCCGTTTCCTGGCCATGAAACGGGGGGACTGCCAGATCGAGGAGCAAATGCCTCCTGTGGGCGACAAGGCCAGGATCAAAATCCACCTTTCCCAGCCTCTGGCTGGCGGTCAGCCCTACTATGGACGCCCCCTCCCCCTGCCCCCGTGGGTAGCACCTGCCCCTGGTCCAGCCCCCTGGTCTGCCCTTGCTTCCCAGAGTGCGGGACCATCAGGAGGCATTGGCGTCGGGGAGCGGAGCCACGTGAGAGGCCACAGGCCAAACCACCAGGCCCACCCCTTCCCGACATCGGATGCTCCTTTATTATTCATTTATCCTCACCTGAGACTATGTTATATTTTCCCATTAATCTTTAGAGAGAGTGGAAGGGAGGGGGAGAGACACAGAGAGAAACATTGATGGGAGAGAGACACATCGACTGGTTGCCTCCCACGTGTGTGGTGCCCTGACTGGGGCCAGGGATGGAGCCTGCAACCGAGGTACATGTCCTCGACTAGAATCAAACCCGAGGCCCTTCAG